>NC_133619.1:158174847-158790472 GCF_048593235.1 Sminthopsis crassicaudata | reverse complement strand
CTATGGAAGAGGAAGGAATTTATGACCAAAGAAGAACTAAAGATCATTACTGATCACAAAATAGAAAATTTTGATTATATCAAATTGAAAAAATTTTATACAAACAAAACTAATGCAGATAAAGTTAGAAGGGAAGCAATAAACTTGGAAAACATTTTTACAGTCAAAGGTTTTGATAAAGGCCTCATTTCCAAAATATATAGAGAATTGACTCTAATTTATAAGAAATCAAGCCATCCAATTGATAAATGGTCAAAGGATATGAACAGACAATTCTCAGATGAAGAAAATAAACTATTTCTAGCCACATGAAAAGATGCTCCAAGTCATTATTGATCAGAGAAATGCAAATTAAGACAACTCTGAGATACCACTACATACCTGTCGGATTGGCTAGAATGACAGAGAAAGATAATGCAGAATGTTGGTGGGGATGTAGGAAAACAGAGACACTCATACATTTTTGGTGGAATTGTGAATACATCTAGCCATTCTGGAGAATGATTTGGAACTATGCCCAAAGGGCTATCAAACTGTGCATACCCTTTCATCCAGCAGTATTATTACTGGGCTTATATCCCAAAGAGATTTTAAAGAATGGAAAAGAACCTGTATGTGCAAGAATGTTTGTGGCAACCCTCTTTGTAGTAGCCAGAAACTGGATGTGGATGCCCATCAATTGGAAAATGGCTGACTAAATTGTGGTATATGAATATTATGAAATATTATTGTTCTGCAAGAAATGACCAACAGGATAATTTCAGAAAGGCCTGAGAGACTTACATGAACTAATGCTGAGTGAAATGAGTAGGACAAGGAGATCATTATATACTTCAATATCAATACTATATGATGATCAATTCTTATGGACGTGGCCATCTTCAACAATGAGATGAACCAAATCAGTTCCAATAGAGCAGTTTTGAACTGAACCAGTCATGCCCAGCAAAAGAACTCTGGGAGATGACTACATAGAATTCCCAATACCCCTATTTTTGTCCATCTGCATTTTTGATTTCCTTCACAGGTTAATGGTACACTATTTCAAAGTCTGATTCCTTTTGTACAGCAAAATAACAGTTTGGACATGTATACATATATTGCATTTAATTTATACTTTAACATATATAACATGTATTGGTCAACCAGCCATCTGGGGGAGAGGGTTGGGGGGAAGGAGGGGAAAAGTTGGAACAAAAGGTTTTGCAATTGTCAATGCTGAAAAAATTACCCATGCATATATCTTGTAAATAAAAATCTATAACATTAAAAAAAAAAAAAATCCATGGATAATTATGTAATAGCTGGGTTATTTTAAAAGAGACCCGTGTGAAAAATTTGGAGCTGTTGCCAATAAGATGTGCCACTTTGGGATGGCATACATTACATACACAGCACACATTAATTTGTGCATTGCTATAAAAGATGTACATTTTACCAGGTCCTATCCCAGGTAATTGTATTAGCCATTTAATGGCTTTTAATAAGATTCTAGACATAAGCACTGGGTAAGGAATAAGGTTTTGGTCTGATTTTGCTTAGAAGGTAATCCACTCAATCACATTGTCTCCTTGATGAAGGACTGCTGTAGGTGCATCTTTTTTAGCAAAAACTGTTATTTCAATTTTGAGTGACACTTTCAACCATTTAGGATAAAGTCAGTTCAACCTCTCTCGGAGCCTCTTGGGCTTCTTTTGTAAGCTGGCTGGGTAAATCTAAAAGAGTGTCTCCCCTTAAAATGTTATACAATGGTTGTAATTGATAAGTAGTTAACCCTAACACTGGATGCATCCATGTGATATTTCCTATCAATTTCTGAAAGTCATTTAAAATGTTCAACTTCTCTGTTCTTAAAAAAAGCTTTTGTACATAAGTACCTTGGAATATACTTCATATCCTAAATATGGAAAAGGAGAGTGACATTGAATTTTTTCCATGTAGTTTGGTAACATAACTTTTGGAAAAGTTTTTCTTACTGGAATAAGAGCAGCAGCCACATACATTTGACACATGGTAGGGCAATTTCCCTATGGCAAAAGTGTCCATTCAAATCTTTTATAAGACTCAGTTAAATTAATGCTGGGCACTGAAAAGGCAAATCTTTTCATATCCTCTTTATCCAGAGGAATAGAATAGAAACAATCCTTAATATCTATAATCCAAAGAAGTCATTCCCTAAGCAAAATTGAGTAAGAGATGGAAGCCCAAGCTGAGGAATTCCCATAATTTCCATATGTTCATTAATTTTTCTCAAATTAATCAACATCCTCCATTTTCCTGATTTCCCTTTTATAGGAAATACATGGGAGTTCCAAAGACTTAGAGAAGGTTGCAAGTGTCCTTAGGTAATTTGCTCCTGTACTACATCTAATAAGGCCAGGATTTTTTCACTGCTTAAGGGAGATGCCGTTCTGAAGATGTTAAAAAGAGATAGCCCAAGATACAAATGATTAACAGGAAATTCCTGTCTTAGGAGAGATTAAAGGAGATAACCTGAGACACAAATGATTAATAGAATTTTACATCCTTAAGAGAAATTCCTGTCTTATTTACAAATCTCTCTGGAACCTCTTGGATAACATCTCTATAGAAGGACAAACTTTGTTTCATGACCTTGATTATGTATAAAATGAATCTCCAAAATTCTATTCCTTGAACTTGGTTTTTCCTTTGCTTGTGCCTGCTAACTTTGTTCTGGCATCCCCTTTCAGGCAAGTTTGGCCTTTCTCCCTAGAGGCCAAATTTCCTGCCTATCCCTTTACTATCAATAAAGACTTTGTTTTAACACAGCATTGAGTAGTGAATTCTTTCACTAAATGGACCTGGCCCTTGGTACTTTGGAGAAAAAGGAAGCATTGAACCATCTTTCCTTTGAGCCTCATTTATTGTCCTCATCAATTCCATTGGATAAGGGTAAATACAAGGGCTTGTAGGCCTTCAACAGCAGGCCTGCCTAAAAAACCAAAGTGCTCAATAGTAATTCTCACTGCAATAAAATGTCTCTTCTCTTTCACTTTGCCTAGGGATCTAGGAGAATAAAACTTGCTGGAGAGGCTGATGGTGTCACTGCCCATACCACTACTCCCTCTCCTACCTATGAAGTCAGAATTGAGGGAGGAGGATCAGAAAGCAAAGGTTATCTTAAAGAGCTCATGGAGAGGCTTAGGCAGAAGTGAAGACAGCTGAGAAACTGAGAAGCACCACACCCCTCAAACTTCTCAATGCAGTTCTTATCTTCCTTCCTGCCCAACTCACCATACCCCTCAAGCCTCCCAGAGTAGTAACAAACTATATAAATAAGCAAAATACTATAAAAACTTCCTTAGCCAAGTCCCACATGCTGTACCTTCTAAGGCTATGGCCACCAATCCTCTACTTGTTTTTCTCCTGATATTTCCTTCTTTGACATGCCACATGAAAAGCTTTCTTTTTCTTTTTCTTTTTCTTATTTGTGGGATTTCTTAAAGCCAATTTTATCTCATTGTATTCAGTTAGTTGTTCTCCCACTACCTTCCATATATCTATCTCCAACCTCTCCTCATTACAGAGCCACATAGACCTATACTCTAATTTATTTAAAAACTCATTGATACACTTCTGAGTTACTAACAAACCTTGCTTCTCTACTAACCTAACTAAACTCCTTCACACTTCCCTCCAGAGGGAGGCTCTTTTGTTAGCACTTGACCCATTTTGGCTGAAAAAGAAAAATGACTAGATTAGTCCTTACTGAAATCTTCCTATTTGCCTGCCTTTATGCTTATCCTGTGTGGGTCATGGGGACTCCTTCTCAAACTCACTGATCATATCACTTGAGCTGCTGTGTGCCCTGCTTTCCAGGGCTCCGTCTTGGGTGCCAAATATAATGGTCAGACTAGCTCTCTGGAGGGTCTCAGTCCCAGCCTGAATCTTTGATCTTAAAAAAGAAGTGCAGAGGTGGGACTCACAGAGATGGTCAAACATGGAGTTCGTTTATTCCACATTCTCTCAGCCTTATATACCCTAATACCCTTATATAACCAAAGCACACTGCACGTGCACTAACTATATACTGTGTATGAGGGACCACCTAAACAGCTTGCTAGTGTGTGTAAATGTCACTCTTCTTAACTTACAACATAGGTTGTCACCACCCCCTGACTTCTCGGGAAAGCTGAAAGCCCTTAGGGGAGATGGGGCGCTGAACCAGGCATTGTCAGTAGGGTTCCTTTTATTGGACTAAAGGGTCTTATACCTTGCCTAGGGTTCCCCACTATCTGTGGCCCTCTGCACTAGTGTGAAATTTTGTTCTGTTTGTAGGGAAAATGTTGATCATAATTGTTACACAATACTTATCATACCCTTCTAAATTTTTTTCATTTAGGTGACACATAAGATCATGTTAAAGGAGCTGGGCTGTTGCCACTTCTCAAAATACAGAGATAATGATATTGGAACAAATGCAGAATAAACTTGTGTGAACACAAATGTGATGTACAATCTCATTTATGTTCAATTTATGGTTCTATATGATTCTTTACTTTTTAATAATTTTATTTTGTTGTGTATATGTATATATGTATACATATGAGTGAATTTACATACTTACATGAATATATACATATAGATATATCTAATGTATGTGTGCATTATTAGCTGAATTTAATTGAAATAGAGACTACCTCCCAATTTTCTCCACTTATATGACACTCATTATGTGAAGTGTGATGAATGTGCTAGGGATGATACAAAAGAAATATAAACTTTGTTTTTAATATTAAATAGAATCTAATATAGTCAGGAAGAAAAAAAAAACACTTCATGTGTATTAAGTGAACTGAACTTTTGGTTGTCTCAAGGATCTCTGCTTACTGAGATGGGGGTAGAGTGAATTATAATAGACAATCCTTTTTGGAGGGTGGAGCAGTATGAACTTCTCTTAAAAGAATGGAGAATAGCAGATAAAGTAAACTGAGAGAGAAAGACATTTCATGTGTTTGCATAATTATAGAGGGATAAGAGTGGGAATGAAGTGGAAAATTAGAGAAAACTTTTAGGCTCAAATCTTTATAATTTCTCCCATTACTTGTGAAAAATATAGGAGAGAGAGATAATTTTGAGAGTGACTGTGAGGCATCATCTGGATTCAAATATTGACTTTTTCCTTCATTTCTGCAATTTGCTCAGATCACAAGCTCTCAAGGCCTTTAGCATGAGCACCTTGAAATTTTAAAACAAAAGAGTTGCTACTGCTTAATCTGAAACAGATTTTTTAAAATCATTACAATAAATATTTGAAACAAAATATTAAATATGTTGCTAAAATTTCAAACTAAAGTGATAACCAAAATGTTAACTGAGTATTTTTTTCTTTTCTTTAAAGTTTATAAACATTAAAGACAAAGAAATTGCCTTCCCTAAAGCATGTTTTATGGCTCAAAGATTGTGGCTATCTGAAGCAAAGACAGATTTTATATATATATATATATATATATATATATATATATATTTTTTTTTTTTTTTTTTTTTTGAGATGTACCACAAACTAGTAGGGACAGGCTCTAGTAGTACTCTAGCATGTCTGTATGCTTGCAATATGACTTTTATCTCAATGACAGACATACTATGACAATAATAAAACTTTTAGCACTGATAGAACACTTTCATCTTCAAAGAACCATATAAGCTGTAATTAATATCATCTTTGGTAAAATGTACAATTCTTTTTTTTTTTTTTTTTTCTAATTTAAAAAGTTATTGAGATATTTTGGAAACCTTCAAAGCTTTTGAACTGATGGTATGCACTTTTTGGAGAAAGAGTAAGTAAAAGCATTAGTTTTGTTATAATATTGATAACTTGCTATTTCACATATATAGATATAGATATATAGATATTTTTACTCCCCTCTTCTGTAATTTGTTCACTGGGTTCCCCATACCTGGCATATCTCAAATCATTTAACTGTTTAAAAAAAAAAAAAAAAAAAAAAAAAAAAAAAAAAAACCTTGACAAGGATTTTTCTTTTGATTGTTGTGCCACAGTTGTCTTTTAAGGTCCTGACCCAATTTCCCTAATTGTCCTATTCAATTACTCTGCCTCAGGTTATAACCATTCCCTCTTAATGTTAGGAAAAAGGTCTTATATCTTAGACCTTAGGCTATAATCATTCCCTCTTAATGTTTTATGGGATAAAGGTCTTTATCCATTTTAGACATCATTAGAATATCGGGAGCCTCTCCAGTACTCCCTCCATTATGCCTGCCTTCATTATGTCATCTTCATCCTGGGTTCCTTCCCCCCATTAAGTCATTCTCCCATCTAGATATCTCTCCCATTATGTCATTGTTCTTGTTACCCTATAAAAGAATGCTGTATTTGAAATATATTCAGTGCTGGATATCTTTGAGGTCATAGTCTCATCATCATGGGACCAACCATTGATCCATTTGGTCCCAGTAAATCTCTCTATTTAATAAATTCTGTGTGGAATATTTTCTAATCTCTATCTTGCTCAGTTTCTCCGGCATTACACAGATCAATAATGATTTTCTTTCAATTTTAATTTAATATTTTATCCAAACTTTTCTGAAATATTTTCATGATTATTCTACATATGTCAGACAGCTTCCTACTAAATTGTAAGCTAGTTAAAAGTAAAAGACAACTAATTATTGAACCAGGACCTCATACAGAGAATGCTAATGAGTATTCCTTGAATTGGATTGGATTTAATCCTTTATTTGTCGATTTGTTTGCTTGTTCATTTACTTTGGGTGGGTGGGGATCATGATGGGTAAATATTTAGTTTAGAAACTAGTGACTCTCTGTATTTGCCTTACAATTAGAATTTTAGAATCACAACATTAAATATTTAGATCTACAAAGCATATCAATTTTATTAAAATAGAGGATACATATATATCCTTTTCATGTGTTTGTAAGCATACATATATATATATGTTTAAAATTCATTTCTCATGGGTTAAAATTCATGGTAGATAATCTCTAAATTGCTCTAAGATCTTTTCATTTAAGGTTGGAACGGAACTCAGAGATCATTTAGTAGAATTCCCATGTGAACAAAAATCTCTTCTACAACATTCCAGCAAACATTCCCTGGGTTTTTGAAGTAGCCAATTCTGATGTTGAATAGCTATAACATTAGAGAAATTTCGCTTTATTTTGAACTTCAAAATGAATTTTTTCAACCTTCACCCATTATTACTAGTTTTGTTTTCTGTAATTAAGGAAACAAATCTAAGGCTTATTCTCTATAATAATCTCTTAAATATTAGAAGACTTTCAGATGAAGGTGGTCTAGGTGTACCTGATCTAAAGCTATATTATATAGCAACAGTCACCAAAACCATTTGGTATTGGCCAAGAAATAGACTAGTCGATCAGTGGAACAGATTAGGTACAAAGGGCAAAAAAGAGTACAACTATAGCAATCTAGTGTTTGACCAACCCAAAGATACCAACATTTGGGGTAAAAATTCATTATTTGGGGGGGCAGCTAGGTGGCACAGTGGATAGAGCACCAGCCTTGAATTCAGGAGGACCAGAGTTCAAATCTGATCTCAGACACTTAAGACTTCCTAGCTGTGTGACCCTGGGCAAGTCACTTAACCCCAGCCTCAGAAAGAAAAAAAAAAAATTGTTTAAAAAAAAAAATTCATTATTTGAAAAAAACTGTTGGGAAAACTGGAAATTAGTATGGCAGAAATTAGATATGGATCCACACTTAACACCATATACCAAGATAAGATCAAAATGGGTCCATGATTTAGGCATAAAGAATGAGATCATAAATAGATTGGAGGAACAGAGGATGGTCTGTGGCAGAGGAAGTAGAGATCATTATTGATCACAAAATAGAAGATTTTGATTACATCAAACTAAAAAGTTTCTGTACACACAATACTAATGCAAACAAGATTAGAAGGGAAGTAACAAATTGGGAAAATATTTTTACAGTTAAAGGTTCTAATAAAGGTCTCATTTCCAAAATATATAGAGAACTGACCCTAATTTATAAGAAATCAAACCATTCTCCAATTCATAAATGGTCAAAGGATATGAACAGACAATTCTCAGATGATGAAATTGTAACTACATCTAGTCATATGAAAGTGTTCCAAATCACTATTGATCAGAGAAATGCAAATTAAGACAACTCTGAGATACCACTACACACCTGTCAGATTGGCTAAGATGGCAGGAACAAATAATGATGAATGTTGGAGGGGATGTGGGAAAACTGGGACACTGATGCATTGTTGGTGGAGTTGTGAAAGAATCCAGCCATTCTGGAGAGCAATTTGGAACTATGCCCAAAAATTTATCAAACTGTGCATACCCTTTGATCCAGCAGTGCTACTATTGGGCTTATATCCCAAAGAAATACTAAAGAGGGGAAAGGGACCTGTATGTGCCAAAATGTTGTGGCAGCTCTTTTTGTAGTGGCTAGAAGCTGGCAGATGAATGGATGTCCATCAATTGGAGAATGTTTGGGTAAATTATGGTATATGAAGGTTATGGAATATTATTGCTCTGTTAAGAAATGACCAGCAGGATGAATTCAGAAAGGTTGGAGAGACTTACATGAACTGATGCTGAGTGAAATGAGCAGAACCAGAAGATCACTATACACTTCAACAACAATACTGTATGAAGATATATTCTGATGGAAGTGGATATCTTCAACATAAAGAAGATTCAACTCACTTCCAGTTGATCAATGATGGACAGAAACAACTACACCCAGAGAAGGAACACTAGGAATTGAATGTAAACTGTTAGCACTACTGTCTATCTACCCAGGTTACTTATACCTTTGGAATCCAATACTTAACGTGCAACAAGAAAAATGGATTTACACACATATATTGTATCTAGGTTATACTGTAACTCATGTAAAATGTATGGGATTGCCTGTCATCTAGGGGAGAGAGTGGAGGGAGAGAGGGGAAAATTTGGAAAAATGAATACAAGGGATAATGTTATTTAAAAAATTACTCATGCATATATACTGTCAAAAAATTTTTTATAAATATAGAATTAATTTTAAAAAATAAATAAATATTAGAAGACTTCTATTTACTAAGTTAAACAATCATAAATTGTTTTAAATGATCCTTCTCTGATATTCCTCTATAATCCCTACCAATCTTTACACCATCTTTGTTACTCTCCTTTAGAATTCTTCAGTTTTTTAGTATCATTACTAAAATGAACATAATACAAGTGTATGCTTGACCAGGGCCAAGTCCATTCATTTTATATATTGAACACTATGCTCTTATATCACTTTGCTTCTGCAGTTACAATATTGTATTCATATTGAACTTGATGTTCATGAAACTCTCAGATCATTTACATATAAACTGATTTCTAATAGTGTTTTTCAATCAATACACAATTTCTTTTAACTCAAGTTTAGGACTTTGAATTTAACCCATTATATTTCTTCTCATTAGATTTGTTGTTATTCAGTCATTTTATGTGAGTTGGGCTTTTTGTAACCCATTTGGAGTTTTTTTGGCAAAGATACCAAAGTGTTTGCCATTTCCCTCTCTTAACTCATTTTACAGAGGAGGAAAATGAATCTAATGGGGTTAAGTGACTTGTCCAAAGTTGCACACTTAGTTAAGTGCCTGAGGCCAGATATGAAGTCAGATCTTCCTTACTCCAGGTTCAGTGCTCCATCTACTTTACTACATAGCTACCACCACCCCATTGGATTTAGACCAATTTTTATTGGTCTACTGTTATCAATCCTTTTTTTTCCCCAAAAAACCTTCATCCGTATGGATGAAGCAGTATGTTCTCCCTTAAAATTGTGTGTTGTGTACATGTTTTATTAACTTCATTTTCATGGTCACAACTGAGATGATCAAAGGCTGTAACAGTAATATTTAATTATTATTTATTCTCTATAATGTGAATGTCTCAATTTTAGTGAGACCTCTTATTTTTGACATTAGACTTCTAAGTATTGAAAAGAATATGTCAAGAAAGAAGGGCAAAATGTAATCTTTGAAAGTAGACATTGTGCTAATGGAATTAACAAAATCTAAATAGTCTTAACACATGGTTTCAATACAAAAGGGGAATGGGAGGAGACATCCAACAAGAAAGCTAATAAAGGACAGATCTTGAAAAGTGGATAAATGACATTTCAATCTACTAATTTATAGCCCAGGTTAGGTTATAATCATGTCATGAACATAATGTATATTTAAAAACTTAATTTAAAATTTTATTTGCGACCTTGATTATAGATAGTGGGAAAAGAGAAATTAAACAGAGAATCATCAGGGTAGGGAAAGCTCAGGAGAAACAAGGTGATTTCATTTTTTTCTTTTTCTTTTTTACCTTTTCATAATCAAAACCAACTGTCCATAATGGGGCCCTAGATTCCTTGGTTTCACTTGCCACAGTCAAATGACAACTTGATGTGTGAAATAGCAGTGAACAAAGGAAAGTGGTAGATTCAAAAACATACATATTTGTATGTATGTATGTATGTCTTTGTGTATGTTTGTATACACAATGTACATATACACGTGTATATATCCATATTGCATATGGAAATAATACATGAATGTATGTTCATGTATTTTTTCTTTTATTTTTATGAATATATACATATATATATTTATAAAAATAAAATATTTTTATCTTTTAAATATTCCTTTTCTTTTAATGATAGGAATGAAGCTTTTCAGGATGACTATTTCTGGGTAGAAGAAAGAAGATTCAGGGTTGAAGCTTTCAAGGAAATCTGTGTAATCATTTGACTCAAAGGGTCAATTGCATAAATTCTTCAAGTTGTTGGAGATTGATCATTGATTATGTGCATATATGAAGGTCTGAAGTTGATGAAAGCTTGAGAGAAGAGAATCTCTGAAGGGAGAAACAATTTTTTTTTTTCAAATAATAACTTTGTTTTCAAAAAATATGCAAAGATAATTTGCAAAATTCACTTTTGCAAAACTATGTGTTTCAAATTTTCTCTCTCTTCCCCAGCCCCTACCCTAAAAATTAAGTAATCCAATATATATTAAACATGTACAATTCTTCTACATGTAATTACATATTTATCATGCTGTAGGAGAAAATTCTGAAAAAGAGGGAAAAAATGAAAGAAAAAAATCAAGCAAAAAACAACAATAAAGGTGAAAATACTATCTTGTGATCCACATTTAGTTCCCATAGTCCTCTTTCTAGATGCAGATGGTTCTCTCCATCAAAAGTCTATTGGAATTGGATTGAATCACCTCATTTTTGTGAAGATCCACATCCATCAGAATTTATTGTCATACATGTTTTTGTTGCCGTGTACAATGTTTTCTTGGTTCTACTCACTTCTCTTAGCATCAATTCCTCTAAATCTCTCCAAGCCTTTCTCAAATCACCCTGCTACTCATTTCTTATAGAACAATAATATTCTATAACATTCATATACAATAATTTATTCAGACATTCCCCAACTTATGAGCATCCATTCCTTTTCCAGTTTCTTGACACTACAAAAAGGACTTCCATAAACATTTTTGCACATGTGGGTCCCTTTCCCTCTTTTAAGATCTCATTGGGATATAAATTCAATAGAGATGCTGCTAGATCAAAGGGTGTGCACAGTTTAACAACCTTTAGGTACAGTTCCAAATTGCTCTCCAGAATAGTTCGATCAGATCACAATTCCACCAATAATGTATTAGTGACTCAGTTTTCCCACATCCCCTCCATCACTTATCATTATCTTTTTTTGTTATCTTAGGCAATCTATTAGGTTGTGGTGGTATTTCAGAATTGTCAGTTATTTTAGAGCATTTTTTCATGCAAGTAGAAATGGTTTAAATTCCTTCATCTAAAAATTTATTCATTTCCTTTGAACATTTATCAATTGAAGAATGGCTTGTATTATAAATTTGAGTCAATTTTCTATGTTTTCGAAAAGGGGCCTTTTTCAGAACCTTTGGTTATAAAGTTTTTTTGTTTTTTTTTTTCCAGTTTTCTGTTTCTTTTCTAATCTTGTCTGCATTTGTTTTGCTTGTACAAACCTTTTTTAATTTAACATAATCAAAATTATCCACTTTGCATTTCATACTATACTCTAGTTGTTCTTTGGTTATAAATTTCTTTCTTCTCCACAGATTTGAGAGGTAGACACTCCTTTGTTCTTCTAATTTACTTGTAGTATAACTCTTTATGTCTAAATCATGAATCCATTCCACCTTATGTTGGTGTAGAGTATTAGGTGTTGGTCAATGTCTAGTTTCTATTTTCCATACTATTTTCAATTTTCCCAGCAATTTTTTGTCAAATAATGAGTTTTTATCCCAGAAGCAGGGGTCTTCATGTTTATTAAACACTAGATTTCTATAGTTATTGACTCTTTTGTCCTGTGAACCTAACATATTTCACTGATCAACTACTCTATTAAGCCAGTATCCAATGGCTTTGATGACTACTGCATTATAACTTAGGTACAGCTAGGCCACCTTCATTTGCATTTTTTTCATTAATTCCCTTAAAATTCTTGACCTTTTGTCCTGCTTCTAGGACATCAGGAAGTTTTCCTTGATTATTTCTTGAAAAACTTGAAAGAAAAAAGGCTCCTTTTTCATTGTTGTTTTCAGATATTCTAATAATTCTTAGGCTGTTTCTCCTGGATCTATTTTCCAGGTCAATTGTTTTTCTGATGAGTTATTTTACATTTTATTCTATATTTTTATTTTTTAAAATTTTGTTTGACTGATTCTCAATGTCTCATTGAGTCATTCACTTCCATTTGTTCAATTCTAATTTTTAGTGAATTATTTTCTTCAGTTAACATTTTTATTTCATTTTGTATTTGAACAATTATACTTTCAAATGAGTTGCTTGTTCAATGGATTTTTTTCCATTTCCATTTCCATTTCCAAATTCTGTTTTTCAAGGAATTATTTTCTTTTTTCATTTCACCAAAACTATTTTTAAATGAGTGATTTTCTTCAGACAATTTCTGTATTTCCTTTTCCAGAACTCTAATTTTATTTTCCCATTTTCTTCTAACTCTCTTTTAAGATCTTTTTTGCCTTTTTCTGTAAGATGGAGACTAACTTATATCACTTTTTTAGGTTTCATCTATTAGTGTTTTGCTTTTAGTACCCTCAAGGTTTGAAGTCTGTTTATTTCCTGTCTCCATAAAAGCTATCTATAATTAGGGGTCTTTTTGCTTTTTTTTGCTCATTTTTAAAGGTTGAGGTCTGCTCTTAGAGCACATGCTCTTGGATTGTCCTCAGCTTCCTCCACAGGCCACAGAGGCTTCTGTTGCTGGTGCTAAGGGTTTCTTTCTTGAGCTGGGTGGGTGTGGCAAGTCCTCCTTATTATGCTATGGTTCAGGAGCTCACTATTTGCCTTTTGAAGTTATGCTGGAAATCTCACAGCCATTCTGCTGATCCACTGGCATCTGGACCAGGACAGAGTAGCAAATATTGTTGTTTTGGCTCATATCTAGGAGCTAGGAGCTAGGAGCATTATATTTCCCACAGCTTGTGGAAGCCTCTCTGCCCTGGATCTCCTTGCACTGAGCTGTGCTGGATGTAACTCCTCTGCCCCTATTGAAGCAGAGTTTCTTGAAGTTCCTCCAAAATATTTTCTGCTGGAAATTTTGTTTCAATGCAAATACTTGTGGGTTCTGTCATTCCAAAATCCATTCATAGGCTCAATCTGGAGTTGATCTGAGGGAAGCCAGAAGAGTTCAAACAAAGACTTGTCTACTCTCTGCCATCTTGGCTCTGCTCAAAACAAATTCTTGAATGGAAGCAACATTAATGCCAGCTCTACTACATGTTTACTTCTTTTCAGAGTCTATCTTTGCCTTCAGATACATGAAGAGAATGTGAAAATATTTATCTTCTTTATTGAAACTATAAATCAGAAAATGAGGACCATCTTCTCTCAAGGTCTCACAACTCCACTACTCCACAATGCTCAGACCATTGTGTATTTTATCTATATCAATGAGTAGAGTTCTATTTAACTGGTCATTTGGGTAGAGGATAAGCAAATATAGACAAATAAATGGATTTCTTGTAGAAAGAAAACAAACAACAACAAAAATCATCGTATTGTTTTTCCAGAAGGAAAGCATATTTTTAAAATCATAGTCGAAAGTGACTTTTGGATTTTTAATCCACCTAGATTTATGATAAGACGATAAATTTCTGCTTTCAAAAGATGTTAATATTCAGAAAGAGGAGGCAAGTGGCATTCTTTGATATTTTACAGAGAAAATAATATTTTTGTGGGAAATTAATGGATTTTTAGGATGATTGTGTCAATTATGATTTCCTTTCCTACTTTGTAATATAGTTATTTGGCTGCACATTATCTAAACAATGACTAACATACAGAAAAAATAAGTTGGCTCAAGAAAAATTAGTAGAAAATTTAAAATATATCAGAAATGTATAACTTTTCTGATATTATAAGCACTAATGGATTAACCCAATGAAATAAAAGGCAGAAACTCATTAGCAAGCTAAAATTACAAAGGAAAATATGGAATTAGCTATAGTTAATTAAGGAAGAATGACAAAAAAGAGAAAGAATAGCTTCAGGAAGGCTAAAATCAAGAACTAGAAGAATGTTTTAAGGAATTCTAAGGGCAAAAAAGGAAAAAAAAATTTGAAACTGCATTAGATCTGTCATTATGCATATGTCTTTTAGGTATATGTATATGCATATATATAGTCATAAACATATGGAAATGTATCGTTGCAATTACCATGTGTATATGCACACAATACAAGTAAAGATGCATTTTGCATGTGTTCATATATGTATATATGTGATGCACCTATGTGCATGGATAAATGTGATTAAAATACTGTTCTCTGTAAAAAACCTAGAGGTTTTACTAAACTGAAAGCTCAATAACGTTCAACACAGATTTGGCAAAAAAATAAAATATAAAATAACTTCAAGCCTTTTTTAAAGCATAATATCTAGAAAAGAATTGTAATATTGTTACTATAGTCTAACCATGATTCATCAAATACTTCATGTTTTATATGGGTTATAAAAAATGAAAATTATATTATACACACATACACACACACACACACACATACATATCATGGCTATTATGAGAAAATATAGCTATTTGTATACCAAAAAGTTTTCAATGAATGTGAAGTTCTTATTATTATTTGATATGTGTTCATCAAATTTGAAGATGGTAGAAACTTAGAAACATAACTGATATATTGGATGATGCTCACCACTCAAAAAGTACTATCAGAGGATAGTAGGATTGGCCTAATCTATTAACATGAAATGTGATGAAAATAAATGTTGGGTCCTAAACTTATATTCAGTGGAGTCAGTTTATATTATTTCATTTTTCTTTAGAGGATATATGTGAATGTCATTATTTACATGTATAAATGAGTATTTCTTTAAAATAAATTTAAGGCATTTTAACCTTTATTGGTCTGAAATTCCTTATGCAAAATTGATGAGATTTTGAATAATAATCACCAATGCCCCTTTTAGCTCCAATTCCCTTCATGGTATAAATGACACATGTATATAATAGAGGAGATGTGCATTCCAGTATTCCATATGGAAAAGGCTTGAAAAGTTTACCTGATTACACATTAAATCAGTATAACATGGACATTAAAAAAAATATGGAACAAAGTTAAACAAATAAAAGCTACAAAGATAGTTTCCTTAAATTCTCCAAAGATCTCCACTGATTTTATCAATGTAGCTTCTCCCTGAACCTTTAACCTTTGCATATCCTCACTGATTAATATTTTAGTTTAAAAGATAGCTACATGAGCCACATTACTTCCTTGCTTATATATCTCCAGAGCACAGCCCTCTTTTTCCTATAAAATTAAATCTTAATTAATTAATTAAATCTTAAATTATAATTTGAAATTTTGAATTGAAATTTGAAATTTTCTCAATTCTGTCCTTTTCTCTGTATCCAAACTTCTCTTTTGTTGCTCTCCAGCAAAAGTTCTTCCCCATATTTACTGGTATCTTTGCCATCTTCAATATGTCATGTCTTAGGCACTATTTTTTTTTTTTCCTCATGACTGCACATTGCCATAATTAAGACATGACATTTTCAGATTGTAGCATCTCAGCATGTTCTCCTGCTGCCATTCTTTTCTGAAATCAATAGCTATGTTATTTTTCTTCAACTTGCCTCAATTTTATTGTTTCTTTTATTTATATTGCCTCCTAAAATCTTTTTTTTTTTTTTTTTTTTTTTTTTGGTAAAGCTATACATTATCAACTTCTCATGAATCTATTGCCCTAAATCTGAGTACTAATGAACTTCTAGGATACTACTTAGAAAAATGCTAAAAAGAAAAGCTAGAATTTATGTAACTTAAAGTTTTTAAGGTACTTTCTCTTCTAAAAAATGCTTAATTCTGAAAAGAACCTTAGACATCATCTAATCCAAAGTACCCATTTTATAGCTGAGAGAGGCTTGGAGAAGCTCACTTTTGATAGTAATTCAAGTATAATATACAAATAATGGCAAAGTCTAGGGTAGAACAATGTTTTTCCATCTCCCAATGAACTGCTCCTTCCATTATAACATAATGTTTAGCATTAAAATACACATTTTAATCTATTCATTCAATGCTCTGGACACTTTTTGGGTCTTGCTGAAGGTGAGATATATGGATTTTCATGATTTTTACATCTCCTCATAATTCTTAGATATTATAACTCTCTATATGTATAATATTTGAGCAATCACAAAAAACACTGATTTTTGCAAAGACTACATATGATTTTGAAAAAAAAATTAAACTGGTCATATCTAACATTTATTAATGCATGCAAGTAAATAATATAATTAAAAAAAACTAATGGTAGAGTAATCAACTCACATATCATGTAATTACTCACGAAACTATTCTATTTTTATTCATTTAATGTGCTAATTATTGTGGTAAGTATATAATTAGGTATTATATCCACCATCTAAGACCTTCATTTGTTTTGCTCTCTGAAGGCTCTTGACATGAGCTGGTAATGGTTAATGATGCTAAGTATAAATCCTAAAGGACAAAGAAAGGGTCAATTACTGAGAAAACTCTGGTTGCAAAATCCTCATTCTTTTCACCCACCAAATTTTAATTTAATAATCTCAAATCAGGTGTAACAGGCAAAATTTTGTTGGCCTTTTCTTAATTGACGGTGATATTCCTGTTGTATCAACAGTGACATCCCAACAAACTTAGACTTTCTTAGATTATGTTACACTAATGTGTAATATTAAGACAATTGAAAGTTATGCTAGTATATTCTTATATATTTATGTCTTACTAAAATAAGTAAATATGCATATCTTCTAAAGAATGAAAGGCATACTTTCATTAGATATATTAGACTCTAAAAAATAAAGTTAAAAGCAACAACTACCTGTAATTAGCATCCCTTTGTACTTGTAACATAGCAACCTAAAAATAAAAAATAAATCTAATTTGTACCATTGAAATATATTAATCCAATTCTTATTAATTCTTATTATTTATTAATTATATAATTAATTAATAATTATTATTTATTAATCCAATTTTATTTCCTAGAATTATTAGAATTAGTTATGTTTTATTTTGTTTTTTGTTACTCTAATCTCTTTTTGGTCATGGCTTTCTACTCCTTTTGTCACTTATTAATATTATTAGCACTGAATAATTTAACTGCTTTTATCAAGGAATTGTTGTACCCTTGCTTTGTGGGGAATGTTTTCATAGCTCCGATAGCTGCTGACATAGATCAAAAGTCTTTGGTATTTTTCTTCTATTAAGCCAGATGGTACAGTTTCCATGTTCAGTAGGAGGGCCACTCAATGAAAAAGCAGCTGGGTGAATAACAGAACAATATACAAGTATTAGACAGTCATGTCTTTAATAGAATGACACATCAAAAACAAAGCCAACCCCAGAGATTCAAAGCTGACATTGTACAACAAACATGGGACCAAGGATGCAACATTCTCTTGAATAAATGATAAATAATTACTTAGAAGAATATGGGCATACTTTTACCACATTTAAAGCCATGCTCTTATTGAAAGCAATAGAGTTTTAATGTACAACAATGTTAATTTCCTAACTGAAATGCATTTTTCATCATGAAAACATAATTGTGGATTTTACTCAGACTTCTCTCTTCCCTACCTTTCCAATTAAAAAATCAATAAGAAATAAATAATATAAAGTATATTATAGTTTGAAAAGTATTTTAGAATATATTACCTTACTTAAACATTACCCTCTATTTCTATCTAGTAGGTATTATTGATGTTATTTTTTCCATTTAGCTCTCAGGAAATTGAGTTTCAGGAAAGTATTTATGTTTAGTAAAGAACATAGATGATTTGGAAGGTTAACAGTAATAATAATAATAATATTTAACACCTTATGAGCTATGAAGTGCTTTACAAATATTATCTCATTTTATCCTTAAAAAATATTTGAGTATAAATCTGGGAGATCAATTCTAGAATTATCCCCATTTTATAGATAGGAAACTGAGACAAATAAGGAATTAGTGACTTGTCCTGTGTTATACAGCTAGTGATTTTCTGAAATTACACTTGAAATCAGATTTTTAAAAAATACTTCAGGGCCATTACTGTATTCACTATGCACCACTGCAAGTAGCAACATGAGATGCATGACATATCTTCCAGCAGCTTAGAGCCCAGTCAGTGATAAATACCAAATATATGCCAGCTAAACAACTTAAATCTGATTTTTTCCTATCCACTGAGAGAAACATTTAAAGTGATGTTTCTTTACCAGATGTTATTTTATCTTCTATCTAGATAGTGATGGTAAACTTCTGCCATTATCATTCTTGAACTGCCAGCTGTACAGATGCAGTTAGTTACCCATTAAGGATGTAAGGATTAGGGAAAAAAATGAATTATACCTTTCTTAATTGATGTGACTTTTTTCATCCTCATACACTTTTGACCTTCTACAACAGTAATTCTTTTTCTGGAGCATTTAACTCAAAATTGATTTTCTTCATCATAGAATATAAAGTTTCACAGTACATGTCTTGAAGCATAGTTCAAGTGTATAAAGTGATGTGACTAGCACCAAATACAGGCACAACTTACAAGCACTGAAAAGACAATGGTAAGGATCCAAGAACTGACATATTCAGGAGAATCCAAATAGCAGATGAAAAAATAAATGGAAAAGGCAATCATATCAGCTAATTAGCTAATTGGATTTGCATGTTCCCTTAAATTAATTTTACTAAATTCAGACTTCTCTCCCCTTATCCTCCTTGACTCCCAACAAAATTATCTGTGTACATAACCTATGATTGTTCTAAATTATGTTTTAAAACTCACCAATTTTCATAGCAAATTGTAAACCAATAAAATGAGTGCCCTTTTTGTATCTGGCAACTTCCCCAACTCAAATATAAGTCTCTCCCTATTATTTTTTATATATTGGTCCCTATTTTATAATTAAAGGCTAAGCAGAAAAAGACTAATGCCTTTTTCACATAACAACAAAGCAATAAAAACATTCAAATAGTTAAAGAAAACTATACTGAGATCCCTACCCCTAGTCTTTTCTTCTCACAGCTAAATATACCTACTTCCTTCAAGTAATAATTAAATGGCAAAATTACTTTCACTTTAATGATTGTCCATATCTGACCTTGTTTTAGTTATTGTCCATGTATTAGACTGAACATATTACTTTAATTGTGATTTCATTAATATTCCCACTGGTTCAATTTTCTTTTCTCAAAAAAATTATCAAATTGATATCTTGTTTAATGAATGAATGAATGAAAAAAATAAGTTCTTACTCTATTAAAAATACTATTTTAAATATTGAAATGTTGAGGATACAGCTATAGTAATGAAGACATTTTCTCTCATGTGGTTACTTCTAAGAGGAAGACATTATATACCTATAACCATATCTATATAAATAGATAAATATAGGTTTAGATCTATAAAATTAGGAACAATGAAGACACAGTAGATTTTGTCTTTTAATATGAGGAGCATATTTTGTTTTAGAATTTTCCAAAAGTAAATGGGCAGCCTCAGGCCAAAGAAAATTCTCCACCACCAGAGATCTGCAAGTGACAAATTTATCTCCACTTACTAAGGACATTGGAGAAGGGTCTCTTAATTAGTTATTGGTTAGTCTAAATTACTTGTTAGATCCTTTCAAACTCTAACAATTCATAATTCTTTAATTTTCTGTCTCCTAGGAATGTATTTTTCAGATATAATAAAGACTGAGTAAGCTTATAAACATAACTCCCAGTTATTTTTGTCCTCAAGAATAGTTCCCTATGCCTGTCCCAAGCACATTAGACAATATTGCTTAAACTTAGTCTCTTGTTTTCATTTTAAAGTTCTTTTCAATGTTTTTATTATTTTTCATGTTCACGTTTTCTAAAATAGATTATTATTTCCTAGAATTATGTGTGAACCAAATAAAGAATTTAAAAGACACATTTTATAGAAGTCATCTGGTAAAGCAATTGCTTAGTGATCTAAAAGATTATTTTCTGCGTTTAAAAACATTATGTATAGATTTTTAATATATGCTGGTTGAATTTAGTTATAGTTTGTTTTTCTTTATCTCTTTCCTCTCCTCCAAAATAATGGAATAATAATGAAGACATCATTTTAATCATATGAAATATAGTAGAATAAAAACATTAAATGATATCTTAATATATTTCTTCTTTGACATCTTCAATTCTATCAAGCTAAATTCTCTTTTAAGGACTAGAATCACTTAGAGGATAAAAGGTATCACATATACAAAGTGGTGTTCACAGAAACATCCTTTTCATTGAAGACATTTTATACTCAGCTTATTTTCCCCCATTGTTTCAAGCAATAGAATAATGTGAGATAAATCCTTTAGATTCATTACTATAATTTTAAAAAATCTATGACATAGATACTTTTACAATTTCAAATGATCATATTTGACAAAATGAAAGTATATTTCATAATCCTTTCTTTTTTATTATAGCTTTTTATTGACATAACATATGCATGGATAATTTTCCAACATTATCCCTTGCAATCACTTCTGTTCCAATTTTTCTCTTCCTTCCCTCCACCCTCTCTTTTAAATGGCAGGCAGTCTCATACCTGTTAAACCTGTTAAAGTATATGTTAAATACAATATACAATACAGTTCTCTTGTAATCAGATTAAGAAAGGTAAAAATAGTCTGGAAAGAAAAACAAAAATGTAAGCAGTCCCCATTCATTTCCAAGTATTCTTTCTCAGGGTATAGCTGGTTCTGTTCATCACTGATCAATTGGAACTGAATTTGATCTTCTCATTGCCAAAGATATCCACTTCCATCAGAATTGATCCTCATGTAGTATTGTTGTTGAAGTGTATAATGATTTCCTGGTTCTGCTCATTTCACTTAGCATCAGTACATGTAAGTCTCTCCAATCCTCTCTGTATTCATACTGCTGGGCTTTTCTTATAGAGCAATAATATTCCATAATTTTCATATACCACAATTTATCCAGCCATTCTCCAATTGATGGGCATCCATTCAATTTCCAGTTTCTAGCCACTATGAAGAGGGCTGCCACAAACATTTTTGCACATAAGGGTTCCTTTCCCTTCTTTAAGATCTTTTTGGGATATAAACCCAGTGGTAACACTGCTGAATCAAAGGGTATGCACAATTTGATAACTCTTTGAGCATACTTCCAAATTGCTCTCCAGAATGGTTGGATCCATTCACAACTCCATGAACAATGCATCAGTGTCCCAGTATTCCAACATCCCCTCCAACATTCTGCATTACCTTTTCCGTCATTCTAGTCAATCTGACAGGTGGGTAGTGGTATCTCAGAGTTGTCTTATTTGCATTTCTCTGATCAATAGTGATTTGGAACACCCTTTCATATGAGTAGAAATAGTTTCAATTTCATCATCTGAAAATTGTCTGTTCATATCCTTTGATCATTTGTCAATTGGAGAAAGGCTTAATTTCTTATAAATTAGAGTCAATTCTCTACATATTTTGGAAATGAGGCCTTTATCAGAACCTTTAACTGTAAAAATGTTTTCCTAATTTATTGCTTTCCTTCTAATCTTGTCTGAATTAGTTTTGTTTGTATAAATTTACTATGGTCAAAATTTTCTATTTTATAATCAATAATGATGTATAATTCTTCTTTGGTCACAAATTCCTTCCTCCTCCACAAGTCTTAGAAGTAAACTATCCTATGTTCTAATTTATTTATAATCTCGTTCTTTATGCCTAAATCATGAACCCATTTTGATCTTATCTTGGTGTGCAATATTAAGTGTGGGTCCATGCCTAGTTTCTGCCATATTAATTTCCAGCAGTTTTTGTCAAATAGTGAATTCTTATTACAAAAGTTGGAGTGTGTCCAAAAGTAGTGGATTTGTCAAACACTAGATTGCTATAGTTAGTGACTGTTTTGTCTTTGAACCTAACCTATTCCATTGATCAGCTAGTCTATTTCTTAGCCAATACCACAAGGTTTTGGTGACCACTGCTTTATAATATAGTTTTAGATCAGGTACAGCTAGGCCACCTTCATTAGATGATTTTTTTTTTTTTTCCTGTATGTTCCCTTGAAATTTTTGACCTTTTCTTCTTCCATATGAATTTTGTTGTTATTTTTTCTAAGTCATTAAAATAGTTTCTTGAGAGTCTGATTGGTATAGCACTAAATAAATAGATTAGTTTAGGTACTATTGTCATCTTTTGTCATTGACCTATCCAAGAGTACTTAATACTTTTCCAAAAGTTTAGATTTGACTTTATTTTGTGGAAAGTGTTTTGTAGTTTTGCTCATATAGTTCCTGACTTTCCTTTGGCAGATAGATTCCCAAATATTTTATACCATCAATATTTCAAATTTCTCTTTGTATCTCTTGCTGTTGGATTTTTTTTGGTTATGTATAAAAATGATGAGGATTTATGTGGATGTGTTTTGTATCCTGCACCTTTGCTAAAGTTGTGGATTATTTCTAATAGATTTTAGTAAAATCTTTAGGGTTCTCTAAGTATACCATCATACTATCTGTAAAGAGTGATAATTTGGTTTCCTCATTATCTATTCTAATTCCTTTAATCTCTTTAGAGATTAGTGGGCAACCTTGTTTTACCCCTAATCTTATTGGGAATGGTTCCACTTTATCCCCATTACATATAAGACTTGCTGATGGTTTAAATAGATGCTACTGACTGTTTTAAGGAAAAGCCCATTTTTCCTATATACTCTAGTGTTTTTATAGGAATGTGTGTTGGATTTTGTCAAATGCTTTTTCTACATCTATTGAGATGATCATTTTTTTTTGTTAATTTGGTTATTTATATAGATAATTATGCTAATAGTTTCCTAATATTGAACCAGCCCTGCATTCCTGGTATAAATCCTACTTGGTCATCCTGGGGATGATTTTCCATAATCTTTTTGCTAATATTTTATTTAAGATTTTTGCATCAATATTCATTAGGGAGATAGGTCTATAATTTTATTTTTCTATTTTCAACCTCCCTGGTTTAGGTATCAGTACCATGTCTGTGAAATAAAAGGAATTTGGTAGGAATTCTTCAATCCCTAGTTTTTCAAATAGTTTATATAGCATTGGAGTTAATTGTTTAAATGTTTGGTAGAATTCACATGTAAATCCATCTGGTCCTGGGGATTTTTTCTTAGGGAGTTGATTAATGGCTTAGTCTATTTCTTTTGCTAAAATGAGACTGTTTAACCAATTTACTTCTTCCTCTGTTAATCTATCCAAGTTATGTGTTTTAAGGTATTCAACAATTTCATTTAAATTATTGAATTTATTGGCAGAAAATTGGGGAATGTAACTCATAATTATTGCTCTAATTTCCTCTTCATGGCTATTTCTTTTCATTTTTAAGACTAACAATTTGATTTTCCTCTTTCCTTTTTCTAATCAAGTTTACCAAGGGCTTATCTATTTTGTTGTTGTTGTTGTTGTTGTTGTTTTTTCATAGAACCAACTCTAAGTTTTATTTATTAATTCAATAGTTGTTTTTTTTTTTTACTTTTAATTTTATTAATTTCTCTTTTAATTTTTAGAATTTCAAGTTTAGTGGTTGGCTGGGGGGGTTAATTTGCTCTTTTTCTAGCTTTTTCAGTCTAATTTGTTGATTTTCTTTTTCTCTATTTTATGCAAATAGGCTTCTCTATATAAAATTTATCTTTATTACCACTTTGGATGCATCCCACACATTTTGATATGACATCTAATTAGTATTGAGTAGATTTATTAATTGTGTCTATGATTTGTTGTTTCACCCAATCATTCTTTAGGATGAGATTATTTAGTTTCCAATTATTTTTTGGTCTATTTTCCCCTGGATTTTTATTGAATGTAATTTTTATTGCATCATGATCTGAAAAGGATGCATTTAATATTTCTGCCTTTCTGCATTAGAATTTGAAGTCTTTATGTCTTAATGTGTGGTCAATTTTTTGTATAGGTTCCATGAGCAGCTGAAAAGAAAGTGTAATCTTTTTGATGTCTCCATTTATTTTTTTCCAAAGGTCTATCATACCTAACTTTCCTAACATTCTATTTACCTCTTAACCTTCTTTCTTATTTATTTTGTGGTTTTATTTATCTAGTTTGAGAGTGCAAGGTTGAGATCACCCACTATATTTGCTGTCTACTTCTTCTTGCAGCTCACTTAATTTCTCCTTTAAGAATTTAGATGCTACACCACTTGGTACATATATGTTTAATATTGATATTCCTTCATTATCTATGTTACCCTTTAGGAAGATATAGTGCCTTTCCTTATCTCTTTCAATGAGATCAATTTTTGCTTTTCCTTGATCTGAAATCAGGATGGCTACCCCTGCTTTTTTTTTTTTTTTTTTTTTTTTTTACCACATGAAACATAATAGATTCTATTCCAGCCTTTTACCTTTACTCTGTATGTACTGCCCTTCTTAAAATGTGTTTCCTGTAAACAACATTTTGTAGGATTCTAACTTTTATTCCAGTCTGCTATCCACCTCCACTTTATGGGGGAGTTTACCTCATTCACATTTATGGCTAAAATTACTAATGCTGTATTTCCTGTCATCTTATTAACCCCAGATTATTATTTTCTCTTTTCTTTTCCCCTTATCCCCCTCCCTAGTATTAAGCTTATGAGCACCACTTGCCTCGCACAGCCCTCCCTCTTTAGGATCCCTCTCCTCACCTTAGAGTCCCTCTTCTTTTCTAAACCTTTTCCTAACAAATTCTGTATTTCCTTCTACTTAGCTTAATAAACTTCTTCCCTTTTTACTTTTCCCCTTCCACTTTTCAATAAGGTGGGAGTTTTTCTGTAAATCAAATATGTCTAATATTTTTCTCTTTGAGCTAATTCTGATGAGAGTAAGCTACACACTCTTCCTTATTTCTCTCAGATATAATAGGTTTTCTTTGCCTCTTCATGATATATAGTACCTCCACTTTTCCCTTTTTCTGGTACAATTTCCTTTCCACCTCTTGCTTCTTTTATATGCTGTTTTATAACAGTAAAACCAAATTATACATATAATCTTTATGTATACTCATAACAGAAATATAGCTCCCAAGATTTCTTTTTACTTTTTTATGTTTTTATTGAGTCCTATATTTGGAGGTCAAACCTTTTGTTTAGTTCTGATTTTTTTCATCAGAAATTGTTGGAATTCACCTATTTCATTCAATATCAATTTTCTTCCCTGGGGAAAAAAATGCTCATTTTGGCTGGGTAAGTTATTCTTGGCTGCATACCAAGTTCCTTAGCCCATTGGAATATCAAATTCCAGGCCCTTCAATCCTTTAATGTAGACACTTCTAGATCCTGAGTAATTCTTATTATGGCTCCTCTGTATTTGAACTGTTCTTTCCTAGCTGCTTGTAGTATTTTTCCTTGGTCTGATAGTTCTGGAATTTAGCCACAATATTTCTTGGAGTTTTGATTTTGGTATCTCTTTCAGTAGGTGATCAATGAATTCTTTCAATGTCTATTTTACCCTCTGTTTCTATAATATCTGGACAGTTCTCTTTGATGATTTCCTGAAAAATAGTATCTAGGTTCTTTTTTTATCATAATTTTCAGGAAGTCCAATGATCCTCAGATTCTCTCTCCTAGATCTATTTTCCAGGTCTGTTGTTTTCCCAGCGAGGTATTTAACATTTTTTTTCTATTTTTTTTTTTTTTTTTTTTTTTTAATTTGGTTTTGCTTGATTGATTCTTGGTGCCTCCTTAAGTCATTCATTTCCATTTGTTCACGTTTGATTTTTAACTAATTATTTTATTCATTTACTTTTTAAATTTCTTTTTTGTAATTGTCCAATTGAGTTTTTAAATGAATTGTTTTGTTCTATGTATTTTTTTTTTTCCATTTCACCAATTTTATTTTTTAGAGAGCTATTTTTTTTCCAGTTCACTAATTCTCTTTTTCAGGGAGTTTATTTCTTTATCCTCTCTATTTTTTAATGAGCAGGATGATTTATCCAAACCCTCTTGCAAAGCTTCCCTTTTGTTTCCCCATTTTTCTTCTAGCTCTCTAGTAAGAGCCTTTTTAATTTCTTCTATGAGATTGTTGTGTGGTGGGGACCAGATCATATCCTCTTTTGAGGTTTCATCTAGAGGCAATCTGTTTTTAACCTCCTCAGGGTTTGAAGTCTGCTTCCTATCAGTATAGAAGCTACCTATAATTAGTGCCTGCTTTAAGTTTTTACTCATTTTTGACAAAAGACAAACGAAGCCCCTTCCCACCCCATAAAAACAAACAAACAAAAAACAAACAAAAAAAAACCCTGTGTTCTGCTTTTGGGGTAGTATGGTATTACCAAGCTTCCTTTAAAGACAACAGGAAGTAGAAGTGAAGCCGCAGTGGGATAGCAATGGCTGCACTGGGATCAGCATCTGGGCTGGGATTAGCAGTTGCACTCTGAGATCATGCTGAGTTACTCTGGGTGCTGGGTGGGTGTGGCCAGGTCCCAAGAAATTTTAGAATTTTGGGGTTATAGTCTTTACCCCCTGCTTTTATAGCTTCTCTGCTGAACTACTGGCTTGCTGCCCGAATAAAGTAGCTTACACTGTGATAAAAGTTCTCCCCCCCAAATTTCCCACTGGTTGAGACCACCTCCTACTAACCTCCAGTCTGCTCAGTGTGAGCTGCCTTCTGAGTTCTCACTGCCTTTCTGCAGTCTGTGCCTAATCTAACCATCCCTGCAAGTGAGCAAAAATAGGCCTTTTCTGGTGAATTTCGAGAGTATCTTCTGTTGGTAATGTGTTGTACTCCCAAAATTCGTGGGTTTTGACAGTCAAGCACTAATTCTGAGGCCTTTCATAAAAGTAATCTGAGAATAAGGAAATATATTATGTAAGCATAATATACCACCAAATAAGCCTTTTTCTTTCCATAAGACAAACATATCTTCTTTGATCTTTTTTTTTTTTTTTTCAATAATCTCCTTTATTCTATCCTTCATAGTTTGTTGTTACATGTTGGCAGTCTGCAACAATATGTGTTACTTAAATATCTTTTGAGTAACTCTCATTTTTAAATCTTTGGAAATTGTAGCAACCTATGATGGAACCATATAATACTATAAGAATATTTGATTAAAACTATGGGCTTTTGTTTCTGAGAAATTCTCAGGATAATTCCAGGAGTATAAATGTTTCAGTGACAATTAGCTTGTTTTATCCCTATTTAATTCTGAGACCAATTCACTGTCTGGTTACAATGTTTATCTAAGATATAAAAATAGATGAATATATGCATATGTATACATTTCTATGAACTATCTTTATAAGCTGTCCAATTAAATATAAGAAATAATATGCTCATTAGATTTCTTCTTCTTTTTTTAAATACCATCCATTTACTTTTTCACCAAGGTGGTAAATTGGTAATAATGGTAAATGCTTTTGAGTGTAGGAGACTTCTACCAGGAGATGTTGAAATGTTATAAGGTTTGATATCCACAAAGAGGAATGCTGAGGCCCTGGATATCTTAGAATCAGCCAGAGTCAGGATAAGAAAAAATTTTTATTCCTGGTCTTTTGGGATTGCCAACAGGGGATTAGATCTAGCAATCTCCACACCTCCTTGGTCTCTTACCACTGCCAAGAGAGAATGATTCTGCCTGTCCTATTCCACCCTCTCATCTTTCTCTTTTCCTTCTTTGTCCACACCCACAGATCAAGCCACCACAGAATAGTTGGGGATAGTCATTCTCCCAGCATATGTTAATAGAGAATTGTCCAATGGGTAATTAGCCTTCAGTGCTAGATTAAGTGCATCTGCTCAGTTCTAGCCTTTTACAGAGGAACATCTGGAGAATATCACTATCTATATTTTTCTTTCCAATCGTATTCTGTTTCAGCTATTCTCCATTTGCAATGGTAAAGATCTTAGGTATGCCAGTGTCTCCTTTTTATGCCATGATTAATATAATTGATAGAAAGGTAACCACTAAGATTGTATACATTGTTAAAGTTTTCATGAAATTTTGAAACTTTTGAGACATTCAGTTGAGATAATATATTGGAAAAGAGTCTTAAAGTAAAGCTTTACTTTCCAGGGGGGAAAAAGACTTTTTTTTTTCTTTCAAGTCACAAAAAATAAGCATTGTGAAAGGGGGGCAGAGCCAAGATGATGGAGAAGATACACGCAAATTTGTAAGCTCCCTTTTCCCCTCATTACCAATTAGTTAAATCAGCCTCAAAAATAACACTGGACTGATAAAAACCACAAGGATCAGAAGTACTAATTACCAGCTGAAGAGAATCTGGAATTTCAACAGAAAAGGTCAGTTCCAAGGGGAGGGTAAAAAAAAAAAAAAAAAAAAAAAAAAAAGGCCAGCACAGACAGGGTTGGACTGGGTGCTAACACACTGTGCCAATCAGGCTGGTGAAAACTCTGGGATCAGAGAAGCCACTGAGATAGAGGAATCTGACAAAAGCTGTAAGCTCTTCTCTGCTTATAAAACAGCAGTTCAGAAGAGAAATCGAGCTACTTTAAAATATAAAGCCAGATCCTAAATCCACCCCAATCCAGAAGTGACCTAGTAGATCTCCTCACAACTGTGCAGACTGTGCAAATGCCTTCTGCTGCCCAGGGCTACTCCTTGGGATAGTTGAGAGCCTGAACAGCAGGGACACAGCCCTAGGCAGCCTCTAATCCACATAGTGTGGGGCTCAGCCTAAGGCAATGGAATTCTAGCAGCAGTAGAACTCCCAGAGAAGCTGAACCTTTGTAGTAGGAACTGCTGTTTCAGGGCAGACACTTCCGGTTTGAGCGCACAGGCTTTTCACATCAGTTGCTGACATCCACGGCCCCAAGGGAGGCATTGGCTGAGGTTTGTGACACTTTCACTGTTCAGCCTTAAACCTTAGGGCAGTTGCTAGGCCACACAGTGGGGTGCTTCACTGGGCACTCCTCACAGTCCAGCTGTGCTACACACCTCTGAGGCATTTCCGGGAGTGGGGAGGGGAACTCTCTCCCAGAGCTCTATCTTACCTCAGGCACAGGGTTGATGCATTCTTACCCCCCAGCCACAGTCTGGGAGGAAGCTGGTAAATAAATAAATAAACTTCTTACCCCAAGGGCAAACCCCAACAGATTTTTAACAATGAGTAAGAAGCTGAAGAGAACAATTGACACTTTCTACACAGAGAAACAGAGGGTATCCAACCCCAAAGAAGCTAACAACAGAGAGTCTGCAGATAACACTCTAAAGGGGAATGATACCTGCCCACCATCACATAACTCTCTCCTAGAAGAGACTATTAAAAAGTTAAGAGAGTTTGAAGAAAAATGGGGAAAGGAAAGAGAAGTTATGATAGAGAATAACAATGTACTGAAATTTGAGTTGGAAAAAATAAAGAATTCACAGGAGGTATAGGGAAACAAAATTTGTGAATTAGAAAAGGTTAAAAAATCACAGAAAAGTAGCATTTCTGAATAGGAAAAGATAAAAAAATTCTCAAGAAAGTAGAATTTCTGAATTGGAAAAGATAAAAAAGTCTCAAGAAAATAGGATTTCTGAATTGGAAAAAGAAAATAACTCTCTAAAAAAACGACTTAGGGAAATGGAAAAAAAATCAACAGAACAAAATAATTCATTTAAAAACTCAATTGGGCATATACAAAAATAACGAAAAAATATGAATGAAGAAAATAACTCTTTAAAAGTCATGACTGAACAAATAGAAAAGAGTGATTCATTGAGAAACCAAGAATCAGTCAAACAAAACAAAACAAAACAAAAAAAAAAAAAAATGAAGAGCTGGAAAATAACGTCAAATACTTACTGGGAAAATCTATAGACCTGGAAAATAGATCTAGGAGAGATAATCTGAGGATCATTGGACTTCCTGAAAACTATGATCAAAAAAAGAGCCTAGATTCTATTTTACTGGAAATCATCAAAGAGAACTGTCCAGAGATAATAGAAACAAAAGAGAAAATAGGCATTGAAAGAATTAATCAAACACCTTGTGAAAAAGACCCTAAAAAAAGAACTCCATGGAACATTTTGGCTAAGCTGCAGAAGTACCATACTAAGGAAAAAATATTGCAAGCATCAAGGAAAAAACAATTTAAATATCAAGGGGCCACAATAAGGGTCATGCAAGATCTGGCTGCCTCCACATTAAAGGATTGAAGGGCCTGGAATCCGATATTCCAAAAGGCAAAAGAACAAGGATTGCAACCAAGAATAAACTACCTAGTAAGTTTAGCATTTTCTTCTTGGAAGAAGATGGTCATTTAATGAAACAGAGGAATTCCATTTGTTTCTAAGAAAAAAACCAGACTTAAACAAAAATTTTGATCTATATGCACAAGACTGAAGAGAAGCAGAAAAAGGTAAAAAGATCTTTTGAGAACTATATCTCTGTTGTGGATATACAGAAAGTCCACATGGATAATTTGATTTTACTGATATAATATTTTTAAAAAGGGAAGTAGTAAAGGGAAGGGGATAGTATCAGAAAAGGGGGAAGGAGACATAAAAAGAGGGAAATTACATCCCAGGAAGAGGCATAGAAAATCTACCACATCTGAGGGAATTTAGAGAGGGGGAGAAACATAGTCTGAATCTTACTCTCATCAGAGTAGGCTTAAAGAGTAAATAATTAACATATTTGTTTTTCAGAGAATCCTTTCTCACCTCATTAAAAGGGGGAAGTGGAAAAGGGAAAATGAAAAGGGGGATAAGGTAAGGGTACAAGAAGGGGGAAGGGACTTAAAAGGAAGGGGGAAGGACACTAAAAAGGGAAGGCTGTGTGCCACAAGTGGGGAAATTAAATTAAATTTTGGGGAAGAAGTTCAGGGAGGTCAAGGGGGAAAAAAAGCATAATCTAGGGATAATATGATGGCAGGAAATACAGAATTAATAAATTTAATTTTAAATGTGAATGGGATGAACTCTCCCATTAGACAGAGGCGGATAGCAGACTGGATCAAAAGTCAGAACCCTACAATATGTTGTTTACAGGAAACACACTTAAAGTAGGGAGTAAAGGTAAAAGATTGGAGCAGAATCTATTGTGCTTCAGGTAAAGCCAAACAAGCAGATCAAGCAAAAGCAGAAATTGATCTAATTAAAAGAGATAAGGAAGGCAAATATATCCTGCTAAAAGGTAGCATAGACAATGAAGCCATATCAATATTAAACATATATGCACCAAGTGGTATAGCATCTAACTATCTAAAGGAAAAGTTAAGAGAGTTGCAAGAAGAATAGACAGCAAAACTATAATAGTGGGAAATCTCAACGTTGCACTCCCAGAATTAGACAAAACTAACCACAAAACAAATAAGAAAGAAATTAAAAAGGTAAATAGAATTAGAAAATCTAGGTAAGATATACCTTTGGAGAAACTGAATGGTGATAGAAAGGAGTATACTTTCTTCTCAGCAATTCATGGAACCTATACAAAAATTGACCATATATTAGGACATAAAGATCTCAAAATTAAATGCAGGAAGGCAGAAATAGTAAATGCTTTCTTAAATCACAATGCAATAAAAACTACATTCAATAAGAAGTTAGGGGTAATTAGACCAAAAAGTAATTAGAAACTGAACAATATCATCTTAAAAAATGACTGGGTAAAACAGCAAAATTATAGGAAAAATTAATAATTTCACCTAAGATAATGACAACGATTAGATATCACACCAAAATTTGTGGGATGCAGCTAAAGCAGTAATAAAGGGAAATTTTATATCTTTAGAGGCTTATTTGAACAAAATAGAGAAAGAGAAGATTAATGAATTGGGCCTGCAACTTAAAAAAGCTAGAATAACACCAAATTAAAAACCCCCAACCAAAAACTAATCTTGAAATACTAAAATTAAAAGGAGAAATAATAATATTGAATGTAAAAAAACTATTGAATTAATAAATAAAACTAAGAGTTGGTTTTATGAAAAAGCCAATAAAATAGATAAACCTTTGGTAAATCTGATCAGAAAAAGGAAAGAGGAAAATCAAATTGTTAGTCTTACAAATGAAAAGGGGTATTTTTCTACCAATGAAGAGGAAATTAGAGAAATAATAAGGAGTTACTTTGCCCAACTTTATGCCAATAAATTTGGTAACTTAAGTGAAATGGATGACTACCTCCAAAAATATCGGCTTTCTAGATTAACAGAGGAGGAGATAAATTGCTTACATAGTCCCATTTCAGAAAAAGAAATAGAACAAGCTATTAATCAACTCCCCAGGAAAAAATCCCCTGGACCAGATGGATTTACATGTGAATTCTACCAAACATTTAAAGAACAATTAGTCCCAATGTTATATAAACTATTTGAAAAAATAGGGGATGAAGGGGTCCTGCCAAACTCCTTTTATGATACAGACATGGTACTGATACCTAAACCAGGTAGAATATAAACTGAGAAAGAAAACTATAGACCAATTTCCTTAATGAATATTGATGCTAAATTCTTAAAAAAGATATTAGCAAAAAGACTTCAGAAAATTATCCCCAGGATAATACACTCTGATCAAGCAGGATTTATATCAGGAATGCAGAGCTGGTTTAATATTAGGAAAACTATTAGTATAATTGACGATACTAATAATCAAATTAATAAAAACCATATGATCATCTCAATAGATGCAGAAAAAGCATTTGATAAAATCCAACATCCATTCCTACTAAAAATGACTGAGAGTATAGGAATAAATGGACTATTCCTTAGAATAGTCAGGAGCATATATTTAACACTGTCAGTAAGCATAATATCTAATGGAAATAAACTGGAACCTTTCCCAGTAAGATCAGGAGTGAAACAATGTTGTCCACTATCACCATTACTATTCAATATTGTATTAGAAATGCTAGCCTCAGCAATAAGAGTCGAGAAAGCAATTAAAGGAATAAGAGTAGGTAATGAAGTAATCAAACTGTTACTCTTTGCAGATGATATGATGGTATACTTAGAAAACCCCAGAGTTTCTAATAAAGTTATTAGAAATAATTCACAACTTTAGCAAAGTTGCTGGGTACAAAATAAATCCACATAAATCCTCAGCATTTTTATGCATCACCAATAAATTGCAACAGCAAGAGATACAAAGAGAAATTCCATTCCAAGCAAATGTCAAGAGCATAAAATATTTGGGAATCCATCTACCAAAGAAAAGTCAGGAATTATATGAATAAAATTACAAGGCACTTGCCACAAAAATAAAGTCAGATTTAAATAATTGGAAAGACATCCAGTGCTCGTGGATAGGCCAAGCGAATATAATAAATATGACAATACTCCCCAAACTAATCTATTTATTTAGTGCTATACCAATCAGACTCCCAAGAAACTATTTTAGTGACCTAGAAAAATAACAACAAAGTTCATATGAAAGAATAAAAAGTCAAGAATTTCAAGGGAATTAATGAATTAAAAAGTCAGATGATAGTGGTCTAGGTATACCTGATCTAAAGCTATATTATATAGCAGCAGTTACCAAAACCATTTGGTATTGGCTAAGAAATAGACTGGTGGATCAGTGGAACAGATTAGGTACAAAGGACAAAAAAAGGGTACAACTATAGCAATCTAGTGTTTGATAAACCCCAAGATACCAACATTAGGGATAAAAATTCATTATTTGAAAAAAAAAACTGTTGGGAAAACTGGAAACTAGTATGCCAGAAATTAGATATGGATTACACTTAACACCATATACAAAGATAAGATCAAAACGGGTCCATGATTTAGGCATCAAGAATGAGATCATAAATAGATACGAGGAACAGAGGATAGTCTACCTCTCAGACCTGTGGAGGAGGAAGGAATTTATGACTAGAGGAGAACTAGATTTCATTATTGATCACAAAATAGAAGATTTTGATTACATCAAACTAAAAAGTTTCTGTACAAACAATACTAATGGGAACGAGATTAGAAGGGAAGTAAATTGGGAAAATATTTTTACAGTTAAAGGTTCTGATAAAGGTCTCATTTCCAAAATATATAGAGAATTGTTCCTAATTTATAAGAAATTAAGCCATTCTCCAATTGATAAATGGTCAAAGGATATGAACAGACAATTCTCAGATGATGAAATTGAAACTATATCCACTCATATGAAAGTGTTCCAAATCACTACTGATCAGAGAAATGCAAATTAAGACAACTCTGAGATATTACTACATACCTGTCAGATTGGCTAAGATGACAGGAACAAATAATGATGAATGTTGGAGGGGATGTGGGAAAACTGGGACACTAATACATTGTTGGTGGAGTTGTGAAAGAATCCAGCCATTCTGGAGAGCAATTTGGAACTATGCCCAAAATTTATCAAACTGTGCATACCCTCTGATCCAGCAGTGCTACTATTGGGCTTATATCCCAAAGAAATTCTAAAGAGGGGAAAGGGACCTGTGTGTGCCAAAATCTTTGTAGCAGCTCTTTTCTTAGTGGCTAGAAACTGGAAGATGATTGGATATCCATCAATTGGAGAATGGTTGGGTAAATTATTGTATATTAAGGTTATGGAATATTATTGCTCTGTAAGAAATGACCAGCAGGATGAATTCAGAAAGGTTTGGAGAGACTTACATGAACTGATGCTGAGTGAAATGAGCAGAACCAGAAGATCACTATACACTTCAACAACAATACTGTATGAAGATATATTCTGATGGAAGTGGATATCTTCAACATAAAGAAGATTCAACTCACTTCCAGCTGATCAATGATGGACAGAAACAACTATGCCCAGAGAAGGAATACTGGGAATTGAATGTAAACTGTTAGCACTACTGTCTATTTAACCATGTTACTTATACCTTCATAATCCAATACTTAATGTACAACAAGAAAATTGGATTTACACACATATATTGTATCTAGGTTATACTGTAACTCATGTAAAATATATGGGATTGCCTGTCATCTATGGGAGGGAGTAGAAGGAAGGAGGGGAATATTTCGAAAAATGAATACAAGTGATAATGTTATAAAAAAAATTACTCATACATATATACTGTCAAAAAGGTTATAATTATAAAATTAAAAAGTAAAAATAACAGTAATAATCACTAAAAATAATAAAAAAATAAAAATAATAATCACTAAAAAAATAAGTATTGTGAAATCTTGTATTTGGTACAAGATGCTTTGGAAGAATATATAAAATATTTTAATGAAAATTTTGTTGAAAAAGGAAAGGAAGCACATAGATCCATAATGTTTGGTGATCTCTTATTTCTCTTTTCAATATAAAAAGATTTAAGTTGTTTTCTATTGATATATTTCAGATAACATAATAAAGGAGCCTTTCTTGACATCATAATTCCACTGTATGTACCATGAATCTCTTACACATATATTTTGTCTAACCCATCTGTTTTTCCTATTTTTTTCTCTTTAGTGGCATTTCTGTTAAATTTGGGCCTATGGCATTAACTTTTAAGTGGGTTCTATTATCTTTGATAGTAAAAAAGATTATATAGAAATAGTCATATGCATGTATACATCTATTGATATTTTTTTTTTCTATTTTTTATCATTAGGTAAGCCTGCTTTAACACATACTTAGATCATCTAAGATGGAAAAGAGGTAAAGGGAATAATCTTTTGTTATGTTGAATATGTGCCAAGTAAAATGTGCTAAGCAGTTTTTACAAAAAATAATCTCATTTGGGGCAGAGCTAAGATGGCAGAGAAGGCACATGCGACATTGTAAGCTCCTCTCATACCTCAGGACCAATCTTTGAATTCAGCCTCAAAAATAGAGCTTGAGTGTAAAATTCATGAAGAATAAAGGTACAATAACTTATTAGCCAAAGATAATCTGGAGGATGGTAAAAGCAGGTTTGTCCCAAGGGGCAGGAGCAGACCAGCACAGGAAGGGAAATATGAAAGACTGACATCTTGAGTGGACCAGGTTTGGGGGTAGCCTCTGTGACTAGAAGAGTAGTGGAAATGGCTGCTATAGGCTGACTGCTTTGCCTTGACTGTAAAGCAGTGGTCCAGCAGAGAGATTAGAGCCAGAGGTAAGGGTACTCTAAAAATGTCAGAACCTAACAGGTTCTGTTGGGCTGTACCCACCCAAAATCGAAAGTGACTCAGCATAGACCAGCACAATTATGCAGCTGCACTCTACAGCATGGGCAGGGCAATTGCAAATCTACAAGGCAGGAAGGTGCAGCCCAGGGCAGCCTCTAATCTGCACAGTGGGAGGCTCAGCCTAGGGCAATAGAACTTCCCCAGTGAGACTGTGCTTCCCTGGGCAGAGCCACTTGTGGTGCTGTATTATGATTTTAAAGAAAAGTTCAGATTCACTCCTATAAATGATGCTCTCAAGCTCAGTTAAAAAATAAAAGTAAAAAGTTTTAATCAAACAAGACAAGGTACAGACAATTTATATTTACACAAACAAACAAATAGAAATAAGAACAATTAACAACATGACAATTATAGCAGATAGAGGAAGAGAATACATCACCAATTCAAGGGAACCTCAAAAACTCAAATGGCTGGGAGTCCAGTTTCAGCCTCAATCAACTTGAATTGTGTAAAGATTTTTCCTGGCAAAGCATCCTCGCCACGGATGAGACTCAGCTATGGTTTACAACACGGGCTTTTTATATGTTTTCAGATAAAGAAGGCTCCTGGCCAAAACTTATCTATATATTCATGTTGACTCACTCCAAACCCTTGAAGCTTGACATGTTTCTTTATCAATTGCATATGCACAGGAAGGAAGCCACCCAACCCTAAGCATAACCATGTCCAAGAATGGCTAGTTCCTGGTATCTATTGTCAAGGACATACAGAGTTTATGGAACGGTCAAGTTCCTATAATTTATTTATTTATTTTTATTTTTTATTTTATTTTATTTTATTTTTTATTTATTTATTTATTTATTTATTTTTGTTGAAAGGCAATTTAAGTCTTTATAGTTATATCACAGTTCATTTTTTTTGTCATAAGTTGTTTAAATTCCATTTTGCAAATCATGTTTCTTTATAAACATATCTTAGTAATTTTTCAAGTTCCTATAATTTAGAAGCTCAGGCCTGTTAGATTTGAGTGAGCTTATAATTCTAATATGAAATCTTAATTTCTTATTCAGGTGCCTTGGGGGATTATTTCCTAGGCAATTCCTAATACCCACAGCCCCACAGCAGGCTTAGGCTTGGGATAGTGACACTTTCACTGCTCATCCTCTTGTCTCAGGGCAGTTTTTAATCCGCACACCTGGATTCTTCCCAGGGAACCTCCATAGCTCAGTCTGTGCAGGCCTGAGTCCTATCCATTGGGGAACTATTTATCAGAGCACTCACACACCTGGCCACTCTTTATTGCCAATTGGCAGGCTATCCATACACATATCCCTGTTCTACAGAGGAAGCTGGTAGCCTCCTGCCCTGAAGATAGACCCTCCAGGCTTTAAAAAAACGATTTAAAAAATCAAAAGGGGGGGGCAGCCAGGTGGCGCAGTGGATAGAGCACCAACCTTGAATTCAGGAGGACCCAAGTTAAGACACTTAACACTTCCTAGCTGTGTGACCCTGGGCAAATCACTTAACCATAGCCTCAGGGGTAAAAAAAAAAAAAAAAAAAAACATAAAAAATCAAAAGGACTATCAATACATTCTATGGAATGCAGCCAAGAATAAACTATCCAGCTAAGCTGAGCATTTTCTTCCGTGGTAGAAGATGGACATTTAATGAAACAGATGAATTCCATTTGTTTCTAAGGGGAAAAAAAAAAAAAAAAAAAACAGATCTAAACAAAAAAATTGATCTCCAACCATAGGACTCAAGAAAAGCAGAAAAAGGTAAAAGGAACTCTTGAGAACTGTATTTCTGTTGTGGATATAGATATAGATATAGATATAGATATAGATATAGATATAGATATAGATATAGATATAGATATAGATATAGATAGACATATACATATACATATACATATACATAGATAGATAGATAGATAGATAGATAGATATAGATATAGATCTATATATAGATACATATAGATATATATAGATATAGACCATATATATAATTTAATTTTACTGATATAACATACAAAAAAAGAGAAGTAGAAATGGAAAGGGGATAGTGTCAGAAAAAGGGAAAAGGGGAGATAATGTTTGTGGCAGCCCTCTTTGTAGTGGCCAGAAACTGGAAACTGAGTGGATGCCCATCAATTGGAGAATGGCTGAATAAATTGTGGTATGTGAATATTATGGAATATTATTGTTTTGTAAGAAATGACCAACAAGATGATTCCAGAAAGGCCTGAGAGACTTACATAAACTAATGCTGAGTGAAATGAGTAGGACCAGGAGATTATTATATACTTCAACAACAATACTATATGATGGACAATTCTGATGGAAGTGGCCCTCTCCAACAAGGAGATGAACCAAATCAGCTCCAATAGAGCAGTATGAACTGAGCCAGCTACACTCAGCTAAAGAATCTGGGAATTGTCTATGAATCACTACATAGAATTCCCAATCCCTATATGTTTGTCTGCCTACATTTTTGATTTCCTTCATAGGCTAATTGTACACTATTTCAAAGTTCGATTCTTTTTCTACAGCAAAATAACTGTTTGGATATATATATATATATGTATATATATATATATATATATATATATATATATATATATATATATATAATTGTATTTAACTTATACTTTAACATATTTAACATGTATTGGTCAATCTGCCATCTGGAGGAAGAGATAGGGGGAAGAAGGGGAAAAGTTAAAACAAAAGGTTTTGCTATTGTCAATGCTGGAAAATTACCTATGCATAACATTTTTGTAAAAGTTAATTAAATAAACAAATTAATTAAAAAGAGATCTCATTTGATATTCAAAACAGTCCTATAATTTTATTGCTATTATTACCCTTATTTTACATTTGAGCAAGCTAAGTCAAATAAATAATCTTCCCAGGTTCACATTTGAATTTTACATTTTTCTAATTGCAGGTCATTTACTGTATCCATTGTGTCACCAGTTTCTTCTATATGAAAGATGTCAGAAAAATGCTCTTGTATGAAAATATTCTGTAGTGGTTATAATTAGACTCTTTTCATTGACTATATGGTTGGAAAAGTCTGAATCAGTAAGCCTGTCTGACTTAGACACAGTTTCTCTTTCCAGAGGTATTTGGTGGGTAAGTTTAACCAAAGTAAAAACATCATAAATATTGGGGGAAAAGGCTGTTCTTAGTCTCTATAGCTTCAAGAAATAAACTTTTTTTTTCATTTGTCCTCTTTAAATCTAGGTTCAAGTTGATTCCCCAACATGAGACCTTTAGTGACAGTGATCATTGTTCTAGGGTCAATAAAGCCACCAGTGCATTAAGGATCATTGAGAAATCAGCATCCTAAGATGCAAATAAGGGAATGGTGAAGTTGGAATTAGAATCTAGTTGTATCGATGCTCAATAAAAACTGTGAACCTAAACTTGACTCATCATGTTAAATGATCAAATATTGCTTGAGAATAAGGAAAAAAAAAAAGAAAAGTTATAATCTGCATTGAAGTTTCATCACTATCAATAATGGAAATTATACTTAAGAATTTTACTTGATGAACTTTACCACTATCTTTCTTTGCGTTGCTATCATTTCCATATCCTTGGTCCTTATCCTTTTTCTGCTTCCTATTATATGTTTTCTTCCCCCCCTTAAAATACAAGTTTTAGTGAACATGGAAAATGTGATTCACATGTCCAATGTAGAAGAATATCACATTTGGAGTATTAATTTTTAAGTTAAGATATAGAAATGATTTTGAAATATATGTTCATAAACACCACCAATTTCTTTTTTTCTGATACTTTATCAAAATCACTAGAAAACTTGAAGTGATTTTCAATGAGTTGAATATTATTTCATATTTATGTTTCCTAGGTTGACATGGCCAAAATAGAAATTGCTAAGTGTCCAAGTGATCTTAAAAAAAAAAAAAAAAAAAAAAAAAAAAAGAAAATCAACTGTTGTAATTATTGGAAACCACTACATTATTATAGCTTTGCCAAAGGTTGTGTCCTTCTGCCAAAGAGCTTGAGTGTCAAAATCAATTTTCTTGACATATTGAGACACTAGAGTGGGACTTGGTAGAATATTCACCAAAATATAAACTGGATCAAATGAATGCTCAGCCAATACTTTCTTGTACCTTTACAAAAACTAGAACTGAGCAAATGCACTTGGATAATGGAGCACATGAGGCTAATTGCCAATTGGACAACTCTCTAATAACATGTTTGAAGGATGACACTCCCCAACTATTCTGTGCTGGCTGAATCAGTGGGTGTGGACAAAGAAGGGGAAGTGACATGAGTGGGTGGAGTAGGAGGAGGAAATTGATTCATTTCTCCTGGAGAGAGAGGAAGGAGGTGTGGAGATTGCTAGATCTAATCCTCTGACCATGACCACAAAAGACCAAGAATAAAGACTTTTAATTATCCTGACTCTGGCTGATTCTAAGAGAGCCAGGGTCCTAACACTTTCTCAATTAGAAGCACCATATAATTTTAAAAACATTATAACCAGAAAAATTTGGGCTCCAAATGAGCTACATTAGAAGACATTTGGCTCTGAGTCAGATCATTCCTTATAAATGTGTGAAATTTGTAATCAAAAAACATTATAAATAGCATTTAGGAAATTCGTTCTTTCATGGATTTGAAAATAAGTTTTCTAAGATAATCTTCATTGTGAAAATCTAATGTTCATATAGAAATAATAGCAATGTGAGGGTAAAGAATCTGTTATGCCTTCATTCACTGAATGCACTAATACAGTATCAGAAGTTAAAGTATGAAATAAATAGACACATAAACTACACACACACACACACACACACACACACACACACACACACACACACACCACACACGTTCCAAATCCCTTTATGCAGTTGTAAGCTACTAAAACTAAAATTGGGACTTTAAGACTTCAGGACAGTATATCCTAAATGTATGTGTATGTATGTGTGTGTGTGTGTGTGTGTGTGTGTGTGTGTGTATGTGTGTGTGTATGTGTATATATACCCCCCATGCATGTGTGTGTGAGTGTGTGTCTCTCTGTGTGTGTATGTGAAATCAGGTAAGATCACACTCACAACATAGATGAAATACATTATCAATATTATCAGTTAATTCAGTAACAGTATAAAATAAAATGCTGTTAAAGCAGTTGTTTCATATTGTTTGAATAAAAAAAAAAACCTCCAGATGCAATACTGAATTTTAATCAATTTTTCTAATAGTTCTTTTAAAATCTTGTAAGTAAAGCCTAAGACAGGAAAAAAAAAAATGTAGAAAGGCTGATGAAAGTTAGTACCTAGTGAAATATTGAGCATTCAATAGATATTCAATAAAAGTGTCTTAAATGAACATATCAAATTGGGAATGTACTAGTAACTGAAGCTTGAATTCTCTCTTCTCATAAATACAGCAAAGGTAGGAACAACCAGCCAATTTTCTACTTCATATTCAATTGACACTTTCTTTACTACTTTATCTATTGCTATCTCAGATTGTTGCAAATTCCTCCTCACCATTTCCCAGGATCCATTACTACCTCATTTCTATCAATTCTACATGCTGCTGCTAAGGAAACCCTTCTTGTCTACAGCTGCCACCTTTTCCTCACAAGGCTACAATCACAGAATCACATATTTGAGAACTAAAAGGGACCTTGAGAAACTGCTAGTGCTTATCCTGCTTTAGGAAGAATCACATCTAAATCTCCATACATAGATGATATCCTATTTTAAAGAGTTTCAGAAACTCCTTTTCATATAACTCACAAACTAAATGCTGAATACTATGGTGTAAGCCTATTTTGGTAAAAGCCATTGATCATTTTGAAATCTTTATTCAGACATCTTCTTTCCAGATAGAATCATTCTAGTTGCTTATTTTTTAAATGTCTTATTTTAAAACTTTTAACTATTGAAAACAAAGTATTCCTTCTCTACCTAGAGAATTCAAATTCTAGTTCTACTTTTTATTTTCGGCACACTGATTTTCTCATTCAAATTATTGACAAAAACAATTAAAAGACTATGACCAACCTCAAGAAAAACTCTTTTTTTAATTCTTATCCAACTTGGGCCCTCTGAAAATTACTTTCTAGCTAAAATATTCCACCAATTATTTTTTTCACTGTATATTGGAAGTCATATTTCTTAGGATTTCATATTTAGACTGAATAGGTCTTAAAGGCTTCTAGTGTCATCCAAACATTGTGTACATGAATAAACTGAGGCCCAAGTGATTGGCCCAAGATCAGGTGTTAAGCAACAAACTTCAGGAAATCATATCGTTCATTTATTTTGAGATGGTTTGACCCTAAACCTAATTGAGCCATGCTTCCAAAGCCTACTATTTTTCTTTCTTCTTCTTAATATTTTGTCCAATTTTTTGCTTATTCTTTCTTTTGACAAGTCCTGACATTGACTTTTACAACTCCAACTGTATTCTTTCTTTTTACACTGAAAATTGAATTTTCTCTCTTCTTTTCTCCCTTTTTATTAAGTCCTTTATTCTTTTTCTTGTAGCATATTCTTCTATATTCCTGTCATTCTCTTTTCTTCTCCCATATGTATTTTATTTCCTGAGAGCTCTTTAAATGACTTATCTATTTATGTAAAGTTAACTGATGTGGTGAGTTGTGAAAAGGCAGTATGGCCCTTTTAGAATCAAAGATATAGAAAGCTGAAGAGAACATTTTAACCATTATTGTTTATATTACTTTTAAATTTCCAAATTATGGCAATTGCTTCATATTTCACTTTTAATGAGAATAAAATGGTTAAGTTGTCATAAATGATTTGTCATGTTTGTCCATATTTAAGAATTTTTCATTAACTTGCTTACAAAGAAAAGCAAGTGACCTATAATCTTTTTAGTTGTGCCATGGTCCATAAAATAAGCATACAAAAGGTACCTTGTGTAACCAAATCAAAATGGTACTTTAGCCAAAATAAATTTGGAAAATAAATTATCTCATGTCTCTCCCTAATGGCCAAAGGTGCTCCAAAATTCAATGGGCTGGTTGATAAATTTGTGAGTCCTTAGTCATTAGATATTATTCATGAGTTACATTTTTGTGATTTTTTTAAAAAACTAGAAACATATTTCAGTTAATGATTGGGCTAAATGACTTTTTTGAATTATTTTCTAACTCTATGGTCAATTAGTCTCTGAAGTCAACTCTATTTTACTTATGCTGTTAAGCTGTCTTTAGGTTTCTTATAACTTAGATAATTCAAGGGTCCATTATTTTATTTGTACAAGTATTAAATGCACTGGAAGATTACAAATCCTCCACAATTTGGCAAATGCATATGCATGCTGTAATCCAGAAATACATCACTATTAATCAATTCTGTGTTGTCTAGTCTTATTCAAGGTGTATTGAATAGAGTATTAAAAAGTAAAAGATAGAACAAAGATGGAGCTTCAAATGATGTCTCAAAATCCTACAAGCTTTGAGACACTGGATAAAGTGCTTAGCTTCTATTTTGTTTCTTCATCTATAAAATGTAGGGAAAAGAAAGGAACTGGACTCAAAGATTTATGTTCTTTTGTGACTCAGTGGTCTATAAGGTCTCTTCCATCATAAATCTATGATCCCATAATTGTCAAACTCATATTCAAAACCTTCTCTAAATAATGTTTTCCAGAACCTATGTAGCACCGAGGTATTACTAGTCATGATAAATCTTGATGACACATCAAAGATTCACTTAGTTTAATCCTTTACATTTAATTTTGTTTTAAATATTCATTTTTCTTTCCTAATTAAGAAACATTCTGATGTAGAACATAAGTGATGCAGGACAGCACATTTAGATTCAGAGCAATTTAAAATAAAATTGCAAATATAATTATATTTCTCTAATCTTCTGAGCTTGTATGTGCAAATTGAAAAATAGCAGCTTCTAAAAGAATGCCTTTTTTTCCTCTTTGTTATCTGAGATTAATTCTACTGAACTAATAAGACTTCTGGAATGATCCCTATTAAGTAAAGCTGATTTCAGAAACAGTATTTATAGATATTAGGGACTCAGACTATCATACTAAACCAAGAAAAGTGACTCCACACAAATATTGTCTGACAGTGACCTAATTAGAGTCATTTGCATACTAATGAGACTTTGGAGGAGATAAGCAATAGCATGCTTGTAATAGATAATTAATTTGTGTTTCAAAATAAGCTATGGATATTTAACAACAATTCATATGACACATTGAATTAAAAGAGTTGTTCAAGTTAGCTCATAACAATAAACTATTGCCAGAGCTTTTCAGTTCTGCTGAAACTCCAATTGAACAGAGCCTCTGTGTGCAAAAATGGTCACTTCCCATTGGGTGTTTCCTTCTAAAATTAATTTTTGAAAATGAAAGGTAGTAACAAAAAAAAAAATAGTGCTAAATGTTACTTTCCCATGCCAAGAAACATTCTATCTTAATTAAAAGACTTTGTACTTGTATAGTAATTCTCATCAGAATAGCTCCAAAGTTTTTCAAATAGTTTCACTTTATTCTTAAATCTCAAGATCACTATTCTGTAGTCAATGAAATGTAGTCACCTGGAGGTGAAATGACTTATGTACAAAAATCACATAAAAATAACAAACATAACAGCCTTCAGCACTCTTCGTTCTACTTTCTAACATGAAATAAAATGAAATAATAACATATAATTTTGTGTAAACTAACCCAGACAACTAATAATAAGCTCATAAACTGTGTCAAATATAATGTCCATTATTGATAATGGAAATGGTAAGCTATTAAGAATGTTTCTGCCAATTTTCTGCATCTGGATCAGAAAAAAAATACTTAGAAATGATTTATATAATTTATAGCATGCCTTATACATTGGGACTTTTAATCTGGCTTTCATTTGACGCTGAAACTATATTGTAGTTTATTTTCATGAAGATAAGTCACTCTACAGTATTACTGTTCTGTTATCAATTACTGTAAGCCTAGTCAGGCTGGAATTTAGCACTGATGACTTAAGTGTGGGCCTCTCAAAAGACTTTTATCCAAAGAAATGATCAGCTTTCATATTAAAAATGTTATAATCCCAACATTTTGTTCAATATAAACACTAATGAGTGTTTATATATGTAGTAAGTGATGATATGATAAAGATTAACTGTCACTTTAATGGACAAGTATATAAAATACTATGATTCAAACTGAGAAAAGAATGATGATAAAATCACATATACTATTTGATAGACACATCTAAGAAAGAAATAGACATTTTGAGTAGACTACTGTTGGTCATAAGACCCATTCATATGATTGTTTAGAATCAAGATAAATGGGATTATGCTTATTTAATATACATGTGATTTACTACAGGTTAATCTGTCTTTGATGAAATAAAACAAAACAGTAACTTGTAGAAAGAGTCAGAGATTCCTATCTTGGTTCTGTCCACCCTTATCTTTGTATACTGAACATCTCTTAGATTCAGGTTCTACTTTAGCTCCTCTTGATGAAAATAATAATGAGGAGGAGGAGGAAAAGAAAGAAGAGCATCATGATGACAATAACTCTCAGGGTACTTTTGGCTGCTAGCCTTTGACTTTACTTGTAGTACTATACTTATCTCACTCATTATAATATGTTTCTTCTAAATTGGGACTATTTCAATCATTGTACTTGTATGCCAAAAACTTAGCACAGTATCTTTTATGTAACTGGAAATTATAAATCTTAGATTGACTGATTCTTTTATGAACTGGGTATATTTCTTTTGACAATCGAAAAGCCTCTTCATTTGGCTTCTGTACCTGTAAAATTGAAACAAAGCCTACTTTTTTTTGAAGTGAAACAAATATGTGATAATATGCTGGAAACTATAAAGCACTTAATAAAAAGAGTTATTTTTTAAAATCCAGAATTCTTCTCTTCAAACAATATGTCCAATACCTTTAACACTTTTCTTTTCACTCACAAACCTAAAGGGATTTTTGTGTATTTGTCACCATCTTGCTTTTTTCCTCTTTTATGCAAAATAATCACTTCCAGAATATTAGCATAGCCACTGTATAATGAAATATGTCTATAAAGTCTATTGCTTAGCTCATATGTTAACATACAAATTTTAACTTTTTTAGACACAAGGAAATTTCCCCGCATGAATTGGGAAGTTATTATGTAATTGACAAAACAAACTGCCATTAAAAAAAAAAAAAAAAAAAAAAAAGTATCTTACTGTCTTGCCAAAGGCCTATTCACTAAATTCTTAGCAACTGTTAGCATCTGAAAATAAACCTACCTTACATCAAAATTTGACATTTCTTGGCAAAGTCTATTTGAATTAAAGGCAGAGAGTCATCTGAACTGTAGTACTTTGAAGTGATTAATCTTGACCTAAATCAAATCACAGTGTTTCCAATTCACCTACATGCAGCTTATTATCTCACATTATTTCATGTCCTTTCAGAACACACACATGCAGGTTGTCTCAGTGCCAGGCAAACACATTTGAACACTAGCGTTTTTGTTTATGCATTTATTTATTTTAAAGAATACACATTTTTCAGCTGCAAGGAGACAGTTTTTCTGTGTGGTCTCCCCATCAGCTGAGGAAATATTGTTCCAATCATTAAGCAAGCATCTTGCAGGAAGCAGCAAATTCTGGCTTCTCTAATTTGTCTGTGCTCTCTAAGGTAGTGCTCTAAAAGTCACCTTGGATGCATGTGATAGCAACTAGCAACACATCACTGAAATGACATTTCCTTTCTTTAAAAAAAAAAAATAACACTTTCTGCTCACTTCAGATAAAAATAGCCAAGGCCTCTAGCAGTGTTCCACTTTTTATGGTTTCATGGCCAAGCACAGAGAGGTTTATTGAAAAACAAAACCAATCCAAGTAACTTCCACTTGATTGTAAGTGATCTCAGAGACTGAGAGAGATTTCAGGTGATTTTAAAACATTGTTATTCTGTTTCTGGCTATATTAGGTAAATATGGCATTCTACCTTTAGGCACATAAACCCTAAGGATAAAGAAACAAAAACGAAATTGTCTAGAACTAAAGTAAAAACCAATGACTTTTCTTGAGCTCTTTCCCTCCCCTTTTGGAGTAGCCAGCTCTGTATATACTGACCTAGTTCCATTTCAAAAATTCATGGGATAAGTTCTTCAATTTCCCCATATTTTTATTACAGGTTTATAGTTTGCTCTTTTTTTGGGGAAGGTTATTGGTTGAAAGTGGGAAGGATATAATTTTATTTAACATAACCTAAATTTCTATATATCATTCTTTTTCATTCTTCTAGATAGCCAATTTTTATTTTAAAATTCCTTTCTTTGAAGAATAAAAGGAAAAAAAATGAGCAAAACTGTCTTTTTATCTCTGTTCTATTTATTTCTATCTATATATTCATATCTATATGTCTGCCTGTACTTCTTTTACTTTTTTTCTCCTGTTCCCCTTCTCTATCTCTATCTTTATGTTCTATTTCTAATCTGATTTTTGTCTTTGTTGAAACTGGCTAAAAATTGATATGAACTTAGAGAAGTTCCTTCTAGTCTCTAGCATTCATTTTCCTCATTTTTCAATGTGAGGTAATAGAACTAGATAGTCACTGAAACCATAAATCTCAGGAGAAACATCTACCATCATATAATTATATCTATATAATTCTAAAAAGATCCAAATTCTATGATCTTAAAATCTTATCCTACACTTAAACACAAATGAACCTGCATTTTCTCTTTCTATCTCTGATAACCATTTTGAACATTTAGAATTATTACCAATCTATAGTTGGATACTTCTAGACAAGGGAAGGGCATAGAGCACCGGCTGTTTTCAATAAGTCATAGAAAATCACGAGCAAGAATCCAGTCATATTTTGCCATATAAAAAAAAAGACAAAAAATTTGTATGTGTTTGGTTGTGTGTGGTTATGTAGCTTTGTTTACAAAGTTTATTTTATGTTTTTTTAAATGTATTTTCTAGTTTTGTTTTGTTCGATCTTGGATTTAAATTGTTTTTCCTGGCAATTCCCAGTCTTTCAACAGAAAACAGTTTTTATCTGAATCTGTGAAAGTACAAGTAAATTTAAGTGTACCATATGGAAGAAAGAAGAATAAGATAGCCTCAAACAAGAAAAGACAGTGAAACAAACAGAGAGAAACTTCTGTTTGGGGTAAAGATAGTCATAAAGGGTCATGCAGTCAATAAGGTGTAACCCCTGATTGATCTTTACTTTTAAGAACTTTCATAGATCAAAAAGCAAGGTTGAACTAGGAAACAGGAAAAAAAAAAGTATTCACTCTTCTATTCAGAAAACATTTATTAAGGGTATATTATCAGAAGATTGTAAGAATTAAAAAAAAATAAGTGAAATAATTGAATATATGTGTAAGAGACAGATAGACAAAGAGACAGAAACAAAGAGAGACACAGAGAAAGAGAGAGAGAAGGGGGGAAAAAGAGAGAGATGGGGAAGGGGAGCGAGAGGGAGAGAGAGAGAAAGAGTGAGAGAGAGAGAGAGAGAGAGAGAGAGAGAGAGAGAGAGAGAGAGAGGGGGGGGGGGGGAGGGAGAGAGAGAGAGAGGGAGGGAGGGAGGGAGGGAGGAACTATGAGCATTTATTGGCTTAGAAGAAACTATTGAAATACAAGTAGCACTTTCTCTTATAGTCTTAGTGAGTAGCTTAGAACACTAAGGAATTAAGTAACTATAAGTTTCTCTCTGTATGTGTATGTCCTCTGTTTTTTCTTTACAAATCCATAAGTATGTATACAATGTGGATATATGTATGTATGTATATGTATGTATGTGTGTATACATGTACAAAAGGCATGTAAAGTCATTGTAATGTTGTAGACTCAGGGGAAAAAAAAAAAACTTTAGGTAGAGAGTGATCCTTAGAGTTGAGTTTTGATTGAAATTATGGATTTTAAGAGATTCATTTCCAGACATGGGAGAAAGTCAGTGAAAAATCCTGGAGTTGGAAAATGGTTTAACTAGAATAAAGAAAAATGTGAAGGGGAGTAATATGTAATAATGTTAGAAATACATTTTGGAATTATATTACTAAGGGCTTCAAATGATAATCTATAGAGTCAACATTTAATTCTAAAGGTAATCTTGTACCTTAGGCATTTATTGACTCAGGGAGTGACATGCCAGACATAGTATTTAAGTATGAGTAATACTTCTGGATTAGCATCAATAATTGCTTTTTATTCTCTACCCCTCCTTGATCCCAGGTACTTACTGCTATTATTAGTATAATAAAAGAATAAAGGCAATTAAAAAGAGGCAACAACAAAACCAGCAATTTTTATTCTTGTTTTATTTCCTCTCTATTTATTCTGGTTTTGTTGCTGACTAGTTGATCAGACCACCAATTATTTTATTCACCTTAGATTATGTGTTTCTAGTTTGCCCACATGACCATGACACCCTGCCTATCTCAGTAATGTTCTTTGCAGTTCTTTATACAGACTGATAACATCCCTGCTAACCCTATCTTTCTATGTGCTTATATACATACACACTCACAATTTTTTTTTCATATACTGCAATTAAATGACTCTAGCTACATGTCTAGTAAGTCACTGAGAAGGACCTCTCTTATTATCTAAAATCTCTATGTGAGGAAAATTAAGGTTTACAAAAGAAAGTTATCGAGGTTTTGAAATTTGCATCATTGTAAAGATGCTTAAGACAGAACTCAAAAGGTAAAAGAGTATGTTAACTGGGAAGTGAATGTAAATTGTTAGCACTAATATCTGTCTGCCCAAGTTGCATGTACCTTCGGATTCTAATGTTTATTGTGCAACAAGAAAATGATATTCACACACATGTATTGTACCTAGACTATATTGTAACACATGTAAAATGTATGGGATTGCCTGTCATCGGGGGGAGGGAATAGAGGGAGGGGGGGTAATTTGGAAAAATGAATACAAAAATTAAAAAAAAAAAAAGTATGTTAATTCAGTTATTCTATTTTACCATATGAATAACAAATGAATTCTTAGACAACAATTGGAATAGTTATAACAGTTATAAATTAATGAGTCAAATACTCATATCTAGCTATTTATATTTTTTTAAAAATATGATGTAACTTGGAGTCAGGTAATCTCATTCATTGTCTAATGAAATAAATTTAAAAGGGCTAGAAATCCATTGTGATTTGACACTTGGAAGAGTCATTGTAAAATCTATGAGTGGATCCTATAATTTCCTTAGAGAAGATTAAGAAGCTAAGGGATTGACATTGTGGCTCTGTGCTAGGTTGTATGGTTTTTTAGAGCTATCTATCCTAACATCTCATACTGATTGCCAAGGACAGAATCAATGATTAATGTTCATGAGAAATAAAATTAGATCAGTCAAATGCTTTCTTCCTAAGATAAAATTTTTCATATACGTTATTTTTTCTCTGAAAATATGAACTCCTTCAGAGCATGGACCATCTTTTTTTTTTTTTTTTTTTTTTTTTTTTCTGTATTTATCCCTAGCATTTAGTATAATGATTTGTACTTCAAAAGCACTTAATGAATATTCAATTCTTTCATTCATTCAGTTAATCAATCAGGCTTCAACAGAATAAATGGATATAATTAGAAATCAGTGCCAGTCACATCTATATCTATTGCTTCCCCATCAGTTTTCCAGTGACCATAAATAAAATTCAGAGAAAAAAGTCTTATACACATCCATTTTTCTAGAATGTTAGATACTGAGAGAGAAAGAATTGAGTTCAAATTTGACCTCAAGACTCCTTTTTGCTGTGCAACCTTGAGTCAATTAATCTTTGTTTCAGTGTCCTCAAATATAAAGTGAGAAGAATTTTATTATCTATCTCACAAGATCATTGTAAACAACAAATAACCATTTTAAGGCTTATCAAAGTATGCACATAATAGGTTTTTAATAAATGTTCATTTTTTTCTCTAACTTTCATCCTTCTGAATCTTCCTTGGAGTTTGGTGTCACCATGTACTGGAAAAATCTATTACTTCCCTGGCCATCTTATGTCCTGTCTCCTTTTCTTCAAGAGATGCTTCAAGCTCATCCTGATTTTTTTTTTTTTTTTTTTTTTTTGTCAGCTTAGCACCTATCTTTCCTGAGAGGAAATATGAATTCTAAAGTTTTGGTGACTTGGGTCCACTAAGTTGAAACTTTTTCTAGAAATAGTATTATAAAGGTACTCAAGTGGGATTATTCATATTTAGAGAGAATGTGACTGATGGAATACAAGATGCCATTTTTCATCCAATGGAAGTACTTCCTAATTACTTTTGAAAGAAAATAATTGTATGTTCATTATTATATTGACAAGACAACACTATGAAATATTAGAAAAATAACAAGTCATGCTTCTATGGGAATGGTTATTTAATTATTGAAACATTTGGAGGAAATCATTTTTAAATGACATTTTTGTTCCTACTTAATCCTGAATGCTTCCTAGCATCAACTGATAAGAACAAGTGCATATCTGAAGTATTTGGATTTATTATTAAAGTAGGTAAACATTCATTTAAAATATATTCATTTTAAAAACAAACAAACAAACTTATAACTGGAGGAGTGTGAAGACGAAGTAGAAGGATGAAATGATTGTGCTCCAGAGGTTGAGTGTTTTATTTGGTTCTTTTTTTTTCCTGCAAAACCTAAAACAATTTTTCATCTGTAGTCTTTTCTTTAATCAAATTGCATTTAAATAGAAAGAATGGATCAACTAGAACAGGGATCCTAAATTATTGTTGTGTTATCATAGACTTCTTTATACAACTGATAAAACTACTATATTCCACTCAGAATAATATTTTCAAATCAATTTTAATGCTAAATTTCACTTAGCAACGAGTAAAAAAAATGTTTTTTTCTTATTCAAGTTCACAGAATCCCTGAAATTTGTCTTTGGATTGTAGGTGATAAATTCTTTAACTGGAGTAGAGTTTATCTTGCTGGGAAATTTTCAAAAAGAATGTAGATCATGAAAAATTTTATGAGAAACTGGATTTGAGAACTGTAAAATGTATAAATGGAATTTCCCACATACCCCATTAGCAGATATGGGATGTTATGAAAATAAGTTTCTCCAAGTATATCAAAAGAGTCAAGGAAAATAATTAACTCATTAATAAACTAAATGATGGTCAAGTGACCCTAACTTTTTCTTTCAGTTCATTTTCTAACCTATCTTCTTTAAGTGAGATGACAACAAATGGGAGGAAATGTTCTCTGATTCTATACTATGTTATTCAAGTGGTTCTGACGTCTAAAGGAAAAGGCAAAGGAAGAGTGACTGACAAATTTTATCTTGCTGACAAGACTTCAAATGCTGAGAAATAAACTGTATATCTGATACAGAGGACTAGTCAAGCTAAAATAGGAGAAACCCATCCCCCCTCTGCTTGACTATCAGATGATGATTGATGTTCTTGGTTTACTAGGACATGAAAACCATTTATTATTATGCAGAGGAATGGAATCTGTATTAGAAAAAGGGTTACCCTTAGCCCACAGAGCAGAGATTCTTGAAGGAAGCAATGCTCTCTAGCACAAAGGTCGGGATTGCTTATGTATGGATGTACATCAAGGTACATAAGCCCTTCTAAAGAAAAAAAAAGAATATTTTTTCTTACTATTGTCTATGTTGTATTTAATATTGAATTGATTTCTTAATTATCTTTGCACTAGGTGGAAATCTAATTCCTGAGGCATCATCTGCTTCACCAGCTGCATTTCCTCTGCGAGTCATTGCAAAGTCACAGAGAGCTAAAATAAAGAATATATGAAGCCTTTCTCTTCTACTTTTGGAGGAAGAAATGCAAATAAATTTATTCTAGTCATAAAACCAAAGCCAAAGCTTTCCCTATTGAAAACATGAATCTGGAATATTATGAAGAATCTGTCAAATGAAATTGGTGGGGAATGAAATTCTACACGTGGGCAGCAGAAACATATACCTTATTCTGGTAATTCCTTTTATATGTTAATGCTAATTGACTAGACTCAAAGCAAATTATAAAAGTGATATTAATTGAATAAAGAGAGAAAAATAAAGGAATTTGAAAATTATTGGATTTTCAAATTTCCCCTATAGAATGATGATGACATGCCTTTTCCTATACCTATTTAATGGTTGTACAGATTTGGAAAGTTACTATAGTTTCATAAAAAGGAATGTCAAGTGTGACCATGCACTGAATCTAACTGGAGACTAGGTGACCAGGAATTCTATCTTTTAATAGGCCACAAAGCCACATAACTAAAATCCTGCTATTGTCAGGTGTTAGAAAGTGATTCCTATTGTCATTATTGAGATTATTAATTAAATTTATCATTTCTTTGTCATGCATCCTTTCAGTAGTTTCAATAGTACCTATAATATTTTCTGATGCAACAGTCAAATTGAATCTCTCCTTAAGGATTTTTCTCTCCTTGTGAGGAAATTGGAGATTGATGAATATTGAAACTTTCTGTTGAGAAATTGATCTTTATTCCATAAATTAACCAAGGAAAGGAATGGAAGCATTTCTATTGGGCATGCTTCTTGCTTTAATTGTAATAGTTCTTATTTTAATGACCTAGAAAAAAAACAGCAAAATTCATATGGAAGAAAACAGCAAAATTCATATGGAAGAATAAAAGGTCTAGAATTTCAAGAGAATTAATGAAAAATAAATCAAATGAAGATCTAAAACTATATTATAAAGCAGCAGTCACCAAAACCATTTGGTATTGGTTAAGAAATAACTAGTTGATCAGTGGAATAGGTTTAGGTTCACAGGACAAAATAGAGTACAACTATAGCAATCTAGTGTTTGACAAACCCAAAGATCCCAACTTTTGGGATAAGAATTCATTATTTGACAAAAACTGCTGGGAAAACTGGAAATTAGTATGGCAGAAATTAGATATGGATCCACACTTAACACCATATACCAAGATAAGATCAAAATGGGTCCATGATTTAGGCATAAAGAATGAGATCATAAATAAATCAGAGGAACATAGAATAGTTTTCCTCTCAGACTTATGGAGGAGGAAGGAATTTGTGACCAAAGGAGAACTAGAGATCATTATTAATCACAAAATAGAAAATTTTGATTACATCAAATTAAAAAGCTTTTGTACAAACAAAACTAATGCAAACAAGATTAGAAGGGAAGTAACAAATTGGGAAAATATTTTTACAGTTCTGATAAAGGTTCTAATAAAGGCCTCATTTCCAAAATATATAGAGAATTGACTCTAATCTATAAGAAATCAAGCCAATCTCCAATTGATAAATGGTCAAAGGACATGAACAGACAATTCTCGGAAAAAAGAAATTGAAACTATTTCCAGTCATATGAAAGAGTGTTCCAAATCACTATTGATGAGAGAAATGCAAATTAAGACAATTCTGAGATACCACTACATGCCAGTCAGATTGGCTAAGATGACACGAAAAAATAATGATGAATATCAGAGGAGCTATGGGAAAACTGGAACACTGATACATTGTTGGTGGAGTTGTGAAAAAATCCAAGCATTCTGGAGAGCAATCTGGAATTATGCCCCAAAAGTTATCAAACTGTGCATACCCTTTGATCCAGCAGTGCTACTACTGGGCTTATATCCCAAAGAAAAAATTAAAGAAGGGAAAGGGACCTATATGTGCCAAAATGTTTGTGGCAGCCATTTTTGTAGTGTCTAGAAACTAGAAAATGAATGGATGCCCATCAATTGGAGAATGGTTGGGTAAATTATGGCATATGAATATTATGGAATATTATTGTTCTGTAAGAAATGACCAGCAGGATGAATACAGAGAGGCTTGGGCAGACTTACATGAACTGATGCTGAGTGAAATGAGCAGAACCAGGAGATCACTATACACTTCAACAACAATACTGTATGAGGATGTATTCTGATGGAAGTGGATATCTTCAACAAAGAGAAGATCTAATTCAGTTCCAATTGATCAATGATGGACAGAATCAGTTATACCCAGAGAAGGAACACTGGGAAATGAGTGTAAACTGTTTGCATTTTTATCTTTCTTCCCAGGTTATTTTTACCTTCTGAATCCAATTCTTCCTGTGCAACAAGAAATTCCATTCTGCACACATATATTGTATCTAGGATATACTATAACAATTTAACATGTATGGTACTGCCTGCCATCTAGGGGAGGGTGTGGAGGGAAGGAGGGGATAATTTGGAACAGAAGTGAATACAAGGGATAATGTTACATTTGTGTATATAGATATGTATATATGTGCTGAGTGTTAGGGATATGGATACAAGTATTATAAAATGAAGCAACTTCCATGTTCAAAATATTTACATCCTAATGGAAGAGATAACACATATGTATGTTAATATATGTAATATATACAGTGTAAATCTAAAGATAATAAGTGAAATTGAACTAACTGTGACCAAATTCTAAATAGTTAATATTATTTCCAAGTTCTGATGGGCTTTAAAGAATCTTAAGAAGACACTAGAGATTTTTTGGGTAAGTGAGTCACATAGTACTTAAGAAAAATTACTTTTGTAGCAGATTGTTGAATGAACTGGAAAATGTGAGATGTCAGGCAAGGAAGCCATTCATGAAACTAATACAATAATCTAAGTTATAGGTTTTGAGAATGAATTAAAATATGAGTGCATTATTATTACTATTAAATAGTGTGAGTGCATAAAAAGGTTTGAATATAAGAGTTGTGGAAAAATGAAATGGATATTCATGATGAGGGAGAGTGAGGAATTGAAAAAATAGATTAAAATATTTTTATGTCAAACAGAAATATGGTCTTTTGGAAGAGAGCTTGTTTTAAGGGAGAAACAAATGAGATAACTTGGAAATATTGAATTAAATATCTTGCCAGGACAATCAGTTTGATATATACAAAAGGCAATTGTTGATATGGGACAGAAGCTCAAGGGAAGATTGGGACCAGACAGGCAAATATTTTGATCATTTACACATAAAGAAAATGAATAAACAAACTCATGGAAACAGATGAAGCTACTGAAACAATGTGTAGAACTTTGGAATAGTTCAGAGTTCATGTTGTTGATGGTAAAGAAGCAAAATCATATTAAGAAAGAATATTTGGGCTCATAAGAACTGGGAGAGATTATTCTGACAAAAAATCCAAAGAGAAAAAAGGACCCAGAAAATGAGAATTGTCAAAAGTATCAAGTTTAACAAGTAGTTCCAAAGGGAAAATGATTGAGAAAGATCAAAAAAATTGGCAATTAAAAGATCCTTGACTATTGGAGAGAACAGTATTGGTTGGGTGATGAGATCAAAAACTAGATTACAAAGGAATGAAAAATGAATGAGAAAAGAGGAAGTAGAAGCAGTTTGTCTCTAGTTATTGAGTTTTGAAAGATGCTTTTAACTTGATAATCTTATGATTTATCTCTGCAACTGTCGTTAATCTTATGAGTTTGACTCACTCATGATTGCAGAAATCATGATTGTCTAAAGCATTATTTGAACCCTTTTCTTCTTATTCTGAGTTTGACTTATTTTTTCCTGTTATTCCACATTGCCAGTAACAAGGAATGTCTAGTTGACTTTGTAAGATTTTCCATCTATAAATAAATACTAACTCATTGGTAAAAGCCCATTACTAATAACAACATGATATATATCTATAGCTTTTCACAGTATGTTAATCAATTTCACATTCTATTGTTTGATTCCAAATTTAAAAAAAACAAAAAACAAAACAAAACAAATCAAAACAAAACAAAACAGATAAAGTCATTGATTCAGTTTTGTGTCATCAATGACAAGAAGACTCTTTTCCTCAAAGGAGTCATTCCTTTATGTCTGGCTGGATGAGCACCTCCATTTCAGATAGTTCAGAGATTTTAATGCATACTGAGTAACTAGGTTTGATGAAAACAGAAAACTGCACTAATTATACAGTCACATGTTATTGTATTTGTGTATAAAAAGTGTAAACAGAAAACATAAATCAAGGATTAATTCTATCCTTTGAAATTACTCAAGGGTAACCCATGTCTTTATTATCTCTAGCTGGTAGAATACTACTACTTTCAAAATTCCAGCATCATTGAAAATTTCCATTTCAGTATTCTTTCATTTGAGTACACACAGCATCCTATAAAGTAGAGAAAGCAAAAATTGAGACATATGACACATATCCACAGTATCTGTAATCTAAAGGCCCTATTTTAACATAGTAGACATTTCCTAGTTTCCTAACAGATCAGCAGATATTTTCAAGGTATTTTTCCGCAGCATTTTAAAATAACTTAGGGTGAATCTATTATGTATATGCTCATTACCAGCCTAGGGAAGATCTGAGTTCCATAAAGTATTCCTCTATCCTCTGAATTCTTTAGCATTGAAAACAATCCTGCAAGATGAAATATTCATTGCATCTGGCCATATGTGGTGGCTTATATTTTTCAGGCTAACCTTAGTATTATTTTAATGGCTAGTGTCTTATGATTTGAAACTAAGGATAAATGGGAATGGGGCATGTTCAGTAATTCTGGTTATGTCATTAGAAGCAGAATATTTGAAGGAGTGAGTTAAGTTGGTGATGTTGCACAATCATAATACACTTAGATCCAATTCACTTGCAAATCATGACATCACCTTCCCCATGGTCCTCTTTAAGAATGAAGGGGAAATAGCAATTAATAATTTGTGAGTATTAGTAGCTACTCCACTGGGGACCCAAATGGCCAGTTCCATTTGATAATACAGCTATTTCCTTTCTCCCTCTTGTCTTTCTTTCCTGTTCTTCTTTCTTCCTCCCTCCCTCCCTCTTTCCCTTCCTTCCTTCCTTCCTTCCTTCCTTCCTTCCTTCCTTCCTTCCTTCCTTCCTTCCTTCCTTCCTTCCTTCCTTCCTTCCTTCCTTCCTTCCTTCCTTCCTTCTGTCCTTCCTTCCTTCTTTCCCAATATTCTTGCAGAATAAAGAATAAACAATTAACAATCATGATTAATATACATATCTGGTGACCTTTTTGAAGGTACTATCCTGGGACTATACTGAACTCATTATCTACATTTTTATTAATATAATTGGGCTTTGTAAATATACTGCAATGTTACCAAGTGGGAAAAGTTTGATGGAAGAGGAAAAAGGTAATTCTATTTTGTACATGTTCAATTCAACATGCCTGTGGGATATCCAATTTGAGAAATAGAAGAGGCAATTGGAGAGGCATAGCAGAAACTCTATCTAGATTTCTACTAACACATGCATTGTAGATCTGGAAATAATCTCCATAAAAATGATAATTACAATCTCTAATTCTCTTAAGTGGATTTGTTAGTGTTTTTATTTTTATTTTTATTTTACCATCTGGTCCATAGATCATATTTTATGTTTTATAAAGTGAATTTTGTCTTTAATTTTGTGTGTGCCTATATTACAAATCTGTTAACTATTTTCCATAGTTTTCTTGTTTCACTGTTGTTTCTTTACTCAGTTATTCTTCTATTTCTCTTATTTGATGGTTTTTTTTTTACATTTTCTTTTCTCTTTAATATTTTTCCCACTAAAACTTTCCTTTCTTAAAAAACAAAATAGAAAAAAAAAAAAAAAGAAAAGCAGTAAAGAAAAAAAAAGATAAAGCATTATCAAGTGCCCAGCAGAACATAAAGGAGGATTCAAAATATATAACATTAAATTACCATTTCAAGAAAGGATATATAATAGAAGACATTATATTCACGATTGTCTACTTTTTCTTTGCTTCCTTGTAAAATTATTTTGTTCTCTGTTGCACACTTCTTTTACTTTATTCTTTTCCCCCTTTCATCATTCCCATTTCCCCCAAGTAGACTATAGATATGTGTTGTATACACATATAGATATACATATACATACATATACACATACTCACACCCACATACACCATCCCCTACACATACTCATATGTATATATAAAAATATTCATTCATACTTACCCACAGACCCACTCACATATACATATATCTATATATACACATATATTGAGCAACATGCATACATATCTATGTATACTCATATATATATATATATATATATATATATATATATATAAAGAGAGAGAGAGAGAGAGAGAGAGAGAGAGAGAGATTCATCCATAGGTAAAAATTCATCTAAAGGAATATTAGTATGGCTGACATATAACTTGCTCTCTTGATTTAATATTTAAGTTTGATTTTGTCTAAAATCAATGATTACTAACCATTATATTTTTTCCTAATAAATTCTGTTCTTTGTTGTAGCATTATATATATATATATATATATATATATATATATATATATATATATCTTCTTTCCTATCCCTACTATGTCTTCTGCTTTACTTCTGCTTTTTAACTTACTTTGCTCCTACCACCCATGGATCCCTCCCTTGTCTTCTTTCCCCATCCTTTCTCTGCCCCCTTATTTCCTTATAGATTTTAAAGGCTGATATACCCTTCATGGTATCTTTGTAGCATTGCTGATTTAACTCACTCTGAATGTGAATGGGTTTTCAAAACTACAAATCTTCCTTCCCTCTCTAATGTCTCTGTGTCAATTGTTCCTCTGCACCTCATTTGTATAACATAATTACTAGTTTTACCTTTTTTCTGACCATTTTGCTTTTTAGAGTCAAATCATATTCAATTCTGCCTTAATCTTTTTGAGTCAGCCAATTGCTGATGTCAATCTTAAACATATTGTATAAATTTCCATGTAAAAATATTTTTTTATATTTGTTCCTTGAAATTGATCTTTGATATTAATTCTTTCTTTCTGAACTTTCAACTGAGTTCAGGTTTGTTTGCAAGTAATTCCTAAAAATCAGCACATTTCTTGAATGTCCATTATTTATTTAATAGTATAGATAATTTTGTTGGATATGTTTTTTTTTGTCAGGTCTAATTCTTTTGATTGCTGTTATATATAATTCTAGGAACTTCAGTCTTTTATTGTGTCTGCTGCTAAGTCTTGTAAAATTCTAATTGTAGTTCCAGCACATTGAATTTTTTTCTTCTTTCTTTGATCTGGAGAGTTCGCAATTTGATAGTAATATTTCTAGGTGTTTTCTATAAAGAAACTCTCTAAGGTGGTTATCAATGGATTTTTTTTTCTATTTCGATTTTCCCCTTATGTTCTATAACACCAGGGAATTTTTTTATTATTATTATTTCTTGAATTATTTTGTCAAAGCATTTCAAAGCACTATTTTTATGGTCACAGTTTTCAAGTAGTTCAATTACTTTTACATTTTCTCTTCTTGATCTATTCTCCAGATCTCTTGTTTTTTTTTTTTTTTTTTTTTTTTTTTTTTTTTTTTTTTTTTTTTGTTTCTTTGTTTTTTAAATAAGATATTGCACATTCATCCCTCTTTGTAGTGACCAGAAACTGGAAACTGAGTGGATGCCCATCAATTGGAGAATGGCTGAATAAATTGTAGTATATGAATATTATGGAATATTATTGTTCTTTAAGAAATGACCAATAGAATGATTTCAGAAAGGCCTGGAGAGACTTACATGAACTGCTGCTGAGGGAAATGAGCAGGACCAGTAGATCATTATAACTTTAACAGCAATACTATATGATGATCAATTCTGATGGACATGGCCCTCTTCAACAATGAGATGAACCAAATGAGTTCCAATAGAGCAGTAATGAATTGAACCGGCTACACCCAGGAAAGAACTCTGGGAGACAATTATAAACTACTACATAGAATTCCCAATCCCTCTATTTTTGTCCACCTGCATTTTTTATTTCCTTCACAGGCTAATTGTACATTACTTCAAAGTACAATTATTTTTGTACAGGAAAATAACTGTTTAGACACATATACATATATTGTATTTAATTTATACTTTAAAATATTTAACATATATTGGTCAACCTGCTATCTAGGGGAGGGGGTGAAGAAAAGGAGGGGAAAAATTCGAACAAAAGGTTTGGAGATTGTCAATGCTGTAAAATTACCCATGCATATATCTGGTAACTAAAAAGCCATAATAATAATAATAATAATTAAAAAAAGATATTGCACATTCTCTTCTATTTTTTGCATTCTTTATATTGTTTTGTTATTTCTTGGTCTCTTATACCTTCATTAGTTTCCCCTTTTTCAATTCTAATTTTCAAAGAGTTATTTTTTGTCTTTAAGACTCTATATATCCTTTTATAATTGGCTAAATTTTTTCATAATCTTCTTGTTTTTCTGAGAGGGTTTCATTTATTTATGTTTAGTTTTTCCTTAATACCTCTCATTTGACTATGTTTTTTTTTATTTTCAAAACATATGAAAAGATAATTTTCAACATTTAGACTTGTATATTTTGTGTTCCAAATTTTGCTCCCCTCCCATCCCCTTCCACAGACAACAAGTACTTGTTAAATGTACAATTCTTCTATGCATATTTTCACAATTATCATGCTAAACAAGAAAATCGTATAAAAGGGGGAAAAATGAGAAAGAAAACAGAATTTAAGCAAACAACAAAATAGAGTGAAAATACTATGGTATGATCCATACTCAGTTGCAACAGTCCTCTCTCTGGGAACAAATGATTCTCTTCATCAAAAGACTATTAGAACTAGCCTGAAAAGCCTTGCTGTTGAAAACAGCCAAGCACCTCAGAATTGATCACCATATCATCTTCTTGTTACCATGTACAATGATCTCCTCACTCTACTCACTTCAGTTAGCATCAGTTCATGTAAGTATCTCCAAACCTTTCTGAAATCATCCTGCTGATCACTTATTACAGAACAGTCATATTCCATATCATTCTTATATCATAATTTATTCAGCCATTCTTCAATTAATAGGCACCCACTCAGTTTCCAGTTTCTTGCTATTACAAAAAAAAAGGATGCCACAAGCATTTTTTCCACATGTGGGCCCTTTTTTCTCCTTTGTGATCTCTTTGGGATAGAGGTATAGTAGAGACACTGCTGGTTTAAAGGGTATGCACAATTTGATAACCCTGTAAGCATAGTTCCAAATTGCTTTCCAGAATGGTTGAATTAGTTCATAACTCCACCAATAATGTATAAGTGTCCCAGTTTTCCCAAATCCTCATTATCTTTATAATTATAACATTCATCATTATTTTTTCCTGTCATCTTTGCCAAACTGAAAAGTGTGTAATACTACCTCAGAGTTGTCTTAATATGCATTTTTCTGATCAATAATTATTTAGAGCACCTTTTCACATATTTAGAAATGGTTTCAATTTCTTCATATGAATATTTTCTGTTCATATGCTCTATTTATCATTTGGAGAATGGCTTGAATTCTTATAAATTTGAGTCAATTCTCTATATATTTTAGAAATGAGGCATTTATCAGAATCCTTGGATGCAAAAAAAAAAAAAAAAAATCCACAGTTTATTGCTTCCTTTCTAATCTTGCCTGCAGTGGTTTTCCTATATATAAAAATTTTTAGCTCAATATAATCAGTTATCAATTTTAAATTCCAGTTCTTTCTAGTTCTTCTATTACCTGATTCCTTCCTTCTCCACATATCTGAGAGACAGACTATCCATTGTTCTTCTAATTTATTTATAATATAATTCTGATGTCTAAATCATGATTTTTTTTCAACTTAATGTTATTATAGGGAAGTAGATAGGTCATTTCTTCCATACTAATTTTTGATTTTTCCAGAAATTTTTGTCATTGAGTTTTTAATCCCAGAAACTGAGGTTTTGGGGTCTATCAAACACTAGATTAATATAGTCATTGACTATTGTGACTTGTGATTCTAATCTATTCCACTGATTGACTATTCTATTTCTTAGACAATACCAAATGGTTTTAATGACCATTACTTTGTAATACAATTTTAGTTCTAGTATAGTTAGGTCACATTTGCTTGTATTTTTTTGATTAATTTCCTTGAAATTCTTGACCTTTTTTCTTTTTCCAGATGAATTTTGTTATGTTTTTTTCTAGTGTTGTAAAATAATTTCTGGGGTATTTGATTGGTATGGGCACTGAATAAGTAAATTAATTTAGATAGTATTCTCATTTTTATTACATTAGCTCTGTCTATCCACAAGCATTTGCTATTTTGGGTATTGATTGGATCTGATTTTATTTGTGTGGAAAGTGTTTTTATAATTGTGTTCATATAGTTTCTCACTTTGTCTTGGCAGGTAGACTATCAAGTATTTTATATTATCTACAGTTATTTAAAATGAAATTTCTCTTTGTATCTATTGCTACTGGAATTTTTTTAGTTCATATATAAAAAATGCTGATGATTTATGTGAATTTCTTTTACATACTGAAACTTTGCTGAAGTTCTGAATTGTTTCTAATAATTTCTACTTGATTCTCTAGGATTCTTTGAGAATATCATCATATAATCTGTAAAGAGTCCTAATTTGGCTTCCTTATCACCTATCCTAATTCCCTTAATTTCTCTTTCTTCTCTTATTGACAATGCTAACATTTCTAATACAATATTGTGTAGTATTGGTGACAGTGGGAAACCTTGTTTCACTCCTGATCTTATTGGAAATGGTTCTATTTTATCCCCATTCATATAATACTTGTTGACATTTTAAATAGATGCTACTGATCATTTTAAGGAAATTTTCATTTATATCTATACTCTCTAGTATTTTTAATAAAAATGGATGTTGGATTTTATCAAATGCTTTTTCTGCATCTACTGAGATAATCATATGATTTTTGTAATTTTGGTTATTGATATAGTCAATTATGTTAAGATCTTTCCTAATATGAAATTAGCCCTGCATTCCTGATATAAATCCTACTTGGTCATAGGGTATTGTTCTCGGGATAACTTTCTGTGATCTGTTTGTTAATATTTTATTTAAGATTTCAGTATCAACATGGAAAGATAATGCACAATTTTGGAGGGAATGTGGGAAAACAGGGACACTGATACATTGTTGGTGGAATTATGAATACATCCAGCCATACTGGAGAGCAATTTGGAACTATGCTCAAAAAGTTATCCAACTGTGCATACCCTTTGACCCAGCATGCTTTCTTTCCAGATCACGATTCAATAAAAACTACATTCAACAAAAAGTTAGGGGTAAATAGACCAAAGTGCAATTGGAAACTAAATAATTTCATCTTAAAGAATGATTGGGTGAAACAGCAACTTATAGATACAATTAATTATTTCGCTCAAGATAATGACAATGATGAGACATCATACCAAAATCTGTGGGATGCAGCCAAAGCAGTAATAAGGGGAGATTTTATATCTTTAGAGAATTACTTGAATAAAATAAAGAAAGAGAAGATCAATGAATTGGGCTTGCAATTTAAAAACTAGAAAAATACCAAATTAAAATCCCCCAATTAAATACTAAACTTGAAATTAAAAGGAGAAATTAATAATATTGAAAGTTAAAAAAAAAAACTATTGAATTAAAAAATAAAACTAAGAGTTGGTTTTATTAAGAAAACAAATAAAATAGATAAAGCTTTGGTAAATCTGATCAGAAAAAGGAAAGAGGAAAATCAAATTGTTAGTTTTAAAAATGAAAAGGGGGAACTTTTCACCAATGAAGAAGAAATTAGAGTAATAATAAGGAGTTACTTTGCCCAATTTTATGCCAATGAATTTGATAACCTAAGTGAAATGGATGACTACCTCCAAAAATATAGGCTTTCTAGATTAACAGAGGAGGAGATAAATTGCTTACATAGTCCCATTTCAGAAAAAGAAATAGAACGAGCTATTAATTAGCTCATTAGAAAAAATCCCCAGGACCAGATGAATTTATATGTGAATTTTACCAAACATTTAAAGAACAATTAGTCCCAATGTTACATAAACTATTTGAAAAAATAGGGAATGAAGGAGTCTTACCAAATTCCTTTTATGACACAGACATGGTACTGATACCTAAACCAGGTAGTTTGAAAACTGAGAAAGAAAACTATAGACCAATCTCCTTAATGAATATTGATGTTAAAATCTTAAACAAGATATTAGTAAAAAGACTACAGAAAATCATCCCCAGGATAATACACCATGATCAACTAGAATTTATACCAGGAATGCAGGGCTGGTTCAATATTAGGAAAACTATCAGCATAATTGGCCATATTAACAACCAAATTAATAAAAATCTTATGATCATCTCAATAGATGCAGAAAAAGCATTTGATAAAATTCAACATCCATGCTTATTAAAAACACTTGAGAGTATAGGAATAAATGGACTTTTCCCTAAAATAATTAGTAGCATCTATTTAAAACCATCAGTAAGCATCATATATAATAGGATAAACTTGAACCATTCCCAATAAGATCAGGAGTGAAACAAGGTTGCCCACTATCACCATTACTACTCAATCTTGTATTAGAAATGCTAGCTTTGGCAATAAGATATGAGAAAGAAATTAAAGGAATTAGAATAGGTAATGAGGAAAACAAATTATCACTCTTTGCAGATGATATGATGGTATACTTAGAGAACCACAGGGATTCTAGTAAAAAGTGATTAGAAATGATCCACACCTTTAGCAAAGTTGCAGGATACAAAATAAACCCACATAAATCATCAGCATTCTTATAGATCACTAACAAAATCCAACAGAGCTACAAAGAGAAATTCCACTTTTTTAAAAAATTTTTATAATTATAACATTTTCTTTGACAGTACATATACATAGGTAAATTTCTTTCTTTCTTTCTTTCTTTTTTTTTTTTTTTTTTTTTTTTTTTTACAACATTATCCCTTGTACTCCCTTCTGTTCCGAGTTTTTCCCCTCCTTCCCTCCACACCCTCCCCTAGATGGCAGGAATCCCCATACATATTAAATATCTTATAATATATCCTAGGTACAATATATATGTGCAGAACCGAATTTTGTTGTTGTTGTTGTTGTTGTTGTTGCAAAGGAATGATTGTATTTGAAAGGTAAAAATAATCTGGGAAGAGAAACAAAACTAAACCAAACAACAACAACAACAACAACAACAACAAGAACAACAATGCTCACAGTTTACACTCATTTCCCATTGTTCCTTTTCTGGATGTAGCTGATTCTGTCCATCATTGATCAATTGGAATTGGATTAGCTCTTCTCTATGTTGAAGATATCCACTTCCATCAGAATACATCCTCATACAGTATCATTGTTGAAGTGTATAATGATCCCCTAGTTCTGCTCGTTTCACTCAGCATCAGTTGATGTAAGTCTCTCCAAGCCTCTCTGTATTCCTCCTGTTGGTCATTTCTTACAGAACAATAATATTCCATAATATTCATAATACCGTAATTTACCTAACCATTCTCGAATTAATGGACATCCATTCATTTTCCAGTTTCTAGCCACTATGAAAAAGGCTGCCACAAACATGTTGGCACATACAGGTCCCTTTCTCTTCTTTAGTATTTCCTTGGGATATAAGCCCAGTAGTAGCACTGCTGGGTCAAAGGGTATTCACATTTTGATAACTTTTTGGGCATAATTCCAGATTGCTCTCCAGAATGGTTGGATTCTTTCACAACTCCACCAACAATGCATCAGTGTCCCAGTTTTCCCACAGCCTCTCCAACATTCATCATTATTTGTTCCTGTCATCTTAGACAATCTGACAGGTGAGTAATGATATCTCAGAGTTGTCTTAATTTGCATTTCTCTGATCAATAGTGATTTGGAACACTTTCATATGAGTGGATATAGTTTTAATTTCATCATCTGAAAATTGTCTGTTCATATCCTTTGACTATTTATCAATTGGAGAATGGCTTGATTTCTTATTAATTAAAGTCAATTCTCTGTATGTTTTGGAGATGAGGCCTTTATCAGAACTTTTAACTGGAAAAAATGTTTTCCCAATTTGTTACTTCCCTTCTAATGTTGTTTGCATTAGTTTTGTTTGTGCAGAAACTTTTTAATTTGGTGTAATCAAAATTTTATATTTTGTGATCAATAATGGTCTCTAATTCTCCCTTAGACACAAATTCCTTCCTCCTCCACAAGTCTGAGAGGTAAACCATCCCATGTTCCTGCAATTTATTTATGATTTTGTTCTTTATGCCTAAATCTTGGACCCATTTTGATCTTATCTTAGTCTGCGGTGTTAAATGTGGGTCCATGCCTAATTTCTGCCATACTAATTTCCAGTTTTCCCAGCAGTTTTTGTCAGATAATGAATTCTTATCCCAAAAGTTGGGATCTTTGGGTTTCTCAAACACTAGATTGCTATTTTTATTCACTATCTTGCCCTGTGAACCTAACCTATGTCACTGATCAACTAGTCTATTTCTTAGCAAATACCAAATGGTTTTGGTGACTGTTGCTTTATAATATAGTTCTAGATCAGGTACAGCTAGACCACCTTCATTTAATTTTTTTTTTCATTATTTCCCTTGAAATTCTCGATCTTTTGTTGTTCCATATGAATTCTGTTGTTATTTTTTCTAGGTCATTAAAATAGTTTCTTGGGAGTCTGATTGGTATAGCACTAAATAAATAGATTAGTTTGGGAGTATTGTCATCTTAATTATATTCACTCGGCCTATCCAAGAGCACTGAATGTCTTTCCAATTATTTAAATCTGACTTTATTTTTGTGGTTAGTGTTTCATAATTTTGCTCATATAATTCCTGACTCTCCTTTGGTAGATATATTCCCAAATATTTTATACTATCGACCATTATTTTGAATGGAATTTCTCTTTGTATTTCTTGCTCTTGGATTGTGTTGGTAATGTATAAAAATGCTGAGGATTTATGTGGTTTTATTTTGTATCCTGCAACTTTGCTAAAGTTCTGAATTATTTCTAATAGCTTTTTAGCAGAGTCTTTGGGGTTCTCTAAGTATACCATCATGTCATCGGCAAAGAGTGATAATTTGATTTCCTCATTTCCTACTCTAATTCCTTGAATCTCTTTCTTGGCTGTTATTGCCGAGGCTAGAGTTTCTAGTACTATATTGAAAAGTAATGGTGATAGTGGGCAACCTTGTTTCACTCCTGATCTTACAGGGAAAGGTTCTAGTTTATCACCATTACATATGATGTTTACTGAAGGTTTTAAATATATGCTCATTATTATTTTAAGGAATAGTCCATTTATTCCTATACTGTCAAGCCTTTTTAGTAGTAATGGATGTTGGATTTTATCAAATGCTTTTTCTGCATCTATTGAGATGATCATATGGTTTTTATAAATTTGATTATTAATATGGTAAATTATACTAATAGTTTTCCTAATATTAAACCAGCCCTGAATTCCTGGTATAAATCCCACTTGGTCATATTGTATTATCCTGGGGATGATGAGAAATTCCACTTAAAGTAACTACTGAAAGTATAAAAATATTAAGGAATCTATATGCCAAGGGAAAATCAGAAACTATATGAGCAAAACTACAAAACACTTTCCACACAAATAAAGTTCAGATCTAACCAATTGGAAAAATATTAAATGTGCTTGGATTGGGGTGGGCAAATATAATAAAGATGGCAATACCATCTAAACTAATATATTTATTTAGTGCTATACCAATCAGATTCCCCAAAAACTATTTTAATGAACTAGAAAAAATAACAACAAACTTCATATGGAAAAACAAAAGGTCAAGAATTTCAAGGGAATTAATGAAAAAAAAAAAATCAAATGAAGGTAGCCTAGCTGTTTTGGATCTAAAATTATATTATGAAGCATCGGTTACCAAAACTATTTGGTATTGGCTAAGAAATAGACTAGTTGATCAGTGGAATAGGTTAGGGTCAAAGGAAAAAACAGCTAATAACTTCAATAATCTAGTGATTGACAAACCCAAAGACCTCAGCTTTGGGGATAATAACTCACTGTTTGACAAAAATTGCTGGGAAAATTGGAAATTAATCTAGCAGAAACTAGGCATTGACCCACACTTAACACCATACATCAAGATAAGGTCAAAATGGGTTCATGACCTAGGAATAAAGAATGAGATTATAAATAAATTAGAAGAGCATAGGATAGTTTACCTCTCAGACCTGTTGCAAAGGAAGCAATGCATGACCAAAGAAGAACTAGAGGTCACTATTGATCATAACATAGAAAAACTTGATTATATCAAATTAAATTTTTTTTTGTACAACCAAAACTAATACAGACAAGATTAGAAGTGAAGTAATAAAGTGGGAAAATAGTTTTACAGTCAAAGGTTCCGATAAAGGCCTCATTTACAAAATATATAGAGAATTGACTCTAATTTATAAGAAATCAAGCAATTCTTCAATTGATAAATGGTCAAAGGATATGAACAGACAATTCTCAGATAATTAAATTGAAACTATTTCTAGCCATATGAAAAGATGCTCCAAGTCATTATTAATCAGAGAAATGCACATTAAGATAACTCTGAGATACCACTACAAACCTGTCAGATTGGCTAGAATGACAGGGAAAGATAATGCAAAATATTGTAGGGGATGTGGGAAAATTGGGACACGGCTATATTATGGGTAGAATTGTGAATATATCCAGCCATTCTGGAGAGCAATTTGGAACTATGTTCAAAGAGTTTTCAAAATGTCCATACCCTTTGATTTAGCAGTGTTACTACTGGTCTTATATCCCAAAGAGATCTTAGAGAAGGGGAAAGGACCTGTATGCCCAAGAATGTTTGTGGCAGCTCTCTTTGTAGTGGCCAGAAACTGGAAACTGAGTGGATGCCCATCAATTGGAGAATGGCTGAATAAATTGTGGTATATGAATATTATGGAATATTATTGTTCTGTAAGAAATGACTGACATGATTATTTCAGAAAGGCCTGGAGAGACTTACATGAACTGCTGCTGAGGGAAATGAGCAGGACCAGGAGATCATTATATACTTCAACAACAATGCTATATGATGATCAATTCTGATGGATGAGGCCCTCTCCAACAATGAGATGAGCCAAATAACTTCCAAGAGAGCAGTAATGAACTGAACCACCTACAACCAGCAAAAGAACTCTGGGAGTTGACTATGAACCACTACATAGAATTCCCAATCCCTATATTTTTTTCTGTCTACATTTTTTACTTCTTTCACAGGCTAATTGTACAGTATTTCAAAGTCTGATTCTTTTTGTATAGCAAAATAACTGTTTGGACATGTATACATATATTGTATTGAACTTACATTTTCACATATTTAACATGTTTTGGTTAACCTGCCATCTGGGGGAAGGGATGGGGGGAAGGAGGAGAAAAGTTGAAACAAAAAGTTTTACAATTGTCAATGCTGGAAAATTACCTATGCATAATTTTTTTGTAAGAATAAAAATAAAATAAATAAAGATTTTTATTTACAAAACATATACATGGGTAATTTTTCAACATTGACCCTTGCAAAACCTGCTGTTCCAAAATTTCTTTTCTTTGCCCTCACCCCATCCTCTAGATAGCAAGTAGTCCAATAAATGTTAAATATGTTAAAATATATGTATGTTAAATCCAATATATTTATACATATTTATACAGTTGTCCTGCTGGACAAGAAAAAAATTAAATCAACAAGGAAAAATACTGGAAAAGAAAACAGAATGCAAGCAAACAATAACAGAAAGAATGAGAATGCTATGTTGTAGTCCACATTCAGTTCCCACGGTCCTCTCTTTGGGTGTAGATGGCTCTCTTCATCACTGAACAATTCAATCGAATCATCTCATTTTTGAAGAGAGCCCCATCCATCAGTACTGATCATCATATAGTACTATTGTTGAAGTGTATAATAATCTCCTGGTTTTGCTAATTTAACTTAGCATCAATTCATGTAAGTCTTTCCAGGCCTCTCTGAAATCATTCTGCTGGTCATTTCTTTTTTATTATTATTATTTTTTATTTTTTATTTTAATAGTTTTTATTTACTAGATATATGCATGGGTAATTTTACAACATTGATGATTGCCAAACCTTTTGTTGTAATTTTTCCTTTCCTTCTCCCCACCACAGATGGCAGCTTAATCAATACATGTTAAATAATATAAATTGAATACAATATATGTATACATGTCCAAACAATTGTTTTGCTGTACAAAAAGAATTGGACTTTGAAATAGTGATCTTTTTGAATAGCCTGTGAAGGAAATCCAAAATGCAGGTGAACAAAATTAGAGGGATTGGGAATTCTATGTAGTGGTTCATAATCATCTCCTAGAGTTTTTTTTTTTGTTTTTTGTTTTTTGCTGGGTGCAGCTGGTTCAGTTTATTACTACTCTATTGGAACTGATTTGGTTCATCTCATGGTTAAAAATGGCCATATCGATCAGAATTGATCATCATATAGTATTGTTGTTGAAGTATACAATGATCTCCTGGTCCTGCTCATTTCCTTCAGCATCAGTTCATGTAAGTCTCTCCAGGCCTTTCTGAAATCATCTTGTTGGTCATTTCTTACAGAACAATAATATTCCACAATATTCATATACCACAATTTATTCAGCCATTCTCCAATTGATGGGCATCCATGTAGTTTCCAGTTTTTGGCCACCACAAAGAGGGCTGCAACAAACATTCTTGCACATGCAGGTCCCTTTCCCTTTTTTAAAGTCTCTTTGGGATACAAGCCCAGTATCAGCTGGTCATTTCTTACAGAACAATAATATTCCATGACATTCATATACCATAATTTATTCAGCCATTCTCAAACTGATGGGCAATCATTCAGTTTCCAGTGTCTTGACACTACAAAAAGGACTGCAACAAACATTTTTGCACATGTGGAGCTGACCCTCCAAATTGTCTTTGGCTGTAAAATGTTCTATTCAAACTTTTTGGGGTGTTCTAATGCTCTAAAATTTATTTAGTATATTTAAGGGAATTTTGAGTGGTTTGGGAGAGAGTTTGGGTAACTGTCTTTACATCATCTTCTTGCCTCCTCTTATTTGATTTTTAACTTAATTTTATATATGTATATGTATACATATATAAAATAATTAAATTTAGTTAATTTAATTTAGGGGGGAGACTGAGATCAATTTACATTTTTTCTTTGAGGTTTTGGACATAGCAGTTTGGATCTTGTCTTCTGAGTTTGTTTTGATCTTTCATGTTTCCATAATAGCTTTTCATGGTCAAGTTGGATTTGTGTCATTGTTGTTTGTTGATTTTACTAGTTTATTTCTTGACTTTTAATTTTATGTTAAATTTGGGCTCTGCTCCCATAGTAGAGGAAACATTGTCACAAGCTTCAGTTGTCTTTTGTTTGTATGTTTTGGAATTATTTTCAGAGTTAGTATTGGGGGATCTGTATGTTTTCATTTTTTTCTAAAGTTGTATAATCCAAAGAAGACTGTAATTAATGATCTCTTGGCCTATTCTTTGCTCTTTGAGAGACCCTACACATGCACTTTTTTTCTCCCGTGTATCTGTGACTCACACTTCTGTGGTCTTGAGCTGCTATGTGTTATCACTTTTCCTTGCCCTACAAGCATAATCCAAGATTGAGACCACAATTTAATTATGGGTAATGCTACAGATTCCCTTACAGTGACAACAAATGGACCCCCATAATTTCCTTCTGACTACTTATTCAAGTCTTCTTTTCTGTGGGCTGAAAGATTTTGAAATTGAAGTCTCTGATTTAGTTGCCTACTGGGCCTATTACTGATATGCTGGGCTGCAGCCTGTGCTGGAATAATTTGCCCTGGACTATTCTACTGCCACCCCAGTATAATAAACCTTCCCTAAATTGTCTTGAGACGGACATGCTTTTGTGAGTTCTGTTACTCCAAATTTACTTTGGAATAGATATCGTTTTGTGGTTTCTGTCACTTCAAAATTCATATTGAAGAATTTTTCAAAGTCACGTGGAGGGAAATTAGGGAAAATTAGGTAAGTTCCTGGCTTTTTTCTGTCATTTTGGCTCCACCCCCAATTTTGTGTAATTTTTTTTTTCCTTTATATATAACGGTATAAATAAGTAAATAAATATTTATGAGTGTAGTGTGTATATGTGTATATGGGTGTGGTACATGTATATCCTCATATATATTTAGTATGTGTGTGCATATGTATATTTCATATGTATAATAAATATATTGCTTTCCATCTTAGTACTTGGGGGAAGAGAGGAAGATTATTTGAAACTCGAAATATTTTTTAAAAAATAATGTTTCAAATAATCAAAATTGTAATATATATATAAAAAAACATGATGTATTCAAGAGACTGAAGACATTATTATCAAGATATTTGAGGATGTATGTTAGGAACTACTAAGAAATGTTTAGACATTTAAGGTGGAGCCAGGTAAAAAATCTGATTTAAATACAGACATATTACTTTGATAAAACAAGCAATAAATCAGTTCAGATGCTTTAATTGGAACTGGATAAGATAAAAACTATTTAGCAGTGAGTTCTTAGAAACTGATAGATATATGACTTAAAGGGATTTTACAGATTATTTAATCTTATGTCCTCATTTTCCACACATACTTATACATAGATAGCTATAATCATAAATATATATATATACACATATAGATATAGATATAGATATAGATACATATAGATTCATATACATCTATGTAAGGCTATACTGCACTCTTTTGATCTCTCAGAAGATTGATAACATCATCCTCCATAATTTCAAATTCAACTCATTATTTCACAGAAATATTCCAACCTCATTCTATCTAGTTATTTTAAATAATGTAAAACAAGATTGATTAACATGGTTGACATATAGTGTAGTTTCCTATTTTTCCATTTGATTAAATCTCTTAGTTTTCACGTTGAGATCAATATTTACTGCTTCAGCTTAATTTTTTCAACTAAATTCTACTCCTGATCATTATTATGTTTGTTTGTATCACTTATTTCCTATCCCTATTAACTCTTCTGCTTTACTTCTTCCTGATATCTTTCCTCGCTATTACTTAAACTAACCCTCCTGTGCTCTCTCCCCATCCTTTTTCACCTTCTTTATCCCATTCTTGTTAATCTACAAACCTTTCTGTAACCACTCCTCTATTTCTTTATTCATTTAGAAGATTTATATACCCACATAAACATATACACATAAATGTATGTATGCATGTATGTATGTGTGTATGTATGATTCCTTCTTTAACCCATTCCTGTTGTGAGGAGTTTTCAATTCTCCTTCTTCATAGAATTCTTCTGTCTCAATTCTGGCTCTTGTACCTCATTCATGTAACTTAATTACTCTTTTTATTTTTTCCTATATGGTTCTGCTTTTTAGAATCAAATCATACTTGACTTTTACTGTAGTTTTTTTTTTTTAACTACCCAATTACTAATGACAATCTTAAACATATTGTTTACATTTTTATGTAAAAAAAAAGTTTGTCCTTATTATTTATTATTTTCTTGTAATTTTTCTTTGATGCTTACCTTATATTTTTCTTGAATTTTATATGTCAAATTTTTGATTAAGTTTAGGTCTTTTTTTGCAATATCACGAAAATCTGGCAATTCATTAAATATTTTTTTTTCTTTCAGTATTATGGTTAACTTTGCTCGATATGTTTATTTCTTATATTATCTTGGTGATCATCATGTCTGTTAATTGTGCATCACTTTTATGCTATAAGTTTCCTTTTTTTTTTTCTTATAACTTGCTTAAATCAAGGTTTTGAGAAATAATAAGCTTGTATCCACCCTCTTTAAGACTATGCCTGTTGAAGAACCTAGATTAATGCTATAATTGCTGGCAATATTATTTTCTTCTTCTGGGGATTTCAGATTTGGGCAATAATTTTCTTTAGGCTTTTCTCATAAAATCCCTTTCTGGTGATGATTGCTGGATTTTTTTTTTTAATTTCTACTTTCCCTTCTTTTTCTAACATTCCAGAATATTTCTTTTCTTTTCTTTCTTTCCTTTTCTGTTTTTGTATAATTGTATTAAGATTTGTTGGTTTTGATCATAAATTTGAGGTAGTCTAATTATTCTTATTTTCTTTCTTGATATGTTCTCCAGATCACTTGTTTTTCTTATGAGATGTTTCATACTCTCTCTTTTTCTTTTCATTTTTCTACTTTTCAAGAAATCATTTTCTTCCTTAAGATTCTAGATATCTTTTTCTAGTTCTTTTGTCTTTTTTCCATAATCTTGTTTTTCTTGAATTGTATTTTTTTTAATTTAAAAAAAAATGTCCCTCATTTTTTCTCATTTGATTTTTGAAATCATTCTTTGAATTCTATGAATTCTTATTTGTCAGCTCTTTGGAGTAGGAGAGAATTTTTCTTTTAATATCAGTATCTACCTTCCAGATGAATGGTGTTTTTCCTTATTCCAATAGTAACTTTCTATGACTCTATTATTTTTCCTTGGGCTGCTCATTTTTTAAAATTTGTAGCAAATTGTTGATGTAATCATCTCTAGTCTTGAGATTTGAGGGATGGTGTCTCTGGATTCCTCTCCCCTCTCAGTTCTTTTCTCTGGTCTGGAACCCAACATCAAGAACTCCACTCTCTTGTAAATGTCTTGTAAAACACCCTTGCTTTACTGTTTCTGCATTCTTTAGGTGTGTGATGGTTCTTTCTTGCTCAGGGATATATCTCAACAGTACAGCTAGACCTGACATTCCTTACCAGTCAGACATCTTACTTCTTCACACTTTTTGGGAGATAAAAATTCCTAGATTTAAGGCCTAGGACACCTTCCAACCCAGCTAGCTTTAGGACTTGCTGCTTGCTATTTCAGGGAACTAGACTGGAGATGTTTATACTTCACATGGGTCAAATTTTTTTTTTACTAGTATCTTTCTTCAGATTTTCTCCAATTGTCCCAAGATAATTTTTTTGCCCCAATTCTTGTTTGTTTTTGTCTCTCTACATTCACACCAAAGCACGACATTTTTTTTTGGTTGTTTTTTTTTTTTTTTTTTGGTTTATAAAAGAAACATAAAGAGTTTTGAATTTCTGCCATCTTCTTAGAATTATTTCCATATCGTAATTTTAAAAAATGTAATTATGTGACCTTTGGGATCAATTATGGGCAAAACAAAATGATCAATTGGTGGTCAATCTTCTGGTAGCAATCTTTCTGCCTTTTTCTTGGCTATTCCTCCAAAAATAGACAATTTAGTTTGAGATTCATAATAGAAGGTATTGGTAAAATTTTCAAGAACTTATCTCATTTCAAAAAGCATATTAGTTCTCATGGAGATAGAGCAGTATTTTAGATGCTGAGCAATTTCTCTTTAAGAAATACCAAGTTCAGTGATGACTTAACTAGGAAAGCATAGTTCCATAAGTTCTTACATATTTTCCATTAATTTCTTTCCCAGATTCCAAGTTTAGCTATAAAGTTTATAGTTTCTTATAAAATTGAGAAAACATTTTGTATCACCTGTATATTAAATGTATTTTAAAGTTAAGCAGCTGTTTTGGATTAGCAATGATTTCACATTTTCCTAAAAAAGAATCTAAGAAGACTCTTGTCTTATATAGTACCCATGGTAACTAATTATCACTATGGCAAGCAATTTGATGGAATGAACAGTATTTAAGTAATGAAAACACTACAAATTCCAACTTTACTATTTTTAAAGTGTGAACATTTTAATTAACAATTTCCACAATATTTTAATATGAGTCTTTGGGAAAAGGCTTTTCCATTTTTGTCACAGAAGAGAATATACAACAGCAGTCCATAGAAATAGAACTTTGATTCAAGAACTTTATTAGAGTCATTTGAAATCAAATAAATGTCAGGTTACTATACTGAATTAAATATTTTAAAACTCTTTGCAACTATTATCAAGACTAGTTATTTTGGTAAAGGTGGGGTTTATTATCCATAGATAATATAAAATATATTTAAATAAAGGGTTCCTGCTAACCACTATTCCAAATAATATTCCTTATTTTTACTTGAAATTCCCATTTAAATGGACATTTCCAGGATATAGCCTAATAAGCTTATTCTAGAGGACTCTCAGGGCAAAACTGAGCTGTGTAAATTAAATGATGAAAAATCAAAATACCAAATTTTATTGGCATTTTTTTCTATTGAAGACCAAATGATATTATAATATTTTATTTCATCCTTATGAAATAGTTTGGTAATATTCAAAGTTAAAATTTAAGTAAAAGTTTAAAATCTAAATGTAATCACATACAGGAAAAAAAAAACATGAACTAGTATGATGCACATTAATCTTGCCTTCTCATACAAGCATTAGACAATCATTATGTTTTATAAGAGCACCTAGGGTCTAGTTAATTGTAGAACAATATTTTATTTTTAGGACCAAAATAGGAATCTGATCAGTTAACATCAGGTTTTATACTTTCTACTTTTTTGCTTTTTTAAGTCTAACTAAAACAAAAATAAAATAATTGAAATTATGCAAATAGAGGATAGTAAATTATGATTTTTTTATGCTAACCATTGAAAATCTAGGCTATTCATTTTCATTTTATAATTTAATAGTCAGAATCACAGAATTTCAGAGTTGCAAGGGCTGTCAATGATAGTTTTTTTTTTTTCATTAACAATAAATTCATCTATAAAACTCTCCAACAAGTAGTCACTTTGAGCCTTCACTAAGAGATCTCTAGGAAAAGAGAAGGGAGACAGTCAATGTTTGGATAACTCTAATAGAGAATTCCCTCCTCATTATTAGTCTAATTCTATCGATTCAATTTCTCAGTGCTCTTAGTTCTGACCTCTGGAGCCAAGAAGAACAAGATTAAAATTTATTTCATGTGACAGCTCTTCAGGTAATTTGGAAGTTAATACCATGCTTCTCAAATTCCTATCATCTAATAATTTATTTCAGTCCTAGGATAAACAGCACAATTTCTCTATTTACCAAATATATGATTTGAAGCTCTTCCTTCACAAATATACACATACATATATACACACATGCATACATATAAACAAAAAACATATAGACCAACAAATATACATACACATGCATTCAAATTTTCTCTTTCCACTTCTCTCTGTGCATCCCTTTTTCTCATCATTTCATTTTTTTGGGGTTATCCTAACATGTGACTCAAAGTCATGATTTATTTTTACAGAGCTTCTTTTAAGATGCATTAATTATGATCAAGTTATTAGGTATCATATGTTTCATTTTCCATATAGAAAGATAAACAATTTAAATTTATTATATCTCAAATGATTGCTCTTTAATGTTTATGCTTGTCTTAAGTTTTATTTTTTAATGTCAAATTTTCTATTTAGCTATGTTGTTTTTATCAGGAAGACTTAGAAGTCTTCTATTTCATTAAATATATACTTTTTTTTGGAAAATTATGCTCAGTTTTGCTGAATAGGTAACTATAGTTCCTTTGCCTTTTGGAATATCATAGTCTAAGCTATTAAACATGGAAGTCATTAAATTTTATGTAATTAATATATGATAATTAAATAATTTCTTTCTGGCTCCTTGCAATATTTTCTAATTAACCCAGGAGCTATGAAATTTGGCTATAATATTCTTGGGAGTTTTCATTTTGGCATCTTTTTCAGGAGGTGATAAGTGCATTCTTTCAATTTCTACTTTGCCCTCTGGGACTAGGATAGCAAGATAGTTTTCTTTTATAATTTCTTGAAAAATAATGTTTAGGTTCTGTTTTTGATCATAGTTTTCCCACAATCTAATAATTATTCAATTATTTTTCTTCAATGTATTTTTCAGTGCAATTATCTTTCAACTGAGATATTTCATATTTATGTCTATCTTTTCATTCCTTTGACTTTGCTTTGAACCTTATGTTAAAGTTGGGATCTCTTATATGAGGGTGAATAAGTACAGTCTCAAAGTTTGTACTTTTTCATGCTGTTGTTTTTCTAGTCCATCACCTTAACCACTTGGCCACAACTACTTCTTATGCTGTTATTTTTCAAAATTAGCTTTAAAGGGTATTTCCAAAGAGTTGTGAATCAGGTTGAGACATAGTCATTGTTCTCGGTTTGTGCCCTGCTCCTCATCCAGAAGGGGCACCTGCTCCCTTTCAGTCACAAATGATAGTGCTACGTTTAGTTCTGGCATCTTTGATGAGGTCTCCACTCCTCTCTATTCTGGAATTATGAGCTAGAACTATATATGAATAATAGTTGCTAATCATTACTAGCTGAACCCAATGCCAGGAAAGCATACATGTAATTTCTTACTGACCAATGACTTAGCATCCCAAACTGAAAATCCCCAAACTGCTGCTGCTCTTATTGCAGCTGCCTCCTTGACTTATTCCTGATGTTGATGTGCTATGTTCCTGAAGCCCTTCTAAGTTATCTCAGGCTGAAATAATATTTCACTCAGCTTTTCTTGGCTACACCACTCTAAAATTTGATTCAGTTAGGTTTTTTAAAAGTTGTTTGAAGGATTATTTTGCCTGCTGCCTCTAATGAGCCACTTTTGGTTTGCTGCTTGATTTCTCTCCCATTTCACATTCTTTACTTATACTAAACTTGTAGTCAATTAAAAAATTCAGATATTTTACAGTTTTATTCGAATCATTTCATTGTCATTCTACAATTAAGCTAATAAATACAAACTAATTGTGAAATTTTATTCATATTTATTCTTATTAAATTGCCTTATATCACATTGTACTCAATACCATCAAAAAATTTCAACTGCCATTCCACAACTACCAACTTTCAGCTTTGTGTTTTCTGAGCATGATTAATATATGATTATAATTTATTTACTCATCTAGATGCTGTAGTATTTGGGTTTTTGGGCTTGAAATCAGTAAGATTTTTTTTTTAATTTTTCCTCAATTTATTTACAAGCTATGTGATTTTGAGTAAGTAACTAAACTTCTCTAATTTTCTCCCAGTTACATCCTAATAAAAAAAAAGTATAATAATAATGTCAGAGTTATAGCATAATAATAACATCAGGGTATATAATAATAAAAAGAGTTGCATGAGAGTTAAAATAAATTATATACATAAAGTATTTAGTAAACCTTAAAGTGCTATAAAACACTATTATCAATGGTTGTCCTTTTCCTTGTCCTCCTCCTCTTTTTTTGCCTTCTCCTTCTCCAAAACAAAGTGTTTACATATTGTCATGAGAAGAGAGGAAAATAATAAGAGCTAAGATAAAGCTTAAGGGTGGTAGATGAATGTTCTCATAAAGGATATAAGAAGGAATGGTCAGATTGATTAGAAGGATGAATAACAACTAAAGAAACCCCAGGAAGGAGAAAGTATCTGAGAAGAGAGAGTGTAATACAGAAAAAAAATCTAGTATAATAAGTATTGGGGAAAATATTCTTAATAGCAGTTTCTATTAATAACCTTGGAAAGAACAATTTTAATAGAGTGTTAGATTACAATTGTTGGGGAGTGAAAGTTGAGGAAATGGAAACAAAGAATGTAGATGCTCAATAGTATCTGTGGAAGAAGCAACCACTGAATAAATATTAAATTCAAGTGAAGGTTGCTGTCTTTTTGTTTGTTTCCAGAATGAGGTAATCTGAAAGAGACTGCATATAGCAGGGAATTGAGTAAACAAATACACAAACATATACACTATACACACGATATTATATTATGTTAAATATATACATATATGTGTATACAAAAACACATGCATTCATATACACAAAGAGGGAAAGAGAGAATAAGTGAGGGGAAAAGCACTATATCTGGAAGTAGAATAGAATTGGAAAAGGGAACATAATTAGCTTTTAAGATATCATTATTTTAGATAATATGTTATTCCTCCCTCTGCCACATATATGACAAGAACACTTTTAGCATTCATTTTTACAAGATTTTGCATTCCAAAGTTTCCTTCCTCCCTTCTCTCCCCTCTTGTAGAATATATAAATATCATTTTATTGCAATTTTTGTTGTTTTGTCACTTTTCCTTTTTTTTCTCTCCAGAAATCAATCCCATATAATGTTATATATATATACATATATATATATATGTGTGTATATATATATATATATATAATATAGGTAGAAATAATAGAAAAACAATCAAAATGAATCAATGTCTTTCCAGTCTTTAAAAGTACTTCCAGTATTTCATGTCTGTGGATCTCCCTGCTCTGCAAAAGATAAAAAAGCAGTGTCCTTTGAAGAAGCTAAAGGTATTAGAATAGCAGGCAATGCCAGGATTTTGTGGGAATCACATGATTCCATCTTGTGCCTCAGTTCAACTATATGTCAGGTTCAACTTTTGTTTTTGTTTTTGTTTTGTTTTGTTTTGTTTTGAGAAAAAAAAAAAAACTTCATTCATTTGTGAGAATTGTGAGAAAACATTACTACTTCCTTGCTTGAACCTAGCTACACATGGCTAGGAATTAAAGATCTAAGTTATGTTGGCCTAGAAGTATGTCATATCCTAAGATTGATGCAAGGTGTTTTCTCACAGTTGTAAATCTCAAGCAGTTATTATATCTTCTATGAAAGCTGGCTGTCCATCAGTAATACTGATCAATCAATTATTGTTTCCATGGTTTTATTTGATTGATTACATACACTTGGGATTAGTAGGATACCACTTTTTTCTGAATTCAGGTAATTATATCTGTTCACTCTTTCCCTCCCAATTTAGGAAGTACCTAATATTTTCTACAATAAAAACACAGATTATCTAATGTTGGATTGTTTCCTTTTAATTAATTGGTCTTATTTAATTGTTTTAATGCATAAAAATCTGTGTACTACTATATTCAAGATCCATTGTCAAAGCTAAAGTATGCAGCAGGTTTCGATTTGTTGGGAAATTGTCGTGAATTTCTCAATAAATTGAAATGCTCAGAAGCTTGAACCATTGTTTCCTTGATAATTTCATCTTTTATTCTTCTTTAGTGTCATGTGTACTCTATAATTTTGCAATATTTATTTTTGATTATCTTATTATTGTTTTATATTTAAATATTCTAATCATTTTGCATATTTCTTTCTTTGAATGTGTTTACTTCATTGTATCTTCTATTCATCTTATTCTTCTTTTCTTCCAACCCAGTAATATTTCATGCTTTCATGTACCACAGATAATTTAGAAATTAGCATTTGGGGGGAAAAAAGATTTATTACTTCTTCAGAGATTGAAGCAAAAGAGATAAAAATAGAGGATGCAGAGGATTTTAAAGTATGAAAGAAGGGAGTAAAAGAACTGAAAGCCAGAGGCTTCACCAATTTCATGGGAGTAGAACAGGTATATGAGTCTTGAGGAGGAATTAGAAGAATGAATATAGCTATTATGAGGAGTGTGGAAGGCAGTCAATTGGGGAATAATAAACGAATTGATATGTTGCACTGCGTTTATAGTTGAAGTTAAATTTTAAAAAATTGTTTCAAACCTAGTCCTTATAGTTGTATTGTTTTTCCAAAAAATGTTCAACCGAATATAGTTAAGAATAGAAATGGTAGATTGTACTTGTAACACAGATGGAAAGACAGAAAAATATAATGGGACAATGAATTCAAAGGATAATATTTGGTAATTTTCTCAACCAAAAGGTCAAAGCTGTAAGGAAGTTGAGTCTATGGAATAGATGATTTATATAGAAGAAGTAGAAATGAGGATTTAGGTGTTCATCAAAAGGATGAAGAAAAAATTTAGCAGGAATGTAGTAGAGGAAAAGAAATGAAAAAAAAAATATGAAGTTACTATCAAAGAGAGAAATTATAATTTTGGAAGATTTTTTTTTAAATTTTTTTTATTATATATATATATATATATTTTATAATATTATCCCTTGTATTCATTTTTCCAAATTACCCCCCCTCCCTTATTCCCTCCCCCCGACGACAGGCAATACCATACATTTTACATGTGTTACAATATAGTCTAAGTACAATACATGTGTGTGAATATCATTTTCTTGTTGCACAATAAACATTAGAATCCGAAGGTACATGCAACCTGGGCAGACAGATATTAGTGCTAACAATTTACATTCCCCTCCCAGTGTTTCTTCTCTGGGTGTATCTACCTCTGTCCATCATTGATCAACTGGAAGTGAGTTGGATCTTCTTTATGTTGAAGATTTCCACTTCCATCAGAATACATCCTCATACAGTATCGTTGTTGAAGTGTACAGTGATCTTCTGGTTCTGCTCATTTCACTCAGCATCAGTTGATTTAAGTCTCTCCAACCCTCTCTGTATTCCTCCTGCTGGTCATTTCTTACTGAGCAATAATATTCCATAACTTTCATATACCACAATTTACCCAACCATTCTCCAACTGATGGACATCCATTCATCCTCCAGTTTCTAGCTACAACAAAAAGAGCTGCCACAAACATTTTGGCACATATATGTCTCTTTCCGCTCTTTAGTATTTCTTTGGGATATAATCCCAGTAGTAGCGCTGCTGGGTCAAAGGGTATGCACAGTTTGATAACTTTTTGGGCATAATTCCAGATTGCTCTCCAGAATGACTGGATTCTTTCACAACTCCACCAGCAATGTATTAGTGTCCCAATTTCCCCACATCCCCTCCAACATTTGTCATTATTTGTTCCTGTCATCTTAGCCAATCTGACAGGTGTGTAGTGGTATCTCAGAGTGGTCTTAATTTGCATTTCTCTGATCAGTAGTGATTTGGAACACTCTTTCATGTGAGTGGATATAGTTTCAATTTCTTCCTCTGAGAATTGTCTGTTCATATCCTTTGACCATTTATCAATTGGAGAATGGTTTGGTTTCTTATAAATTATGGTCAGTTCTCTATATATTTTGGAAATGAGACCTTTGTCAGAACCTTTGTTTTTAAAAATATTTTCCCAATTTGTTACTTCCCTTCTAATCTTGTTTGCATTAGTATTATTTGTACAGAAACTTTTTAGTTTGATGTAATCAAAATCTTCTATTTTGTGATCAATAATGATCTCTAGTTCTCCTCTGGTCATAAATTCCTTCCTCCTCCACAAGTCTGAGAGGTAGATTATCCTCTGTTCCTCTAATCTATTTATTATCTCCCTCTTTATGCCTAAATCATGGACCCATTTTGATCTTATCTTGGTATATGGTGTTAAGTGTGGATCCATATCTAATTTCTGCCATACTAATTTCCAGTTTTCCCAACAGTTTTTTCCGAATAATGAATTTTTATCCCTAATGTTGGAATCTTTGGGTTTGTCAAAGATTAGATTGCTATAGATGTACCCTTTTTTGTCCTTTGTATCTAATCTGTTCCACTGATCTACCGGTCTATTTCGTAGCCAATACCAAATGGTTTTGGTGACTGCTGCTATATAATATAGCTTTAGATCAGGTACACTTAGACCACCTTCCTCTGAGTTTTTTTTCATTAGTTCCCTTGCAATTCTTGACCTTTTATTCTTCCATATGAATTTTGTTGTTATTTTTTCTAGGTCATTAAAATAGTTTCTTGGGAGTCTGATTGGTATAGCACTAAATAAATAGATTAGTTTGGGGAGTATTGTCATCTTTATTATATTCGCTCGGCCTATCCAAGAGCACTGAATGTCTTTCCAATTATTTAAATCTGATTTTATTTTTGTGGCAAGTGTTTTGTAATTTTTCTCATATAATTCCTGACTTTTCTTTGGTAGATGGATTCCCAAATATTTTATACTCTCAACATTTGTTTGGAATGGAATTTCTCTTTGTATCTCTTGCTGTTGCATTTTGTTAGTGATATATAAAAATGCCGAGGATTTATGTGGATTTATTTTGTATCCTGCCACTTTGCTGAAATTTTGAATTATTTCTAGTAGCTTTTTAGCAGAGTCTTTGGGGTTCTCTAAGTATACCATCATGTCATCTGCAAAAAGTGATAGTTTAATTTCCTCATTTCCTACTCTAATTCCTTGAATCTCTTTCTCGGCTCTTATTGCCGAGGCTAGCGTTTCTAGTACTATATTGAATAGTAATGGTGATAGTGGGCAACCTTGTTTCACTCCTGATCTTACTGGGAAAGGTTGCAGTTTATTTCTATTGCATATTATGCTTACTGACGGTCTTAAATATATACTCCTGATTATTCTAAGGAATAATCCATTTATTCCTATACTCTCAAGAGTTTTTAGTAGGAATGGATGTTGGATTTTGTCAAATGCTTTTTCTGCATCTATTGAGATGATCATATGGTTCTTATTAATTTGATTATTAATATGGTCAATTATATTAATAGTTTTCCTAATATTAAACCAGCCCTGCATTCCTGGAATAAATCCTACTTGATCATAGTGTATTATCTTGGAGATGATTTTCTGAAGTCTTTTTGCTAATATCTTATTTAAGATTTTAGCATCAATATTCATTAAGGAGATTGGTCTATAATTTTCTTTCTCAGTTTTCGATCTACCAGGTTTAGGTATCAGTACCATGTCTGTGTCATAAAAGGAATTTGGTAGGACTCCTTCATCCCCTATTTTTTCAAATAATTTATATAACATTGGGGCTAATTGTTCTTTAAATGTTTGGTAGAATTCACATGTGAATCCATCTGGCCCTGGGGATTTTTTCCTGGGGAGTTGATTAATAGCTTGTTCTATTTCTTTTTCTGAAATGGGACTATTTAAGCAATTTATCTCCTCCTCTGTTAATCTAGGGAGCCTATATTTTTGGAGGAAGTCATCCATTTCACTTAAGTTATCAAATTTATTGGCATAAAGTTGGGCAAAGTAACTCCTTATTATTTCTCTAATTTCCTCTTCATTGGTGGAAAGATCCCCCTTTTCATTTGTAAGACTATCAATTTGATTTTCCTCTTTCTTTTTTTTGATCAAATTTACCAAAGGTTTATCTATTTTATTGGCTTTTTCATAAAACCAACTCTTGGTTTTATTTATTAATTCAATAGTTTTTTTACTTTCAATTTTATTGATTTCTCCTTTTAATTTTTGTATTTCGAGTTTAATTTTTGGTTGGGGGTTTATAATTTGGTCTTTTTCTAGCCTTTTAAGTTGTAAGCCCAATTCGTTAATCTTCTCTTTCTCAATTTTCTTCAAATAAGCTTCTAAAGATATAAAATTTCCCCTTATTACCGCTTTAGCTGCATCCCAAAGATTTTGATATGATGTCTCATCATTATCATTATCTTGGGTGAAATTGTTAATTGTTTCTATAATTTGCTCTTTCACCCAGTCATTCTTTAAGATGAGATTATTCAGTTTCCAATTACTTTTTGGTCTATTTACCCCTAACTTTTTACTGAATGTAGCTTTTATTGCATTGTGATCTGAGAAGAAGGCATTTATTATTTCTGCCTTCCTACATTTAATTTTGAGATCTTTATGTCCTAGTATATGGTCAATTTTTGTATAGGATCCATGAACTGCTGAGAAGAAAGTATATTCCTTCCTATTGCCATTCAGTTTTCTCCAAAGGTCTATCATACCTAGTTTTTCTAATGTTCTATTTACTTTTTTAATTTCTTTCTTGTTTGTTTTGTGGTTTGATTTGTCTAAATCTGAGAGTGCAAGGTTGAGATCTCCCACTATTATAGTTTTACTGTCTATTTCTTCTTGCAGTTCTCTTAACTTTTCCTTTAGAAAGTTAGATGCTATACCACTTGGTGCATATATGTTTAGTATTGATATGGCTTCATTATTTATGCTACCTTTCAGCAGGATATAGTTTCCTTCCTTATCTTTTTTAACGAGATCTACTTCTGCTTTTGCTTGATCTGAGATAAGGATAGCTACCCCTGCTTTTTTGGCTTTACCTGAAGCATAATAGGCTCTGTTCCAACCTTTTACCTTTACTCTGTATGTATCTCCCTGCTTTAAGTGTGTTTCCTGTAGGCAACATATTGTAGGGTTCTGCTTTTTGATCCAATCTACTATCCGTCTCCGTTTGATGGGATCGTTCATCCCATTTACATTTACAGTTAAAATTACTAATTCTGTATTTCCTGCCATCGTATTATCCCCAGATTATGCTTTTTTCCCTTGACCCCCCTGATCCCCCTCCCCGATATTTAATTTACAGACCCCCCTTGTGACGCGCAACCCTCCCTCTTTTTTTTTTTTTTTTTTTTTTTAGGATCCCTCCCCCCTCCCTCCAAGTCCCTTCACTTATTCCCCTTTTCCTTTTCCCTTTTCCTCTCCCCCCTTTTAATGAGGTGAGAGAAAATTCTCTGAAAAACAAATATGTTAATTATTTACTCTTTGAGCCTCTTCTGATGAGAGTAAGATTCACACAATGATTCTCCCCCTCACTAAGTTCCCTCAGATATGGTGTATTTTCTATGTCTCTTCCTGGGATGTAGTTTCCCTCTTTTTATCACTCCTTCCCCTTTTTCTGAACCGACCTCCTTCCCTTTACTACACCCCCCTTTTTTTCTTTTATATCAGTAAAATCAAATTATCCTTGAGTATTTTTTATATACCCACAACAGAGTTACAGTTCTCAAGGGTTCTGTGTACCTTTTTCTGTTTCTCTTCAGTCTTGTGGATGTAGATCAAATTTTTTGTTTAAGTCTGGTTTTTTTCTTAGAAACATATAGAATTCCTCTGTTTCATTGAATGACCATCTTCTTCCATGGAAAAAGATGCTAAACTTAGCTGGGTAGTTCATTCTTGGTTGCAGTCCTTGATCTTTTGCCTTACGGAATATCAGGTTCCAGGCCCTTCTATCTTTTAATGTGGAGGCAGCCAGATCTTGGGTGACCCTTATTGTGGCACCTTGGTATTTAAATTGTTTTTTTCTAGCTGCTTGCAGGATTTTCTCCTTTGTGTGGTAATTCTGCAGCTTAGCCACAATATTCCGTGGTGTTCTTTTTTTAGGGTCTATTTCAGAAGGAGTTCGATGAATTCTTTCCACATCTACTTTCCCTTCTGTTTCTATTATCTCTGGACAGTTCTCTTTGATAATTTCCTGTAAAATAGAATCTAGGCTCTTTTTTTGGTCATAGTTTTCTGGAAGTCCAATAATCCGCAGATTATCTCTCCTAGATCTATTTTCCAGGTCTATAGATTTTCCCAGTAAGTATTTGACGTTGTTCTCCAGCTTCTCATTTTTTTTGTTTTGTTTGACTGATTCTTGAGTTCTCTGTGAATCATTCATTTCTATTTGTTCCATCCTGACTTTTAAGGAGTTATTTTCTTCTTTCACAGTTTTTAGTTCTTTTTGTAAATGCCCAATTTCGTTTTTAAATGAATTATTTTGCTCTATTGAATTTTTTTCCATTTCCCTAATTTTTTTTTTTGAGAATTATTTTCTTTTTCCAATTCAGAAATTCTATTTTCTTGAGACTTTTTTATCTTTTCCAATTCAGAAATCCTACTTTCCTGTGTTTTTTTAACCTTTTCTAATTCACTAATTTTGTTTCCCTGCATCTCCTGTGAATTCTTTATTTTTTCCAACTCCAATTTCAGGACGTTGTTATTCTCTATCATAACTTCCCTTTCTTGCCCCATTTTTCTTCGATCTCCCTCAATTTCTTAAGAGCTTCTTCTAGGAGAGAGTTATGTGATGGGGGGCAGGAATCGTTCCCCTTTAGGTTGTTATCTTCTGAATCTTTGCTGTTAACTTCCTCGGGGTTGGGTACCCGCTCTTTCTCTGTATAGAAGGAATCTATAGTTTTTCTAGCTTTTTTGCTCATACTTAAAAAATGTTTTGGGGTCTGTCCCTGGGGTAGGAAATTATTTACTTCTTTACCAGCTTCCTCCCAGACCGGATGGATGCAGCGGCCCCTGCGCCCGCGCTAAGAGAGAGCTCTGGGAGAGAGTTCCCCACCCCCTCCCTGGAAGCGCCTCAGAGGTGATTAGCACTGCTGTGCTTCGAGGGCGTAGAATAGTGAAGACAGCAAGAAGCTCAGCCTATGTGTCCGGGTGGGGAGTGGATGTCTGCAGCAGGTGACGTGAGAAGCCCCTGCGCTCAAACTGGAAGTGTCTGCCAGAAACCGTGGTCCCTAGTTCAAAGGTTCCGCTTCTCTGGGACTTCCTGGAGCTGAGTTCCACTCCCTCCAGCTAAGCTAGGCAGTGTGTGTTGCCTTGGGCCGTATCCACCCACTTGTCAGTCTCTTAACTATTCTCAGGAGGTAGCTGAGGCCACACCCCCTGGTGCCTAGTCTGCCGAGTCACCCCCAGGGTGGGGGGGGGGGGGAAATCTAATCTGAGTTTTAAAATATTTTGGCTTTCTCTTCTGAACTGCTAAATAATTAGCAGAGAAGAGCTAACAGCCTGTGCCAGATTCCTTTACCTCAGTGGTTTCTCTGATCCCAGAGCCCCTCCCAGCGCAATGGGCGCAGTGTGCCCCTATCCCACCGTCTGTGCTGGTCTTTCTTATTCCTCCCCTGAGAACTGACCTTTCCTGTTGAAACTCCAGATTCTCTTCAGCTGGTAAGTCGTGCTTCCAGTCCTTGTGGTATCTATCAGTCCTGAGCTAATTTTGAGACTTAATTTATCTAATTGGTTGTGAGGGAGTGAGGACGTTCACTGAGTAGTGTGTTTCCTCTCCGCCATCTTGGCTCTGCCCCCCCATTTTGGAAGATTTTAACACAATTGAAAGTAATGCTGAAATCTAGAATATACGCATACCTATTAGTGATTGTATTGGAATAAGGATATTTGTGATGGATGTTAGAAGATGACTTAGGTCTTCCAAGTGACATCATTGCTCCTGTTAAATACATATATTAACATCATATCTTTGTAATAAAGTTATATTACATATTCAACTTATGACTTTATTAAAACCCAACTAAATACCAGCCATTGTGTTAAGTATTGGGGCTACATAAACAAAAATGATATTTTATATTTGGCCTAAAAATCTTTATATTGTAATGTAGGGAATAAATAAAAACAACAATGTTTACACATGTAAATATATATCTTTGCTTGTACATGTGTATATATATATATATATATGTGTGTGTGTGTGTGTGTGTGTGTGAGTGTGTGTGTGTATGTTCATACATAAATAGATATAAATATATATATACAAAAGTTATAGGTAAATAAAGATAATACATTCTAGTTTTAGATGATCTGTGGTTTTATAAAGAACTTTTTCTATCATGACAGATCAGAAATGTCAATAATTTATAGTTGAGAGTTTCCTCAGACACTAAATAGTTAAAATGATTTATCAAGAATAATACAGTCATGACACATTTATATGTGTATGTGCATATGTATTATAATAAGTCAGTGCAATTTAAAGTTTTAATAACTTAGGAGGGTTATTTCTTATTTTGAGGTCACAATGACAGAAATGAGAATCAGAAAATGAGATAAATTCTGTAATTTTCAAATATTCCTAAATATAAAAATCCACATCCTATTTCCAGAGAAAAAATAATTTTTCCTTTTCCTGTATCAGATAGTATTGTGGGATTTGTTTCATATTGTGCTCCCAAGTAATTATACCATATTTAATATTCCTATATAATTTGTACTGATGAATGCCTAGTTAAAATTAATCCACTTTTATAAAAGAGAGAATGGACTAGGCCATTAAAAACTATTCCATTAAATCAATGACCTTTAAAAAATGAATTCATGTTGATAAAATACAACTGGTTACCACCTAAAGGCAGAAATAGGGGAAAATAATTTGCATCTGTATTAGATTCACAGATTGATATTCAGGAAATATCAAAGTGGGACAGTTTGCCACATATACATAAGAAAGCAATAATATTTTTATGACTGAGCAGAGTAACAAGTATATTTTAATTTGGTTTTGGTTTATAATAATGACCAATTTTTTGGACATCATTTGCTTTAATTTCCTTTTCAGTCAAGGCTAACATTTAACATTTTATAATTTCTTCAATTGAATTATAATGTACAAAATTCTACATACTCATATTCTCCTTTCCGACTCCCCTCCCTCAGCAATTGCTAGGGATTTTGCATAGCTAAAAATAAAAATAGATCCACAGTGGGGAAAATAGCCCAGGCATAAAGCAAAGTGCCAACAGTTCAGCTCTTGTCTGAAGTCATGCCCACCAAGCAATAACTGTCCATGGTTCTGGTCATCACAGCTGAGATTTCCTCAAGGGAACACAGATTTAGGAACATAGCAAACTACAATAAGCCTTACATATTACATAGTTTGGTTCACCAAATTTGTTGCTTTGTCAGTTTTCTTCACTAAATTTATTAACCAGAAATGTTAATAAACAGAATAGTTAATATTTTAATATTAATGATTTGATTACTCTCTTTCTAGAATGTTGTTAAGTACCGCATAATGAAAACTGTAAATGTTTATCAATTTACAAGGGTTTATATATTATTTGGTAATCTTAATCATATCCTATCCTTCAGTAACTTGTGATTATCCAGCTTGGCCTGCTACCATATATGTCTGATTATCTCCTTCAATCTCAATATCTCTGGGTCTTTTCTATGGGTCTTGTTTTGATATCCCTAGGAAATGGGAAACTCTTGGTAGGGAAGCCACATCTCTCCTGGGTGGAAGGATGAGGTTATAAAACTGACCTTAACCATTTTAGTTGTCAGATGTGACTAATGAGAATTGGACTCAGACTGAATACACTGTATAGTTTAAATGAACTCATCTCTGGGGAAATGATCTGACCTCACCTGAACACAACTTATGTCTTTTTTTATAAAGATCACTCAAACACAGATCCTTTTGAGACACATGAGCAATATTTTTGGAAAAAAAAAAAAAAAAAGAATATCAGCTTAACTTGTGTATAAGAAGATAGCTCTGGTCATTGAAACTTCAATATCTTAAATTACAAGTCAAAACAAGCTAGTCTATTCTCACTAGTTCTGTCAAAGCATTCTTCCTCATAATACTGATTTTTGCTACGTCTAAACATTTGTGGTCATTTTGGCACACAAATTATTTTTTTCTCAATGGAGTAGCTAACAAATGTTCTTTAAAGATCTCTGATTTAAGAAGACATAATTATGGAGATAGTAAATTGTTAGGATCCTTAATAGGTTCTAAGTCGGTACTTAACAAATTCTCTAGCTCAGAGTTCACACCTCTAGTTCAAATCTTTAAAAGAGTTTACACCTTTAAAAGGAGTTTGCTCATTGGTTGTAAGGAGTTCCCACAAGCCCATGGAGTATACACAAGCCCATTCTCTGGGAGGATATAAGGAGCTAGGATTCAGGAAGGAGAGGTCATTCCAGATTCTACTTTGGTGCTGGCTGGGGACACTTGGACAAGAGCAGATTCACAAGTCTTAAGGAAAAGCCTGCTCATAGACTTCTGGGAGATTCACATCTAGGATTGAATTCTAGGAAACCCATAATTCCACACTCTTGGAGGTGGAGTCTGATTCATTCCCATGTCTATCTTTGTGCTGGCTGGAGGCTTTGGATTCAGAGGGAGCTAGAGACTGAAGCTGGCTGGAGATTTGTAAAGAGATAGTAGAGGACTTTAACTCCTGGCTGCATTTTGGGGATTACTGGTACTGGAACTAAAACTAAGGCTGCTTCCCCAGATGCTCCCCAAGAGATCTCCTCCTAGAAAATGATTACAATTTAGAGAACAGAAGAACATTACAGTAAATGAATGAATGAAAATTTTTAAAAATTAGCTTTTAAATAGTGTGCCAAGCACTGCTCAAAGCTATAAAGGATAAAAATGCAAAATCAAGACAGTCCTTGACCACAAGGAGATTATATGTGAATAGAGTGACAACAGATATGGCCATGAAAGGGGAATTCATAGGGAAAGCAAGTAGAAATGTAGGGTGTTCTATTGCAACCTATTTATAGTATTATTTATTTAATTATTCTGCCTAGAACAAGGAACATACCTAGTTCCTTCCTTCCTTCCTCCCTCCTTCCCTCCCTCCTCCCTCCCTCTCTACCTGCATCCCTTCCTTCCTTCCCTCCTTCCTTCCTTCCTTCCCTCCTTCCTTCCCTCCTTCCTTCCTTCCTTCCTTCCTTCCTTCCCTCCTTCCTTCCCTCCTTCCTTCCCTCCTTCCCTCCTTCCTTCCCTCCTTCCTTCCCTCCTTCCTTCCTTCCTTCCCTCCTTCCTTCCTTCCTTCCTTCCTTCCTTCCTTCCTTCCTTCCTTCCTTCCTTCCTTCCCTCCTTCCTTCCCTCCTTCTTTCCCTCCTTCCCTCCTTCCTTCCCTCCTTCCTTCCCTCCTTCCTTCCCTCCTTCCTTCCTTCCTTCCTTCCCTCCTTCTTTCCTTCCTTCCCTCCTTCCTTCCTTCCTTCCTTCCCTCCTTCTTTCCTTCCTTCCCTCCTTCCTTCCTTCCTTCCTTCCCTCCTTCCTTCCTTCCTTCCCTCCTTCCTTCCTTCCCTCCTTCCTTCCCTCCTTCCTTCCTTCCTTCCTTCCTTCCCTCCTTCCTTCCTTCCTTCCTTCCTTCCTTCCTTCCTTCCTTCCTTCCCTCCTTCCCTCCTTCCTTCCTTCCTTCCTTCCCTCCTTCCTTCCCTCCTTCCTTCCTTCCTTCCTTCCCTCCTTCCTTCCCTCCTTCCTTCCTTCCTTCCTTCCTTCCTTCCCTCCTTCCTTCCTTCCCTCCTTCCTTCCCTCCTTCCCTCCTTCCTTCCTTCCTTCCTTCCCTCCTTCCTTCCTTCCTTCCCTCCTTCCTTCCCTCCTTCCTTCCTTCCTTCCTTCCCTCCTTCCTTCCCTCCTTCCTTCCTTCCTTCCTTCCTTCCTTCCTTCCTTCCTTCCTTCCTTCCTTCCTTCCTTCCTTCCTTCCTTCCTTCCTTCCCTCCTTCCCCTCTCTCCATCCACAATATCATGCCATTAACTACAGATTGTTTTAAAAGGTTTTTGTTTTCTTTTGGATCTTTGAACACTCCTAAGATATCTTGGGGTTTACTGACTAGATTTCTTTCTTTTTTTTGTTGTAGTAAGTTTATTTATTTTTAATACACATTGTTCTATGAATCATATTAGGAGAGGAAAATTAGAGCAAAAGGGAAAATTATAGGTGAGAGAAAAAAAAAAAAAAAAAACAACACTCCTAATAGACTTGCTTTGGTTCCCTGAACTACTGAGAAGAACCAAGCCTTTCATAATTGACCATCACACATTATTGCTGTTATTATGAGCAATGTATTCCTGGTTCTGCTTGTTTCACTCAGAATCAGTTCATGTAACTCTTTCCAGACCTTTCTGTAATCAACTTTTTCATCATTTTTTAATAGAACAATAATATTCTATTACCTTCATGTATCACAAATTGTTTATTCATTTCCTAATTGGTGGGCATTTACTCATTGTCCAATTCTTTGGTACCACAAAAAGAGCTGTTACAAACATTTTTGCAGATATGGGTCCTTTCTCCTCCTTTAGGATTTCTTCAGGATACAAACCCTGTAATGGTACTGCTGGATCAAAGGGTATACACAGTTTTATAGTCCTTTGAGCACAACTCCATATTGCACTCCAGAATGGTTGGATCATTTCACAACTCCACCAACAATGCATTAGATTCCCAGTTTTCCCACATTCCCTCCAACATTTATTATTATCTTTTTCTGTCATCTTAGCTCATCTGAGATGTGATATAGTACCTCAGAGTTGTTTTAATTTGCATTTCTCTAATCAATAGAGATTTAGAATATTTTTATAAGATTATAGGTGTTTTTAATTTCATCATCTGAAAATTGTCTGTTTATATCCTTTGACCATTTATCAATTGGGGAATGACTTGTATTCTTATAAATTTGATGTAGTTCTTTATATATTTTAGAAAGGAGATTTTTTTTGCCAAATTTGTATTTCCCTTTTAATCTTGTTTCTGTTGGTTTTGTTTGTACAGAACCTTTTTTAAAATTAATGTTATCAAAGTTGTCCATTTTGCCTTTCATAATTTTGTTCTCTAGTTCTTCTTTGTTCATAAATTCCTTCTTCTCCAAAGATCTGATAGGTAAATTATCCCTTGTTCTCCTAATTTGTTAGATTTCTTTCTTAAGAACTATGCCTTAAACCCAAACCACTCTGATTCTCATTGATTGGCTACTAATAGGTCTCAGGCCAAGCCCCTATGGTCATTCTTTGGGTTCTGATAGATTCTGATTAAAAGCAAATACCATCCATTTCTCTTTGTTGAGAAACTCTGAGGGTCTTCCCCTCCCAGATTTAGTATTTAGATTTTGTTTTTGTCTAAGTGAAAGGAGAGAATGTTTGCCTTAATTGCTACCTAACTTTAATCACTGAATGGATGCAACCTTAATCAGACTGTTGAAGACCTTACCTTAAAATGGCCAAAGTCTCCCACTGCATCCCTGTCCCTGATGTCATGATCCCTTTCAAAAAGAAAGGACAAACAATATGAAGTCATTGTGTCAAAGCCTGGACTTGAATTCAGGTCTTAGAAAGATAAATCATTTAACAAGTCAATGTCTAAGGCAAATTTTTTAGGTTATGTCAATTACTGAGTAAATACTGATCTTTACTAACAGATAAAGTCCTTACCCTTAGAATTTCTTTCGTCAGTAAAATTGCACATACTAGTCCCTCTTTTTACACACACACTTACAGTCAAACTTATATACAATTCCTAAATATGATTGAAATACTACTCATAATTTCTTTAGCTTTAAGGGAAAAAAATGTGTTTTGACCAAAATATATGCATAATGGAACATTATGGAAATTTCAGAGTTTGAAATCAAGCCTGTGGCTCTCTCATTAATATCCAATTCATGGAAGTTTCTACTTCTTCTACCACATTAATACCAAGTTCACAGAACTTTATTCTGCTACTAGAACTGAAATGAAGCTATTTGGCATGCAAGTACAGTTGTCTGTTTCCATATTGTTTCATGTGAACGAGAAAAATCCTGTTTCTGAAGTAGCCATGTTCATGATAGTTCCTGCTAGTCTTAAAGGAGTGAAATGATCGGGGTTAGTGAGAACTCAACATGTGTAATCATGCATGGTTATTTTTCCCATATATGTATACCTAGGTTAAAAAAAAAAAAAAAGAAAAAAAGTTGATGATATTTAAAAAAATGTTTCTATATAAATTTTGCATGAAGAATAAGAAAAAGCAAAAAAAAAAAAAAAAGCTCAAAGAAATAAACAAATAAATATAAAGTTATCAAAGTACTCTAATGTGAATAAATATATGGAAATTTTAAAATCTCTCTTTTTGTCAGCAGATCTCTTAATAAAAGTGATTATCAGGTTTTTTAGACATTTCCACTTATCTTTTTTATATTATCTTCAGAATAAACCCCTTTTAAATGATTAGAGACTAAAATTTCTAGCAAGAAGCCTTCAAATTAGGATGCAAACTTGATGCTAGCATTATTGCTGTATATGTAGAAGTGTTGGGAGTATTTAACTTAAAAATTCATTTTGAAGCATATAGAAAATAAATAAAAACCAAGACACTTTGAGTTGGTGAAAATTCCATTTATTTACATCAATAAAATAATCACTTCAGTCTACTCAGGGTCACTGTTAAATAATGTATTGCATTTCCCACTGTTTTTAGAAGGAATGAGTAATGACAGCAGAGAAGCTTAAGTTCATTAAAGAAAAACAAATTTCAAGGACTGGGGTCCCTTATTTAGAAGGAGTTTGTGATATAATTTGACAGTTGCTTTGTTTAGACAAGTGACATAGTTTTATTTCATTGACCAACTTTTCAAAAGTCAAACAAGGTTAATTATTATTTCAACATTCAATGGTTTTCAAATGATTACAGTAATATTGTAAAACCAATGCCAAACATGGACTCACATGTAAATAATTTCATATTTCTTAGGTGGTAATATTTGACCTAATATAACCCACATGTGGACAGATAGTCAATAATCATGTACTTTATCGAGGCTTTTATTGTCTTCCACTCCACAATTTAGTATATAAAGTGCTCATTGTATTTCTCTCCTACAGGAAAAAAAAAAAAAAAAAAAAAAAAAAAAAAAAGTAAAATGAGAAATAGCCACCACAAATTAAGAATGGAATGTTCATTGTTAGATAAAAGGAAAAAATACAAATATATTAGATAAAAAGGGTTGAATTTAGATATTATCTAAGATTTCCTCCAATCCTGATAATACAAGGTCTTTTCTGAAGTAGCTATATAATAGTTGCTTATCTATTTGACATTCTTCCTCATTATTTTCATGCATAAACATAATACTGATTTTGTACATTCTCAGATGCAATAGAATTCAAGGATTAGTTAATGAAATAAAACAAACCTGGAAGAGTAATAATAGCTTTCATGTAAGAATTCACTTCTAAAAGGGGTAACAGTGAATACCATCCTTTAAGTACCCTGGAAATCTCTTAGAAGTCCAAAAGAAATTATAAGTTGGATTAGCAAATAAAGGTGAAGTTCAAGATTGAGTGCTTTCTTCAGGAATCTTAGATCTACCTCACAGCAAAGATTCTTTATGCGATGATAAGACTTCATTTAAAACAGAAATCCTTGATAGTAAAAAATATACTCCATCAAAAAACATAATGTCAATTTGAAATTAATGTTACTGTCATAATGTTAGCTTTTAAGGATTACAAATTCATTTTCATATATAATTTTTTGAAGGTATAAAGATAAAAAAATTTTTGATCAGTGAATTCTAGGGAAAAGGTGGTAGATTTTAAGGCTGATAGATTTCTTTCTAAAGTTTTACATTAAAAGGAGATCATCATTTTATACTAATAGTGCTTTTCTATTAGGCAAATTTCAGAATATATAAGCTATTTTCTTATAGGGAATCTTCTAGACTGTATCTTATTCTAGATATATTCCTGCACTTCAAGTCATGAAGACATGGGCTAAAATTCTGTCTATCATATATTTATATACCTCTTTGTAGGGGTAGAGCCATGCCAGCTTACAAGAATGAATTGTCAAAATTTTAATTTAAGCATTGTCACTTGAAAAATAAGCAAATGTTACAAAACAGGGTTTTTTAAAATAATGTTTTGTTGATTGTCCAGACTTATAAAATGATGGAGAAGATGCTAATAATGTAAATTAAATGGTCTTTCATGTACACATATTCCTTCCCCCTTTCCCCTGGAAAGCTAGTTCTAAAACATCATACCATTGCTTCTATTATGTCTTCAGGAAGTTCTTAGGACTTATCTACTAAGTCATAAAGGGGTGGAAATATGTATAGGTTATTTCTAGCACTGAATTAACATAGATTTTTAGTGCATTTTTTATGATATTTATTAGTAAATATTTTTAAATCATTAATCAGATTCTTAAAGCATTGTCTATAGACAATTGAAGAGTGGCAATTATCCAGATAATAAAAATTTGTGATTTTATTAAAATAAAATATGTGTATTAAAATATTTTTTTCTTTTTTGTTTGTTTGTTTCCTGGATCATACAAATGATTCCTTCAATCATTTGCTTGATTCATGGGCTATTTTGTGTACTAAAGGTCAGTTTTTCATCTTTTGAAATTTCAAAGGTCAAGAACTTGATGCTAGAAAAAACAATGACTTAACGTTACTGATAGTGTCCTGTGACCCTGTGATTATCTCTCAACCACAATAAAACTTTTAAGCACTGTAAACAAAACCCAACATCAAGGAATTTTAGGAATCTAAACAAATAATTCATAGCAATGAAAAACACAGTGACACAACTCATCAGCCCTCTGGCCATTTTCTCCAATATTTCAATTTACTCTGGCATTCAAAAAAGAATATGCATAATAATGAATACTGAATAAATCTACACTACCCCTAGAATCTGTTTACCAAACCCAAGACAGAAGGCATAGAGTAAATTAAAGTCATCATTCTCTCATTTAGATTTGGTTAAAAAATACATATATTTGTGTGTACATTGATCCCAAATAATTTCAATTAAAAAAAAATTTAAAAATTCTTTCATGTTACAGAAAATATTCTGACTAGTTAGGAAAAAATAATCATTTGAGTTTTTAAGAAAAGAACTAAAATTAATAGTATATTAGTATAGTATAGTATATTCTTACAAATATAAGAATCCAGAACAAAATTCATGCCCAAACTTAGTTTTTTAAATTTTTTTCTCACTATCTATTAAAAGGTCATTCATCCTATGTTTTTTTTTTTTTTTTTCTGATTTTGTCCCTTTAGCAAATTCTTACCTTCAGAATATGTTATCCCAGTTGGTATAGGATATAAGGCTAGGTCATATGTAAACATTAGAAGGTAGACAGAAAACTTGCTTTCCCATCCCAAATATAACACCTAGAGGAAAATTATTTCTGAGACACTTTAGTATGGTTAGGTTTCCCTGACAATTGTTATTATTCTCACACTAATAACGAAGCTGGGATAGAAACAAGGTGTTAATTCCTCTAGAGTTATCAGATTAAATATCTAAATAGGCATAATACAATAAATTTGTCTAATATTGTTGTATACTATGGTTAAGTAGGAAGTAGATGACTGCCTCCAACCTCCTGCCCCCCCATTCCCAATATGTGGATGAGTAGAAATAAAAGTTTTCTATCAAACTTTATGAATCACTGTGTCTGAAACAAAGTTTGAACTCAGGAAAATGAGTCTTCCTGTCTTTGGCTACTACCCATTGAATTTACAATCATAGAATGAAGTACAGAACTTGCAGCCAATCTAGTTCCTGTGTCTCAAGATCCAATGATCTTTACACTGACCATATGGTATTTTATAATTTTCTTATGCACTTTCTAATTTTTACTCTATCATATTCTAATTTACACTATTTTTATATACCCATGTCTTATCAATACCTATAAGATAGTAGGTTTCTTACAGGAAAAGATAATGATTTATTCATCTGAATTCCTCCCTCAGAATCTAGAAGAGTACACATGTACTTCATATGTAAGATATCACAATGTAGCCTGTAGCATGTACTACTACACCAATGTTTTATGGAGCAGAACCCCCATTCTTTACTAGCACCATACTTCCAACAAAGCTTCACAAACCTGTTGTCCAGAGGAACTACTCTTGAGGCCATCTCTGAGCTGCTGCATTCCTTCCCAGCAGCCAAAGATATTGAAGATCTAGATATCCCTTTTTTTAAAAAAGTCTTCATAAATATGGTACTGATACCTAAACTAGAAAGAGTAAAAACTGAGAAAGGAAATTACAGAACAATCTCCTCAATGAATATTGATGCAAAAAATTTTAATAAAATATTAGCAGAGATTATAGCAAATTATCAGCAGAATAATATACTATGACCAAGTGGGATTTATACAAGGAATGCAAGGCTATTTCAATATCAGGAAACTATCATCATAATCAAATATATCAATGAAAATCATTGATGATCTCAATAGATACAGAAAAAACATTTGACTAGTTAAAAACACTAGAGAAGATAAAAGGTTCTTTCCTTAAAATAATAAGCAGTATCCATCTAAAATCTACAGCAAGCATTATTTATAATGGAGAGAAGGTGGAATCTTTCTCAATAAGATCAGGAGTGAAACAAGGGTGCTCATTATCACCACTATTATTCAACATTGCACTAGAAATGTTGGTTTTAAGCCATAAGAAAAGAAAAAGATATTAAATGAATTAGAATAGCCAAAGAGGAAATAAAGCTATCACTTTAACAGATATGATGACATACTTAGAGAATCCTAAAAAAATCATCCAGAAACATGCTGGAAACAATTCACAGCTTTATCAAAGTCGCAGGATATAAAATAAACTCACATAAATCATCAGCATTTCTATATATTGCTGACAAAGCCCATCAATAAGAGATAGAAAGAGAAATTCCATTTAAACTTACTGTAGACAAAATAAAATATTTGGGGGTCTATCTGCCAAGACAAACCTAAGAATATATTAATACAATTACAAAACCTTCTCAAACAAATAAAATCCAATCTAAACAATTGGAAAAATATCAATTGTTCATGGATAGGCCAAGCTAATATAATAAAAATGACAATTCTGCCGAAATTGGTCTACTTATTTAGTGCCATGCCAATCAAACCGCCAAAACATTATTTTATAGAACTAGAAAAAAAATAATAAAAAAGTTCATCTGAAAGAACAAAAGGTTAAAATTATCAAATGAATTAATGGGAAAAAATAATACAAAGGATGGTGGCTTAGCAGTACCAAATCTAAAACTATATTATAAAACAGCAGTCAATCATCAAAACCTTCTGGTACTGGCTAAGAAACAGAGTGGTGAATCAGTGGGGTAAATTAGATAGACATGAATCAATTAATAATCAATGCCTATAGAATACTAGTATTTGATAAATCTCCAAACTCCAGCTTCTAGAATAAAAAGTCACTATTTCACAAACCTTTCTGGAAAAACTGAAAAATAATAGGTCAGAAACTTAACATAGACCTACATCTTCCATCCTATGCTAAAATAAGGTCAAAATGGATACATGATTTGGTCGTAAAGGATGACACTACAAATAAAATAGGAAAGCAAGTAATAATTTATCTATCAGATCTCTGGACAAGGGAGGAATTTATGCTCAAAGAATTAGAGAACATTATGAAAGGCAAAATGAACAACTTTGATTACATTGAATTAAAAAATGTTTTGCACAAACAAAACCAACAGAAACAAGATTAAAAGGAAAGTACAAAGCTGGGGAAAATCTTTACAGCCAGTATATCTGATAAGTCTCATTTTTAGAATGTATAAAGGACTGTGTCAAATTTATAAGAATATAAGTCATTCCTTAATTGATAAATGCTTAAAGAATATGCACAGACAATTTTCAGATAATAAAATTAAAGCCATTTATAGTTATTTGAAAACAATGCTCTAAATCACTATTGATTAGAGAAATGCAAATTAAAACAACAAATTAAAACATTAAAACAAAATGCAAATAAAAAAACACCTCATACCTCTCAGATTGGCTAAGATGATGGGAAAAAATAATGATAAATGTTGGATGTGGGAAAACTGGGACACTAATGCATTGTTGGAGTTCTGAAATGATCTAACTATTCTGGAGAACAATCTGGGACTATGCCCAAAGGGCTATAAAACTGTGTATACCCTTTGACTCAGCAGTGCATTACTGTGTCTGTGTCCCAAGGAAAACCATAAAGAAAGGCAAAAACCCCACATGTGCAAAAATGTTTATAATAGCTTTTTTTTTGGTAGCAAAAAATTGGGATATAAGTAGATCAAATAGGAAAAGACTTGATTCTTCTCAGTGGTTCAACAATCCAAAGGAATCCCAATAGACTTTGGACAGAAAATGCCATCTACATCCAAAAAAGGAACTAAGAAAACTGAATGTAAATTAAAACATGCTATGTTCACTTCTTTTTGTTTTTGTTTGTTTTAATCCTCCTCTGATGTTTTCCTTTTGCCCAACATGATTCATAAAACAATGTGTATTAAAAAAACTTCCTACAATAAAAAGTCTTACCATGAAAGTCTTAATTTTTCAACATTATTCAAATGTTTCAACATTAGGTAACTGATATGATTGTATCAATAAATGTAATCGCATCAAAGTGTAGAAAGTGCCATCTAATTTGTGTCTAAATAAACAACTACCTTTCGATTTGAACTGTGGTTGCCTAAGGGAAAGTTTTCTTTTTTAATTTTATTTTTCATTTACTCATGTATTTTTCTCAACCCAGAATAGCACTTCACTCTCTCAGGGCATTTTTGTGATTATAAATATGTTTTAGAAAATTTAATATCAATAATAAAAGTGAGGATGGAAACTGAAGAGAATGATTATAAATTAATATTTGCAAATTATTACTACTATCATACTAAAGAATTAAAATTAGTTATCTTAAAACTGTTTCCTAACCCAAAGGACTCAGATATATTTGAAATTGAGGTAGTAATTGATTTTTCTTTCTCTTTGCTTTTAACAGTTACTCAGGCAATACAGGGGGATGAAATATAGGTACTGCTTTCTGTCCAACCCAAATCCTGATGATAACATCCTACTTATATACACCCTGTTCACAACAGTGAAATAAGACTATATTAATATCCAATCAAATATAACAAAGCTGAAATATTAATGAGCTCTCAAAAGTCACCCTTTAATGAAAAATCTTATATAAATTTTGAATCTCAGTCATTTATAATTTATAATCATTACAAAATAAAGAAGCCAGTAATCTTTCTTCAATCACTAAACTGACTATTTCAGCTCCTCCCACATTTTTGTAACCCCAGATAACTGGCATTCCACTTTACTCTTTAGCTCAGGTGTGACATAGGCAAAGGCTTCTCTAGAAATTGTTGACAATGACATATAAATTCTCTCCACATCATTTATTCTATTGATGAAGTAAAAGAAAAAGAATACACTTTCTGCTGAAGTTTGCTTCACAGGTTTATCCAGAAAATAGTGCCTTTCCTTCTCATCTTCTATCCTTAACTCAGTAGAAGATCATTTAGAAGACAGCATATTCAAGTCTATTAAATAAATAACAAAACTACTTATCCAATGTGGTGTTTATGACATCCTTGTGAGTTTACTTCTATAGATTTTTTTTCACATCATTTCTATACATGGCAAAATGTAATCTCAAAAAAAAAAATTATCATTTATCCATGATTACAGCTTATAAATATCACAATCAATATTAAAATACAGCATTCACATAAATACCATTCATAGATTCTCTCTAATACATCATATTTCCAGTTGTCAATACTATTATGGTGGTTAAAATTCCAATATTGTTTCTCTTCCTTCCCCTGGGAGTGTCTTAATTGGTATTATTTGCTAATTTATAAATGAATAATGATATCCAGTTTTTCTTAAGGTATCTTTCATGTTTTGAAGAATCTTCCTGAGACAAACCTTTGTATTGTAATCAGTCACCCTTAATTATACATATGATGGATGGAAAGACCCAGGATACTTATTACATAAACAAAATGCATAATCTCAGTCTATTACAAAAATTAGGGAATCATAGCTAGGGAAGAATAAAGGTAAAGTGATTGCATAACCGAGACTTTGGGAAAATAAAATTTCCATTAATAAATATATTGATTTTCTCTTTCTTCATGACTTCTGTAAACCCCATTTTTTTGTTAGATAATGAAAACTTGATTTTCTTCCAGTTGCTGAAGCCATTACTAATACTGTTTATATTCTTCTTTTGAAGTGCTGAAGAATTATGGGAAAACATTTTTGAAGTATATTTGATGGAGACCATCTTGTGAACATATTCTTTTGCAATTGATGGATGAAAACAGTTCACATAAAGTATGCAATTTTTCTTTGATTATCAGGTTGATTTTACACATGATTATTCTATACCTATTTCAGGATGCCCTTATTTAAAAATAAATGGATTGAAATGCACATAATCAACCATCAAATAACTCATATTGTGTCTTCAGAACATAATAGTGGTTGAGTACTACTTTATTTAAACAAATCCTCAAATGATGACATGGCAGACAATAGACATTGCTAAAGAATGGATTGTGAATGCATTACTTATCTTTCCTTACATTATGACATCATTGAATCTCAAGTTTTTTCAGACTATATATCATTCATGTAGATTTGTGTTGTATTATAATTTTGGATGTCTGAGATATTTATTCTTTATTCTTAAATACAAACTAACTGAGAGCTTTGATCAATGATTAAAATACATTCAAAATGAACTTGAATTAAATTGTGTCCCAGTTTGATGAAGATTTCCACAATGGAAGCCTAGCCAATAATGAGAAAAGCAATGGACTTTTAACTTCCAGTTTATCTCTCTTCATACAAGTGAAGCCATGGAAATCAAGCCTCCTGCTCCCCACTATATTTTAAGGGAAGGATAAAAGTAAAGTCAAATAAGGTTTCTGGAAGGGGTGGGCTTAGAGTCCAAGACTCTATTCTAATGGTCTTCATATCCAACATGAGAAAGAATTATATCAATTATTTGAATAAACAATGATTTTGTGCTTTCTGACCCAGATTATGCCAAACTCATTTCCATCAGTTACTTGGAACAAGAAACAAACATTCCTCCGTATTAAAGAATCATATGAAATAAAGGAGAATGCCAAGTGTTTTATAGAGAAGGTGAGGTTATATTATTTACATCTGATTGTTTTCCAAGATAAGGAACTTCAATTGGGGGAGGGCAACTGAGCATTTACAGCAAGAAACACTGCAAATACAAAAGATTCCAAAAAATGGTTTGATTGTGTATACCAAGTAAACTGCTTCACTAATGAGTAAGTGCACGCCCCCAACATTTTCTGTGCTACCTAAAAACTATTGAATTAATTTTCTCCATTCTTTCCTTTCTTAATGCCACATTTATGTCACAAATCTGTCAATATTTAGAATTCACACAAGGATTGGTAGCACTGAAAACAGGACAGCCATGTAAAAAATAATCTGAACTCAGCTAATAAATTGAAGCAATGAAAAATTTCCCAATCATAAGTTGTTTTTAATTAACAGCTGGATCTTTTTTTTTAATTAATTAATTTATTTACAAAGCATATGCTCGGGTAATTTTTCTAACATTGACCCTTGAAAAACCTTTTGTTCCAAATTTCTCCCACTTTCCCCCACTACCTCCCCTAGCTGGCAGATAGTCCAATACATGTTAAATGTGTTGAAATACATGATTAACAGCTGAATCTTATATTTGTTTTATACCTATGTTCAGAAAGGTAACATCTAAGTTGTATTCTCTTTCATCAGTTAAGAATCTGGTTTTACTTGCCTGGAGAAACCTGACTGCTTAGCTATCCCTAGGGATTGTTACTATCTATTAATACCTCTGCCTTCTAGATTTTTTGTATTAATAATTCTTAAATGATTTTTTTGGAGAAATCTATGTTTTTTTTCACAACATAACTTTTATGGACATATTTTGCATAATCATGTATGCTTTAATGAGGGGTGGAAAGAAGAGAATCTGAAATTTAAAAGTATTCAAAACAAATGTTAAAAATTGTTTTGCATGTAATGGGAAAAAATTCTCAAAACATCCATCTCTCACCCAGCTCTCATCTATTAAGAGTCTTCATTCTGCCTCTTGTGAATACTTGTATCAAGTTCATATGATATGAGACCAATTCTATTTTTCTTTTCTTGGAGGCTTTGGATATGGGAGCTTTGACTTTCTTATCTTCTTCTTCCTTGATCTTCCTTGTCACCATAATAACTTTCTAAGATCAGAATCTTTTTCTGTTATTAGCCTATTATTCAGCTTTTAACTCTTTGTTAAAATAGGAGTCAGTTTCCCAAGTTATATAACATAAGTTATATTCAGCTGGAAAATTGTTCTATTCTGACTTTTTCTGTTCTGATGGTCTAAAATTTGTTTAGTCATTATTAAAGGAATTTGGAGTAGTTTGGGGAAGATCGAGGCAAGTTTCCAGCTTTACCATGTCATTTGGGTTTCCTCTGTAAAGTTCACATGATTTGAATTAATATAGGAATATGTTTAGAATGTAGAAGGGATGCTTTTCAACTCATACTCAAATCCTAGAAAGAAAATTGCAGAAAAGTTAAAAGGGGAAAGGCAAACATCATAGTATAAACTTAAGCAAAATATTATTTTCCTTCTTCAGTATCCAAATTGAACACAACCTATTTCTAGGTTCTTTCTAGATTATTTTCACTCTTGTTTCTTTTAGATATGGAAAAGGAATATGGGAATATACATTGGTTTGGCTAAATCAGATTTCTTTCCTCTACTTTCTTGAATCTAGATTTTTAGGTAGTTCTATACCTTTCCAAATTAGAAGTAGACTAAAGAAACCATGTCCTTGAGTATTAATGATCTTTCTCCTGCCAACCTATTCTTTTCTGTCTTCACCTCTCTGCCATTCCTCCCCCCATCTTTGTGAGTCTCTTTCCTCTTCCCTCATTGCTCTGAATCTTCCTTTTTGTGTCTCTCTTTCTCTCTCTCAAAAGGGGTGATGAAATATGAAATTATTAAACTGTGTTAGGGAATGAACTGAAGAGGTTTGGGTTTCCAGGCTCATTTCATCTTTCAGAAAGATCATTTTCTGGAGATGATGAAGCCCAGAAAAGTGCATGGGTGGCAAATGATGAGGAAAATTAATTATATGATTACCTTCCTTGGTGGATAATTTCAAAGCAGCTCCTAGATATCCCCTTCCCCCAAAACATGCATAAGACTATAAAAAAGCCAATTTTATTGAACTACATTCATCATCAATTTGTCTCTCTGTCTGTCTATGTACTAGTGCATCTAAGTATCTATCAAACAACCTATTTATAAGTTTAAATGACTGCTAAGAACCTCTTTGCTTCTAAAGGGCAGAATTAAGAGCAGCAGATGGAACATAAGTGGCAAATGTGACATTATAGTTGAAACAGTTGGATGGTCTATTGGGGAGAAACTGGGGCCTAAAGATAGAAAGGCTACAATTCAAATCTGGACTTAGGCATTACTAACTATGTGACACTGTACAAATCACTTAACTCTACCACAGTTAACTCATGAATAAAATGTGGACATAATATCACTTATCTCCCTGGGTTGTTGTGAGGATCAAATAACATAATAATTGTAAAGTACTTATTACAATGCTTGGCATATAAAAAGTGTGATATAAATATTAGCTATTTATGTAAAGACAAAGAACTATAACTATGCAAATGTAGTATGGATTTTAGGGTGTCTTGTGTCTTACTTCACTGAGTTTCTTTAAACAAAAATGTATGAGTACTTGAAAAGCATCTTGTGGAATCTCTTATTTATGAACAAGTAGGACTTACTCAGCAATTTTAGCTATTTTGAACTCTTCGTGACCTATTTGGAATTTTGGGAGAAAGATACTAGAATGGTTTTTATTTCCTTCTTAAGCTCATTTTACAGATGAGGAAATTAAAGCAAATAGGAGCATGACTTACTCAGAGTCACCTCTTACCAGGTTTCAAACTCAGGAATAGGGTTGTGGTTTTAACACCTGATCTATCTAGATATTCTCAAATGTTTCTTTCAGTTCTGAGATTCTATGATCCTGGCAGATACTGCAGCAACTACAAATATTATTACTTTTTGTAATTTATACTTTGATTTTTGTTGTTTTTGTTATTGTTGACATAATGGATTGTGACAATTATCTTGTCAAAAAAGGAAATTGGGTCTTTTCTGGAATTATTTATTTTAGACAACTATGGGTTGGTCTGTGCTCAAAACATGTTTTCTCCTCAGGGCTTTTGCTAATTGATTTTTAAATTAATTACTTGAAAATATTTCTAAATTCTTCAAATTTTATCTAATTATCACGGTTTCCTATTTGTTCTCTTCAAAATAAGGGTTCTACTAAACATTTTATAGTTAATTGGGAATCTATTTAGTATTGTAAAAGACTCCAATACTGATAACCAAATTGGTTTTGAGGTTTACTACACATTCCTTTAAATATGGTAGATTAAAAATAGAAATTTATATAAATTATAGTTAAATTAAATTGCCCCTTATTTTAGCCACCCTTTTTTTAAGTTTATGTTTTAAAGCTTTCAGGCCATTATTCATAAATATGTTTTAGTTTTTAATTTAGATTTTTTTTTTAAATTACAAATAGAGTGCAAGAATTTGGAAATGGGAGAAAAAGAGATCCAGAAGAGAAAAGAGAGAGAGAGAGAAAGAGAGAGAGAGAGAGAGAGAGAGAGAGAGAGAGAGAGAGAGAGAGAGAGAGAGAAAGAGAGAGAGAGAGAAAGAGAGAGAGAGATGTGTATTCCTATATACAGATATCTATATCTATGTCCATATATACACACATGTATATATCTATATATGAATATATATCTTTCTATGTATTTATCTATCTGTATATATGCCTGAATATCTACATATGTAGATATATTTATATATATTATATATAGTGTCTATATATGCAACTAATTCAATTTCCTTTAAGAGATATAAAATATTTAAATTTCAGTTCAGCTTAATCTAATAGTTTTATTTAGTTAAAAAAAATTAAAAATTGAAAACTAAGGATTCAGCTTGAATGAATGAATAAATGTAATATCATTTATTAAATGATTAACAAGTATATGCATTGTACTACATAGTAGATATAAATGAAGAGCAAAGCCATTCCCTAAGTTCAAGGATTTCATATTCTTTAAAGAAGAGAAACAATAGGTATAGGTAAATGATTTTTTAAATTGCAGTATATTTTGTTTGAAATGTTATGAAGATGGTAAGTGATATGGGCCAGAACTCTGAACTTGAAACAGAGGATTCTTACAAGGTAGTAAGTCAGTGGAATTGATAGAGATATTAGTTATCTAATTTAGCATGGTTCAGTATGATTGATTTAATCCTACAAGGAGATGTTATGGACCAGAACTTAAAAGAAGGTACTAAGTGGAATTGAGGAGACAATGGTTAAATCTAGTTTAGATTTAATCTAGTTTAATAATAGTTTAATCCTACAACAAATAATAGTTTCCTAGTGATATATGATTGGTTTGTACTCAATGTGGATGATATAAGCTAGAAGCCTCAGCCAAGGAGATTCAGAGATAAGTGGACAGAAGGCTGGAGGCTGAAGGCTGGAGTACAAATCTTTGAGAGATTCAGGGGGCAGAGGAGGAGGCAGAAGCTCAAGCTCTCTGAAGAAGAGAGAGAGGCCTCTAAGAAAGCTAACTGGGCCCCAGGAAAGGAGACAAGTCTTTGGAAGAGACAATAAAGGATTTGGACTTTAACCGCTGGCTTCACTTGTCCTGATTACTAAACTGAAATGAAGGCTGCCTCCAGAGAGCCCAAGAAAACCTCAATAGAGAGCATTACATTTTAGATAGAACATTTCAGTAAGAATAGTCATAGATGAACACATTTTTACACTCTCTTTAATAGCAAGGGAAAACTTTGCTCATGCTTTTAGAACTGGAAAGGGTAAATTCATTTGGTTGGTACTACTATAGTAGGATGTTACCTACTAAATAAATGAAAGCAAGCAAAATTCAATTAATAGGGAGCAAGTTTGTATTGTATTTTAATCAGTAAGGATGCAAATATTGAAAGAAAGGTAAATAGATGCATATATATGTTCATAGATCAGTAGATGGTAAATAGTTGGATGAATGCATAGATGCATAAAGAGATGATCAGTATATGGATAGAGCTGATAGAACAGTAAATTTGAGGTGGCATAGAGAGAGAGAGAGAGATTAGAGATAGATTATAGACATCAGTATATTTATATAAGTACAGGCAAATATGAATGATATAGATTTAAGTATAGGCATAGCATGATAGAAACACAAAGAGATAAATATAGATATATGATATAGCTATAGGTTGAGTAGTTACTACTTGGCAAGTGCTAAGCACTGGGCAAACAAATACAAGAAATCAATTTGGAGCCTGTTCTCAAGGAGATAACATGCCTCAAGTAGTATAGTATCCAAATCCTTAAAGAAAAAGTTAAGTGAATTGCAGGAAGAAACAGACAGTAAAACTATACTAGTGAGGCAACTCAACTGCTCTCTTTCAAAACTTTATAAATCCAACCAAAAAAAAAAAAAAATAGGTATTTACAACATTAGAAGAGTTATATATAACAAATCTTTGGATTAACCTGAATGTGAAGAGAGGATTTCACTTCCCTCCACTCTTTTTTTCTGATCAGTAGAATAGCTTAGGTTCACAAGATGTAATAGTCAATACTATATTCATCTAGGTTTTGATAAATCCAAAGATCCCAGTTCTGAGGATAAAAAGTCACCATCTGACAAATGTTATGGGAAAATTGGATAATAGTATGGCAGAAACTAGGTATTGACCAATACCTAACACTCTATACCAAGATAAGATTGAAATGAGTTCATGATTTAGATATAAAGAGTAAAACTATAAGCAAATTAGAAGGACAAAGAGTAGACTCCAGTTTAGCCCTTTTTATAATAGGGGGAGCTTTGGACCATCTGAAGGGGCCCATGGTAAAGTCCCAGATTGGCTTTAACAAAAATAGAAGAAAATAAATAGAAATACTTAAAATAGGCAATGAGGAAACAAAACTATTACTATTTGCAGATGATATTTTGATATACATAGACATTAACCAAAAAATTGAAATAATTAATAAATTTAACAAAATTGCAAAATAGAAGATAAACCCACATAAATCAACAACATTTCTTTATGTGACCAACAAAATTTAGCAGCAAGTGCTAGAGAGAGAAATTCCATTTTAATTAGCTGTAAACAATATAAAATACTTGGGAGTGTGTACCTGCCAAAATAAACTAGAAAATATATGAACACAATTATGAAACATTCTTCACAGAAATAAAGCCAGATCCAAACATTTGAAAAATATCAATTACTCTTGGGTAGACTGACCTTATATGACAAAAATTATAATTCTGCCTAATTATCAAAACCCCCCAACCCTGTATGATAGAATTAAAAGAAAATATAACAACAAAATTCAACTAGAAGAGCAAAATATCTAAAAATATTAAGGGAATTAACGCAAAAAAACACAAAGGAGTGGGACCTAAGAAAACTACTTCTCAAAATATATTATAAAGTAGTTATCATTGAAACTATCTGATACTAGTTTAAAAAACAGAGCAGTAGATCAATATACACAAGGGAAGTATACACAAGAGAAGTAGTACAGTAGTCAATGACAAAAAAAAACACAAAAAACTATTGTTTAATAAATTTAAAGACTCTTACTTTTGAGATAAGAACTCACGATTTGACAATAATCACTGGGAAAACTGGAAAACAAGACAAAAATTAGGTATAGACTAACATATCCTACCATATGACAAGATATATTTAAAATGGTGCTTGGGAGGATTTTGGGAAGATGGAGGAGCTAGTTGGTAAATGTTAAGCTTTCTAACTTTCTCTCATAAACAGAATAAAATTTGCACCACAGGGCAAACATAGACTCATGAAAAATCAAGAAGACTTGGGTAGAACAGGGATTATTTTGATACAACCTGAGTAGATCTGAAGAAAAATCAGAGTAGATTTTAAGAAAGACCCAGGAACAGAATTAACCCATGTGAAGCTATTACATTAGAAGTGCTTATACTAATACCTCTTACTTAAAAAAAAAAAAAAAATGATCTGGCAAAAAAAAAAAAAAAAAAAAAAAAGAATCCCATCATAGAAATATACTATGGGAAAAGGGAAGACCAAGGTTTATCTTCAGAGGATTAAATGTAAAGTAAATGCTTCCACCCAAAGAGTAATATGAAATTACTTTCTGCCCAGAGAGGATTTATTGAAAAACTCAAAAAAGAAATTAGAAATCAATTGAGAAATGCTGAGGAAAAACTAAAAATAAATAAATAAATGAAAACCATCTAATAAAATGAGAAAATTAGATATATATATATATATATATATCTTGGGGGAAAAAAAGGTGCATGATTTAGACCTAAAGCAAATTAGAAGAGTAAGGAATACCTAATAATATATATGATCAAATAAAAAATCAAAAGCATTATAGAATGTAATAGTTAATCTTGATTACATTATATTTCAAAGCTTTTATACAAATAAAAATGCAACCTAGATTAGAAGAAAAAGAGAAATCTGGGAAACAATCTTCACAGCAAGTGTCTCCTGCTAAATGTCTCATTTCTCATATATATATACATATATATATATATATATATATAGAACAGAATCAAATTTATAACAATACAAGCTATTTTTTAACTGAACAGGTACTTTTCAGATTAAGAAATTAAAACTGTCTATAGACATGAAGAAATGCTCTAAATCATTTTTGATTAGAAAAATGTAAATTAAAATTGCTCTTAGATACCACCTCACACCTATCAGATTGACCAATGTGACAGAAAAATTATGTAAGTTGGAGAGGATGTTGGAAAATTTGGACACTAATGCATTGTTGATGAAGTTGTGAACTGATTCAACCATCTGAAGAGCATTTTGGAACTATGACTAATGGGCAACTAAATCGTGCATATCCTTTGAGCCACTGATACCACTACTATCTCAATATTCTAAAGAGATCATAAAAAAGAGAAAAGGACTTGTTTTAAAATATCAATAGCTATTTCTGTGGGGAGAACAAAACATTGTCATTGAGGAGATGTCCATCATTGGGGAAAGTGCTGAACAAGCTGTAGTATATGAATGTAATTGAATACTATTGTGCAATAAAAATAAAAATAATGAAGAAGCAGATCTTGGAAAACCCTGGAAAGACTTGTATAAACTGACGCAAAGTGAGTAGAGAAGAATCAGGAAAACACTGTATACAGTATTAGCAACATCATGTGATGATCAATGATAGTTGACTCAATTCTTCTCAGCAATATAATGATCCAAAACAAGTCCAAAGAACTCACAATGGAAAATGCTAAGCATACACAGATAAAGAACTCATGGATTCTGAATGAAGACTAAAGCTTTTGTTCTCCTTACTTTATTCTTTGTCATGTTTTCTTTTCCCCTTTCTGATCTGTTCCTTCTTTCAGGTCAGATTAGTAAATTAATTAGTCAAATTAGCCAAAATTATTGAAACATACTATGCATTTAATAAAGATGATAGATTAACTGATTACTCATTTACAAATATGAAGTAGGTTCTTAATATTTTTGAATAATATATCTTTCCCCAGTCATCCTATTACCCCATCATTTAAGAAACTGATTGAAATTTATGTAAATATTCTCGATACAAAAGAAATTGGGAAATAGATATTTCTTAGACATAAAAGTGATCTTGGTATCAGCAAGCAAATATACTGCCCCTCAACGGAAATTTGCAGGAAAGAACTGGATCATCACTTGGTTAGATATATTCTGGAGGGAACTCTTTTTTGAGTACAAGTGGAATTAGGTAACCTCTTTGTTGGCAAAATGGACAAGGTTTTGGATAAGAAGTCAGGAAGAGGGGCAGCTAGGTGGCACAGTGGATAGAGCACCAGCCTTAAATTCAGGAGGACCCGAGTTCAAATCTGGACTCAGACAGTTAACACTTCCTAGCTGTGTGTCCCTGGGCAAGTCACTTAACCCCAGCCTCAGAAAAAAATAAAAAAATAAAAAAAGTTAGGAAGATATTGATTCAACTTGTATAATGCTTAATAGCTATGGCACTTTGCCCAAGTCAGATAACCTCTCTAATCCTGCTATTTCCTTCTTAAAATGGGGAATTTGTAAAAGATACATTTTATAGCTAAATCTATGATCCTAAAAATCTGCAAAATTTCTTTTGGAGCAATCAGAGAAGGTTTTATATAGGAGTCAACATCTGAGATAGTTATAAATAGAAAAAGCAAGATTACAACAAAGGAAAAAGTTAAGAGAACATAGTTGAAACATTTCAGTAATTATTGGTATGTTTAGCATACAGTGCCCAAAGGCAATTAAAGGTAAGATGTGATTTTATATTTTAATTTGGCTGGAAGATAAAGTAAGCTGAAGTCAAGTAGAGTGGTTGCTTAAATGCCTAGCTAAGAAGCTGTGTTGTATTCCATAGGCAATCATAAATCACTGATTTTTATCCGGAAGTGACATGGTCACATTAATAAGAATGGATTAGAGAAAAAAGAAAGTGAGAAGAGGGAAATAAGCAAGTTATTTCAGAAACCTAGATGATAAGAGCCTAAATAATTAGGGATAGTAGGAATAGAGAAGGAGCATTCTGAAGATAGCATTCTGATTATCTATATATTTGTGAAGTCAAGTCAGGTCAAAAGTTTTATATTTATATGTAGGAGGAAAGAAATTATTTTTGTCTAATGTAAATTTAATATTGTGCTGTTTTATATGAACTGTTTCTTTAACTAAGATCTAGAAGAAAGTTCTTAGGTTGTCCTCAGCCTTAATATGTCTTGTCATACGTCTAATACGTCAAAAGAACAAAATCATCTTCCCAGTTCTGCTAGTTTATATATAACTCTTTGGTAATCCAACTCTTCAGGACATTAGTAACTACTTTGTTATTGATAAATTTTATATTAGGGATCTGAAAGACCTTATGATGAATAAAAGCACTGAAACTCACAGATAATAATTATGAACTGAGAATATTTAAGTTTACTTTTAGAAAAAATTACAATAATGAAATAGCAATGGCTATTGAAATTGTAAATATTATAAATGTATAAGGCTCTGAAAAAGTTGTCTAATGTTAATTATCTTGAATGTACAGCACAGATTTATGAAACAATGTTTAGTGTAGTGCCAACCAGGCCCTAAAATGTTTTCAGACAACTCAGACTTTTTTTTTCATTTCAAGTTATTATATCTAATTAAAACTTCATTTTTGGATATTTGAATGCTTAAATTTAAGAATTCAATAAAATGTAGGGGCATAAAATAGCAAAGTTTTTACAACATTTAGATAAGATTAAATGAATCAGAAATGATTGACTAATTTCATCTTATATAATGAATGGGTTTAAAAATTCAGAAAGTAAATTTGGAAAATGTGGTTTGGGATTGACTATATTCAAAAATAGGAGCTGATACTTAATAAGTAAAAACTATTGTTATGCTTGATAATCTCTAGTCATTACATTTTCTTTTTCTATGGGGAGAGGAGGAAAAATAGGTTACAGATTAACTCTTTAATATCATAATGTGACTATTTTTATCTCTTATGAGATCACTAGTGAAAATGTAAAGTCAGAGAAGCCTTACTTTAATTTCACCTTTGACAAATTTTCCCAAATTACCCGCTGATCATATTATGTCCTCTTTGTAGCTCAAATGTATTTTTATTATGTTTTCCCCTCTGGCTGTACATTCTATATAATACCTTATTCTTTGAACTTAGGACTTTGTACACATATGTGTCTTATGTGTAATATGTATGTACATTCAGACAAGTGTTTATATCAATATAAACAACTGACTTTTATGTGGTTTGCCTCCACTGATACCTATATCAATTCCCATAGTTCACAATATTAGAATCATAATTTTATGGGGAATGACATTGTTATGATGGCACAGCTAGTATGTGTAAAATTCAGGAATTCAACTCAAGACTTCCTATTTCTAAAGTTAACAGTATTGTCCACTAGATGTAAATCCTCTTAAAATAGGTTATAATACTATATGGGAAGGTGGAGCCAAAATGGTAGAGAGTAGACACATCTTTATCTGATCTTCTTTTAGTGTCCCTTAGACTAGTACCAGACCAAGACTCTGAACCAGTTTTGGAGTGATAGAAGTCACAAATATTTGGAATAAAACAAAATTGCAGAAGATACTTTTGGAAGAACTTCAGAAAACATCTATTTCAACCAGGCAGAAGGAGAGGCTTCCTAGCACAGTTGCAACATAAGGAGCCTGGGACAGGAAGCCAGGGTTTCATAATTGGGAGACTCTTAGGCTTCTCTGTTCTGGTTACAAGCTAGTGGATCATCAGATTATCTGTAAGACACTCAAAGCAAATGCAAATGGCAAATAGTGAGCCTCAGAACCCCAGGAAAAAATAAGAGACCTGGTCATGCCTATCTAGCACTAGAAGTCAATTATCAGAATCAGTCCCAGGGCAATCTAAAGAGGCTGTTGCACCTTTGCCTTAAGAGCAAAACTCAACTTTAAAAAAATATGAGCGAAAAAGCCAAAAGAACTCTTACCATAGATAACTTTTATGGAAAAAGAGAACAGGCCTCAAATCTTCAGGATCCTAAAGGCAAATCATCTCCATATGAAATCCCAAAGGATGATATGAGTTGGTCCCCATTTCACAAGGCTCTCTTGGAAGAATTCATAAGAATCTTAAAATATAGTTAGAAGAAATATGGGGAAAGGAAACAAAAACTTGGCAAGAGAGTTTGAAAAAGGAAAAGCAGTAATTACCTGAAGAAAACTTCTTAAAAATAAATTGGATGAAATGGAAAAAGCATATAACTTCTTACAAAGTATATTTGACAAAATGGAAAAGTCAAATAATTCCTTACAAAATAGATTTGATGAAATGGAAAAAGCATATAACTCTTTACAAAATATATATAAGGAAACCAATTCATTGAAAAACAATTTGTGAAATGGAAAAAAAAAATGCTATGTACAATACCATATAGGGTAATATAAATGAATGTGGGGGTCATGATTTATTATCAGTTAAATGTTTGACTTATATACCTATTTTATATATGTATATATTACCTGGAATAACTCCCCCCCAAAAAAGAAAGAAAGAGTATATAACTATATAAAAAAGCAGCACAACTATAGATTTTGAAGGAAAAGTATACTTTTCATTTTGGAATTGTCCATCATTTCCTTGAATTTTGTAAAGATGCATCTTTAAATGAGATTATCTTTAAGCACAACTGAATTGGAATATTGATTGGTGAAAGAAAGGAGAATTCTTTGACACTGGAGACAGATAAAATTTTCTTTTCAGTAAGGAAGCAAAAGGTGACATTCTGGCTTAACATTGATATCAGTTAAATTTCTAGGACAGGTAGATTCTTTCTCAAAATTCCTTGCAAGAAATAAACACAACATTGCATAAGAAGTCATGACAAATTAATCAATAATGCTTTTATGATGGCATTTAAAGACTTGCAGATTATGAGGATGTCTGTGATACAATATTCATTATTTGGAATTGAATTGGGTAATTTCTGTGCACTTTGGAACTAAGATGGTATATTCTGATTTAAATATTGTAATCTAAATAAGTATTCCTTGATATTATATGATTATATGAATATAAATAATTTTAAATTCATTTATTACTAATAAAAATTTGATTACTAATAAAACATTCGATAAAAATTAATGTTTAATTCAATAAAATAAATATACAAAACTAATAAATAAATAAATTCCATGTGTATGTGAGAGACAAAGAGTAGGAGTGGGAGAGAGTAAGAGAAGGAGAGAAGGACAAGGGAGGGAAGGAGGGAAAGAGAAAAAGAGGAAGAGAGTTCTATTGTTGACAAAGCACTTTCCTCATCTACTTTGTGAGGCAGATATTAAAAGATATTAGTAACCTCATTTTCCATATAAGGAAACTGAGGCTTATAGCAGTAAACGGTTTACTTCTTATCATAGATCTAGATATTGTCAAGAACAATTTTTTACTTCAATTCCCTTTTCTCCAAGGCCAACATTTTTTTTAGAAATTGAAGGAGGGAAAGGATACTATTATTAAAAAAAAAAAAAAAAAAAAAGATATTCATGTATTTATATATTTCTGAGATAAGAATATTTTATTTTACTTTACAAGATATTTTCATTATGAAATAATGTTTAATTTTCTAATTTTATAGTGCCTTTCTTCAATTATTAATTTCTATATTGATATCACTTGGTAACTTTTTCCTTCTAATAGCATAGAAATAACATAGAAAACTGACTTTGAAGAAATATTAATCATATAATATAATTGCTTTTTTTAAATGGATGAAAAACTTAAAAGTAAATCAACTCTGAGTGCAAAAATACCTTTTTATAATTTATTTAAAATATGCTATTGAAAACTTTAATAATCTAATGTTTGACAAACCTAAGGACCCCAGCTTTTGGGATAAGAACTCAATGTTTGACAAAAATTACTGGGAAAATTGGAAATTAATATGGCAGAAACTAGACATTGACCCACACTTAACACCATACACCAAAATCAGGTCAAAATGGGTTTATGACCTAGTCATAAAGAATGAGATTATAAATAAATTAGAGGACCTGTGGAAGAGGAAGGAATTTATGTCCAAAGAAGAACTAGAGATCATTATTGATCACAAAATAGAAAACTTTGATCATATCAAATTGAAAAGTTTTTGTACAAACAAAACTAATTCAGATAAGAATAGCAGTGAAATAATAAACTGGGAAAATATTTTTACAGTCAAAGGTTCTCATAAAAGCCTCATTTCCAAAATATATAGACAATTGACTCTAATTTATAAGAAATCAAGCCATTCTTCAATTGATAAATGGTCAAAGGATATGAACAGACAATTCTCAGATGAAGAAATTGAAATCATTTCTAGCCATATGAAAAGATGACCCAAGTCATTATTAATCAGAGAAATGCAAATTAAGACAACTCTGAGACACACCTGTCAGATTGGATAGAATGACAAGGAAAGATAATGCGCAATGTTGGAGGGGATGTGGGAAAACTGGGACACTGATGCATTGCTGGTGGAATTATGAATACATACAGCCATTCTGGAGAGCAATTTGGAACTATACTCAAAAAGTTATCAAACTGTGCAAATACTCTTTGACCCAACAGTGTTACTATTGGACTTATATCCCAAAGAGATCTTAGAGAAGGGAAAGGGACTTGTATGTGCAAGAATGTTTGTGACAGCCCTCTTTGTAGTGGCCAGAAATTGGAAATTGAGTGGATGCTCATCAATTGGAGAATAGCTGAATAAATTGTGGTATATAAATATTATGGAATATTATTGTTCTGTAAGAAATTACTGACAGGATGATTTCAGAAAGGCCTGGAGATACTTACATGAACTGGTGCTGAGTGAAATGAGTAGGACCAAGAGATCTTTATATACTTCAACAACAATACTATATGATGATCAATTCTGATGGATGAGGCCATCTTTAACAATGAGATGAATCAAATCTATTCCACTAGAGCAGTAATGAACTGAACCAGCTACACCCAGCAAAATTCCCAATCCCTCTATTTTTATCTGCCTGCAATTTTGATTTCCTTCACAGGCTAATTGTGTACTATTTCAAAATCTGATTCTTTTTGTACAGCAAAACAACTGTTTGGATATGTATACATATATAGTATTTAATTTATATATAACATATTTAACATGTATTGGTCAAATAAATAAATAAATAAATTACAGAGCTGGGGGGAAAAAAAGATGCTTTTGAAACCTGAAGACTATGTCATTACCTATTAGCAGCTTCAGCCAAAGAAGTATTCTAAAACAGGTCAATATATGGAGGAAATTAGTGGTATGAGAACAGGCCTTGTTGAAAAGATGGAAGCATATTATAGCAGCTCCAGACAGCCAGGGAGAGCATTTTGAATTTTACTGGCTAGACAAAGAAAAAATATTCAGGGCTTTTATAAGCAGAATTGATATGACCTGTTGTTTTATGTATAGGAAAATGTTTGTTTACTTATTATTCAAGTTGGGGGGGAGCCAAAAGAACAGAGAGCAACCAAGAAGTTACCTGAGTTCTCTTCAGTTTCCTTCAAAATAAATGCTAAATGAAGCCTCTTAACAGATTCTGAAGTTACAAAACCCATAAGAATTTGTAGTGAAATAGTTTTCCAGCTTCATGTACTTTGGAAGGACTTAAAGGAAGAGTCTGTCTCACATGGGTAAAAGGTGCAGTGAGGGAAATCCAGCTAGAGATTTTTAGTGATAGCAAAAACTACCAAAACACACTCCTTAGTCCTGGTTTAGTGTGCCAGGGTTTTAGTAGCACAAATATGAGGCCTCTAACTCAAGAGCAGAAGGCAAATTATGAAAGGCCCAGAATTTTTCCCAAAGAAGCTTGATTCAGTCTCCCTGGTGTCATAGGAGCAGAAAGAAAACTTTTTAAAAATTAGCCAAAAAGCAAAAAGAGCCCTGATCATAGAAAGATACTATAGGGAAGAACACAAACTCAAAGGATCACATGTGAAGCCTCAAAGGGGAATATGAATTTGTCTCAGCTAAAATATTCTCTTGGAAGAGCTCAAAAATAATTTTAGAAATTAAGCGAGAAAGATAAAAGAAACATTGAAGGCAAATGAGAACTACAAAAAAGAATTATGACAAGCTTATGAAAAGCTTATGAAAGCACAAAAATATACTGAAAAAACCCTCTAAAATAGATTGGGAAAAATGTGGGGGGGAAAGTGTACTAAAGAAAACAACTTTCTAACAAAATGAGATTTGGTGCAAATTAAGACAACTCTGAGATACACACCTCTCATATTGGCTCAAATGACAGGAAAAGACAATGACTAATATTGGAGGGCTGATAATATGGGAAAATTGGTTCACTGACACATTGGTGATGGAGTTGTGAACTGATCCAGTCATTTTGGAGAGCAATTTGGAACTATGCTCAAATTGCTATCAAACTGTGCATACCCTGTGATCCAGCAATGTTTCTACTGGGCCCATATCCCAAAAAAAAATCTTAAAGGAGGGAAAAGGATTCATATATGAAATGTTTGTGGTAGCACTTTTTGTAGTGGCAAGAAACTGGAAACTGAATGGATGTCCATTAGTTGGAAAATGGTGAATAAGTTATGTTATGTGAATGTTATGTAATATTATTGTTCTGTAAGAAATGACCAGCAGGATGATTTTAGAGAAGCCTGGAGAGACTTGGCATGAAACGATGCTTAGTGAAATGAGCAGAACCAGGAGATCATTGCACATGACAATAAGATTATACAAAGATTAATGATGGATGTGGCTCTTTTCAACAATTTGTTGATTTAGGCCAGTTCCAATGATCTTGTGATGAAGAGAATCATCTATACTCAGAGAGAGGATTGTGGGAATTGTGTATGGTTTACAACATAGCATTTTCATTCTTTTTGTTGTTGTTTGCTTGCATTTTATTTGTTTCTATTTTTTTTCTTTTTGATCTGATTTTTTTTTGTGCAGCAAGATAATTACATAAATATGTATGCATATATTGGAGTTAACATATATATTTTACCATGTTTAACATATATTGGATTACTTGCCATCTGAGAAAGGGAAGAGGAAGGAGAGGGAGAAAATTGAAACAGAAGGTTTTGCAAGGGTCAATGTTGAAAAATTATCCATGTATATGTGGTGAAAATAAAAAGCTTTAATAAAAAATGAGATTTGGCAAAATTGATGGGGGAGGGGTGAAGAAAGTACACTGAACAATACAACTCCTTTAAAAGCAGAATTAACCAAATGAAAAAGAAGGTAAAATATCTAATTAAAAATTATTAAAAATTAGAATTGGATTAATGGAAGTGAATGACTCAATGAGACATCAAAAATCAATCAAGTAATATCAAAACATAAAAAATAGATAACTGATTTAGAAAACAGATACAGGACACATAATTTAAGAATAATTTTACCACCTAAAAGTCATGATCAAATATATAGCCTGCAACAAGATCTTTCAAAAACTCATCAAGAAAAACTGCCCTGATATCCTACAACCAGAGTATAAAATAGTCATTGAAAGAATTGACCTATAACATCATTAAAGACACCCCAAAATTAAAATTCCAAAGTATCTTGTAGCTAAATTCCAAAATAAAAAGGTTAAGAAGAAAATAGTGCAAACAGCCAGGAAGAAACAATTCAAATAATGAGGGATCACAATCAGGACTCTCCAGGACTTAGCAGCTTCCACATTAAAGGATAAAAAAGCTTAATAAATACACAATAAAATAGGGGATTCTCAATAATTTCTGAACAGAAAAATGATCTTCAAATATAAGATTCAAAAGAAACATACAAAAGATAAACAGAAAAGAAAAAAATTATTTAAAGGCTAAAGTGTTTACATTTTTATAGAGGAAGATGATGCTTATAATTCTTGAGAATTATATCTTTTTTTAGGGCAATGAGAATAAGTATATGTAGATGGAAGGTGAAGGCAAGATGATTTTGATGTCAATTACTGGATGGAAAAAAGAATATATTGGGAGAAAAAGAAAGGGGAAATAAAGTGGGGGAAATTAGATGACAAGAAGAGGCACAAAGACCTATTACACTAGAAGGAAGGAAGGATTGGGGAATAATATTGTTTCAAACAATTTCATCAGATTTGGCTCAAAGAGGGAATAACATAGACACTCTGTTGGGTACAGATATTTATCTTATCCTATATGGATGTCGGTGGAGAAAGTGAAAAGAAAGGGGAAGAGGAAAAGCTGATAGAAGGGAGGGGGCATATTGAAAAAAATAGGGGTCAGAAATAAAATACTGGAGAAAGAGAAAGAATGAAAGGAGAGATAGAAGAATAAATGAGGGAGAATAGAATGGAGGGAAATACAGAGTTAGTAATCATAACTGTGAATGTGAATGGGATAAAGTCTCTCACAAATAAAAGTTATAATAAAGTAGATTAAAATCCAGAATTCTACAATTAAGAAACACTTTTGAAGCAGAAAATAAAGGTAAAATACTGACACAGAATATATTATGCTTAAGCTAATGTAAGAAAAAAAAGCAGGGGTAGATCATGACCTCAAAACAAGATAAAACAAACAAAAAAACCAAATCATAGTAGGAGAGATTTCCAGAAATAGATAAATCTAGCCACAAAAGAAACAAGAAAAAAGTTAAATAGGTGAATTGAATTCTAGAAAAGTTAAGTGTGATAGACCAAGAAGAAAATTGAATGGGAATAGAAATATACATTTTTCAGTGATACATGGCACATACATAAAAAATGATCATGTATTTGGGCATAAAAATTTCACAATGAAGTGGAGAAAGGCAGAAGTGTTAAATGTATTGTTTTCAGATCATGATGCAATAGAAATTACATTTAATGAAGGAAAAATAAATGAAAAAATTAATTGGAAACTAAATTATTAATACTAAAAATGGGTGGGTAAAACAACTAATGATAGAAACAACCAATAATTTCATCAAAGACATGACAATAATGAAACAATATACCAAAATTTATGAGATGCAACCAAAACTATTCTTCAAGGAAATTATATCTTTAAATGTTAACATGAATTAGATAAAGAAAGAGAGATCAATTAATTGGGTGGACTAGAGAAAAGCTGGAAAAGAATAAATTTTAAAACTCCATTTAAATTTCAAATTAGAAATTCCGCAAATCAAAGGAGAGATCAATAAAATTGAAATTAAGAAAACTATTCAATTAATATATAAAACTGAAAGTTGGTTTTATGGGGGAAAATTCAACAAAATAAATATATTTTTGATTAATTTGATTAGAAAAAAGAAAAAAAAAACTAAATTGAGAGTATCGAAATTGAAAAGAGTAAACATCACTACTGAAGAGGAAATTAAAACATTAATTGGGAGCTATTTTTCCAATTTTATTGCAATAAATCTAACAATCTAATTGAAATGTATGAATATTAACAAAAATATAAATTGACCATATTAAGAGAAGAAAAAAATAATATACTAAAATGATCCTAATTTGGAAAAAATAAATTGACGGAGTCATTAATGAACTTCCTAAAAAAAAAAATCTCCAGGGCTTCATGGATTTACAAATGAATTCTACTAAAAATTTAAAGAACAATTAATTACAATATTATACAAAATATTTGAAAAAATAAAAAAAAAGAGTTCTTCCAAATTCCTTTTATGACCCAGATCTGGTGCTCATGCCTAAACCAGGAAGAGACAAAACAGAGAAAGAAAATTATTGACCAATTTCCTAAATATATTTTCATGCAAAAATCTTAAATAAAATATTAGCAAAGAGATTAACTCAACCAATCAGCTGGATCATAAAGTATGACCAAATGGGATTCATACCAGATATGCAGGTTGGTTCAATATCAGGAAAAATATCTGCATAATTGATGATATCAATAACAAAACTAACAGAAATTATATGATTGTTTCAATAGATACAGAACAAGTGTTTGACAAAACACAACACCCATTCCAAATAAAAACAAAAGCATAGGAATACTATAGTTTTTCTTAAAATGATAAGTAGCATCTCTCTAAAATGATGAGCAAGTATTTTTTGCAATGAGAATAAATTAGAAACATTCCCAATAAGATCAGGCATGAAATAAAGATGCCATTATTATCACTATTATTCAATATTATATTAGTTATGTTAGATTTAGCTAGGGGGGAAAAAAGCCATTGAAGGAGTAGGCAATAAAGAAAAAAACTGATACTCTTTATAGATTATTTGGTTGTCTTTTTAAAGAATCCTTTTAGGATTTAAATAATCAACTGAACAACTACTTGAAATAATTAACAATTTTAGAAAAGTTGTAGGTTAATTTAAATCATTGGCTTTTCTATATTTTACCAACAAAGCCTACCAGCAAAAGATAGAAAAAAATTGCATTTAAAATAAGCATAGATAATATAAAATTTGGGGGAATATACCTGCCAAGACAAATTTAGAAATAAAATGAACACAATTACAAAATACTTTTCATAAAAATAAAGTCAAATCTAAACAATTGGGAAATATTTATTATGCATGGGTAGACGAAATTAATCTAAGTATTCAGTGTCATGCCCATCAAACTGCCAATAAATTTTTATAGAACTAAACAAAATAATAATGTTTACCTGGAAGCACAAGAAGTCAAGAATATCAAGGGAATTAATGGGGAAAATAAATCAAAGGAAGGTGATCTACCTCTACTATATCTAAAACTATAATATAAAGCAGCAGTCATCAAAATTATTTGGTAGTGTCTAAGAAGTTAGAGTAGTGGATCAGTGAAATAGGTTAAGTACAGAAGACACAATATTTAATGACTATACTAATCTAGTGTTTGATAAACCCAATGACTTTGGCATCTGAGATGAGAACTCACTATTTGATAAAATTGCTGGGAAAACTGGAAAATAGTATGGCAGAAATTATACATAGACTAATATGTAACCCTATACCACAAAAAATTTTGAGATGGTTTCATGATTTAGACACAAAGGGGGATATTATCAGCAAATAAGGAATGTAAAAGATAGTTTACCTGCCAGACCACTGGAAAAGGGAAGACCAAAGAAGATAACAAAAGAGAACATTATGAAATGCAAAATGGATGATTCTGATTACATTAAATTTTGAAAAAGGTTTTACACAAATATTACAAAACCAATGCAGCCAATATTAGAAGGGAAGCTGAAATCTGAGAAACAATTTTATAGCCAATATTTCTGATAAAAGCATCATTTCTAAAATATATAAAGAATTGAATCAAATTTTGAGTATACAAGTCACACTCCAAAAGATAAAAGATCAAAGGACACAACCGGACAATTTTCAAATGAAGAAATTAAAACTACCAGTAGCCATATGAAAAAATGTTCTAAATCACTACTGATTAGAGAAATTAAAATTAAAACAATTCTGAGATACCATTTCATGCCTATCAGTTTGGCTAAATAACAGGGAAAGATAATGATAAATGTTGGGGGGATATGGGAAATTTGGAAGACTAATGCATTAATGATGGAGTTGTGAATTAATTCAGCCATTCTAGAAAAGACAGATATCTTTTGCAAAGATTAGGAATAAAACACAATATCGACAACCAAACTCAGTTTTTTTAATTGATTAATTTAAATTAAAATATTAAATAGAACTATTTTTTAATCACAGAAGATATACCTGTATAATTTGTTTTAGATTTCTAGAGTTCCATGATCATGTTGCTGTCTTGCCATGACTTATACCTTTGCTTTAAACAGTTGTTAGCACTGAGATACTTCAGTTAGTTAATCATAGTTAGCATTAAAGTTAGCAAACTCAGTCATAAATGGACGTGTAACTAATGTGTTAGTGTATGTGTGTATGTGTGTGTGTGTGTGTGTGTGTGTGTGTGTGTGTGTGTGTGTGTATGTGCTGGACTGTCCAAGCACTCTTCTCCTAAAAGGAGTAGGCTGCCAGAGTCACACTTACCAGTCTTTAGAACCTACCCAGATAAACACAGAGATGAGCTGATTGGTAGCTGTAAGTATTCTATTTTTATTCAGAGATCATCTCAGTGGGAGAAGTATGAAGGAAAAGAGAGAGTTCAGCTCAAAGCCATCTATTCATGCTTCTTCTCTTCTAGGATTACCTGTGCCAAGCCATTCAGCATAATGCCATAGGTGGACCACCAGGAAGGAGGCATATGGAGTTGATGTTGCACCAAAGGAGATCTAGCAAGAGGACATGCCCCTCACCACCTCAAGGAGCTTCTTCAGATTCCTGTATCCCTGCGTGGCACAACCTCCTGCCTCGGGGCTGCACCTTTTCTACTTTCTCAATCCCATCCTGCTCAAACTGAAAGGCTACATGGCATGTAGGCTATGTGGCAAATCTCAGAGAGAGAAATGTCCCTAATGTGTGTGTATATATATATGTGTGTGTGTGTGTGTGTGTGTGTGTGTACATATGTATGTATGTATATATACATATTTGAATGTACAACTTTGTTCAATATTGACAATAACAATGTTTTCAATTCAATTATACAATTCCAAATTATAAAGGGAATTTTACTGTAAAGGGGATTGAATGGGTTAGAAATAATGCTATAATAGAGATTCAGCAAATTGGCAATGAATAAAATAAATGTGTAATGCCGTCACTTAAAAAAAAAGAGGTTAAAGCAACTGGATTCCCTAACAAACCTCATCACAAATGATTCATTAGTTGTATGTGAACTTTTTAAAGGCCTCAAGAAAAATGCAGCATTGGAAGGAGAATCAGAACTATGGAATGAAAATGGGAAATAAACACTTATGGGGTTGCAGTATTTCCACCTTAATTCTGAGATTATTGTTTAGCTTCAATTTCACTGTGAGTCCAGCAATTCATTTGTGTAACAATTCCTTAGGAAAAATCATGAATCTAAATGCCATGATCTAAATCTAATAAATAAAAAAGAGCTCTTAGCACCAATATTCCACCTCAAATTTGGCAATTTGGAAAATCTCTTTCTTCCATACCTTCTGCGTGACAGCATTCTTTCCCTGTATTTAAAATTATCATAAGAAGTCCCATTGCTTTAGAGGCAAAATAATACTTCATAGTTCAAAGTAAGGAGTTGAGATACCAGTTCTGAATAAGACTTAATCTAACTCTTTATAACTTGAATTTATTGAAGCAGACAGTATCTTGCCTTAGTGAAAAAATGAATCCAGTAAACAACCTGGAATGTACATCTGCCTTTCTAATGTGTGTCTCTGGGAAGAAAAGTGAATATAGAGAGGATGAATACTATGAGAAGTATATTTCATTCTTAAAGGGTGATTGACTAGTCTCCTCCATTTGTAAATGCTTTTTTGTTGTTGTTTGTTTTCCACTTTGAGTTTCACTTCTATAAAACATAATATTTTCCATAATCAGGACTTTTTTAATGCCTGGAAGTATATAGGATTTTACGAGCAGGTTATATTGACAAAGCTATGAAACAACACACATATACGGGTACATATATGCGTGTGTGTGTATATATATATATATATATATATATATATATATATATATATATATATATATATATATATATATATACATATATATATGTATATATATATATATATACACATGAATATATATATATATACACATATAAAACATATATATATATAAAATGGAGGAATCTGTATATATTTATTACAACAAATTCAAATGAGAAATCAAGTTTGTTATTATTCAATAAATAAACATTTATTACATTTCTGCTTCATGAGATGATGAAACTAGGTTCTGGAAACACAAAAGAAAGCTCTTATGTTTTGTCAAAGAGAGAAAATGTTCATATGTAAGTGCAAGCAGAATGAATGTATGCAGAAGAATTTCAAGCAAATAAAAGGATGTTAAATGATATGAAGTTAGAGAAGGACACCGAGATTGGGTTTAGGAAAGTTTGACATTAATTCTCAGCAAATAAATGGTAATTAAAAGTTTTATGATATACGTGGTTTCTTTTCTTTTTTTTTTCCCCCCCTTGGTGATTTCAAGAGAATTTACCTTTAAGGTTTTTTACTGTAAAGGTTCTCATTTCTGTCTCCCATGGTGATAATCTTCAGGTTTTCCTGATTTGCTTTCCTGATCTGATTAATATCAATCCCCTGATTGTAAAAGTTTCTATTGATGTAAAATAGGATAGTTGTAAATAATTCAGTTACCAAAATTAAATTTTCTTAGTCCTAGAAAAATGAATGATATTAAATAAGGATATAAAAAAAAAACACCATACATTGGAAAGAAAATTTTAAAAATAAATAAATAAAATAAAGGAGAAGAGGAGGAAAAAAACAAGAAGCAGAGAAAGAAAGAAAAAAAAAACTAAGGAAGAAGAAGAAGGAAGACAAAGAAAAATAGGAGAAAGAGAAAAAAAGGTAATGATGACAGCAGTGATGATTGGTATTTATATTATGCATACTATATGCCAGGCACTATGCTGAGTGTTTTTTCAGTTATTGATGAGGTCTAGGAAAATGATGAGGTCTAAATAAGGAATACCTAAATAAACTTAGGATTAATTGAATGGCAGGTTTGGAGTATAGGGAGTCAAACAGAGCTCCCCTGCAACCCCTTTGGATTCAGCACAAGGATACAGAGTTAAATAAGTTCTAGTGGCAGCACAGAGTCCCCTGTAAAGGAATTTATAGGCCCAAAAACTTAGATTGATAAAAAAGCTTCATCATAGGGTTTGGAAGCAAGGTTAAAGTCTGGTTAGTAAAAGGTATTATATAGAGAAAAGAATACACCATAAGTGGTGGACAGAGAGTCTGTGATGCTTAGCATGTTGCTTGCATGTTTTGACCCTCTGCAAAGAGATGATTCCAGCTTGGCTCTTTTATTTGGTAAAAGGGGCCTATGGGTGCAGTCCCAAGATGGTTGCATGCTAAACCAGGCAAGGGTCAGGTGGGGGTTGGGAAGCCTGAGCATATCATTAGAATAGGGGGTGGGGACAGCCCAAGTTAGCTCAGATCTGGATATCTCCCTTTGGAATACAAAAGAGTGCTTTTGACCAGGTCTTGTAAATCAAAGGTCAGTCATGGGAGTTGGGGATCAGAAAGGAATCTTAAAGGGGATGGGGGTTGAGAATTGGAAAGGAATCTTAAAGGGGCTACTGCCCGCATCATTATCACATTTGATTTTCATAACATGTATGAAGGTTAATTGTTTTGATTTTTTTCCCATTTTCAGGTGAGGAAATTGAGGTAAACAGAAATTAAATTACTTGCCAGGGCCATACACTTAGTGAGTGTATGAAATTGGATTTGAACCAACTTGTTCCTGACTCTAGATTTAGGCTCTGCTACACATAGCTTCCTGTTATGGGCCAGAACACTGAACTTGAAACAAAGGATTCTTATAAGAGACTAAGTCAGTGGAATTGATAGAGATAATAGTTATCTAATTTAGCATGGTTCAGTATGATTGATCTGATCCTACAAGGAGATGTTATGGGCCAGAACTTGAAAAAAGGTACTAAGTGGAATTGAGGAGACAATGGTTAAATCTAGTTTAGCATTGATTTAATCCTATAACAAATAATGTTTTTTTTAGTGATATAATGATATGATTGGTTTGTACTCAGTGTGTAGCATATAAGTTAGAAGACTCAGCCAGGGAGATTCGGAGATTCAGAGACAAGTGGAAGAGAAGGCTGGAGGCTGAAGGCTGGAGCACAAGCCCAAGCCTTGAACTCAGACAGATTCATCCCATCTCACACCACCTTGGTAGCAGGGTCTCTTCCTTCACTTCTTGGCTGAAACCAAGATTGCAGAAGGCCTCCAAAAATACTAGCCGGAGCCCCAAGTGAAGGAGATAGGACTTTGAAGGAGACAATAAAGGATTTGGATTTTAACCCCTGGCTACTTGTGTGGTGATTACTGAACTGAATTAAAGGCTGCTTCCAGAAACCCCAAGAAAACCTCAACAGAGAATATTACATTTTAAAGAGAATGTTACAGCTTCCTAAAAAGTTTTGATTACCCCCAAATAATGTAGGTACTAGGTAAAAACTGGATTTTCATTCATTTCATTCTAAAGTAACCCCATTTTCCATCAGCTATGTTCAGGGAATTATATGCCCTCTGCTCTTTATAAGTTTATCACCTGGAATCTCATTACCAAGAATAATGACTTACTATTATTATTATTTTAATTCTCTGTTGTTGTTTAGTCCTTTCAATCATATTAGATTCCCCATCCCATTTGAGGGTATTTCTTCCATATTCTTCTTTAGCTCATTTGACAGCTGAAGAAACTGAGACAAGCAGGGTTATGTGATTGTCTCCTAGATATAACTAGTATCTAAAGCTGGAATTGAATTTCTTGATTTCAAACTCTATTCACTGAGCCACCTGATTGCCTCTAGGCAATTGATTCTCTTTACTTGCTCAAATTTCCCTCATTTGCCTTTCTAGAGGCCTGGAAGGCAGAGCACTACAAGTCTCCCACTGGGTTCCTTTGCAGACATCTCACAAACTTTCTAGCAACTCCATTTTTTAACAGCCACTTAGCTTTAAGTTAAGGAATATATAGTTCCTACTTAATAACCCATGTTTTCTCCTTTTCAGCTTCCTTAGGAGGTAAACTCTTTGAATGCAGAGATTCTTTTTATTTAAATCCCTTGCACTAAGCACAATGCCTGCCATGTAGTGGGCACTTAGTAATTGTTTGCTGAATGAAGGAATTTATCATCATCATTATTAAACTTTTCACATCATTATCATGATTTCTGTTTTTTGATCATTTACTCTTACTAGTAATATAATTTTTGGTCATGTTCCAATACATATTAGAGCATGATACATACACATGTATAGATAGAAATGCATATGTATACATGCATATGAATATGTATATGTGTATATACATACAATATGCATGTGTACATATATATATAATGCCTATATGCATAGACTATATATACTGCTATATTCATATGCTAATGAAAGTAGCAGTTATTTCAGTTTTGGCTAGAAATTCCTGAGGGTCTTCTCTCCCAGATTTATTCATTTATTTCAATTTTTTTTTTTTTTGACAAGGTGAAAGGAGATTTTTTTTGCCTCATTTGCTTCCTATTAATCATTGAATGGGTGCAGCCTCAGTCAGACTGAGATCTTTTAAAGATCTTAGCTTAAAAAGGCCAATTTCATCCAGGACCATCACTAATCCTGCTGATCTATATCTGACCACTGTGTTGAGGTTTGATGCAGGGCAGGGTTCCCCCATTAACTGGACCCAGATGGCTCTGGAGAAAATGACCTTGCCCAGTTCTCCCCTCACTTAAATCCAGTTCACTTAAATGTCATGGTGTTGAGAGGTGAGAGATACCCTAACAGTGATGTGTCCCCAGGCTGGTGTCACAGGTTTTTGCAAAAGAATTCACTGTCCTGATCTCCACATGGGTTTATTACACTAAGAAGTTCCCTCAGTGGGCTGTTTCCTGATAGGAATTAGCAAAGGTAAGTTTTTGGCAAAGATGGGCTTATTTTCACTGAGAAACCACTCAGTGGGGCAGTTCCTGATAAGTATTAGTAAAGGTTCGGTTACCCAATTTTGTCTTTTATTAGCCTTCTATATTTTGGGCTAGGGAGCGATTAGGGGCTAATTTCTAAATCAATAAAGGTGGTGATTGCTTCCCAGACCAAAGTGGTTCCCAGATCAATTGGGGAGTGGGAGTTTCCCTTGGTATACCAGTTAGCTTTTCCAAGGGATATTCAGGTGGGTGGAGATCATTTTTAGGAATTTCCCCAGGCCAGGTGTCCCACCCTCCACAAAGATCTGAGAGACACAGAGTCCTTATTATATCAAGGGCATCCCCTCATTAATATCATGATCCTCTTTGAGAAGGAAGGACAAAGCACAACAGCCATCTTTATCTGTCTGTCATTCTATCTATCTACATCAGACTAATAGATAATGTAATTAATTATCTAATTTAGAAAACCTCCAAAGCCTATTTTTATGGGAATTCTCTCTTAAATGATGAAAATAAGTACCAGATCAACTTCAGGGGTGGGCTGCAGATGGTGGGAAAAAAAGCAAGTAAAGAAATTGTGAGTTTTTATTTCCTTTATGGATCTTCTAGATTTCAGGTCCAACATTGAGAAGATAAGCAATTTACTGATCACTGAGCTGGTCCATAAATCCTCCCAAGAAAAATGGGACTTATTGGTTGGAAGATGGAGATGTGACAATTATCAGTCACCTAGCAGGATGTAAAGGAATAGTCCCATTGTTACTTGCCTCTATATTACTAGCAATAACTGGGATATGGTTAGGTAAGTCAGTTGTCCTTAGTTGCCTATCCCTATACTGATATGTGAGTGGGTAGGAAGATTGATAGCTCATACAGTGGAAAAAGGAGCAAGACTAGAGCATGTTGGGAAACAATGGATGCACAGAAGTTGTATCGCCAGTTGGCTGTCATAGAAAGTCTTATTTTATAATCCTTAGGGTCACGTCAAGGCTCTCCATGAGGCCCAAATCTCTACAATGAAAAGTGTTTTTTGAAGTTAAGATCCTAAGAGGACCTCATTCAAGATTTCGCTCAAGCCATGAGTCCACTGGAAAGTTGTTTCACCTCTCTACTTCAATTCCTCCTCTGCCAATAAAGGGTTTGGAGTATATGACAGCCAAAGTCCTTTTCAGATTCAGCTCTTAAGTATACTCAAGATGTACTTACTCAAGATGCTAATCATCTTCCTTTACTTCATGCCATATACAAATTTCCTAAGTACATAATCACTATCTTCATCCAATTCTTCAATTATACTTTCAAAGCAAATAGTTTCAAAGACCAACTACATAGATTTAATGTTATAATGTCCTATTCTTTCTCATCAATGCCTACATAGTTCCCATACTAAATCAGTAGAAGAAAAACCCTTTAATTTTACTCAGCCAGTTCTTCAAGATACTTTTCTATTTCTCTCTTCTATTTTAATGACAAGCTGTCTTTGACTAACAAAATATTACATAGATTTAGATGTCAGTAGTAAGATATAGAGATCAACATGTAGATATTGATACATAGAAAAATGCTTTCATGTCTTTATGTCTAATTCACAATTCAACTTTTAATTCCACTTAAAAATTAAATTGTTATCTCTTCAGTTTTGAACTTTCTCCTTATTGTTAAGGTTAGTGGCTTTTAAAAAAAATACTCATTCTATTATTGTTTTATAAGAAACGACCAGCAGGATAATTTCAGAGAGAGGCCTGGAGTGACTTATGTGAACTGATGCTAAATGAAGTAAGTAGAACCAGGATTTCATTGCATATGGCAACAACAAAATTATATGATGATCAATTCTGATGGATGTGGCTCTCTTCAACAATGAGATGATTCAAACTAATTCCAATTTTTAAGTGATGAAGAGAGCCAATTACACCCAGAGAGAGGACTGTGGGAGCTCAGTGTATATCACAATATAGCATGCTCGTTCTTTCTGTTGTTGTTGGCTTGAATTTTATTTTCTTTCTCAGTTTTTTTTCTTCTTCTTGATGCAATTTTTCTTATGCAGCAAAATAACTGTATAAATATGTATACATATATTTTAACATATTTAACATGTACTGGTCTGCGGTCTAGGGGAGGGAATAGGGGGAAGGAGGGGATGATTTGGAACAGAAGGCTTTGCAAGGGTCAGTATTGAAAAAATACCCATGCATATGTCTTGTAAATAAAAAGTTATGATAAAAATAAATAAATAAATGGAATAAAATAAAATACTCATTCTTCTCAGTTGCTTTTGAACTGTCATCTCCTTGGAATTTCATGACTGCTCACCATCCTTGTTCTTCTCTTAAATGTCTTATCACCAGTCTCAGCATCCCTCAATATATCATCATTCATATACTGGCATCTTATGTATGGATCTACAGGATTTTCTTCTGGACATTGTGATCTTCTAGACATGTATTCACAATTCACAATGGCACTTTTGTTATAACCTCTCAATGAGCTCAAGAACTATTTCTGTGAAGATGATTTCCTCAATCTACAAATAATGTCCTTATGTGTCTTTTGGAATGGAATGCAATAGGCACTAATTGCCTATTGTATAGTTCCGTTTACAAACCCCTCAAGCATCTCAAAATCAAAAAAAAAATTTGTTTCTTCCCCATCAAACCCACTCTTTTCTCCAACTTCACTCTTTCTATTAAGATACCACCATTTTTGAATATGATTAGGTTCACAAAGTTTCAGTCATATCTATCTTATCATACCTCTGCCTCTCAAAATACAAGTTATGAAATCATGTTAATTTCACTTACATATCATTTCTCATACCTATTTTTTTTCTCTACTACCAAGATCATATTCAAACACTCATTGGTTCTTGCCTGGACTATTGTCATATGGTCCAAATTGGTCTTTTTAGCTTTATTTTCTTCCTTTTGCAATACATACTTTATAAAGATGTTAGACTGAATATCAGTTCTATCCCATTCAATTGCTCAAGAAGATTCTCTTATTTCAATTGTGTCTAGAATAAAACACAAATGCCTCTGTTTGGCATTTAAAACACTTTACAAACTAGTTTCAGCCTATCTTTTCAGGATGATTACATCTTTCTTCACATTCAGGCATTCTATAAGATAACCAAACTGCCCTAATTGTCATTCTTGTAAATGTTATTCACATCCTCCCTCCATGGCTTTTCTTAGAATCCTATCACTAGGATATATTACATTGTTTGCTTCTAATAAAATCCCAAAAATCTCTTTAAAGCAGCTCATATGAACTAATGCTAAGCAAAACAAGTAGAACCAGGAATACATTGTACATTGTAACAGCAAGATTGTGCATTGATCAACTGTGAAATACTTAATTCTTCTCAATAGTTCAATGATCCAAGGTAATTCCAATAAACTCTGGATGGAAAACACCATCTGCATCCAGAAAAAATACTATGAAGCCTGAATGTAAATCAACACATGCTATATTCAGGTTTGTTTATTTGTTTGTTTTCTTTTTCTTCTGTTTTGTTTTTTTCTCTGTTGGTTTGTCTCTTTTTGTTCTGATTTTTCTCTCCCAATCATAAAGAAAGATGTATTTTAAAAATTAATGTAAATATATAACTAGAAAAAAAGAAAACAATAAAAGAGGGGGGGGTGGAAATCATAGCTCAATATCCTCTTCTTATAGGAGTCCTTTGTTGATTCCCTTGGATACTATTGCCTTTGTATAACAAAGTTTGCATTCTCTCTGTCTCAATCTTTATCTCTATGTGCATATGTTATTCATGCATACATGTATGCATGTATTTATTTATACATATATATGTGAATATACAAATGCACACAAAATTACATATATATACATAGAGGAAGAAATTGGATTTTCTTTCCCCTTCCCATAATCAATGCAGTCCCAGAAAGAAAGTAATGATATGTTCATATGTTTAAAAAATAATAATAATGTTCAGTGAATACATTTCTACTGAAGTTACTAGCAAGATACATTTAAAATGTTGTGCATATTTTTGTTAATTTTACAGAAATATTGACATGTCTACTGACAAATATTTGGTTACATTAAATTTCAATTAAAAATTTTATTACCTTTTGGAAATATTTTGGGAGTAAGTCAATAGGAGTCATACCTAGATATTCAATAGATAGTTGAGGAATATTTGTAGATTAAAAAAAAACAAAAAACAAACAAAACAAAACAAAAAAAACTTTTATTTCCTTCATTGTATTTTAAGTTATTTTCGAAAGAATAGTAGTCCATTGGGCAAAAGAAACAGTATAATAGAATAATAAGAAACAAGATCTTCCTGAGCAATCACACCAATGCAATTGATTAAAGAAAGCAACTTAGATTCCTGAACTGAGTAATCTCTGGAAGGAGGTGGAATGTTTCAAGTTTAGTATGTGAAGCATATCAGACTTGAACTGATACATTATGACAACTTAAGCTGATTAGAATGAATAGCAAGATCTTTTTGTCCCATAACTGAATGATGATCAGGTTGCAAAAAGGGCATGGGAATGCAGCAGTAAGTTTAATGTCCACTAAAATCATCCAAGGGTAAAACAAGTTCAAATTCAGCCATTTCAAATAATGCAAAATGGGTGAGCAACTCATGTAATTTAGCAGTGAAAAATCAAAACTCATAGAAATAAACTCAAAAAGGCAAAATAATAATGAGTTGGATCTAACTAGGGAATTAAAGTTATTTCTATAATAGTAAGTTGATATTTTAAAAATAGGTTAGAAGTTTGAAGAAGATAAAACATTTTGAAGTTTGAATAAGTGAAAGCAATAACAGTTGCCACTGAATACTCTTCTGAATATCCTCCTCTTCCCCTCCTTCAAATTTCCCACTCCCTAACTTGCCTAAACCTTTATAAATGCATAGAGATATCATTTTTTAAAAAGTCTTCATATAACTATTGCTTTTTATAGGCTGAATAAACTCTACCTATTATTCCAACTAATACCTAGTATGTACTAATTCTTTGTCCATTCTCCTTTCATGAATCACTCCAGATACTATTCCCTATGGACAATATTTTCTGACAATACCACTCCACAAATTGTTAATACTCTCTCCCTTTTTCAAATTATGTCGAAGTTTATATGCTGTATCAAACAGTAGATTACAATTTCATGTAGGTTAGGTACTGACTTGTTTTTGCTTTTGCTACTGAATCCCCATTCTTAACAATAATTGGTAGACTACCTTGCACATAGCAAGCAATGTAAAAATATTTTTGCACTAAATTGAATATAAAATCATTGCAATGAAATCAAGGTGAATTTAATTGAGGATCATTACTTTCAAAATTGTGTTTTTCCAAATTACATGCCAAAATAATTTTTTTAACTTTTAATTTATTTTTTTGGAGAGGCAATTGGGGTTAAATGAATTGCTTAGGGTCACACAGTAGGTAACTGTCAAGTATCCGAAGCCAGTTTTGAACTCAGTTTCTCCTAACTCCAGGAATAGTGCTATAGTGTCCCCTTAACATTTATTTTTATAAAATTTTAAATTGCAAAATTTTCTCTCTCCCTTTCTTACCTCCTCTTTTGAAAATAGCAGGCACTTTGATTTGGGTTAAACATGTGCTAACATGTAGAACATATTTTCATATTAGCCTAAGTTAGTCAATTAAATTGGCTAATTTGAGGTCAGGACCTATGGATAGAAAAACAAAAATAAAATCCTATTAACTCAAAAGAAGTATATAGTTAAGGTAGAGTCAATATGGCAGAGTAAAGACTGGGCTTTCCCTGAAAATCATTCAAATATCTTTAAATAATGATTTTAAACAAAGTCTTAAGTAGCAGAACTCACAAAAAAAGATGAAGTTATGCAATTTTCCAGCTCAGGACAACTTGAAAGTTTGGTAAGAAAGATCTGTCACAACATATTGAGAGTAAAATGTAATCCACTACAGGCTGCATCAGCACAGACCTGGACCAAAAAACCCAGCAGTATGCCTTAGGAACTACTGAATCATCAGCTGCAGTAACAATTTCTGGAGTTCCCAGGTACACAGTTAAAGGTGTTTTCAAAGGTGTTTGCTGTGAAGGGGTGGGAGTAGGGGGGAGAGGGGGAGGGGAGGAGAAGAGAGAAAAGGGGGGAGATTAAACAACTGGTCAGAAAATTACAGGGTGTAGTACTTTGCTCATATTCAGATCTGGGTCACAGTCCAGGGTGGCAGTCCCAGGCCAAGCAGGAGCACTAGCACAACAGAGTGAAGTGGAACAGGAATTGATCCTTGAAGTTCTAGACAGAAAAGAGTTCTTGTAGTCACTCAAAGATCAGAGCACAGACCAGGAGAGTAGTAAATTCATTTCTTATTAGATCATACTTACAGGTCCCTAAAAACAGCTACCAAAAAACAACACACACACACACACACACACACACACACACACACACAAACTCACAAACTCTAATGCTTGGGACAATGCACTCTCCACTCTGGAAACAAAGGATCTAGGATTACAACCAGGAATCCCCTATCCAGCAAAACTGCATATAATTCTATAAGGGGGAAAAATAGACATTCAATAAAATAAAAGTTTTCTATCATTTCTAATGAAAAGAGCTGATTAGAAAAATTGACTTTCAAATATAAGACTCTAGAATACCATAAAAAAATAAATAGGAAAAGGAAATCATAAAAGTCTTAATAAGGTTAAACTGCAGAAAGGATACTTGTAGCACATAAGAACTTTGTCATTATTAAGGTGGTTAAAAGTATATATAGACAGAGGATATATGTATTAATTCAATGTGAAGAAAGATATATTAAAAAATAAAATTAAGGAGTGATGGAAGAATATACTAAAAAAAAGTGAAAGTGGGGGCAGCTAGGTGGCACTGTGGATAGAGCAAAAGCCTTGAATTCAGGAGGACCAGATTTCAAATCTGGTCTCAGACACTTAACACTTCTTAGCTATGTGACCCTGGGCAAGTCACTTAACCCTAGCATCTGGGGGAAAAAAAAAAAAAAAAGTGAAAGTGAGAGCCTTAGTGGGGTAAATTATCATTCATAAAAGAGACAAGAAAAAGGTTTTAAGGTGAAGGAGAAAAGGGGGGACTTTAATGGGAATAAGTGAATCTTGCTCCCATCAGAACTGGCTCAAAAAAGAAATAGCATACATACTCAATTGGGTTTAGAAGGGGAGGGGGATAGAAAAAGGGAGAATAATAGAAGGGAGGGCATTTTTGAGAGGGGATAGTCAGAAGAAAAACTCTTGGATTAGAGTGAAAAGAGAGAAAAAATAGAATAAATTGGGTGGGAGACAAAACAGTTAGCAAAAGTAATGATGAGGAAAGAAAATGAAGAAAATTTCTCTAACAAGGCCTGCTTTCTCAAATATATAAAATAAGATTTATAAAATAAGAACTTTTCCACAACTGACAAATGACCAAAAAGATATGAAGTAATCATAGCTATCTATATCCATATCCATATGAAAAAAAAAATGCTCTAACTCACTATTGATTGGAGAAATACAAATTAAAACAATTCTTAAGTACTGCTACATATCTGTTAGAGTGGCTAACAGAACAGAAAAGTAAAATGGTAAGTGCTGGAGTGGATGTTGGGAAAATGAAACATTAATACATTGTTGGTGGGGTTGTGAACTAATTCAACCATTCTGAAGAATAATTTGAAATTATGCCTGAAGCACTATAAAGTCATCGATACTCTTTTACTTAAAAAGACCTCTGCTAGATTTATATCCTAAATTTGAAACTATGCCCAAAGTGTTATAAAACTGTGCATACCCTTTGACTCATTACTGAGTCTGTATCCAAAGGAAATCTTAAAGGAGGGAAAAGGACCCACATAGGCAAAAATGTTTGTAACAGCTCTTTTTTGTGGTAGCAAAGAATTGGAAAATAAATATCTACCCAACAACTGGGGAATGGCTGGACAAATTGTGTGTATAAAGATAATGTAAATTATTGTTCTATAAAAAATGATGAACAAGCTGATTTCAGAAAGGACTGGAAAGATTTACATGAACTGATGCTGAGTGAAACCAGTAGAAGCAGGAATGCATTGTACAAAACAATAGCAAAAATATGTGATGATCAACTATGAAATATTCTTCTCAGTTTTTCAGTGATCCAAAGCTATCCTAATAGACTTTGAACAGGAAATACCATCTATATCCAGGGCAAAAAACAAAAAAAACCCCAAAATTAAGGAGACTGAATGTAAATCAATATATGCTATGTTCACTACATATATATATTTTTAATTTTTCCCATGATTTTTCCCTTTTACTCTGATTTTTTTTTTTTCTCCTTGCTCTTCAACCTATCTGGAATGTTATCTCTCTTCTTCTCTTTCTCCAACTTTTCCTAGCTTCCTTCAAGTCTCAATTAAAATCCCAACTCCTACAGGAAGCCTATCCTAATCTCTCTCAGTGCTGGTATCTTTTCTCTATTGATTATTTTCATTTTATTCTGTAGCATGTTTAAATAAATATAATTATTCCCATTTTGTCTCTACCACTGGACTGAACTCCTTGAAAGCATGAACTATTTACTTCTTTTTGCTGGTTGGTTGTTTTGCTTTGCTTTGTATCCCTCAAAATATAGAATAATGTCTGTGAGTGTGATCAAAATTTCCATCTTTGTACTTAGACATCAATATACATTTATTAATCTCCCACTACATTGCAGACATTATTCCATGTTTTGAGGGAAGTAGATTCCATAAAAATTCATTTGTGTGATGCTCTATCCTTCCTCAATAACTTTTTACTAAAGCATTATTCTTGGAGAGGGGGAAAAGATAATTTCAAAAACTTCTAATACCATCCATCACAGTTGGATATACAAAATCACACTGTTCTTTTTACATGGGAACTATTAATAAAGCTTCTCCAAGTATCACTTTGTTGACAATTTGGTTCATGATGTATAAGGAAGAAAAGAATTCAGATTATTCTTCCCTAGTTATACTGAATATTCATTTTCAACAGCAGCAAAAAAAAAAAAAAAAATTGTTCATATGGAGAGCCAGAAGATTTATAACTCAAAATTACAGAGAACAGATATGTTGAAAAGAAAGGGGCCAATTTCATGTAGTTACTTACTTTAATAAAACTGCATTTCAACTTCATCTGATTGACTTTATTTCTCAAAGATATAAAGAGAAAAATAAAATTCAATAGAGCATTACTGTTTCAAAAATAGCTGAATAAAAACAACTTGTGTTTAATCTACAATTTTTGAAACATATACAGTCATTACCTCCAATTACTATATGATTATAAATTACATGTTTGGCAAATTGTTTCAAGTACTTTTAGACACTAAAAGGAGAAAAGGTCTCTCACACACGTGTATCTAATACAACATTGTGATTCATGACTTTTCAGTAGGATAATTAATCAAGAATTAATCAAATGTGAATTTATTTCATTAGACCATTACTCCCCCACCCCACTTTTTCTTTAGTAAAACTTTATAAGAGACTTCTGGTATGTGTGAAAGAAACATTCTGAAGTCTTCCCAAATTCTACTCCAAACAACTAAAAATAGCACCTCAGAATTGATTTAGGAGCAGAGAAGCAGTTTACCAGCATGGAAGGAAAGGTGTGTTTCAGTAAGATGGGAGTGGAGGTCTGTCCAAATATAGAAGTAGCCAGTATTACAACAGAGAACCTAAAATAGGTTCCCCAAGCCTGGGGAAATCTACGAATGAGAAAATGCCTTCTTGCTAATCAGCAGTTATCTAGTCAAATGAGTAATCTTTGGTGCACAGAAAGGCACCAACCCAGCAACTCCAATCTTAACACAAGCCATCAGAAAGCTTTTGACCTCATATTGATAGAGTGTATCGCTGGCCCTAGGTAATAACAACAGAGAAACCTTATTTTCATAGCAATTCATCAGAAGGGCTCCACATCTAAAGCAGACCAGCAAAAAGATGCCAGCAGCAACCAAAAAAACTTAATTCTCATAGCAACACAGTAAACTCTCACCCCTGTAAAAGGTAAATACCTAAACTTCATAATCAGGGATGGCCAATAGGGAGACCTGATTCTCTAGTACATGTGAGAAGGGACACCTATCCTCCAGAAGAAGCAAACAGCTAAGCAAAGAATTTCAGCAAAAGAAAGTGGTAAGATCTAGAGTCCCAGCCCAAAAAAGCTTGGGACAATAAAGGACCAGAACATAACTCTCATATGAAAACACCAAATCAAAAAAGAAAAAAAGAAGGTAAAACATGAGCAGATAAAGGAAAAAAAAGAGCTTGAGTATAGAAAGTTACTAGATTATTGGGAGCATGAAGACTTAAACTAAGAAGAGGATAATAGTGTCAAAAAGACTATATTTGAGATAACAAAGAAAAATGTAATTTGGTCTCTTGGCCAAAAAGAATGGCTGAAAGAAGCTTAAAAGGAATTCAAAAAGTAAATTATAGAAGCAGAAGAAAAAATTGTGGAAAGAAATGAGGTTCATAGTGAAGAAAAGATACTCAAAATCTTACTGGGAAAAATACCTATCTAAAAGATAGAATTGGACAAATAGAAAAGAAGTGCAAAAAATTCTGGTAGGTAAGATGGCAGAGTAAAGGCCATCTTCTTCCACAAACCCCTCCAAATTCTTTTAAATGTTGACTCTAAACAAGTTTGAAAGTGTCAGAATACCCAAAAAGATAGAGTAGAATATTTTTCAGGTGAAGAAACTTAGAAAGTCAGGAGAAAAGTTCTGTTACACCAGGATGGGATGCATGCAGGCCCAGTGCAAGCCACCCTAGGGCAGTTCCAGCTCCAGCCCCAGCCCTGCCCCAAATCCAGCCACAGTGGAATTCCTGGGAAGTAAAGAATGCTTGTGGTCAGATCCCGAGAAGAATCTTTGAAAATAGTTATATAAAATCCCTGAAACTTGGAACAGTGAAACTTCAATCCTGGAAACAGAGCTCTACTTTAAGAGAGTTAAAAGCAGAGTAATAAGCTAGGAAAATGAGCAGAAAAAGTATCTGATCATAGAAAGTTACTATGAAGACAAAAAGCACACACTCAGATGATAACAAAGTCAAAACTGCTACATCCAAAGCCTCCAAGAAAAATAAGAATTGGTCTCAGGCTATGAAAGAGCTCCAAAGGGATTTTGAAAATCCAAGGAAGTGAATTGGATCTTAAAAAATCTAGAGATGATAGCCCTCTAGAGAAAATTGAATAAAGACAGAAATAAATACACATTTTTCTCAACACTACATGACACCTTCACAAAAATTGTTAATGTATTAGGGCATAAAACCCTCACAGTCACATGCAGAAGAGAAGAATAGTAAATGCTTCCTTTTCAGAGCACAATGCAATAAAAATTATATTCAATAAAAGGCCAGGAAAAGTTAGACTAAAAGCCAATTGGAAATAAAATAATGTAATTCTAATAAATGAGGTGAAACAACAAATCACAAAAACATTCCATAATTTCAATGAGACAATGTACCACAACCAATGGGATGCAACCAATAGACTTGATAGGGGAAATTTCATGCTTCTAAATAGCTTCCTGAATAGGATATAGAAAGAATTAGGCATAAAACAAACAAACAAACAAAAAAAAAAACTAGAAAAAGAAAAAATAAAACAAAATAAAACCTATCAAATAATAACAAATTAGAAATTCTGAAACTCAAAGGAGAGATTAATGAAATTGAAATTTAGAAAATTATTGAACTAATTAATAAAACTAACAGTTGGTTTTATGAAAAAACAAACAAAATAGATAAATCTTTAGTTAATTTAGAGATAGGACAGAAAAAAAAAATCACCAGCCTCAAAAATGAAAAGGGTGAACTTATCACCAATGAAAAAGAAATTAACAATAAATAGGAGCTATTTCGCCAAACTATGTGGCAGCATAACTGACAATGTTACCAAAATGGATGAATATTTACAAAAATATAAATTGCTCAGATTAACAGAAGAGGAAATAAATTGCTTAGTCTTATTTTAGAAAATGAAATTGAACAAGCCATTAATGAACTTCCTAAGAAAAAAAATCTTCCAGGCCAGATGGATTCACAAGTGAATTCTACCAAACATTTAAGAAACAATTAAATTAACAATTAATTGATATATAAACTATTTGGAAAAACTAGGTAAAAAGGAGCCATACAAGTTTCTTCTGTGACACAAATATGATACTGATATCTAAACCAGAAAGAGTCAAAACAGAGAAAGAAAATCAGACCAAACTCCCTAATGGATATTGATGTAAAATTTTTAAATAAAGTATTAGCTGAGACTACAGCAACTTATCAGAATGATAATACACTATGACCAAGTGGGATTTATGTTACTAATGCATGGCTGGTTCATTAGAAGGAAAACTATTATCATTATCAATCATATCAATAACAAAATCAACAGCTAATGAAGACAATAATAACTCATTAGAAATCAGAACTGAACAAATAGAAATGAATGATTCATTGAGACATCAAGAATCAGTCAAGCAAAACCAAAAAAAAAAAAAAAAAAGCATTAAATAAGTACGTGGAAAAACAACAGACCTGGAAAATAGATCTAGGAGAGACAATCTGAGGATTATTGGACTTCCCGAAAATTATGATTAAAAAAAGAGCCTAGATACTATTTTACAGGAAATCATCAAAAATAACTGACCAGAGGTCATAGAACGAGAAGATAAAATAGGCATTGAAAGAATTCATTGAACACCTTCTTAAAAAGACCCTAAAAGAAAACTCCACGGAATATTGTGGCCAAAATGCAGAACTATCAGACTAAGGAAAAAATATTGCAAGCAGCCAGGAAAAAACAATTCAAATACCAAGGTGCCACGATAAGGGTCACTCAAGATCTGCCTGCTTCTGCATTAAAGGATGGAAGGGACTGGAATCTGATATTCCAAAAGGCAAAAGAACTTGGAATGCAGCCAAGAATAAACTACCCAGCTAATTTTAGCATTTTCTTCCATGGAAGAAGATGGATGTTTAATGAAACAGATGAATTCCATATGTTTCTAAGGAAAAAAACAGATCTAAACAAAAAAAAAAAAAAAAAAAAAAAAAAAAAAAAATTGATCTCCAAGCATAAGACTCAAGGGAAGCAGAAAAAGGTAAAAGGAATTCTTGAGAACTGTATTTCTGTTGTGGATATACATTAAGAATACATGTACAATTTGATTTTAATGATATAACAAAAACAAAAAAATAAGTAGAATTGGAAAGGGGATAGTGTCAGAAAAAAGGGAAAAGGGGAGATAAAAACAGGGAAACTACATCGAAGAAAGAGGAAAAGAAAACCTATCATATCTGAGGGAAATTAGAGAGGGGGAGGAAAATTGTGTGAACCTTACTCTCATCAGAATTGGCTCAAAGAGAAAATAATTGACATATTGCTTTACAGAAAATTCTCTCTCACCTCATTAAAAAGGGGAAGAGGAAAAAGGAAAAGGAAAAGAGTAATAAGGAAAGGGAACAAGAAAAGGAAAGGAATTAAAGGGAGGAGGGAGGCATACTAAAGAGGGAAGGATGTGTGACACAAGAGGGGCTCATAAGTTTAACACTGGGGAAATGGGTTCAGGGGGGCAAGGGAAAAAAGCATAATCTGGGGATAAGACAGATACAAGATACAAGAAAATGAAAAGATATGGAGCCTATTTTCAAAAAGGCACAAAAAGGAAAGTATGATTTTAAGATTACATTGGATATCTACTAAATCATATTTGTTTGGATGTTTACTTATTAATTTTGTGGAAATTACAATTACAATTACAAATTTGGGTGTATTTGGAAGTAGGAGTACAATTTGAAAGATCCTTTTTTAAAAATAGGTAGAAGAATTTTCCTGTCTCAATCAACAAAGCACAGTAAGAATTTTCAAAAGAACCAATACATAGCATCCCCAAACAGAAAAAAAATAAACAATGTCAGTATAATGAAATGTGTTTCAAGGGTCCTTTTTGTATAGGGCAGAGCTTTCAAAGATCTTTCAGAGCATAATACACTGGCTGGAGAAATTCTGCTTAATGTACTACTTAATGGTAAAACACTTTGAATTCTTCCCACTCCATTGTGGCTCAAATGTTCTGCTGTACATCTACAAGCAAGTCAAAAGAAGGAAAGAAAACATCGAAATAAGACATTTTGTTCAATCAAGAGAGGAAAAATATCAAGTAATTTAGGGTAGAACTTACTTCTTAATTTCTATATCATCTGTGTGTGATATTCTATGTAAAATAAAGATAGCATTAAAGGAGTATGGTTGAAAATAGAACAAACCTAATCTTGTTTCAAGCAAGTAGTTTAATGATTCTTATTGCAAGTCATAATGACCTGTCTCTCAAAATTAACTTAAACCTACCACTCTAATATGTATGATTAATAGTTCAATCCAAGTCACAAAGTAGTTCAAAACTAAAGATTTACTCTAAAAGTTTATAATCTATATGGAGATATATCAATATATTAATAGATCATAGATAGATGAATACTTGGTTGGAGAGATAGATAGATCAATAAATAGATAGATGAATGTATAGATGAATAGATAAACTGGTCAGTAAAGAGACCAGAGAGATAAATAGCTCATTTACTATGTTTACTGAGTGCCAGGTAGTATACTCAGCACAGGGGATAAACTCATAAATCTCCCCCCCCAAAAAAGGAGAACCTAAAAAATTTAGCCATGAAACACCAAAAGGAGCAGCAGAAGGATTACATGATTAGAAGAAGAGAATTAACCATAAATGAAAATAACAACAACAATGCAAGGTATGCTAAATAGTAATATGTAAAATAAATTCTATATGAATTCAGGGAAATGAGAAATTAATAACAAACCCCAATTTGTTTCTATTCAAATCAATGAATAATATAAAAACTGCTTTTCTCCATGTTATACCTAGCATATTCCCAAATTTAAAGTTGGAGTAATTTATGCAAATATTGGCTATTCCTAAGAGGTGTAGAGATGTAAATATTTCTTATAATTACATGCTTGCTCCTTATAAAAGAACATATTTTAGCCAGTGCTACTAATTATATGGTAGTGAAATGGCAAGCACTACTAATTATGGAAGAATATTTGCCATGCATGTAATATCATTTGTTTTCAATATCAGTGACCACCACAGTGAGAAATAGGAGCAAAAAGGAGAAATTTTGTTGCCAGAATGCGAGTTTTACTTTGTTTTCAAAAGTTTCTTTAGTTTTCCAATATAATTAAGGAATCTAGTTTCATATTTTACCAATAAGTCATTGCTCAATAGCATCTTGCTCTTCAACCCACATGAGATATAAAAGTTTTGGGGACTTTAATATTTAATTATAATATCGTTCTTCAAAACTGAGGTTTTACTAAACTGTTGGAGGTATAAGTATATTTTTAAATTATTTTTAATTATGAGGATGTATATTGATCTTATAGTGCAGAAAATCACACTTGCTTTACAACCATCTTCCAGATTGCTAAATAACTACTCTATTTTTTTCTTTAAATTATAAATCCTTTCACTAAAGCTTTATAGAATATGTGTATTGAATATTTCTTATATTATTAAAGTGTGTTATATTTAGACATTATAATTGTATTATTATTCTAATAAAAATAATATGTTTCTATGTATATTTCCTAAATATTTGGTAGTTGATAATTTTTTAAATGGGATTTCTTTCTATGGTGTTTTCTTTTTTTAAAAATGTTTAATAAATGGGGTTGGGGCATATTCAGTAATCCTGGTCTTGCCACTGGAACCAGATCTTTGAAGAAGTGAGTTAAGTTGGTGGTATTGAGCAACTCTGACACATTTAGATTCAATTCTGTTGTAAGTCATGACATCACCTTCCCCATGTCATGGTCCTCTTTGAGAATGAAGGAAAAATAGCAATTAAGAAGTATTAGTAGCTGCTCTACTGGGGACCCAAATGGTCAGTTCCATTTGACAATATAGCTATTTCCTTTCTCCTGCCCTCCTTCCCTTCCTATTCTCCCTTCAATCCTTCCTCCCTCCCTTCCTTCCTTCTTCCTTCCTTCCTTTCTTCCTTCCTTCCTTCCTTCTTTCCTTCTTTCCAAATGTCTTGGTCCTCTTGCAGAATTATAGGATAAACAATTAACAACCATATCTAATATACATATTTTAGTGATTTTTTGAAGGCTCTATCCTATATTATTAATGTAACTGAACTGTGCAAATATACTGCATTATTACCAAGTGGGAAAACTTTGGGGAAGGAGGAAAAAGACAATGGTTTCTATTTTGAAGATGTTAAATTCAAGATGCCTGTGTGATATTCAGTTTGAGATATAAAAGAGGAAGTTGGAAACTCCAGACTTAGATTAGCACATGCAGTGTAGCTCTGAAAATCATCTCCATAAAAATGATAATTACAATCTATAGGAGCTGATGAAAATTACAAATGAAATAATTATAGAATAAAAAGAGTATGTCTGTATATAGTGGAAATAATAGGAATAAAGAATCTTATAAAAAGCACATTAGCAATCAATCAAGCAATGAATAATCAAGTATTCAATGACTACTATAGACCAGGAATTGTGCTAAGTACAGTGGATGCCAAAACAAAAAAAATAAAAATAAAAATAAAATAAAGTCTCTACCTTCAAGGATCTTACAATCTAAAATAGGAAGATAAAATACAAAAGAAAGCTGAAAAACTGTGTGGGGCTGAAAGAGAAGTTTTACCTAATGGGAGAATATGGTGGAGAAATGAATCAGAGAAGGTCTAAGGTAGAACAGCCTTATGAGAAATAAGGATATGTATGAATTAAGTTCTCTTCTTAAATGAAGGTTTAGAATTCATGATTGAACCAATTGAGATGCATGATGAATTTCTTAAGATATGACAAGCTGCTTAGTTTATCCCATGGGAAATGGTAGAAAAGTCAGTCAGAGAAATACCAAAGTTGTGTATCCAGGCAAAAAATGAGAAGACAAATTCTACCCTGAAGTATTAGAAAAGTCAATCTGAAACAGATAAATCATCAAGGAAATAAAATCATTTAGTAGATAATGAACTGGCTTGGTGTGAGGCAGATTACACTTAAAATCCTGTCAAAACAGAACTCTCTAGTTCCTCAGCAAATCTATCTTTATTAATAAATTACATTTACTAATGTTCAGTCAATTGTATCAATCTTTTAAATGTGACTACAACTTCTTACTTGCTGTGAAACACAAGTCACCTAACTCTGTCTCAATTTCTTCATCTGTAAAATGAACCACAGAAGAAAATGACAAACTACAGCATCTTTGCCATAGAAACGGTCCTGGGTAGCCAAAGCAAAGAAAATCTGCATCTGAACAATCAGGAAGTCTAGTTATTCCCAAAAGCAAATTGAAAGAAGAATTGATAGGATTATAAATGGATCCTTTTTTTCTTTAGACCTTTTGTTCTTAAATAGACATTTTGTTCAAATGGATTTTCTACTATAGTCTCATCCCTAGAGATCTCTTGAAACCCTATCTTCTTGTATTTACTTAGAAAGCCAAGTTAAGCAACCAAATGCCCAAGATTTTATTTCCCTCATAAAAGATTTGCTCTTACTGCAGATGCTTACTAACTCTTTATAGACTGCTAAATTCCTATTACGTTTACCTGTCACTTCCACCTTAAGGTGTCTTCCCTTTAATGGTGTCTTTCTCTGGTTATTTGTGAGTTATTTGTCTTTTTCCTTATTAATTACAAAAATTCCTCTTGCTATTTAGCCCCTCTTATTGGAGGTCTATGCCTCCAAATTCTTTTTAGGATGACTCTTTTAGGATAACCCCAGTATACTTTTCAGGTCTCATCCTGTACCCAATCATTTTGGTAGCTAGCTCCAACATTCTGGTGGCCTAGTACAAGAAAAGTCCGATCCCCAAAACCAAATTTGAGATTTTTTTAGCAGCTAGGTAACTCAAAAAATAAAGACTGGAGCTGAAAATGAGTGCTCTACTATAATCTCCTTCTGTCTTGCTAGCCTGAATTGTAAAATGGGTATAATAATAAGATCTATTATCATGATGGTTGTGAAATTACCAAGTTAAAGTATCTACAACATAGCAAGTATTTAATAAATGCTATCTTATTGCATGTTTTCCTATTACTTCAAAGCCAAATAGATGACAAGGAATATTCCTGATCAAGTTTTCTACCTGGGGTCTTTTCGTATAGTCACAGTTCTACCTCAAGTTTAGATTATTATTTTATTTCTCACACTTCTAGAACAAAAATGCATATTATTGTTTTTAATTATAAAAAGGTTTTTTTAATTTAAGTTATATATTTTAAAAAGCTGATAATGAATCTCCTTTAATAGCTTCAGTGATTAGTGAATGGTGGGATCATTTGATCATTACCTGATCATTAACAATCATTATCTTGTGAAGATTCAGAGGCTCTTCCCTTCTTCTGAACTTCTCATTTTAAAATGTTCAGTTTTTCTTAAAGGTCATTACTGAGGCCATCTTCAACAATGAGATGAATTAAATCAATTACAATAGAGCAGTAATGAACTGAACCAGCTACACCCAGTGAAAGATGACTATGAACCACTACATAGAATTCCTAATCCCTCTATTTTTGTCCACCTGCATTTTTGATTTCCTTCACAGGCTAATTGTACACTATTTCAAAGTCTGATTCTTTTTGTACAGCAAAATAACTATTTGGATATGTATACACATATTGTATTTAATTTATACTTTAACATATTTAACATGTATTGGTCAACCTGCCATCTGGGGAGGAAGGAGGGGAAAAATTAGAATAAAAGGGTTTGGCAATTGTCAATCTGTAAAATTACCCATGCATATATCTGGTAAATAAAAACTATAAAATTTGCAAAGTATTCAATCTAAGGTATCAAAGTCTATTGAATTTTATTTAGGCTTGGGTGGAGACAGATCCCTTTGTCCAGAATAGCCCAAGATTGAGAATGGACTAGTATTGCTGAGAGTGGTCTGAGTAGGGATAATTTTTCTGTGCTAGGGTTACTCTCAGCCTCTCATTGACTACCTACTATTTTGAAGAGTTATAAACTGTGAATCTGCCTCCATTATTGTCTTTGATCAAATGAACATCTTGTTATAAATAACTTATTAATAAAATAATTAAAGTGCTCAAAAACTGTATCTGTTGAACTGAGAGGAGAGAGAGACAGACAAACACTCAGACAGAAGGAAAGAGAGATGAGAAGAAAAATTAGATCTAGTGCTCCACTGAGAATATAGGCAATTCACGTAGAGTATCATTATTTCTAATTAATAATTAAATCTTTCCTCTTTAAATCTACATAAATATATCAATTAAAAATCACCTAGATAGGGCCCTCTTTTTTAATATGAGAAAACAAAGGAACACTCATGGTAAGACTAAGTAATAAAGTTAGGATTTGAATCCAGGTCTTCTGACAAAATTATTTGAAGCTCATTGGTATGGGGGGAAAATAAATTTAATATAAAAGAAAAGAATGGTTTAGACTATTTATTATTTGTCTGTAGCTTTTGTTTATTTCTTTTCAGCAGGTATGTAGTATTGTTAAATTTTGAACAATGAAATGATTATAGAGTATCTTGTCACACTATTAGTAACATTTGTATATATTGATAGCACACATTTTATGCTTCTCTTGTTGTTCTATTATCTAATATATCTTTTTTCACAATTATTTCCTAATTCCACTTAGTTATTTTAATTTGATAGAAGGAGTATTAAAATCTTTAAGCAGCTAAGCTGCAATTAAATGCATACACTGTACAGCTTTTTCCCCAGTAAAGGTAATTAAATCATAAGTAGGATTGATCAGAAAGTCAAAGAAATAGATAACACTCAGGGTAATGCATAGGCTCCCCAAAATATTTACATAATTAGTCTAGATGAAAAAAGGATTTTTTCTTCTTTCATTTTGAAAGATTAGTGGTGATAAAAATTAAATATTAACATCAAACATATAGGTCTCAAATTTGTATCTTAGTAAAGATCAATAGACATTCAAGATACAAAATGTTTAGTAAGGTACATTCTCAAAGATTTCCACAATGCTGTTCATTGGGGTTGGGGCTGATCCATCTTACCCATTAATATTGTGAATGTGATATGAACTGTGATATGAATTGAAGGCCCGAATTAAGTGGGTTTTACAAGAAAGGAAAAATGAAACTTCCCAGTTCATTTTATAAAATTCCATTTGAGACTTACAACCACCCTATGAAATTGTACTATAAGTAAATTGGTATATTGTTTTTACTTAAGTATATGCTTAGCTAACTGATATGGAAAGCAAGGCTCAAAAAAAGATAAATGGCTTACCCAGGGTCACATTATAAGGTTCAGTGGCAGTGGTTATATTTAGGTTATCTTGACTCCAAAAAGACTCACTCTATCTCTCTCTCTCTCTCTCTCTCTCTCTCTCTCTCTCTCTCTCTCTCTCTCTCTCCTCTCTCTGTTTCTCTTCCTCCTTCCTACCCTCCTTCCCTCTTTCTGTGTCTCATGTTTGTTTGTATGTATGTGTGTATAAGTATGGATATTTATGTATATGTGTTTATTCTAAAGTTAAGTACAAATTTATATCTATTGAACTTATTCTTTCTTATGATTGTATATACTTGATATATTTGAATTTATCTCAGATGGGTCAGAAATACATACACATATGTGCATACACACACATACAATCATCTTTTTAAATTCCTTTATAATTTCAATTGCTTAATCTATCTACTAATGCATTTGGAGATAGATAGATACATATGTAGAGATACATATATATGTATCTATATATAAGAAAATGTATTTACACACATATATGTATATATAGGTATGTATATGCTTTTTCATATACTTTTGTGTATGTATACATACAGTGAAAAAAGAGAGGAAAGGGGAAAATAGAGATGATGTAGGGACAGACACTAGAGAGAGAGACACACACAAAGACATAACATATATGTTACCTTTCTTCTAATAATTTACAAGCTAATCAGAGAGATAAGGATCCAAGGATAAATAATATATCAATAATAGAGAAATTAAGTGCTACAGTTTAGATTAGAGAAGATTCTTTAACAAAAGTCAGATTTAGATAATTAGTGACAGCAGAGTAAAATATTTCATGTAAGTCATTTGGGATATTAACAAAGATGTGGTGGAATAAGAGAATAATTCATTTTTGGGAGATGAAATACAGGTAATTTCACTAATTTGAAGGGTTTATTTTAAAAAAACTGTTTAAAATATAATTAGAGCTTGATGTAAAAGGACAAATAGTATGTGTGTCTATGTATGTGAATGTATTTGTGTGTATATGTATATACACACCTCATATATTACACTATAACCAATGGAATGATGCTGAAAATTTTTTAAGATAGTAATATAATATAAAATGTTGGGGAAAGAAATATTAAAGGAATTAATAATAATCATCTATATATGTAGAATCAAGAATTACAAAAAATTTTATACATTTTTTTCTCATGTCAATATTATATGTCTTTGATGTAGGCACTAATTATTATTATCTCCATATTACCAATCAGGAAACTAAGAAGTAGAGAAGTTAGATTCCTTGATTTGAGCCTCATAGCTAGCCAGTGTGTGGTGTAATATTTGAACTTCCATTATTTTAACTCCAAGTACATGATTTTATGGACTATGCTATATGAAGTTTAGTAAATTATTTTTTTTCCTAAAAAACATGAAATTATTCTTAATTCATAAAATTGATTATATGAGCCAGGCAACAACTCTGAGATATGAAGAGGATGAAAAATCACTACTTAATCTATTTCAATAGTATTTTATTTTTCTAATTATATGTAAGTTTATGATATATGAATGTTATGGAATATTATTGTTCTATAAGAAACAATCAGGAGGATGATTTTAAAGAGGCCAATGCAAAGTGAAATGAGCAGAACCAGGAGATAATTCTTCACAGCAACAACAAGATTATATGAAAATCAATTCTGATGGAATTGGCTCTTTACAACAATGAGATGATTAATGCCAATTCCAATGAACCATCTACACCTAGAGAGAGAACTGTGGAAACTGAATGTGGATCATCCTCACTCATTTTGATGTTGTTCGCTTGTATTTTGTTTTCTTATTCATTTTCTTTCATTTTTGTTCTGATTTTTCTTGTTCAATAAGAGAACTGTAAAAATATATTTACACATATTGGATTTAATATGTATTTTAACATGAATAACTTATTATAGATTGCTTGCCATCTGGGCCAGAGGGTGGGGGGAAGGAGGTGAAAACATGAAACACAAGGCTATGCAAGGGTTAATGTTGAAAAATTACCTGTGCATATGTTTTGAAAACAAAAAGCTTTAAACAAAATAACAAAAAAAATATGTAAAGGTAGTTTTCAATATTAGTCTTTGTAAAATTTTCAGTTCTAATTTTTTTTCTCACTCCCTCACTCATCCCCAAACAGCAATATGATAGAAGTTAGAAATGTAGAATCATTTTAAACCTATTTCCACATTAATTATATTGTGAAAGAAAAAAAAATCAGAACAAAAGAGAAAAATCATGAAAAAAGAAAAAGCAAACAATAACAACAAAAAAGCAAAAATAGTAAACTTTAATCTGCATTCAGTCTCCATAATTGTCTCTTGAAATGCAGATGGCATTTTATATTCCAAATCTATTGGAATTGTCTTGAGTCATTTTATTGCTAAGAACAGCTAAGTTTATTATAGCTAAGCATCACATAATATTGCTGCTACAATGTTCAATGTTTTTCTGGTTCTGTTCACTTCACTCAGTATCAGTTCATTAAAGTCTTCCCAAGTTTTTTTCTGAAATCATCCTGTTCATCATTTCTTATAGAACAATAATATTCCATTACTTTCATATACCAAAACTTATTGACACATTACGCAATTGATGGGCATTCACTCAATTTCCAATTCTTGTCACCACAAAAAGAGCTACTACAAACATGTTTTTACACATGGATATAAACCCAGTAATGACACTTCTAGATTGAAGGGTATCCAAACTTTTACAACCCTTTGGGCATAGTTCCAAAATGCTCTCCTGAATAGTTAAATCAGTTCACAACTATACCAATAATGCTTTATTTAATCTTCCAGTTTTCCCATATACCCTCCAATATTTATCATTAATCATTATTTTTTTCCTGTCATCTTAGTCAATCTGATAGGTATCACTACCTAATGTAAACTTAGGAGTCATGAAATGGGCATGTTTAGTTAATATGAGATATTTATAGTAATGTAATGTTGTACCATCATTATTATTATATTACAAAGAACTTCCCATCAATGGTGTGTCAAACTCTTGGTCATTTCAATTCATAATCTTGCAATCAGTCATCCTCATATATCCATTAATTTGCCAAGCCCTATCAATTATAGTACAAAATCTTTCCCACTGTTCCATTTTTGGCATTTGCTTTTCTCACAGATTATTTTAATTGATTCCTAATAATTATTCCTACTCAGTTTTTTTTTTCTCCAACTCATCCTACACATGATAATCAAGCTGTGTCTTTTTTTAATAGATCTGTCTATATAACCCCCTTACTTAGGATGCTTAAATATCTTTTAAAACATTTTTTCTGGAAGAATATACAAATTCCTCTATAAGAAATGTTTAAGCTTTTCACAAATTGTTATCAATCTACTCTCCTTATTATAGTTCCCCAAGGAAAACATTTCATTTTCTGCATTTATATCTTTGCACAGACTACCCCACTGAAAAGAATACTTTCCCTCTTCACCTTTATTTGGAATTCTTACCTCCCTTTAAGATTCAGTTAAAGGCCATTGCTATATGAAAACCTATCCTCATCTTTCAAGTTATAAATGTTCTCACCTTAATCTCACACATTTACCCTCGCATATGTTGTTTTCCCCCACCAAAAAAAAAAAAAAAAAAAATCTCTAGTATTCAGTGGCTTCCTCTTTTTTGTCTTTTGAATCTAATGCATTGCCTCATTCCAAAAGGTGTTGTGTACATTCTTTAAATATTTTACATAAAGGAAATGAATAGTTTATGCTACATTGATATAATTTATTTAAAATGAAACAATGCCGCTGTCTTTAGTTGAATGTAGCTCAACTAACTCTTCATAAAAGTAATAGTTCTATTTCTCTTTGACTAAAGTTAAGACAAATACTTAAGTTTAATTATTACCTTTGTTTCTTTAAGTAATAGACATAAATAAATTAATTAACTTGAAAGTTTATTCAAGGTCAGTTCATGTTACTTATATTGCCCAGTTTTGCCACTGTTTTGTGAATTCAGGAATATTAATTAATAAACTTTCCCCAAATTTTTTCCTCATTTTATAGAGTAGGAAATATAAGAGGTGTTAGTGTACTTGTCTAAGTCATAAATTTACTTCAGTATTCTGGGAAAGTTTTGGGGTGATTTAAGTCTATTAAAAAAATCTCACTTGAGTCAACTTTCCTCAAAACTGTTTTCTCAGATCTCTTTCCTTTTGTGACTACAAATCTTTAAAAGGTCATTTATAATAAATATTTGCACTTCCTTTTTTCACTTTCTTTATTCTACCTTCTCACCTCAGTGTTTGATCTAAAGTTCCCAATGATCTCTTAGTTGTCAAACCTAATGGTCTTTTGCCATTCTTATTCTGTCTTAACTTCCCTGTAGACTTTGACACTGTAGATCAATCATCATTTTCTTCTTGATATTCTTTAGATTTGCATAACATTATTTTATTCTCATGATCCCTACATATTTGACTATTCTGCTCTTTTTCTTTTGCTGGATCTTTTCTAGATTATGTCTACTGTCTGTAAGTGTGCCACAGGCCTCTGTCTTGGATCCTAGATAAAGAGCAGTATCTTTCTAAAGCTGAACTCAAAACATCTCCAATGATCATAAATTTGAAGCCTTCCCAGTAAGATCAAGGGTGAAACAAGGGTGTCTATTATCAACATTATTATCCAATATTGTACTGGAAATGCAAACTTTAGGAAGAAGATGAGAAAAAGAAATTGAAAAAATAAGCATAGGTAATGAGGAAGAAAACTATCATTTTTTTAATATATAATACAATGATATGCTTAAAGAATTATAGAAAGTCAATTATGAAACTGATTATAACAATTGATGAGTTTTATAAAGTTGTGTGATATAAAATAATTCCACATATATCATTAACTTTTCTGATATATCACCAACAAAAGCCCAGCAATATTTAGAAAAATAAATTCCATTTAAAATATTTAAAAAGAATATAATATACTTAGCAGTTTACTTGTCAGGACAACAAATAGACAAATCAAAACAAGTAGAAACATATTTATCGCTAATTGGTAGGCTGAGTTAATATAGTAAAAATAAAAATACTATCTAAATTAACTTACTTATTCCTTTATATACCTATCAAAATACCAAAATAATTATTTCATAGCACCTAGAAAAATAACAAAATTCAACTTTAGGAACAAAATATCTTTGATATTTGGATATCTTTAATAAGAGGGAAAATAAGTGAAGGAAGGCAGCCTCTAAGTACAAGATCTCAAACTATACTACAAAATGGTGATCATACAAAAGCAATCTAATACTGGATTAGAGATAGAATGGTTGATCAATGGAATAGATTAGGTAAACCATATACAGAAATAAATGGTCACATTTACCTAGTGCTTAGAAAACACAATCTTTTAAGACACTGATACTAGAATTTACAAGTCAACAAAATCTGCTTGAAAAATTGGAAAGCCATTTGTGAAATTGCTAGCTAGACACAGATCCACATCTTACACTGAACAACAAAATAAATTGAAAATATAATTTATTATTCAGGTAAAAATGATGATATAAGCAAATTATGTGAGCAAAAAAACCAAACAAACAAACAAACAAACTGATCTATGGATAAGAGAAGAATTTATAGGAGATAGAAATGACCATAAAAGGTAAAATAAATAATTGTGCTTACATTAAATTACAAAGTTTTTGTATTGTTGCTGTTTTGTTTTCAGAAACAAAACCAATGCAACCAAAATTAGAAGTCAAGTAAGATACTGAGAAGAAATTACAGGAAGATTTTCTGATAAAGGTTTCATTCCTCAAGAAAAAGGGAACTGGGGCAAATTTAGAGAAATAAAAGTCATTCCTAAATAAATGGTCTGATATGAAAAAGCAGTTTTTAAAAGAAGAAACCAAAACAATAGTCATATGGGAAAAAATGCTGACACTAAGAAATGAGCAAATTAAACAATTTAAACAGCTATAATGCCCACTATCCATCAAATTGGATAACATGACAGAGAAGGAAAATAACAAAGACTGGAGTGAATATGGAAAAAATATGTACATCAATACATTGTTAGTAACCTGTGAACTATTCCAAACATTTTGGAAAAATATTTATATTTAATGGATTATAAAGCTGTGAGTATCCTTTGACCTAAAACTATCCCAATTAAGTATGTATCACAAAAAAATAAAAGTAAAAAGACTTTACAGAGGTGTTAACCATACCTCTTTATGCCATTGCAAAGAAATAGAACTATAGATGTATATCAACTGAGGGATGAATGAATAAGCTATGGTATATGATTATGACAAATACTTTTTATGTTGTAAGAAACAAAGTAAATGTGGTTTAATTTTAAAAAATGATCAGAATGGACATTTTAGATAGCAACAAAATTATTATAATGATAATTAACTGAGAAAGACTAAGTTACTCAGATAAGGACAAAGATCATGTCTATTAAAAAAAAAAACCCTTATAATAAAAAATGTTATGCAACTTCAGGGTGAGAATCTATAAAGAATGAGTTCAAATTTAAGCATATTTTCTTTCACTTTTTAAAAATTTTATTGCTTTTGGATTTATTTTACAACATGGTTATTGCCAAAATATATGTATGACTTGCTATGTTAATGGGTGTTAATGGGTATTGGGTTTCTTACCTTATCAATTGAATAGGAACAGGGCTAAGAGGAAAAGAGTTTGGAGCACACACACACACACACACACACACACATATATGAATTAGCATAGTAGATTGACACATTCAATTGAGGGTCAAGGTCCAATAAGGTATTGGTTATTATAGATCTGTTCATTTTCCCAATTAAAACATTTATTTTCAGAGGAACTTAAACTCATCAAGAAAAATGTTGAGATCTTGTGAATTATTTACTATTTTATTTTCCCCATAAATAAAATAAAATGTTTTACTATTACATGTAGAAACAATTGTATCAGTTTTCTTTAAAATTTTGAGTTATGCTTATAGATTCATGCAAAGCATTTCCATAATAGACATGTCATGAAAAAAAGCAGACCCCCTCCTCCTCAAAAAAATTCAAGAAAATAAAGAAAGCTAAAAATAATATGCTTCAACTTGTATTCAGACATCATTAATTCTTTCTCTGGGTATAGAAAATATTTTTTTTATCATATGTCCTTCAAAGTTATATTGGATCACTGTATTTCTGAGAATAAAAAGTTATTCACAATTGATTGTCTTAAAATATTGCTTTTACTTTGCACACAGTGCATTTCACTTTGCATTATCTCAAAGAAGTCACTTCCCCCTGAAAGCATTCTGCTTACTATTTCAAATAGCATAATACTATTTCAACAAAATCGCATATTATGATTTGTTCAGCCATTTTCCAATTGATGGGCAACTCCTAAATTTCTTTTGTTTGACACCAGAAAAGAGCTGCTAGAAATACTGTTGTACATAGAGGTCTTTTTCTTTTCTTTTCTCTTATTTCTTTTTTCTTTTCTCATCTCTCTCTCTCTCTCTCTCTCTCTTTTAAATCTCCTTTGGGATACAGACATAGTAGTGGTATTTGCTGGGTTAAAGATATCTTGGTTTTCACTCCAATATCTTTGCCAAGAAAACCTCAAATGGGGTCATGAAGAGCTTGATCTTACTGAAATGACTGAACAACAATAAAATTGACTGAACCAAATGAATACTAACATGTTTCATTAGTTTTCTTATTAAAGCTTTTTATTTTAAAAACATATATATATATATATAAAATCTCCAATATTCACCCTTGTGAAAACTGGTATTCCAAAATTTTCCCCTCTCTTTCTCCACCTCCTCCCCTAGATAACAAGTAATCCAATATATATTTAAGTATGTGCAATTCTTCTATACATATTTCTACAATTATCATGTTGCACAAGAAAAATCCAATCAAAAAGGAAAAAAAAGAGAAATAAAATAAAATGCAAACAAACAACAACAAAAAAAGTGAAAATGCTATGTTGTGATCTATACTTAGTCTCCAGTCCTCTCTCTGGGTGCAGATGACTCTCTTCATCTCAAGACCATTGGAACTGGTCTAATCACCTCACTGTTGAAAAGATTTATGTATGTCAGAATTGATCATTATATAATCTTGCTGTGGTTGTGTAAGACTGTTGTTTCATTAATGATGTGCCTTGACTAAGAGAACTATTAGAAATAATTAAGAGATATTTACTTTATGTATCACTGAGAAAGTAATATTAGAACAGCTGATAGATCTCAAAAATTTATAAACCCAATGACATCACCCAATGAGAATCACCCAAAACTAGATACTCCCAATGTTCAACTGTTCCCTGGAAGTGAACCAAATGTTCTGTAAAGTAACATTTAGTTTTTCAGGCCAATGGAGTACCAGAAAATTACTACCCTGTAATCACACAACCATAACTATACAACAAATATTAGCATTTGGAAAATGAACAATAAGAATTCAACTGAAGTTTTGGTGATTAAACCATTAAAATGCTCCAAATTTTGTTTTGCCCATATCCACTGAATTTACTACTGTAGTAAACTAAAGAACTTTTTCTATTATCTTTCAACTTTGACAAAGACTTGCCTTAAAAGTTATGTGGAATTGATTGATATTCATTAAAATGAAAAAAGATATAAACATCTCTTATGTGAAGGGAATAGATGTTTAGGAAAATAGAGAACTTGCACTGAGTTCTATGTCAGAGTCTCATAAACTCTTACTTTTAGAATTGAATATCATTGATTAGAATTAATGATTAGAGAATAAAGGAGGGCAAATTTGTTTTTAAAATGAAGATATTGGGGCAGCTAGGTGGAGAAGTGGATAGACCACTAACCCTGAAGTCTGGAGGACCTGAGTTCAAATCTGGTCTCATATATGTAACACTTCCTGGCTGTATGACCCAGCCCAAGTTACTTAATCCCAATTGCCTAAGCAATAAAAAAGAAAAAAAAAAAAAAAATGAAGATATCATGGTTTTACAACCCTTTGGGCATAGTTCCAAATTGCTCTACAGAATAGTTGAATCAGTTCACAACTCTGTTAAGTATATTCATAATTCATTTCCCCCTCACATTTGCTAAAAATTTTGTCATTTTCCTTTTCTTTCCTATTTGCCAATCTAATAGGTATGATAATAGGTATAATCTCTCAGAATCATTTTAATTTTCATTTCTTCATCCAACAGTGAGTTATGGGATTTTTTCATATGATGATAGTTTTGATTTCTTCATGAGAAAAATGTTTATATCTTTTGAACATTTATCTTTCTAAAAAAAAAAAAAAATTAAACTAAGGTAATTGGGTTTAAGTGATTTACCCAAGGTCTCACAGCTAGGAAGTGTTAAGTGTCTGAAACCGGATTTGAACTCAGATCTTCCTGACTTCAGGGCTGGTGCTCTATCCACTACATTACCTAGCTACTTCTTATTTAACTTTTTTAATATAGTATTTTATATTTACAAATTCTTGTATAGATAACTTTCAACATTCACTTTTGTAAAACTTTATGTGCCAAATTTATCACCTTTCTTCCCTACCTCCCACTCCCCAAGACAGCAAGCAATTTGATATAGGTTAAACATGTAAAGTTCTTTTAAACATATTTCCACATTTGTCATGATATACAAGAAAAATCAGATGAAAGGGGGGAAAAACACAAAAAAGAAAGAAACAAAAAACAATCAAACAAACAACAACATAAAGATGAGAATACTATGCTTCAATCAACATTCAGTATCTGTAGTTCTCTCTAGATATGAATGGCATTTTCTATCTCAAATATATTGGAATTGTCTTGCATAACTCCATTTTTAAAAAAAAATAGTATTTTATTTTTCCAAATACATGTGAAGATAGTTTTCAGTATTCACTTTCTTAAAATCTTATGTTCCAAATTTTTTCTTTCTCTCTCCTTCCACTCCCCAAGACAGCAAGCAATCTGATATAGATTAAACACATGAAATTCTTATAAATGTATTTATATATTATTCATGCTGTGCAAGAAAAATAAGAATAATAGAGGAAAAATGAGAAAGAAAAACAAAATAAGTAAACAACAAAAGGTGAAAATACTATGCTTTGATCCAGTCTCCACAGTTTTCTCCCTGGATGTGCAAGGTACTTTCTATCCCAAGTCTATTGGAGTTGCCTTGAATCACCTTATTGTTGAAAAGAGCCAAGTCCATTACAATTGATCATCACACAATCTTGTTACTGTATGCAGTGTTTTCCTGGTTCTGTTCACTTCAAATAATCTATTTTTCATTTCATAATGTTCTCTAGTTCTTTGATTACAAACTCCCCCTTCACCTCAGATCTGAGAAACAGACTATCCCTTGTTCTCCTAATTTGCTTATAGGATCACCCTTTGTGTCTAAATCTGCAACCCATTTAGATCTTATCTTAGAATACAGTGTGAGATATTTGTTAATGCCTAATTTCTGTTGTATGATTTTCCAGTTTTCTCAGCAAATTTTGTCAAAATTTGTACCTATCAAACACTAGATTACTATATTCATTGACTATAGTGTCTTGTGTACCTAACCTACTTTACTAATCCAACACTCTATTTCTTAACCAATAATAAATGATTTTGAGCATCACCACTTTATAATATAGTTTTAGATCTGGTATAGTTAGACTACCTTCCATTGCCCTTTTTTTTTTTTTTTTTTTTTTTTTTTTTGTTCCTTTGAAATTCTTGACCTTTTAATATTTCAGATGAATTCTGATTTTTTTTTTGATAAAGTAATTTCTGGGCAATTTGATTTGTATGAAACTGAATAAGTAGCTTAATTTAGGTAGAATGATCATTTTTATTTCATTAGTTTGGTCTACCCATGAGAACCTGATATTCTTCCAGTTGTTTAGATTTAAATTTATTTTCTGTGAAAACTATTTTTTAATTGTGCTCAAGTGGTTCCTGACTTTGTCTTGGTAGTTAGACTCCCAAATATTATATATTATCTTCAGTTATTGCAAATGGGATTTCTCTCGTCTCTTACTGCTGGGTTTCATTGGTAACATATAGAAATCTGGGTGATTTATGTGAATTTATTTTATATCCTGCAACTTTGCTGAAGTAGTAGGATTCTTTAAGTATGTCATCATATTATCTGAAAAGAACAATACTTTTATTTCTTTATTGACTATTACAATTCCCTTGATTTCTTTCTCTTCTCTTTATTAAAGCTAACATTTCTAATGCAATATTGAATAGTAATGGTGATAATGGGCAACCTTGTTTCACCCCTCATCTTACTGAAAATGTTTCTAGCTTATCCCTATTATATATAAGCTTTCTGATGGTTTCATAAAGATTCTACTTATTTTATTAATTAATTAATTAAAAGTTTAAAATTAGTATATTTATTTATTTATTTATTTTTTACCCCCCAAAAAATATGTATAGGTAATTTTCCAGCATTGACAATTGCAAAACCTTTTGTTTCAACTTTTCCCCTCCTTTCCTCCACCCCTTTCCTCGGATGGAAGGTTGACCAATACATGTTAAATATATTAAAGTATAAGTTAAATACAATATATGTATATATGTCCAAAAAGTTATTTTGCTGTACAAAAAGATGCGACTTATTTTTTAAAATCACACATTTATTCCTATGCTCTCTGGTGTATTTATCAGGAATGAGTGTTATATTTGTTGTTGTTGTTGGGGGGGGGGGGGTTTGCATTTATTGAGATTATTATATGATTTCTGTTGTGTTTTTTTTTTTTTTATTGATATGGTCAATTATAGCCATAGTTTTACTGATATAGAATTAGTCCTGCATTCCTGATATAAATCTCACTTGTTCATAGTATATTATCTTGCTGATAAGTTGCTATAATTTATTTGCTAATTTTTAAAAAATACATCAATATTTATTAGGGTTATTGGTCTGTAATTTTCTTTTTCTGTTTTGGCTCTATGTTAGGATTCTTACAAGGTACTTATGTACTTAGTTCATACCTTTAAAGGAGTTCGATTGTTGGTTCACACATTAGACTTCATAAGCATATAAAAGGACAAGCCACTGGAAGCTCAAGGAGATTGAGAGACAGAATTCAGTGGGGAGATTCTCAAGTCCAGGAGATTCACAAGTATAAAAGAAAAGCCTGTTCATGGACTTCCAGGAGATTCAGGGCCAAAGAGGACTTTGGGAGATTCACAACTAGGATTGACTTCTGGGAGATTCACAAGGCAGAAACCCACAATCCCACACTTTTAGAGGCAGAGTCAAGAGTCATTCCAACTTCAACCTTCATGTTGGCTGGAAATACTCAGACAAGAGCTCTTGGGAATCAAAGAGAAAGATAGGCCTCTAAGAAAGCTAACCGGGTACAGAAAAAGATTCAAGATTTTGAAGGACACAATAAAGGATCTGGACTTTAACTACTGGCTGCATTTTGGGATTATTGAACTGAACTGAAACTAAGGCTACTCCCAGAAGCTCTCCAAAGAAACCTGCCTCCAAGAGAAGGACTACAAATTAAGGCTAAGAGAGAAGGACAGGATGTAAGTGCTTTTATAGATACATACCCTGTGATTGAAGAGCTTGACTCTTCAAGTCAAAAAAGGAGAAGATACACTCCTTTTGATTTGGATAAAATTAAGGATTTAAAAAAAGGTTGCACTCTTTATGGGGCTACATCATCTTATGTTAAGATGTTACCAAATAGTTTGTCTTATGAAATCCTAACCCTGAGTGACTGGAAATCCATAGCAAGGACATATTTAGAACCTGGACAAAACTTGTTGTGGCTTTTGGAGTATCATGAATAATGTAGGATTAAAGTCAGATGCAATAGGCAAACAGGAGTTAACATACAATTCACTTTTGACCTACTTGTAGGTAAAGGTCAGTATGGAGAGAATTCAGAACAGATTAATTATCCCATAACAGTGTATACGGAAATTTCTAAGGCTGCAATAAAAGCTTGGGGTTCCCTCCCCAGAAAAAAAGATCGAGGGGAAGCCTTCACAAAAATAGAGCAAGGTCCCAATGAACCTTTTGTGGATTTTGTGGGATGTCTGCAAACTGCTGTCCCAAGAATTATTGGAGAGAATTCAGCTACAGAAATAATGACCAGACATTTGGCTATGGAAAATGCCAATAAGGTTTGCAAAATAATTATATGGGGACTACACAAAGATGCTCCTTTAGAGGAGATCATAAGACACTGTGCTACAGTGGGCACAAATGCTTATTACACCCGGACTATGATGAACATGGAAAGACAGGGTTCCTCTTGGTAAGGAACTTTTAGAGAAAATCATCAATGTTTTCAATGTGGAAAAGATGGACATTTAAGAGCTCAATGTAGATATGGAGATAGCATGAGAAGACAGGGTGAGAAAAGACCTAAAACTCCATGTCCAAAAATGCCACAAGGGCTTCCACTGGGCCTCAGAATGTAGATTGACCCAGGGAAATGAGAGGTGGGGCCCATCTCCAAGATATCAATCAAAAAATAGGTGGGGCATGATGGCAGCTGAGGTTACACCCACAGAGTCTTTAGAAGGTCAGGACTCTGATGTGATCTATCAGCTAAAAGCAATCACATAACAGAAAGGGATTACACTTGAGGAGAATACAGGCCTTTTAAACCAACAGGGTCATGTCCAGTGCTAACAGCTCCAATGTAATTGCCAGATGATGAGAAGAGATTTAGAAAGTGGTAAATAGAAGGGAATTAGATAGGTTAACTTCCTGGGAGAGAGGATTTGCTTGTATTTCTTCAGATGGAGAAGGAATCAAATGGTACCAACAAGTCGTATTTGCCTTGTCCATCAGAGAGTGACAGAAAAAGAGAAAAATCTAGAAACAAAGGAGAAGACCTAAGAACAAAATCAGCAAAAATCATTGGATTTCCTAACCCAAGATAAGACTGTTAAAGGACTTGAAAACCAGTAGAGATCATTGGATTTCTTGAGATGAAAAATTGCTGATGAGACTATTGCAGGACTTCAAAACTTGCTGTAATTATTGGATTCCTGGCACATGAACTAATGGACAATGGATTCCTTTTAGACTATTTCTAGAACTTATGGATATGTATGTAATTATGTAATTTATGTAAAAAGCATGATCATCTTTTTGGGGGTTCTCACCTTCTTGAGAAGTCAGGGAAGTCATGACCACCCTATGTTCTAAATCAAAAGAAAAGGGAAGATGTTAGGATTTTTACAAGGTACTTATGTATTTAGTTCACACTTTTAAAGGAGTTCATACCTTTAAAGGAGTTCAATCATTGGTTCACACATTAGACTTCATACCTTTAGAAAGTATATAAAAGGACAAGTCCACTCTCTGAGAGAAGATTCAGAGCCAGGATTTCAGTGGGGAGATTCACAAGTCCAGGAGATTCACAAGTCTAAAGGACAAGCCCACTAGGGTACTTAAGGAGATTCAAAACTGGGATTGACTTCCAGGAGATTCACAAGGCAGAAACCCACAATCCCACACTCTTGAGGCAGAGTCAGACTCATTCCCACTTTGACTTTTGTGCTGGCTGGAGACATTTGGACAAGAGCTCTCGGGGAACTAAGAAGAGATGAAGGCCTCCAGAAAACTAACCGAGCCCAGAAAAAGATTCAGGATTTTGAAGGATAAAATAAAGGATCTGGACTTTAACTCCTGGCTACATTTTAGAATTACAATTCATTAATTGAACTGAAAGGAAGGCTGCCTCCAGAAGCTCCCAAAGAAATCTGCTCAGAGAGAATGATTACAATTTGGAGAAACAGAATATTACAGCTCTTTGTGATTTAGGTATCAGTACCATATTTGTGTCACAGATGAAATTTGGCAGGACTTCTTCTTTACCTACTTTTTCAAATAGTTTACATAAAAATGGAATTAATTGTATTTTAAATGTTTGGGTGCAATTCATTTGTGAATCCATCTGACTGTGGAGACTTTTTTCTTAGAAAATTCATTGATGCCTTGTTCAATTTCTTTTTTAAAATGGTACTATTTAAGTAGTTTAATTCTTCTTCTGTTAAGTTGGGCAGTTTATGTTTTCATAAATATTCTTCCATTTCAATTAGATTGTCAGATTTGCTGGCATACAGTTGGACAAAATAGCTCCTAATTATTGCTTAAATTTCTTTTTCATTAGTGCTAAGTATATTTGGCACTAGTAATTTGTTATTGTTGGTTTTTTTTTCCTTTTCTGTCTCTAATAAAATTAAACAAAGGTTTATCTATTGTGTTGCTTTTTTTCATGAAAGCAATTCTTAGTTTTTTGGGTTAATTCAAAAGTTTTCTTACTTTCAATTTTTTAATCTCCTCTTTGAGTTTCAGAATTTCAAAACTGGTATTTAATTGAGGATTTTAAATTTGTTCTTCTAAATTTTTTAGTTTATGCCCAATTAATGATCTCCTCTTTCTCTATTTTATTGATATAATTATTCAGAGATATAAAATTTCATCTAAGAATTGCTTTGGCTACATCCCATAAATTTTGGTATATAGTCTCATTCTTGTCATTCTCTTGGGTGGAATTATTGTTTCTATGGAATTATATATTTTTTTTAATTTTTAATTGGTTTTTAGTCTATCTTTATTTGGCCCTTTGTTGAATATAACTTTTATTGTATCACGGTCTGAAAAGGAAGCCTTTATTATTCTGCCTTTCTGAATTTGGTTTTGAGGTTTCTATGCCCTAAAATATAGTCAGTTTTTGTGCAAGTGCCATGTGCTGCTTAGAATAGATATATTCCTTTTTGTCCCTATTCAAGTTTTTCCAGAGGCCTATCGCATCTAAGTTTTCCAGGATACTATTAACCTCCCTAGTTTCTTTCTTGTTTATTTTGTAATTAAATTTATCAGATTCTGAGAGGGAGACATTGTGTCTCCCACTAATATAGTTTTGTTATCTATTTCTTCCTCTAACTGACTTAACTTCTCTAAGAATACATTTCATTTAGTATTCATGTTATTTCATTGTCTATGGTACCCTTTAACAAGATGTAGTTTTCTTTCTTATATCTTTTATTTGGTTCTATTTTTATTTTTGCTTTATTTGCGATCAGAATTGCTACCTCTTCTTTTTTTACTTTATCTGAAGCATAATAGATTTTGCTCTAGCCTTTTACTCTTTTCTGGATATATCCCTCTGTGTTAAATATGTTTCTTTTTCTTTCTTTTTCTTTTCCACTTGTTAAACAGGCAAATGGAAGCTAATAACTCTAAGAGATCAAGGATCAGTCAAACAAACTTAAAAAAAAAAATGGAAGAAAATATAAAATACTTCCTTGGAAGAATAGCTGACCAGAGAAATAAATATAGGAGAGACAATTTAAAAATTATCAATCTACCTGAAGATCATGACAAAAAAAAAAAAAAAAAAAAAAAAAAAAAAAAAAAAAGCCTGGATAGCACTCTATAAGGGATCATGAAGAAAAACTGCCTTGATATACAAGAAATAGAGGGGAAATAGTCATTGAAACACCATTGACCACCTCCAGAAGGAGATCCCACAAGGAAAACGCCAAGGAATATTGCAAAACTCCAGAAGTATAATCTCAAAGAAAAAATACTGCAAGCTGCTATCTAAACAAAACAATTCAAGTATCAAGGAACAACAGTCAGAGTTACTCTGGATCCGGCAGTGTCTATGTTTATAAAAAAGGTTCAGAGGGCCTGGAATACTATATTCCATTTTTCTCATTCTTTATAATCTGTTTTAATATTTCTTGGTCTCTCATAGCTTCACTGGCTTCCCTTTGCCCAATTCTAATTTTCAGAGAATTATTTTCATCTTTGAAACTCTGTACCTCCTTTTCTAGTGGGTTGACTTTTTCCCACAAAAGCTTCTTATTTTTCTCAGATAGTTTTTACTTTACTTTATTTTATTAGTTTTTCCTCTGAAGACGAACCCTAGACTTCCCTGTCCCCATAATATGTTTTAATAGTGGTATTCTTTCTTTTTTGTCAATTCATTTTTTTTTTTTTTTAATAAGAGGTATTAGTGTAAGCACCTTTAATCTTGGGGTGGGGAAAGAATGTCTCAAGCTTGCCTTCAGCTCTCTTTTCTGACCAGGAATCCTAAACCAAGAGATCCACCATCCTGAAAGTGCCCACAGTTGGCAATGTTTTGCCCCACTGCTTCTTCACTCACTGGGTGCTGATTACTTCTCACCCAAGGCCATTTTTCAGCAGCACAGCTGGGACTGGCATTCATAATCAGCTGAGATTCATTCAGTCTTCCTGGGCTCAAACCCTGACTTAACAGTCTAAGAGATGAAAATTTCTGTGGTTCCTACTGAGGCTCTAGTTACACTTAGCTATCCCAAGGGATACTCACTTAATATTTCTGCTGAGTCAGATGGGAGGTGACTTCACTTTAGACAGGTTAATCCCCAGCCCATGGTCTTTCTTCTGATCATCCTGGATTATATCAGAAGGACCTTCATTCTGCCCCGAGTCTTTTTGATTTTTCACTAGTCCATATTTGACTTGAAGCACACATTTATTCTATTTGTGAAGTAAATCTGGAGAGCTTGAAATTTACCAACCTACTCTTCCATTTTCCCAGAATCTTCCCAAATATCATATTCTTAAATTCAAAAGACCTGGGGTTACAACCAACCATCATCTTTCAGAGGAGGTGATGCATCTTCAATGAAGTAAGAGACTTTCAAACATTTCTATTGAAAACAAAACAAGCAAACAAAAAAACAAAAACAAAAACAAAAACCAGAACTATACAGAAAATTTGATCTTCAAAACCAGGACTCAAGAAAAGCATAGAAAGGTAAACAGGAGAAAGAAAGAAAAAAAAAAAAAAAAATATATATATATATATATATAATTTAAAGGTTAAACTATTTATATTCCTAGTTGGGGAAAATGATATCTTTTTTTTTAAATTTATTTATTTATTTTTTTTAATTTTTATTTTATTTTATAAGTATAACATTTTTTTGACAGTACATATGCATGGGTAATTTTTTACAACATTATCCCTTGCACTTACTTCTATTCAGATTTTTTCCCTTCCTCCCCCAACCCCCTCCCCCAGATGGCAAGCAGTCTTATATATGTTAAATATATTACAGTATATTCTAGATACAATATATGTGTGTAGAACCGAATTTTTTGTTGCACAGGAAGAATTGGATTCAGAAGGTAAAAATAACAGTTTACATTCATTTCCCAGTGTTCCTTTTCTGGATGTAGCTGGTTCTGTCCATCATTAATCAATTGGAATTGGATTAGCTCTTCTCTATGTTGAAGAAATCCACTTCCATCAGCATACATCCTCGTACAGTATCATTGTTGAAGTGTATAATGATCTTCTGATTCTGCTCGTTTCACTCAGCAGAAAATGATATCTTTAACTCTTGAGAACTGTACCTGTTATTGAGGCACGTGGAGAAGACATACATGGATGAAGCATGTGATTGTGAATGAACTCTGATGTGATGATATTAAAAAAAAAAAAAGACATTAAGGGATAGAAAAAGTATTGTACTGGGAGAAGAGGAAAAAGGAGGTATAATGGGACTATTTGAATCACTTGAACAAGCACAAAAGATCTACCACAATAGAGGGAAAGAAGGGAAGGAGATAAGCATTGTCTGAAACTTAATCTCATCAATGTTGGCTCAAAGATGGAATAACTTAATCACTCAATTGGGTATAGAAATTTATGTTTCTTATAAAGAAGTAGGAGGAGAAAGGGGAAAGAGAAAGAGAAGGGGTGATAGATGGGAGGGCAGATAGAGGGCAAGGTGGGTTAGAAACAAAGCACTACAAAGGAAGGACAAGGTGGAAAGAGAGAAGGAAACTATACTCAGGGGAGAAAATAGGATGGAGGGAAATATAGAACAGGTAATCATACAGCCGAAGCAGCTATTGGGAAATTTTTCTATATCTAAATAGTTACATAAATAAAATAAAGAGATCAATGATTTGGATATGCATCTAAAAAAGCTAGAAAAAGAACAAATAAAAAACCCCCAATTAAATATCAAATGAGAAATTCTGAAACTCAAAGAAGAGATTATTAAAATTGAATAAAAAACACTATTGAACTAATTAATAAAACCAAGAGTTGATTTTATGAAAAAAATGATAAATCTTTGCTTTATTTGATTACAAAAAGAAAGGAAGGAAAAATTACCAGTACTGAAACTGAAAAGGGTGAACTTACCATCAATGAAATAAATTACAGCAATAATTAGAAGTTATTTTGTCCAACTATATGCCATTATATGTCTGACAATATAATCAAAATGGATGAATATTTACAAAAATTAACAGATGAACAGAAGAGGAAATAAATTATTTAAATAATGCCATTCTAGAAAAAGAAGTTGAACAAGCATCAATGAACTCCCCAAGAAAAAGTCTTCAAGGCCAGATGGATTTATAAGTGAATTCTACCAAATATTTAAAGAGCAATTAATTCCAATACTAGGTAAATTATTTGGACTAATAGATAAGGAAGGAGCCCTGGCAAATTCTTTCATGACACAAATATAGTACTGATACCTAAACCAGGAAGAGTCAAAACAAAAAAAGAAAATTACAGATCAATTTCCCTAATGAATATTGATGCAAATTTTTTGAGTAAAATATCAAGTAAGAGATTATAACAACTTATCAATAAAATAATACACTATGACCAAGTAGGATTTATGCCACAAATGCAGGGCTGGTTCAATATCAAGATAATTATTACCATAATTTAGCATATAAATAACAAAACCAACAGAAATCATATGATAATCTCAATAAGTGCAGAAAGAGCTTTTGACAAAATGCAGCACCCATTCCTATTAAAAACACCAGAGACATAGGGATAAAGGGAACTTTACTTAAAATGATAAGCAGTATCTATCTAAAACCATCAACAAAAACTATTTGTAATGAAGAGAAGATGTCACATTCCCAATAAGATCAGGGGTGAAACAAGAATGCCCATTATCATCAGTGTTGTACTAGAAATGTTAGCTTTAGCAATAAGAAAAGAATAAAGCAATTAGAATAAAGAATGAAGAGATAAAACTATAACTTTTTGCAGATGATATGATGATATATTTAGAGAATCCTAGAAAATTCACCTAAAAATCTACTTGAAACACTTAACAGTTTTAGCAAAGTTGTAGGATATAAAATAAATCCACACAAATCATCAATATTTCTACATATTACTAAAAAATAGCAGCAAGAAATAGAAAGAGAAACTCTGTTTAAAATAACTATAGACAGAATAAAATATTTGGTCATCTACCTGCCAAGATAAACCCAGGAACTCTATGAACAAAATTATAAAAGACATCTAACAAAAATAAAGTCAGATCTAAACCAATTGGGAAAATGTCAATTATTCATGGCTAGCTTAAACTAATACAATAAAAGTGACAATTCTACCTAAATTAGCCTACTTCAGTGTCATATCAATCAAGCTGCCAAAAATTATTTTATCAAGCTAGAAAAAACAATAACAAAATTAATCTAGAAAAACAAAAGGGAAAGACTAACTAGGGAATTAATGAAAAAAAAAAAAAATTGCAAAGGATGGTGGCCTATCAGTACCAGATCTAAAACTCTATTATGAAGCAACAGTCATCAAAATCATTTGGTACTGGCTAATAAAGTTTGGTAAATCAGTGGAATAAATTAGATACAGATTATAATAATCAATAATTGTAATAATCTAGTATTTGATAAACCTCCAAACTCCAGCTTTTGGGATAAGAATTCACTATTTCATAAAAATTGCTGGAAAAAAAAGGAAAATAATACATCAGAAGCTCAGTATAGACCTACATCTCATACCCCATAACAAAATGAGGTCAAATGTGTACATAATTTAAGTGTAAAGGGTGATACCATAAGCAAATTAGGAATGCAAGGGATAGTTGAAGATCTTTGAAGAAGGGAGAAATTTATGGCCAAAGAACTGTAGAACAATATGAAATGCAGAATGGACAACTTTGATTACATCAAATTAAAAAGATTTTGCACAAACAAAATCAAAGCAAACAAGATTAAAAGGGTTACACTGAGACTTTTTTTTTTTTTTAATAGCCAGCACTTCTGATAAGGGCCTCATTTCTTTAATATATAAAGAACTATGTCAAATTTATGAGAATACAAATCATTCCCCAATTGGTAAATGGTCAAAAGATATAAACAGACAATTCTTAGATGATGGAATCAAAGTTATCTATAATCATATGAAAAAAAAATTCTCTAAATTGTTATTGAATAGAGAAATGCAAATTAAAACAACTCTGAGGTACCTCTGCACACTTCTCAGATTGGTTAAGATTACAGGACAAGGTAGTAATAAATGTTGGAAAGGATGTGGGAAAACTGGGACACTAATGCATTTTTGGTAGAGTTCTGAAATGATCCAACCATTCTAGTCAACAATTTGGTATTATGTCCAAAGAATTATAAAACTGCTCATACCCCTTTGCTCAACAGTGCCCAAACGAAATCATAAAGGAGGGAAAAGGAGCAATGTGTACAAAAAAGTTTGTAACACTTCTTTTTGTGGTGGTATAGAATTGGAAAATACATAAATATCCATCAATTGGGGAATGGCTGAATAAATTATGGCATATGAAAGTCATAGAATATTATTGTTCTATAAAAAATGATGAACAAAATGGCAGCTAGGTGGTACAGTGGATAGAGCACCAGTCCTGAAGTCAGGAGGACCTGAGTTCAAATCTAGTCTCAGACATTTAACATTTCTTAACTGTGTGATTCTGAGCAAGTTACTTAACCCCAATTGCCTCAGCAAAACAAAACAAAACAAAAAATGATGAACAAGCTTATTTTAAAAGGCCTGGAATTAATTACACAAGCTGATGCTGAGCAAAACAAGCAAAAATAGGAATACATTGTAGACAGTAACAGAAAAATTGTGCAGTGTCTTCTCAGCAGTTCAGTGATCCAAGGCAATCCTAAATAAACTTTTGAGAGAAAACACCATTTACATCTAGAAAGAAAATATGGAGACAATATAAATCAACACTTCATATATTCATTTTTTTAAATGTTTTTCTTCTGTCATCAATTTTCCCTTTTGTTCTGATTTTTCCCTCCCAACATGATTCATAAAGAAATGTGTATTTAAAAAGTTAATATACATGTAAAAATAAAATACATATATGGAAAAAAAAAATAAAGATGCTCTCAGCATAAAAAGTGTAATCTGCTTTAAAATATGTTAGAAAAAATTGCAAGTAAAACAAGTAGAGACCTTAGGAGAATTTGGCTCCTTCTGTTACTGCTGTTTAGATTTTTACTTTTGCTTCGTTGTTTGGATTTTGACTTCATAATTCCTAGGATATGCTCTCCTTTTTCTTTGGGTCCCTGTTGTGTCAAAAACTGTTAACTTCAAAGGTAACAAAAACAGATTTTTGCCTTTTTCTCTAGACTTAGAAGTTGAATGGACAACTTAGAAGCTCCTGGTATTCTTACTCTCCATAAATCTTGATACTTATAGACTCCATTATCTTATATCTTTTTCACTTTATTACATAAAAATGCTAGCATGTGCCATTATTTATCATTTTAGAATTTCTAATACTGTACTAGAATACTTTGGACCAAAAACTGATTTCAAAATTCAATGTCTTTAAAATTACTTCTGTGGAAATATTTTCCTATTTTTATTCTGTACTTTTTGGGTTTTCTTGTACTGAGCATTTCAATGTTTATGATATTTAATAGATAATTTATTCCACTTGATTTTCCTCTTTTCTTCCAGAGATTGATTCCAATGTGACAAGTTAGATTATTTTTCCACTCAATCAGATTTGGTAACTTGAATGTGAAATGGTATTGGCCATTTTTATTTAACCTGAAAAACACAGGAATATTTAGAATCTCTTACAAATATATGTCATTGGTCACAAGGAGATAGCAAAATATGACCAATGTCTTAATATGAATTTAATTTTCATTAGCTTTGAGAATAGATTCTATAAACATCTGAAAGTTAAACAGCAGCCAGAATTTACATAATTATGTTTTCAGAAACAGAGTGGTAGTGTTGGGAATGTATTTAGAAAGTAATCTAATCTGAAATTTCTTAACCATGGGCATGTGGAACTTAAATAATTCAATGGCTAGATTTTATGGAGTTCGTGATTAATTTAAAATTTTTTGATTATTATTTCAATAAAATCAGTACTTTTTGTAGTATTATGCATTTTATTTAAAACAAGTGATCTATAGGTTTAAACAAACTTCCAAAGGCATTCATTGCCTTCAAAGCATAGGTCCTGACCTAGTTCAACCCCTGTTTAATATATATATGCCATGATTCCATTGTATCAGAAAATAATAAGTGCCTGGAAACAAGAATGCTTCTTATTGCTTCCCATAAGCACACGATTTTTAGGTGCTGAATATCATCAGGTTAGAATGGTATGATCATCTTATGAATGAGTAAAAAAAACAAAACATTGGTAAATACTTCCAAATAATGGAAATACAAATACAAAAACAAAGACTGTTATTACTCTTAATTAGTTTACATTCCAATTGAGGAAGCAAATCATAACGGAAAGAGATGATCAGGAGGGAAACAGATTAAAATGAATATTGAGAAATTTTCTATGTGTGTAGGTCCTATAAAAAATAGCAGAGCTGATTTGATTGTAATTCATGGTTCCAGAACTAAAAAAAAAAATTATAGTAATCTAAGAAGTTAAGAAGAGGTTAAAAAAAAAAAAAACATATGGAGTGGTAAAGTGATAGGAGAAAAATAGTTTATGAAATGTTTGGCGAGGAACTAAGTGATATGAAGCATGATTTGAGATTTTCTGAAATAGTGATCCTGGAGAGAAAACAAATAACCAGAAGAGCACAAACCTGGGGCAGAAGAGATTCCAGAGTATTGTCTCTGGTGTATGTGGAGAATTTACAAAGGTGTTTACAAAGATGTATTTGAATATGGTTTTAGAATTCAAACTATTAGAAATGATTAAACACAGTAACATCAATACATAAAGTGGGAATATTTCCTGGCTATGAAGATACTCTTCACTTGAAGGATTTAATTATTTTCAATCTCACTTTCTAGAAAGAGCCCCAGGATAATTTGAATAGCAGTTCAGCATCCCCCAGAGGAAGATGAGTTGGAAAAACAGCCATAGAAAGAGTAAAATAACAAAACTAATGCAAGCAAGATTAGAAGGGAAGTAACAAATTGGGAAAACATTTTTACAGTTAAAGGTTCTGATAAAGGGCTCATCTCCAAAATATACAGAGAACTGACTCTAATTTATAAGAAATCAAGCCATTCTCCAATTGATAAATGGTCAAAGGATATGAACAGACAGATGATGAAATTGAAACTATTTCCACTCATATGAAAGAGTGTTCCAAATCACTATTGATCAGAGAAATGCAAATTAAGACAACTCTGAGATACCACTACACACCTGTCAGATTGGCTAAGATGACAGGAAAAAATAATGATGACTGTTGGAGGGGCTGTGGGAAAACTGGGACACTGATGCATTGTTGGTGGAGTTGTTAAAGAATCCAACCATTCTGGAGAGCAATCTGGAATTATGCCCAAAAAGTTACCAAAATGTGCATACCCTTTGACCCAGCAGTGCTATTACTGGGCTTATATCCCAAGGAAATACTAAAGAAGGGAAAGGGACCTGTATGTGCCAAAATGTTTGTGGCAGCCCTTTTCATAGTGGCTAGAAACTGGAAGTTGAATGGATGCTCATCAATTGGAGAATAGTTGGGTAAATTATGGTATATGAATGTTATGGAATATTATTGTTCTGTAAGAAATGACCAACAGGAGGAATACAGAGAGGCTTGGAGAGACTTACATCAACTGATGCTGAGTGAAACAAGCAGAACTAGGAGATCATTATGCACTTCAACAATGATACTGTATGAGGATGTATTCTGATGGAGATGGATATCTTCAACATAGAGAAGAGCTAATCCAATTCCAATTGATCAATGATGGACAGAATCAGCTACACCCAGAAAAGGAACACTGGGAAATGAGTGTAAACTGTTAGCATTTTTTGTTTTTCTCTCCAGATTATTTTTTACCTTTCGAATCCAATTCTTCCTTTGCAACAACAACAACAACAAAATTCGGTTCTGCACATATATATTGTACCTAGGATATACTATAACATATTTAATATGTATGGGAATGCCTGCCATCTAGGGGAGGGGGTGGAGGAAAGGAGGGGAAAAATTTGGAACAGAAGGGAGTACATATGTACTGTTAAAACAATGTTATAATTATAAAATTAATTTTAAAAAATAAAAATTAAAAAAAATTTAAAATAATAAACTAAATTTTATGCATGAAAAAAAAAAAAAAAAAAAGTAAACTATTTGTCCCTGATTCACTAGACACAATGGAGAAATGTTTTGAAACTGGAAGTTACAATGTTTGACCACTGGGGGAGAATGTAAATGTAACGCATTCTATGTTATATGGCATTTCAAAAAGAGCTGCTTTTGAAGTGTCAGGGAGATTTAGCCTCCCAGATTACCTCATGCATGTTAGGCTATAGAGAATGGTGTTCAATCACCAGTTGATGAATAATTGATGAATAATTTGATCCTTGGACAAGGATCAAAGACTAAATTCAGAATGTATCTCCTCCTAGACTGATATTTTATAGAGTTTCCTGAAGGAAGAGACTATCTACAGTACCTATACCTGTAGTAGCATTGAAGGGATCAATACTATAGATAGTGTATAAAATATACAGATTTATAAAGGATGCCCAATCAAATATATGAAACAATTTTTCTGAGATGTATATGGCATTTTAATGTTTACAATTCTTATCTTACATCTCTTAATATTCACAGTATTTCTATGAGATAGATAATAGGTTTATTACTACTACATTTTAATAGCTGAGAAAATTGAGGCTTAGAGATAAACTGGCCAATACATAAATGTTGAAGATTGGCTCTGAATGTGTATTTTTAAACTATTTGCTTTTACATAAGTCTTTTAGCCACAATTGGGAAAATCTCCTTGCAATTATCTCTTGGAATCCCTAGCTTCCTTCAAGGCTCAAATCATTTTACCTCTTAAAAGAGAGATTATTCTCTCTAAATCTATCCAGCTCTTGGTTCACATTGCCTTCAAATGACAGTATAGTAATCTTATATGCATTTAAATTTATTTATGTAACATGCATGAACTTGTGGGAGTCATTCCTTTGCCACTCAATCAGGCAACAAATAGTAATTAAGTTCTTACAACAGGCCAGCCACTATGCTAAGGTTTGGAGTTACAAAAAGAGGAATGCATAGCAATTATGGAATTTTGGGAAATATGCTTCTAGCTACAAGTGACTAAATATGCTTCTATGTTGCTGAAGCAGAAATAGGAATAACTCAGAATATGATCTACAAATGTAATGTCCTTATCCTCTGTCCTTCCCTTTTTTCCTTTCTGAAAATGAGGCCAGACAACTTGGAGTTGCTTCTTGAGAGCCAGATGGGAGAAGACCAGCTTGCCCATTTCACTCACCTGGCTTCAGTGTGGTTGAAACACAAGTAAGCTATAAGCTCTGTTCTTTCAAGAAAAACTGAGACTAAGTTTTTGGCAGCCTCATTTATTTCCCAGTCTTACCCTGACTGAGGTGACTGAGCAGTAACCTTGAAATGGAATCATCCAGGTGGCAACCTTCTGAATTCAGGAATGTCTGAAGGTTCTGTGAGTCCTGCAAGTTTAGCAAAAGCTAAAATGTTCCCAGAACCATAATGGTTTACAGCAGGGAAATCTTTCCATTGGAGAGAGTAGCAACTAGAATGAATGGGTTCAAACTCACCATTTTGCCTAAAGGCAAATCTTGGATTTAATTAAAAAAAAAAAAAAAAAAAAAAAAAAAAAAAGCCCTGTTTCTATGTAATGCATGTCTATTTTGTTTTAACATATATATGTGTATACAAAAATATATGTATCAATAGGCATATATATGTGTACATAGGTACATATGTGTATATATTTATACACATATATGTATGTGCTATCATTTATACTATTAGTATATAAGTTACCAAAGCAGCCCTTTTTGTCGCATATTGATTGACTCATGTCTTTTTATTCTTTATCAGTAGCATAGAACTTGGCACATTGTTATTGTCATTGTCATCAGCAGCAGCATACCACTAACACTTATATAACATTAAGCTTTGGAAGTTGTTTTACATATGTTATTTCATTTGATTCTGGCAAATAGCAAATCATTACATTTGCCAAATACCTAAAGTAGGTGCTATTAGTATCTCCAAATGATAGATAAGGAAACAAGCTTATATAAAGTGACCTATCTGGCATCAGTAATAAATGTCTGGGCAGATAATGAAATGTTTATGGGAAAAGAGGTTTCTCCAGTTTAATAAGAATTGCTCACTTAATAAATAAAAATTACTTATTTAATAAAAAAAAAGTAATAAATGTCTGGGGAAGTATTTAAATTTCGTTCTTCCTGATTCCAAGTTCAATGCTTTCTTATATATACACACAATCTTATTTCATTATATATTTTATGAAGCAAACTATACCTTTTGATGGGTGGTTAAAACATAACTATCACCATATCATAAGTTATAATTTATAGTATCAACTTCTATTTTATTAATGTTAATTTATGGAGTTTGCTATAGTAAATAATTATCAAACCAAGATAGTCTCACATCTGAAAATAAGACAAAATATAGTTATTACAGATACTACTTTCCAAAAAGTTTGTTATTTAGGCTTATTATTTTTATATTATACTATTATATTATTAACAAACCATACAATTCCAGTTATAAAAATGAGTATATATTCAGTTAATTATCATCTTATTGCACTAAAATTAGCAAGCATCTGCTTAACTTTCATTTCCAGCATAACTTTTAAAACAACATAGCCTATTTTCTTTTAAATGGATTTTTAAATGAATATTGTTTCTTTCTAAAACTTTCCCTACTTTCCGTGGTCCCACTATCTTTATAACCATTCTTATGTTTTGTTCACATTCAAAATAATATGCAATCATCATAATGGACTACAAACAAAATGAAAAATAACCATGAGATATGTTAACAGCAATTTTATAACACATTGAAAAGATCAAATTAGAGAGTCCATGTTAACAATTCATGATTAATATCTGTGTGAACAAGAGAAAGTCATTTACCACTTATGGATCTGTTTTCTTAACTGTAATATGAGGGATTAGATTAGGTAGCCTCTGAGATTCCTTTAAACTCTGGATCTATAATTCAATTTTCTAATATTAAGTAGTCAAATAAGACAATAGGTTTACAAATTTATCAATATGGAATTGATAGACCTCAAAAAAATTTCAAACTATTAAATCAATAATAAGAATGTACCTTTTTACCCTGTTGGCCCTATAGTGTATAAGTTATAAAAAAAGATCCAGAAAGTATTCAGGCATTCATAAACATTTTTATTTTATTCCAGAGACAAGCACCTTCCATTGCATAACAAAATCACTAAAGATGATAATCAAATTACTGTAGTTCAATTTTCATGCCAGACATCTAAGTACTGAAAAACCATTCCATGCTATCCTTTAAAGGGTTTCCCTTTTATTCTCACTAAAATACTTAAAAAGGTACATATTAATTTTTTTTAATCATAATATGCCAAAAGAAAGCAAGTCATGCTCTTTCTTCCTTTATTTCTAATTGCATTACCTCATGGGGATTAAAAAACTCACTTGGTTTGCTTATTCTTAGACAGAAGCAGATGTATGGATCCTCTAATCTTAAAAACAAAACAAAACAAAACATAGAAGTATAGGAATAGCAAAATAGTTTCTCAAAAAAGTGGGAGAAAAAAATTATAAAATGAAGTCATTGATGCAAAACTTCAACCTATATGAAAAACTTAACATATGTGAAAGGATATTTCATTTCTGGCCAAACAATTAACTTTTCTCACCACCACTATCAATACTAGCACCATTACCAAGACTAATTAATGAAATCATAGAAAGCAAGAGACAGATAATGGAGACAATGCAGTTTCAAGACAAAGTGCAAATATATACTACCTACAAAAGGTTTTGTCATTTTAAAATGTGTGAAATTTTAGTTGGTTGATTTGGAAAACTCAACTGCATTGAATATGAAATTTGGCCATGCCCTTGATTGCCTTCCCAATACTGAATTTACTAGTTCTGGAAGACAAAGGAAAGTTTTGTTATTTATAATCTCTGACTCTTCATCCCTATATACATATCTTCATCCCTATATACATATCTCCATACATACACCCATATCCATTTTTACAGAGTTTCTTGGTCATTTGGAGATCTAGAATCCAAGTTAGAACAGAGGAAAAAAAACTTTTCATAGAGATACAGTGAGTAAATAGCTTTATTTTAAAAAATCACCCATGAAATAATAATGGATTCAAATGAGAGCTTGTCTTAACAATTGAATTTTGACTTGAGGAGAGAAGCAAATGTTGGGATACCAACTAAACAGGTTAAATAAACAAGTATTTTCCAAATTCTTACTATATAGGTTAAACATGATAAAAAGTATATGTCAAATCCAATATATGTCCACATATTTATACAATTACCTTGCTGCAGAAGAAAAATCAAATCCTTCAAAAAAGAAAAAAAAATGAGAAAAAAATTAAATGCAAACAAACAACAAAAAAGAGTGAAAATGTTATGTTGTGATCCATACTCAGTTCCTACAGTCCTCTTTCTGGGTGTAGATGGCTCTCTTCATCACTAGATCTATAGAATTCTTCATTTGAAAATTGTCTATTCATATCCTTTGACCATATATCAATTAGAGAATGACTTAAATTCTTATAAGTTTAAGTTAATTCTAGAAATGAGGCCTTTATCAGAATCTTTGAATGTAAAAATATTTCCCCAATTTATTGCTTCCTTTCTAATCTTGTCTGAAATAGTTTTGTTTATACAAATATTTTTTAACTTATATAATCAAAATATTTTTAACTTATATAATCAAAATTATCCATTTTTTTTTGTTCAATAATGGTTTCCAGTTCTTCTTAGACCACAAATTATTTTCTTCTCCACAGATCTGAAAGGTGACCTATCCTATATTCTTATATATGCTTATCTCACATTTGATGTCTAAATCATGAACCCATTTCAACCTTATCTTGGTATATGGTGTTAGGTGTGGGTTTGTGCTTACTTTTTGCCATACTAGTTTCCAAGTTTCCCAGTAGTTTTTGTCAAATAGTGAGTTCTTATCCCAAAAGCTGGGGTCTTTGGGTTTGTCAAACACTAGATTGCTATAGTCCAGTGGTCCTCAAACTTTTTAAATAGGGGGCCAGTTCACTGTCCCTCAGACTGTTAGAGGGCCAGACTATAGTAAAAACAAAAACTTACTCTGTCTCCGCCCCTCAGCCCATTTGCCATAATCCAGCAGACCACATAAATGTCCTCAGCAGGTTGCATCTGCCCTCCAGGCCATAGTTTGAGAACCCCTGCTATAGTCTATTGACTAGTTTGTCCTGTGAACCTATCCTATTCCACTGGTGAACTACTCTATTTCTTAGCTAGTACCAAATGATTTGATAAATGCTGCTTTGTAATGTAGTTTTAGATCTGGCACAGTTAGGTGACCTTCATTTGCATTTTTTTCATTAATTCCCTTGAAATTTTTTTACCTTTTATTCTTCCAGATAAACTTTGTTCTTTTTTTTTTTTTATATCTGTAAAATAATTTCTTGGGAGTTTGATTGGTATGGTATTGAATAATTAGATTAATTTGGATAGCTGTAATGTTCTGTTCTCTAAATTGTAAACATTCTCTTGGAGCAGATTTTTTGGAGGGCTTCTGGAAGCAGCCTTAGTTTCAATTCAGCTCAATAGTTCCAAATTCAGCCAGGAGTTAAAGTCCAACTCCTTTATTGCCTCTTCCAAAATCTTATCTCCTTCACTTGGGGATCAGCTAGTTTTCTGGAGGTCTTCCTCTCTCCTTGGTTCCCCAGAGCTCTTGCCTGAATGTCTCCAGCCAGAACAAAGATAGAAGTGGGAAATGAATCTTGACTCTGAATCTCCTCGAGCTTCTCCCTAAATTTTCTCCCGAAGTTCTCTTTGGCCCTGAGAGTTTCTCTCTTATATGTTCCACACTAAGTATACACCAATCATTAGATCACGAGGAAACCAGTATTTGTTGTAGGATTAAATCAATGCTAAATTAGATTTAATCATTGTCTCCTCAATTCCACTCAGTACCTTGTTTCAAGTTCTGGCCCATAACATCTCCTTGTAGGGTCAGATAAATCATACTGAATCATGCTAACTTAGATAATTATTGTCTCTATTCATTCCAGTGACTTAGCACCTTGTAAGAATCCTAACAGTCATTTTCATTATATTAGCTCAGTCAACCCATGAGAACTTCATATTTTTCCAATTGATTACTTTATTTGTGTGGAAAGTATTTTATAGTGTTTTCATATAGTTCCTGACTTTCCCTTGGCTGATAGATTATCAAACATTTTATACTATTGACAGTTATTTTGAATGGAATTTCTCTTTATATCTCTTGCTGTTGGACTTTTTTGGTAATACATAAAAATGCTGATGATATCTGTGGATTTATTTTGTATTTTGCAACTTTGCTAAAGTTGTGAATTGTTTCTACTAGCTTGTTGTTGTTGTTGATTCTCTATTTATAGCATCATATCATCTGCAAAGAGTGATAATTTGGATTCCTACTCTAACTCTTTTCATCTCTTTTTCTTCTTTTATGGCCAAAGTTAATATTTCTAATACAATATTGAATAGTAATGGTAATAGTGGGCAACATTGTTTCAATCCTGATCTTACTGGAATGGTTCTAGTTTATCCCCATAAAATATGATGCTTGCTGATGGTTTTAAATAAATGTTATTGATCCTTTTAAGGAAAGCTCTATTTCAATGTTCTTTAGTGTTTTTAGTAGGAATGGGCATTGGGTTTTGTCAAATGCTTTTTTTGTATCTATTGAGATGATCATATGATTCTTGTTAGCTTGGTTATTGATATAGTCAATTATGCTAAGAGTTTTCCTAATATTAAACCAGCCCTGCATTATTGGTATAAATCCTACTTGGTTATAGAGTGTTATCCTGAAGATGACTTTCTGTAATATCTTTGTTAATATTTTATTTAAGATTTTTGCATCAATATTCATTAGGGAAATTGGTCTATAATTTCCTTTTTCTGTTTTCACCCTACTTGGTTTAAGTATCTGCACCATATCTGTGTCATAAAAGGAATTTGGCAGAATTCCTTTGTTCCCTATTTTTTCAAATAGTTTGTATAGTTTTGGAATTAATTATTCTTTAAATGTTCAGTAAATTCACATGTAAGTCCATTTGGCTCTGGAGATTTTTCTTAGGGATTTGATTAATAGTTTTATCCCTTTTTCTAAGATGGGACTATTTAAATAATTTATTTTCTCTTCTGTTAATCTGGGTAATCTATATTTTTGTAGGTATTTCCCCATTTCACTTAGATTATTAAATTTGTTGGCATATAGTTGGGCAAAATAACTCCTAATTATTGCTCTGATTTCCTCTTCAGGGTGGAAAGTTCTTCCTTTTTATTTTTGAGACTAAAAATTTGATTTTCTTCTTTCCTTTTTCCAATCATATTCATTATTTTTCTATTTTGTTTGTCTTCATAAAACCAACTGTTAGATTTATTTATTAATTCAATAATTTTCTTACTTTCAATTTTATTAATCTAATTTTTATTTTCAGAATTTCAAATCTGGTATTTAATTGTGGGTTTTTAATTTGTTCTTTTTATAGCTTTTTTAGTTGTAAGCCCAATTCATTGATCTTCTCTTTCTCTATTTTATGCAACTACATTTAGAGATATAAAATTTCCTCTAATAACCATTTTGTCTGCCTCCCAAAAATTGTGGTATATTGTCTCGTTGTCATTTTCTTGGATGAAATTATTGATTGTGTCTATGATTTGTTGTTTTACCCATTCATTCTTTAGGATTAGATTATTTAGTTTTCAATTAATTTGTGTTCTATTTTCCCCTGACCTTTTATTGCATGTAATTTTTATTGCAGTATGATAAGAAAATTGCATTTACTATTTTTGTCTTTCTGCATTTGATTGTGAGGTTTTTAATGCCCTAACAAATGGTCAATTTTCTATGTACTCCTGAGAAAAATGCATATTTCTTTCAGTCTCCATTCAATTTTCTCCAAAGGTCTATCATCCCTAACTTTTCTAGGACTCTATTTACCTCCTTAGCTTCTTTCTTTTTTATTTTGCAGTTCAATTTATCTAGTTCTGAGAGAGCATGGTTGAGATGCCCCACTACTATAGTTTTGCTGCCTAATTCTTCTTGTAGCTCTATTAACTTCTCCTCTAGGAATTTGGATGCTATATAATTTGGCACATATATGTTTAGTATTGATATTACTTCATTATCTATGGTATCTTTAATAGAATGTAGTTTCCTTCATCTCATTTAATTAGATCTATTTTTGCTTTTGCTTGATCTAAGTTCAAGATTGAACTTTTTTTTTTTTTTAATTTTATTTATTTATTTTTTTTTACCTCAGCTGAAGCATAATAGATTCTGCTCCAATCTTTTACTTTTACTCTGTATGTGTCACTATGTTTTAAATGAGTTCCTTGCAAACAACAAATTGTAGGATTCTGGCTTTTAATCCGGTCTGCTAACTGCTTCCATTTTTTAGGAAAATTCATCCTATTCATATTCACAGATAAAATTTTTATCTTGTTTACCCCAATTATATTTTTCTCTTCCCTTTCCCTTCTCCTCAGTATTTTTTCACTGATTACTCCCTCCCTCAAATAGCCCTCCCTTTTTGCAGCCCCTCCTTTTTATATCTTTCTCCTTCTACTTCTTCTCTCCCTTCTATTAGCTTCCTCCCTTCCTTTCCCCCTTCTTCTCCTACTTGCCTATAGGGTGAAACAAACTTCTCTGTGAAGCTCTGATATTCTGTCTTTCAGTCAAATCTGATGAGAGTAAGATTTGCACAATGCTCATCCCCCTCCCCTATTTCCTTTAATTTCAACAAATCTTTTTTGCCTCCTTATGAGATGTAATTTACCCCATTTAACTCCATTTTCCTATTCTTTCAGTAAAATCATCATTCTTCCTCAAATTTCTTTTTTAAATAATCACTATAAAATCAAATTATATATACACCCTCTAACTATACCCATAACAGAGATAGAGATCTCAAGAGTTAAACATATCATCATCCCATATAGGGATATAACCTTTTAAAATTTAAAAGAAAGGTTTTTCCCCCCTTTTTATGTTTCTTTTGAATTCTGTATTTTAAGATCAAATTTACTATTCAGCTCTAGTCTTGTCATCAGAAATAGATGAAATTCATCTGTTTCATTGAATATCCATCTTTTTCCCTACAAGATATTGCTGAATTTTGCTGGATAATTGATTCTTGGTTGTAATCTAAATTACTTTGCCTTTTGGAATATCAGATTCCATGCCCTTTAATCTTTTAAAGTGGAAGCTGCTAGGTCCTGGGTAATCCTGATTGTGGCTTCTTGATATTTGAATTGTTTCCTTCTGGCTGTTTATAATATTTTCTCCTTGATTTGATAATTCTGAAATATAGCTACAATGTTCCATGGAGTTTTCATTTTGGGTCTCTTTCAGGAGGTGATTGGTGAATGGTTCTGGTTCTAGGACATCTGGGCAGTTTTCCTTAATGATATACTGAAATATGATGTCTAAGCTCTTTTTTATATCATGGTTTTCAAGAAGTCCAATAATTCTTAGATTATCTTTCATAGATTTATTTTCCAGGTCAGTTGTTTTTCCAATGAGGTGTTTTACATTTTCTTTTTTTTTTCTTTTTTCTATTTTTTTGGTTTTTTTCTTTTGTTTTGTTTTGTTTTGTTTGACTGTTTTTTGAAGTCTCATTGATTCATTCACTTTCATTTGTTCAATTCTAATTTTAGTGAATTATTTTCTTCAGTTACCTTTTTTTAATCTCCTTTTGCATTTGGCCAATGGAGCTTTTATATGAAGTGTTTTGTACCATGGATATAGACATAAAAAGGGATATTACAAACAAGTTAAAAGGACAAAATATAGTTTACCTCTCAGATCTGTGGAGAAGGAATGAATTTGTGGGCAAAGAAGAACTGGAAATCATTGTTGAATAAAAATAGACAATTTTTATTATATTAAGTTAACAATTTTTGTACAAACAAAACTAATGCAGAAAAGATTAGAAGGGAAAAAAATAAACTGGGAAAACCTTTGTACATTCAAAAGTTCTCATAAAGGCCTTATTTCTAAAATATATAGAGAAATGACTCAAATTTTAAGAATTCAAGCCATTCCCAATTGCTAAATGGTCAAAGGATATGAACAGACAATTTTCAGATAAAGAAATTGAAAAAATTTCTAGTCATATGAAAAGGTTCTCTAAATCACTATTGATCAGAGAAATTAAAATTAAGACAACTCTGAGGTATTTCTACACATCTCTCAGATTGCCTAAGATGACAGGAAAAGACAATCATGAATGTTGGAAGGGATGTGGGAAAACTGGGACACTAAGACATTGTTCGTAGAGTTGTGAATGGATCCAGCCATTTTGGAGAGCACTTTAGAACTATTCCCAAAGGACTATCAAACTGTTTATATCCTTTGATTCAGAAGTGTTTCTATTGGGCTTATATCCCAAAGAGATCTTAATGAAGGGAAAGGGAGGAGAACAATGTACATAGCAACAGCAAGATTATATGATAATCAATTTGGATGGACATGGCTCTTTTCAACAGCAAGGTGATTCAGGTCAGGTTCAATGGTTTTGTAATGAAGAGAACCATCTGCACACAGAGAGAGGACTGTGAAGATTAAATATAGATTACAACATAGTATTTTTATTTTTTGTTGCTGTTTGCTTGAATTCTGTTTTCTTTCTCATTTTTTCCTTTTTGATCTCATTTTTCTTGAAGAGTATGATAATTGTGGAAATGTATATAGAAGAATTGACATATTTAACATATATTGGATTACTTGCTGTCTAGGGGAGAGCAATGGGAGGAAAGGAGAGAAAAAATGTGGAATACAAGGTTTTGCAAGGGTGAATGTTGAAAATTACCTATGAATATGTTTTGAAAATAAAAAGCTTAGAAAAAGAGAACCTAGTTATGATGACAAGAAATTTAGTCAAAGTCAAACAGTGATACAATGAGTTTTCTCAAAATTATACATTTCAAGCAAGCAATTTGTCTTATCTGAAAACTGGTTCATACTGATCAATTATTTATTGATTCAATGTTTCTTTGATTATTTACAGAAACTTTTAGGGGATTGGAACACCTATTTTTTTCTAAATTCAGGGACCTGTACCTGTCTATTCTCAGTCTCTCCATTTGGAAAGTCCTTAATCTTTCATGCCATTGGAAATCAGAATACCTATGCTGCATTCTTTCTTTTAAATTAATTGTTTTTGAATGTAAAAGAATCCATTTCACTATGTAATTGGAATCCAATCCTGGTCTGAGAATAAGGTCTGTTCCTAATATGTTCCCAATAAATTGACATGCATTGCTTAATAACCAATATGATAAGAAATCTTAACTTTTGTTAAATTTCAGTCATTTCATCTTTCACATGCCACAGAATACAGACCTGAAAAGCTGTTCCCACACCTTTCCTTCAATTACACCAACTTAGAATCAACAAAATTTCCAAAAATTGGAAAGTATCTCTGAAAACAGTAATACAAAATAAATATATATCCATATTCCCCCATTTCCAATGTCAGAAACAGAGGCCAAATATAACAGAGTACAAAGAAAATAAATAGTTTAGAATATGATTATAAAAAGAAAAAGAAATTACCTAAAACTACCATGCTCACAGGAAAAATCAGGAAAGAAATTATTAGAAAATGATGTCAAAATAGCTAGAAAACCTCAGAGAATGTGTAAATTAGAAATAACTTCTGGATTTACCAGAAAAGCTAAAAATGATTTTTGAAATCAAATATGAGTGGTAGAAGAAAAGTTGAATAAAGAAATGAGTCAGACAAGAAATTATAATGGTTGGAGCTAAGATAGCAGTGAAATGAATCCACTGAGCTCTCCCTAAAACCTTTCCAAACACCTCAAAAATGCCATAAAGAATTTATGCAGGAACAAAACCTGCAAAAGAATGGGGTGAAATAATTTTCCAGCCAAAAGGAACTTAGATTCTAGCAGGATCTTCACCTTTCAGCTAGGTGAAAATGAAGTACAATCCAGCTCAAACCTCACCACCACAGTCCTGATCTCAGATTACAGAGGTCTCTTTGCTAGCACTGAGGCAAGGCTCTATTGCTTTGCTCATACTCAGACCTAATTTTTTTTTTTTGATCAAGGCCTTATTTCTTAAACATATAGATAAATGAATTATATTTATAAAAATAAGTCATTCCCAATTGATAAATGATTAAAAGATATAAATGGTTTTTAGATTCAGTAATCATAGCTATCTATGTTCATGTTCTACATACTAGTGCTACACATTATTGTTTGGAAAAATGCAAATTAAAATAATTCTGAGGTACTACTTCTTACCTATTAGATTGGCTAGGAAAGTGACAAATTTTGAAATGAAAAAAGAGGCAGAAAAATCACTGATAAAAGAACTCCTTAAAATATAGAATTGATTAAAAAAATGCTAGCCATCCCTAGGGAAAAAAAAATAGATGTTATCTGAACACAGATTGAAATATACTTTAAACTATTTTTTTCTTTATTTTTGAGGGGGTTTTGGTCTACTTTTTTTTTCTTTTGCAACATTATCAATATAAAAATGGATTGCATGATTACACATGTAAATCCTATATTGATTTTGCATTTTCAATGGGACAGGAGGTTGGGAGGTACGAAGGAAGAGCTATAGAACTCATTTTTTTTAAATAGTACATTTTAGTCTTTATTCAGACAATATCAGTTCTTTTTTGAAGGTGCATAACATTTTGCATCTTAAGTACTTTGAAATCTTCTTTGATCATTTTATGGCTATGAATAGCTAACACATTCACAGTTGATTATTATACAAAATTATTTTTACTATGTACACTGGTTCTGCTCACTTCACCTTGCATCATTTTATGCAATTTCTTCCAGATTTTTCTGGTCATTTTGTTTGTCATTTCTTATAGCACAATAATATTCTGTCACAATCACATATCACCAGTTTTAAAATGTTTAAAAATTATTTTTACATATAAATGTGGAAAATATAATACTAAATAAATATAGTAAGTAAATAAAATGATATACAAGTAAACAAAAAAGAAAATTACAAAATAAAGTTTCTCTTGCAAATTAAAAATAATAAAAATATTATTTATAGCAATAAATTCACCTTCTCAAAATGTCTATGGACAGATGAAATTATAAGTGAATTCTCTCAAACATTTCAAGACCAAGTAATAGTAATAAATACTATATAAACTACTTAAAAGAAATGAGTAAAGAAGGGAGCCTATCAACTTATTTCTATTATACAAATATGGTTTTGGTACCCAAATTACATAGAAAGAAAAACAGAACTATTTTGATAGTAAATATTGATGGAATAATTTTAAATGAATAAAAGTGAGATTACAGCCATAAAAATCATATGATTATATGTGATTATACACTATGACAATGTCAAGATTTATACTATGTATGCAAGATTCTTTCAATATTAGGAAAAATATAAGCATAATTGATCATATCCTTAATAAAGCAATAAACATGATTATACTAAAACATAGAAAAAAAAGTTTTTAAAATATACAATAAATGACAACTAAAAAACATGAATCAATGGAGCAATGGAGCTTTTCTTAAAATAAATAGTATCTATCTAAAACCCAAGATTATATTCTGTCTAAAGTGGCATTAAAGTAGACATTTCTCAGTAACATAAAGGATGAAGAATAATGTCAGTTGTAATAACTATTATTGAAGAAATGGTTATTATAGCAATAAGACAATAAATAAAAATGGAAGGAATGAAAATAAGCAATGAGGAAAGAAAACTATCACTTTGCAAATAATATGATGGAATAATTACACTAGAAAAACAAATAAAAGCTTGTTAAAATGCAACTTTAGCTGTTTAGATCACATAACTCACATAAATCATCTGTACATATATGTCTATCTATATGTAAAGATAGATATGTAACTAGATAGATATGTAACTACATATACATTTATATCTATTATATACTGCAATCTCTATTGCAAAAAAAAAAAAATCCTGAGGGAAAAAAAAAGGAGATATTTCACTTAAAATGTCTATAGACGGGGCAGCTAGATGGCGCAGTGGATAGAGCACCAGCCTTGAAATCAGGAGGACCTGAGTTCAAATTTGGTCTCAGACACTTAACACTTCCTATCTGTGTGACCCTGGGCAAGTCACTTAATAACAGCCTCTGGAAAAAAAAAAAAAATCTCTATAGACAACATAAAATACTTGAGAGTATACCTGTGCAAAGGCACAGCCAGCAACTTTAGAAAACCATTATAAGCACTATTATAAATGCCATCATAAAATACTTTTCAAATAAAGATATATGTATGTTTATGTATGTTTGTGTATGTATGTATGTATTAAAAATCAAAAGAATGTTAATTGTTTATGGTAAGGACAAGCCAATACAAAAAAAAAAAAAAAAAGACAATTCTACCTATTTTCTTATTCAGTGGCATACTATTCAATCTACCAAATAATTATTTTCAAACCTAAAAAAAATTAACAAAATTCATCAAGAATGATCAAAATTTATGTATAAAAAGGAATCAATAAAAAGTATGAAGGACAGCAGCCTTGCAATATCAGATTTCAAATTATATTACAAAGTGAAAACAATCTGATGCTAGCTAAGAAATAGAGTGATGGATCAGTAGAATAGATTATGTTCATAATACATAATAGTAAATTACTGTAACTAATGTTGAAAGGGATATTGAAATTGGGACATAAATGCATTATTGATAGAATTCTGAACTGGTCCAGAACTATAGAACTATACTATACTATAGTATGCTATACTATTGAACAATTTGTAACTATGTTCCATGTGTCCTAAAGTTTTTGCTCCAAGAAAATGTTTATATTCCAAAGAGATTAAAGGAAAGTGGAAAGGACTTTTTTGTATGAAAATACTTAAAACATTTCTTTTTGTGATGGAATGGCTAAACAACTTTTTAGTATATGATCACAATGGAATTCTGTTGTGTTATGAGAAATGATGAACATCATGGTTTCTTAAAAGCCTGGCCTTATTCATATGAAGTCATATAAAGTGAGTGTACAGAATCAGATGATCATTGAATACGGTAATAGCAATATTGTATTGATGATCAACTGACTTAGCTCATCATATAAAGAACATGATTCAAAACAATTACAAATGGCTCATGATTTAAAAAAAAAAAAAAAAAAGGTCCCCATCTCCAGAAAGAGAACTGATAAACTCTGAGTACAGATTGAAACAAATTTTTTCAGTTCTTTTTTTTGTTGTTGTTGATTTTGGTCTTGTGTATGTATTTTTGGTATTGGTGGTATTGTATATATGTTTTCTTTCATAAGGCTAATGTAGAATTATGTTTTGCATAGTTTGAAATGCAAAATTTATATCATAGCACTTGCCTACTCAAAGAATGGAGGGAAGTTTGAAAGTAGTGAGAAAATATGATTTGAAATTTTATAAAATAATGTTAAAGTTTTTTAATGTTATTGATAGTTAATGAAATATTATGCATTAAAATATTAGACCTATATATTTGTACTCCTAGTAACTTATTATATGCATAGACACCATTCTCTTAATTGCTGTTTACAGTAACTTCTCTTCCCCACCAAACCCTTCCTACCAACAACAAAAAATATTTCTATATAAATTTAGAATTTTTGATGTTTGAGTGAATTTATGACAAGAAGATGTATTTCTTGGTGCTGAGTCAAAATGAAATAGAAACTTAAACAAAAAAAGAAAAAAAAAAAAGTCTTCCAAACAAAGGGAGAATAATATATCTCAAAATAAATCCAGAGCTACAATCCAAGTCCATATGTTTAATATCATGCCTTTTCCCTGTAAAGAAAGATGTAGCTTTATAATTTAGTCAAGTAATACAAAGAACATAATCAAAATCAGTAAGCACAGGAAAATTTGTGAGTTAGATGAAATGAACTAAGTATATTTAACTTTAGCAAGTGATAAGCAAGGAGAACATGAAGCCTACAAAGTACCTGCCACTGGAGACGAGATTTGTCATTGTCTAGGATCTAGGATAATATAAGTTACAATAATGAAAATGAATAGAGATGTTAAAACAAATGTTCTGGCAAAAAAAACAAAAACAAAAACAAAAAACCCTTAAGATTGTAGAAACAATCCTATCTTAGTCACTCAAGAAAAGGCAAGCAATTCAATAGTGTTTATGCACGTATAATCATGCAAAATATTTCCATATTAAATTCAAAAATAAATACACAAACAAATAAAACAAGAAATTTATTACTCTCTCTCCTCTCACCTTGTCCCTCCTCAAGAATGTTTTGCTAGTGTTACTATTGGGCTTATATCCCAAAGAGATCTTAAAGAAGGGAAAGGGACCTGCATGTGCAAAAGTTTTTGTGGCAGCCCTTTTTGTAGTGGCTAGAAATTTGAAATTGAATGGATACCCATCAATTGGACAATGGCTGAATAAATTGTGATTTATGAATGTTATGAAATAGTATTGTTCTATAGGAAATGACCAGCAGGATGATTTCAGAGGGCCTAGGGAGAGTTACATGAACTGATTCTAAGTGAAATGAGTAGAACCAGGAGATTATTATACACTTCAACAACAATACTATATGATGATCAATTCTGATGGTCATGGTTCTCTTCAACAATGAGATGATCCAAATCAGTTCCAATTGTTCAGTAATAAAAAGAACCAGCTACACCCAACAAAAGAACTATGGGAAAGGAGTATGGATCACAACATAGCATTTCCACACTTTCTGTTATTGTCTGCCTGCATTTTTGTTTTCCTTCTCAGGTTATTTTTACCTTCTTTCTAAATCTGATTTTTCTTGTGCAAGATAACTGTATAAATATGTTTACATATATTGTATTTAACATATACTTTAACATATTTAACATGTATTGTACTACCTGTCATCTAGGGGAGGGGATGGGAGAAGGGGAAAAGTTGGAATAGAAGGTTTTGCAAGGGTCAGTGTTGAAAACATGCATATGGTAAATAAAAAGCTATAATAATTTTTTTTCCTTGAATGCTTTAGATGTAGAACCCTTAAGCTTGTTATCTTCTTTTGAATGTATGTTTTGATCTTCCTTATCATAACTTTCTCTGCTCAGAATTTTTTTTTTCTTGCAGCTTACTCATTTTCCCAGACTATTCATTGAGTTTTGACTCTTTGTTAAAGTAGGGTTCCCCTTCCAAGGAGGATGACACATTTCCCCAAGTTTCAGGGGTTTAAAGCAGCTGTTTTCAGAAATGTTTCTAGAGACCTATACGTTTTCAGTCCTTGCAAAGGGGTTATAATTAAAGGAATTTATATTAACCATAAAGAAAAATATGTTTATAATTCCCCTGACCTATGTCCTGGTCTATGAGTTGTGCACTCTTTTCTGCACTACTGTACTGTGAAGTACTGTGAGGAAGATTTTAGCTCACTTTTGGCCACAAACTCTGGTGCTAGTGTTCTTCTTCCCCCTAGGACTGTCAACCAGGACTTTGCCCCAGATCTGAGTATGGACAAAGTAACAGAGTCCTGTCTCAGTGCTAGCAAAAAGATGCCTTTTAATTTCTTTCTGATTAGTTATTATCCCTTCTCCCCTTACTATATATCTGTGGGCTGAGATCTCTGGAAGCAGCTGCTGTTGCTACTGATTCAGTAGCTCCCAAAGCCTGCTTCTGATTTGCTGGTTTCAGGATTTTGATGGTGGGGCTTAAGTTGGACTGTGAAACCATACAATATAATGCATTTCTGATTACCTTATTTTGAGAATGGAATGGCATCATCCAAATCATCCAAGTTTGTTTTTGTCAAGATGGAAGATAAAAAGGTACCATATAATAGTTTGAATGGAAATTATAAACTATTAGTTTTTTTTTCCAGCTACAACCCTGAATTAAATCATTATTTAGCTTGACTTGAAAATTTGATTGATATGTTGCTGCAGACAGATATATGAAAATTTACCCTCTATATATGTTCCTTACTTTTCTTCTTTCACTAAATTTCTCCATAAATTAGGGTTGCTATGTTTCCTCAGTAATTTTTTCCACAGTAGTTATCCTTCTTTAGCTTAATGTATTACTTTCAGAAGGAACAAGTAAAATCCAACTATCTTAGCTTGAACTGTGACATATTAGATAATTTCAGTACATTAGATAAGATTAGAAGAACAAATGCCTGGCAAATAGCAAGACCAAGAATATGATTAGGATAAGTTAGATGAATTTTGATGGACTCTATACTGTCAAAAAGCCTAATTATTGAAAACTCCCTAGAAATTGCAAGTAAGATATCATTTTAATAGGAAAATTAAGTACTGTGGGGATGATACTAAATGAATGAAAGGAAGTCACAGAAGAGATAAGGTAAACATCAACAGAAAAATACTCATCTAACTTGCCATTTTGTTCCATGATGGTCATAATTTCTTAGTAAGATAAGGAAGATTACAACTGAGTTGTAAGACACGATGGAAAAGGAAAAAAAAAATAGACACACAAACAAAAACTTGAAGTATTCCTTAAAATTAAATTGACATAAATGAAATAACAGAATTGATTCACATTTCTGCTATTTTTCTAAAGGCTGTTTGATAAGAATATAAAGTTATATTTTTATCTTCTGATTTCCTATTTCTTATCTGTTGCTTGATTTTGTTACTGCAACAAACAAATGATTTGGAAGAGTTTCTTCATTTGTTTTAAATAGAATTACAAAGGATCTTCAAACATTATATATTTTAATACACTCATTTTATAGGTGAAGAAATTGAGACTTGATTAAGTGATTGGAGAAGAATGAGAAATATAGTAAATGACAAAATTGAACATAGGCCTTACTGACTCCATATGTTTTAGTCTTTTTGAAATATTTACCTTAATTCTTTCACTTTATATTTAGTAGTGAAATGCATTCAGAAATGAAATTTACAGAATACCAATGATTGACTTCTAAATTTACTGAGGAAGTCTTATAGAAACATAAAAGTAATAATTCTTGTTAGAAGAAAAGAGGAAAAAAAACCAATTCTTTAGTAGTTATTTATATCAAATATTGACTTAAATGCTTCTATGGACAATTTCATCCTGGAGATGAAATTTTGAATATAATATGAGAATTCACAAAACTTTTCAGAGTAATTTTTTAAAATATCACATTTTCCCTATGAAACTTATACCTATTATTCAAGGATATCTACATTCTGGTCTGAACATACCTTTTGGAACTTTTCTTATGTAACTAAATTAGATATATGCTGGAAATTTATGCTTGAGACAGTGAAGCTATGTAACTGATAGCAGCAGTTAATAAAATAACAATGATTGAATGGTCAAATCCAAATGGTAATCATAATGGATCAATGTTAGTATGGAAGGAGACATTTAGGTAATTGCCCAAGTGGTGTTCACTTCACCAAATATTCTTTAGCTTTTTTATCAATTATTCAGATAAAGGACTATATGATATACTTGGTGGCAATGAGAGCAGGTTAAAATTTCCTCAAAGAAGACAAAAAAGAATGCTATTTCATAGTGCACCTACATTGCTGCTCACAGTATGTGAAACAATTGGAAACATCAGACTAAGAATTTTTACAATACAAGCTCATTCCAATTTTCTCTCCATTTCAAATGTCTATGTCTTTGAATTGGCCAACCACCACACTTGCCATATTCTGTCTCTTCATTTTCATCTTATTTAATGTCTCCCTTCTTTCAAGGTGCACCTCAAGCACCTTATTTTCTTTACCTGATAGTGCTCTTCCTCCTAAATTGCCTTTTATTTTATAATTTTTTCTTTTATCAGAATTTATTCTACTTCTTATTATTTCATACATCAATTAATCAAAAAATTAAGTATCTATTTTGTTCCAGACACTGTACTAAGCAATCAACAATTATTGTGTCACTTGATTCTAATAACCTCCATATGCTCTTAGAAATTCCATGTATCCTCAGAATTAGTCTTTTCTCTTCCTAATACAATATGTTCTTTGTAGGAATTTAAGTCTTTGTTTATCTTATAGAATGTTTGCTATCTAGAAAATAACTTGCTGATTATTCCATTGATTTATTAAATCTCTGGGTGATAAGATTATGGGGGGAATATATAGTACACTATTGAACAAATCAGAATTCAAATACTCAGGAAACATGGGATTTATAATGGATATGTGAAAATAAAATTTATTGGTGATAAAGACAAAGTCTTACTTTTGGATTTAAATAAAAATCAATCTCATGAGTAAATATTTTGAGAGAACTGGAAAACAGTAGTTACTGAAGGGGTGAATTGAGATGTAGCACTTACTGGATTGCAAGCTCTATTCTAATAGTATGATATAAGGCAGAAGTTCAGTGAACTGCAAAGAAGTGCAGTTGATCAATACTGTGATGTAAGGCAGAGGCCATATAGCAAAGTAGATAGAAAGTGCTGTCCTGGAGTCCTGAAGTAACAGGTTCATACATGTAACCTCAAAGTGCAAAGTGTCAAAGGACAATAATCTTGATCCCACTCTGGTTAGTCTCTCTGGAAGCCATAGTTTTAGAAGGGCTTTGATAAGCTTTATAGATAGAGAGGATAACTAAGGATTAATTAAAGACCTCATATTAGTTCTATATACTTGATACCTGCAGCATCTTGAGCAACTCATACAATCCATTTGAGACCCACGTTACTTAATCTACAAAATGGAGATAACAAAATTCTTAACTAAAAATTATTTTGAGAATTAGATGATAAAATTAGGTAATTTGTCTATAAGAATTAATTAAGAACCAATTTTATAGTAGATACTTTTAGATGCTAGAAATGCAAAGATAAAAAAAAATTTAATAATCCCCATCTTTAAAAAACATATTGTATCAGGGAAAATATTTATGTGTATATACATGTATATATATATATATATATATATGCATGTTTTTGTGCACATATTCATAAATACATCTGTGACTATACACGTGGATTTTCACACATTGAAACAATATGTGTATATACATTCATAAAACATAAATGAATATGTAATATACATAGGTGTGTATATATCCAAGTGCCTACATATTCATATGCATATTATAATATAAACCCATGTGCATGAATGTTTTATCACAGAGGAAATATACATGCAAACACAAGCATGTGTACACATATAAGTGCATTGTTTTTATGTGTTATACATACATTTATGTATAAACATACATTTATAAACATCTATGTACGTTTGCACCTCTGGGTATGTGTGTGTACATATGTGTCTGTATACATATAAATATATGCATATGTACATATCTACAAACATATATTTCTTTAAGAATATTTATGTTCTACATACATAAGAACTATAACTATATTTTTCTTTATGAATCATGAAATTTAATCTTTTGTTAAAAATGACATGGTATATAGGGCCTTTGATTTCTTTGCATCAGGAAATTCTAGTGAAAACATTTTCTCCACTAATGCATATGAACTTCTGGTTTTGAATTTTTTATATTAGAGATAAGGGGCCAAAAATATCTGACTCTGTTAAGCATTGCATTGACTGTACCATACTTCTTTCACTATAAATAAAATGTAATCCTTTTGAAATCTTATAACATTATTAAATATTATTTTTCTTATATTTATAGTCATAAATAATAAATAAAATCAATTTATTTATTTTAGGTATATCATCTTCTAAAGTATAGTTTATTTCCCATGTTCCTCTATAGCATGGTTTCTTAAACTGTAATTGAATGTGAGGGTCATGAAAAATTTGGCTACAGTAAAAGGTATCAAATATTCTTCCAACATTTAATTCTTATATAAAAATAAGCAAGCACATCTACCTCATTAGTATGCATTTCATCTTTAATAATAGTAAAATTCTATGTATATCAAAGAATTGTTTTAAAATAATGTTTATGATTTATTATCAATAAATGTTTAATTTTTATACTTATTGCATATCTAAATACTTCAAGTTTTGTAAAAAAAATTTCTGGGACAAAAAGGGATCATAAGGGAAAAAAGTTTTAGAAGCCCTGCTGCAAAGGACAATGTCATTATGAATTAGTTAAAAATAACTTATTTCATTAATCAAAGGGAAAAACATTTTATACAGACTGACAATGAAGATACCACTATCCTTGAATATCTTTGATTTTTACAATGTTATTAGTTTTTAAATGTTATTTTAATGTTGTTGCCAATTTTTTTTTTTTTTTTTTTTTTTTTTTTTTTTTTTTTTTTTTTTGTGAAGGGATAGGGAAAGGGGAGAATCTGAAATAAAAACTACAAGATGTTATCCCACCAAAGACATAACAGAACAAATGACTTCAATTTCTTTTCTTACCATCTGCTATAAAATTATTAATGAACAGAAGTTTTGCTTAAAGAATTTAAATGTATTTCTGGTTACTTAAACATAATGAACTATTAACTCCAGATAGTGCTAGATAGTGTATATACTTGAACAGGCGTATCAATTACCTTTAGAAATAGTTTCATTTCTCTGAGCTACTTTATTTTATCACCAGTAACCACCAACATATACCTTATTTGCTAATACAATTTATATTCCAAAAGATGATCATTGTTCCTGAAAGACTACCTGTTTATTTAAAATCAATTCACAAACATTATCTGTTTTAGATCAAGGAGTGAAAGGATAACTGCTCTTTTATCATGGTCCAAGGCAGTACCTCTTATAAGTTAGATTTATTTATAAGATGTCTGAGCTAGTAAGGTCTTGAGATAAATAATTTTAAAGTTATGTAAAATCTGACAAATTCATTGTCAATTTGATTTCTTAAAATTATGGTGTGCCAACCCTCTTATTGTTTAGTTAACTGAAGTGCAGAGGTAATGGTAGAAGGACTGCCTGCTGACATTTTATGCCTTTTAAACCTTCTAGCAAAGATAAATCCAAACCTTGCTTATTTTCTCAAGTTTCCAGTCCCTAACACATACACTTTCCTTTCTGATCTGTTATGTGTAGAAAATAGTTCTCCCTGCTGCTCCAGGAGATTTCCCCTTTCACAGTGATGTCCCATTGCATTTTACAGTAGAGGATCCAAAATAAAAAGTATCCAGACTTCAGCTCAATATTCTCTGAGCACCCAAATGTTAAGTCACTGCAATTCATATCAGCAAGACCTTTAAGGTTTTTCAGTCCACCTGGTTTAATTCTTCCCTTTGTGAATGAAGCCAAATATAACAATGTTTCACAGTGTAATTGAGAAAAGGGAAGAGGTACAATGTATTTGAGAATCCAGTCCAGAATGGTGAGAAGGAAAATCTGTTTTTTCTCACTGTCACTTTGTAACCTGATGAGCCCAAAGAATTTGTCAAATTTTCATTGACTATACACAGATCAAAATGTAACCTCTTGCTCTTCTTTCTCAGAAAGGGATTTGAAGAATATCATGCTTTTATTTTGAATGTCTTATTTGGATATTGTATATCATGTTTATAAATTCAAATGTGATCTATGAACTCATGCTGGAGAATGACTATATAATGTGAATTTTTATATAACATAGGTCTATGTCTGACTTTGTAGAACTGTATAATTTTTGAGATTGATGGAATATTCTTGTCCATTTACTCAGGCCTCAGAAATTTACAAACGATAGAGCTAAAGCCTAGAAATGTGAAGTGATTTATTCAATTTTGCTGGAAACAGAAATAGGTAAATTGTTATAGAATTTAAAGCTAGAAGGGATTTTAGAGAAAGTCTAGTATAATTAATTCATTTTGCAGTTGGAAAATAAAATTAAAACCCAGAAAGTAAAGTAACTGGCCTAAAATCGCACAAATAAGCACAAATAAGTAGTGGAATAAGGATTCAAATATTAGTGTTCTGATGTTCAGTACAGAGTTCTATATACTCACTCCCATCATAAAGGTGTTATACTCTATGCTATCTGACTTATCTTAGATGTTATCTTTCTTCCACAAGATCATATGTCCAAGGAAGTAAAGTTCTTATTTGAAAATTCCCTTCTTTATAGCTAGTTCCAGTCTAATTAGTAAACGAAAACTCAAATAAAATCTTGCCAGAGAAAGGAAGTCAACCATAAACCTTTTACCAACCAAAGCCTCTTTGTAGTTTTATCCTATGAAAGGGAAACTGGCACTTTTCTGTTGTTACAAATCAAATTTGCTGTCTCTTGTGATTCCATTTGTCTCCCTTCAAAATTGTTCTTCCAACTCTGGGATTCTACATACAGAATTCAAAATAGCTTCAACATCTCTTACTGACATAAGTCTTGGTTTTAAAGGTAATAAAACCTCTTTTCCCCCCTTTTTAAGTACCATAATGAATCCTAATACAATATATAATACTAATTTTAAAGCATTATGTAACACAATACCTAGTTTAAAAATGTCATTGTAATGTTCCTTTTTGGAAGTACCTTATTTATACTAAAAAGGTATGTTTCCCAAACCACCAAAATAATGCCATAAAATTTTAATTGATTCTGTATTTTGGAGAACTAAAGTAGAATTTTTCAATACCCTCTTGCTCAATTTGCATCATATGTTAAAAGTATGATTCTATAGTGCATGCTTGGAAAGCATCTCTATCTCGGATGATGTACAGTACTCTGATGAAGTACTGATGCATTTCTAATTAAAGGAATTAAGACTACCTCAGCTTAAATGAATCAACTTTGTAATGAGAATTTCATTTAATTTTTTTTTTTTAAATAGAGCCACATTTGGGTTTGTATGTGTGTGTGTGTGGGTGTGGGTGTGGGTGTGTGTATGTGTGTGTGTATGTGTGGTGTGTGTGTGTGTGTGTGTGTGTGTGTGTGTGTGTGTGTGTGTGTAATATCCCAGTAGTTTGTAAGTAGCAATATTGCTCATCAGGAAAATTTGATCTACTACATCTTTCACAGTAACACAAGACTATTTTACCCAGTTGGATTATGAAATGCTTCATTCAGGTATGAAAAATTGATTTATTTACTTATATTAATTATTAAATCAGGATTACATTTTTATTTACACATTTTCATTTATTAAATCATTAAATTAGGATTGTAGATCCTGAGGAAGGTTATAGATCCAAAAAGATTATAACTTGGACAAAATACATAGGGGGAAAATGTTCTCTGTCTCCAAGATCCCATGTTTTTTTCACTGAAATATACAAGCTTCTTACTCTACTTTAATCACTAAATTATCTATATGCAAAATTATAGCCAAATATTTTTAGCCACCTCTGATTCAAGCATCCTTTGCTTCCTTTAAAGCATAGATCAAATGTTAGCAACTCCAGGAGGATTTTCCTGAAATTCCTGACTATTAGTGTCCTAAATATTGAAATATATATTTTTTAATTTATCTATCTACATGTGTGAATTCCTTCTCCTCTTCTCCCATTCATAAATTCCTGAAAATCAGGAACTCTTTCTCCTTGTCATGTATACAAGTTGCATAGATTAGGGTCTTACACAGAATAGATATTTGATAAAAGTTTGGAATTTTTTTTTTAATTGTTTCAAAAAATTGTTCAAAAGTTTTAAATATAATGTTCATATTTGCTTTTAGTCATCTTCTACATTCTAAGTTTTACTTTATAAATTTCTTCATACATATACTGTGTTAAAATTGAAAAAATAGATTTTTTTATTGATATTTTAGACGAATAAAACTTTAATAAAAATAGCCGTACTTCTGTTAAAAGATATTAACTGCACCTGGACCCTCCAGATTGGCTATTTATTCACTTGCCTCTGCAGTCTGAGGGTATTGATTTTGGTGTCTAAAGTAGTTTAGTCCCCCAGTTACTTTAGAAATCACTTCTCTCTTTTGTATTCACCCTTAGGAGAAGAGAGATCAATAGGGCATTCCTGCTGGTGGTCTTCAGATTTGAACTTCCGGCATTATTCCTAAAGGGGCCACATCTCTGGAACTCATTTCCTCTCCATTAAGACAAAGAACAAGCTTCTTGGCCATCAGGGAAGTACTCAAGGTTCATCTGCTTAGTAAAGCTTTTTCTGATTGATGTGATTATGGAATGGAGCACAGGGCAAATAATTATTTCAAATGGTGATGTCATTATTCTTAAAATGCCACAATATTTATGGAGGAGAAGGAATCTACCTTTCATGAATTGGAATTAGTAATTATACTGATGAATTCTGTATTTATATAAGAACTGAAGTGACAATATGGTATTGCCTTAAAAAGTGACATAAATTGTTTTCCAATTAGTTACTTTCTAAATATTTGGTAGTAAATACATCAAAATCAACTAACTGTGCCATGAATTTCAGTTATAGGATCACATGGAATTATGAAAGGATCTTCTAGATAATTTAGCCAATTCCATCACTTTAAAGATAAGAAAACTGAAGTAGAAATAATGGATTTGACTTATCTAAAGTAACACCTTTGTGGACTCAAGATTCAAGGCCAGGATTCAGGGACACAGTGTGATTCCAAATTTTACATTTTTCTAATGAAACTTACTATTTTCCCCCTATGCCAAACTTTCTTTTAGAAACAAAATTACAGAAATTTATTAAAATATAATAGTCTCAATAGGTATGTATGCATGTATATGAGGTATAAGTATAATTTAACATTACATATATATATATGTAATGTTAAATTTTACTTATACTTCATTGTTTGTATTCAGATATACTGTCCAGACCATGGAAAAAAAGGAAAACAACTATGCAAAATCAACCAGCAAAATTTTTGCCCCCATCTTTTGATATAGTTTTTCTGCCTTCTTGTGAAAAGTACAGGTTTTTTTTTTTTTTATTTACAGATATATGCATGGGTAATTTTACAACATTGACAATTGCCAAAACTTTTGTTCTAATTTTTCCCCTCCTTCCCCCATCCTGCCCAGATGGCAGGTTGACCAATACATGTTCAATATGTTAAAGTATAAATTAAATACAATATATGTATACATGACCAGACAATTGTTTTGCTGTCCAAAAAGAATTGGACTTTGAAATAGTGTATAATTAGCCTGTGAAGGAAATCCAAAATGCAGGTGGACAAAAACAGAGGGATTGGGAATTCTATGTAATGGTTCATAGTCATCTCCCAGAGTTCTTTCGCTGGGTGTAACTGGTTCAGTTCATTACTGCTCTATTGGAACTGATTTGGCTCATCTCATTGTTGAAAATGGCCACATCCATCAGAATTGATCATTACATAGTATTGTTGTTGAAGTATACAATGATCTCCTGGTCCTACTCATTTCACTCAGCATCAGTTCATATAAGTCTTTCCAGGCCTTTCTGAAATCATCCTGTTGGTCATTTCTTACAGAACAATAATATTCCATAATATTCATATACCACAATTTATTCAACTATTCTCCAAATGATGGGCATCCACGTAGTTTCCAGTTTCTGGCTACTACAAAGAAGGGTGCCACAAACATTCTTTTACATACAGGTCCCTTTCCCTTCTTTAAGATCTCTTTGGGATATAAGCCCAGTAGTAAAACTGCTGGGTCAAAGGATATGCACAGTTTGATAACTTTTTAAGCATAGTTCCAAATTGCTTTCCAGAATGGCTGGATGTATTCACAATTCCACCAACAATGTATCAGTGTTGCTTTCTTACATTCCCTCCAACATTCTGCATTATCTTTCCCTGTCATTCTAGACAATCTGACAGGTGAGTAGTGGTATCTCAGAGTTGTCTTAATTTGCATTTCTCTGATTAATAATCTTTTTATATGGCTAGAAATAGTTTCAATTTCTTCATCTGAGAACTGTCTGTTCATATCCTTTGACCATATACCAGTTGGAGAATGGCTTGATTTCTTATAAATTAGAGTCGACTTTCTATATATTTTGGAAATGAGGCCTTTATCAGAACCTTTGACTGTAAAAATGTTTTCCCAGTTTATTGTTTCTCTTCTAATCTTATCTGCATTAGTTTTGTTTGTACGAAAACTTTTCAATTTGATATAATCAAAGTTTTCTACTTTGTGATCAATAATGATCTCTAGTTCTTCTTTGGACATAAATTTATTCCTTTTCCACAGTTCTGAGAGGTAAACTATCCTATGTTCCTCTAATTTATTTATAATCTCATTCTTTTTTCCTAGATCATGAACCCACTTTGACCTGACCTTGGTGTATGGTGTTAAGTGTGGGTCAATGCCTAGTTTTTGCCATATTAATTTCCAATTTTCCCAGCAATTTTTGTCAAACATTGAGTTCTTATCCCAAAGGCTGAGGTCCTTGGGTCTGTTAAACACTAGGTTATTAGAGTTATTGATTATTTTGATCTTTGGACCTAACCTATTCCACTGATCAACTAGTCTATTTCTTAGCCAATACCAAATGGCTTTGGTAACTGCTACTTTATAAATATAATTTTAGATCTGGTGCAGCTAAGCCACATTCATTTGATTTTTTTTTTTCATTAATTCCCTTGAAATTCTTGACCTTTTGTTTTTCCATATGAACTTTTTTGTTATTTTTGCTAGGTCATTAAAATAGTTTTTTGGGAGTCTGATTGGTATAGCACTAAATAAATAGATTAGTTTAGATAGTATTGTCATCTTTATTATATTTGTTCGCCCTATCCAAGAGCATTTAATATTTTTCCAATTGGTTAGATCAGACTTAATTTGTGTGGAAAGTGTTTTGTAGTTTTGCTCATATAGTTTCTGATTTTCCCTTGGCAGATAGATTCTTAAATGAAAATCACAGTTGAACTACAATTTTAAAATATGATAAAAATCATGGATTTTTAAAAAAAATATTTTATAAATTAAATATTTTACTACATTTATTTTTTTCATTTAAATATATTTATAACTGTAAAAATCTGTTATTGTTTTCTTAATTGGAAAGAATTTTTAAAAAGCATGAATTACTTGAATTAAAGAAAATCATTGCTTCAAAACTCCTTAACTTAAAGTAAATTTGTTATTTGAAATGGTAATAGAATAAGTAAATAAAAGGTTAAAAAAAAAAGTTCTATTCCATTTTATTGGGATTCTATACTTAAAACAAAGCAAAACAATATTTAAAATTCCTTAAATGTTAGTTTTAATAGATGTGAATTTGGTGTCCTCAAGACTATGTTATAAATGACTTTAATGCAATATTCTTGTGGCACTGTTTAAAATCACTACATAATTCTTATATATTACTGTGCAAGTGTGAATAAAAACGACATGTTTCCTTTGCTAATAAAAATAAAGAAAGGTAAAATGGTAATTTCTCTGACACGCTACCACCTCTATGGTAAACTTTATGGTAAGCATTCCCCATTAACTTATTTGCTACTTCATCCATCATATTGCATTGTCTTTGTAAACAATGTATCTTTAACTTTTTGTTATTGGCCAATGAAAGTAATAGATATAGATTACTTTAATTCCATCAGAAATAGAAAAGAGAAAGACTAATAAAACCTTGCAAAATGTTATTGAAATAAAAACAAATTATTTCCTGTTTTGCTGTAAAATAGGACTTGATATACATATGTGGCTATTTATAATTATTTTTCACCAACTCTTGACAGAAAAATTATAATCAGGATTTTAAAATCTCTTGCCTTGTTCACATGTATGTAATATATAGTGTCAGAGAGCTGGGTAGGCCTTGCAGCTTGAATAGCTGAATAATATTTACTTAAATCAGAACATTTCTGCATCCCATTTCCCCCTAAGCTGAATGGTTTGCAAGATACAATTGCTGCACTCATTCTCCAGCATCACTGAAGTTGCCATCTAGATGCCATCTGGGAGGCAGCTGAAAACTGGCTAAGCATCTCCTTTTGTTGCTCTTGTATGATGTTATACTGTGGTTAATAACTGAGAATTCAGGCCAAAAAGAAAGACGAATCTCTCTGATGGTAATTCTCTTTATTGTATCTAGAAATCTGTACCCTGCCACCTACCAAGCTTTCCCTGACTGACCCGTGTTCACCTTCTGTTGGTGCCATTTCCCACTGTGTTATTGATGTGTTTTTCTGCCCAGGAAGCCAGCTCTTTCAATGCACTTTGTTAAGCTCACACTATAGACACACAGAGACCTTTGTTGTACTGTATGCAAAGAATAATGTTATTTTGGAGTGGGATACTAAATATCTCAGCTAAACTGTCTTCAGAGCAGCTGAAGAGCATAAGATCTTGTTGCCCACTCTCCATATTTAGATTATACCTGGAAGCTATTCAGTTCCCAAGGGAGAGGGGGAGCCAGTTCTTTCTTGTGCCTTGGTAACACCATCCCCCTCCCAACACATATCATGAGATTAGTGGCTTTTAGATATCTGGAAGTGGGTTTAGTACATTAATTGTCTGTCTTTCTTCCTTTAAATAATGCAAAATGATTGATCTCAGTTTTGTCTTAAGTTGGTTGTGGTTCATCCAAGTTTTCTAAAAAGAATCTCTATCATTCATTATTGTTTTCTTCCCTCAGGAAAACCAACTTAAATCTAATCCTAGCATCTGAGAATGCTATTTTTTCTTATTAATTTTAAATAATCTGGTAGTTTAAATTTGAATGGGAAAGGTCTTCATAGTAGAAGGAAAGGAAGTAATTTACCAAGTTTAAATTTTGTTTTGTTTTGTTTTATTTTTTCTTATGGAGTGGCATGTTAAATTTGCCAAAATTAGTATGCTTTCATTATTTTTTGATCATATATTTATCATTCAGAATATAAGTTTAAAACTATTTTAAAATTCAAATTCAAGATATTTTGTCATTTTTTGTATCTTACAAAAAAAACTTAGAAACTAATCAAAGTATTTGAGTGTCTATTTCAAAGGACAATATAAGATGATGATATTGACAAATGTCAAGCTTTGTCAATATATTAGGCGATTACTAAGTGCCTGTAACAAAATAAGACTAGATATGCCAGTATAAGAAGAAACTTTTGGTCTTAAAAATTTTACTTTCTAATGAAGAAAGACAACACACACACACACACACACACACACACACACACACACACACACACACACACACAAAAAAAAAAAAACATGAAAAGCAGAGGAAGTATCTAAAGATTTGGGGCACAAAGAATGACCAACATAGAACTGTTCCCAAAATGAAATCTCTGATCTCTGTGTGGAATTTACCAATGAGAAATGGGAGATGGAGAAGACATTCCAAGCCAAAAAGTTCTACATGCTGAAGTGAGTTTAGGATGAAAAGACACTTAGGGCATGATGCTAAAAGATCTGATAAAGAATGAATTTATATTACAGTGAACATTCTAGCCTAAAACAATTGTCTCACAGCAAGAAAAAAAAAATTTCAAAAAGAGGTAATTTTAGGGAAAACTTGCTGTGGGGAATTCTAGTTTTTCTAAGAACTTACTCTGTAACATTAAGTAAGTCTCTTCACCAGTCTAAGGCTCAATATCTTCATCTTTTTATTAGCTCAAAAAACATAATTAAAAGACTGAACCTTGGTAGGATAGCTTATAATAGCTGAGGTTTCCAGCCCTATATAAGAAAAAGGAAAGATGAGTTTTCAAATTTGATTTATTGAAGTAAAATAAGACTTTTGCTCCCCCCCAAGAGACACACACACACACACACACAAAATACATTATATATGTATTTGTGTACATATATTATGTATGTGTATATACACATATGTAATCTACCTCATTCAGTTAAACTGGATAATTATTATTTCATCCTTTATCTGCCAGAATAGACATATCACTAGTATATATTTCTGGAGATCAATAAATGTTTATTGATATATGTTTATTAATATATTTATTAAATCTTTACAATTGTTCCTCCAGTTTTTTAAGGTTTAGTGCCTGGAGATTTAATAACTCTTATGGAAACCTGCCCTTCTTAATACATGGCTTTGATCATTTTTTTCTCTAATTATTAATTCAGAGTTTAGGCATACAATGATAAATAAATAGTACTAGTTTGACAAGCTTTCCCTGTTTTACTTCACTTTCATCCAGGCAATTTCTGAATATTATTTTATCTATACCAGATAATCAAGATAGGTTTAGTTATTCTCATAAATATAAGAGATATCCATTTTGTGATTATATGACCACACATGATACTTAAACAATTTTTAAAATATTTACCAAGTTTCCACCACTCCCTATTCCTTGAGAGGCAAGTAATTTGATATAGATTATATATGGAAAGTCATATAAAGCATTTCCATATTTAAAATGTTACGAGAGAAAACAGAAAACAAGAAAAGAAAAAGAAAGTAAAAAAAGTATACTTAAGTTTTGTTGCTTCCAAGGTGATATGATCTTGAGAGAAAAGGTCTGTATTACCTGACCTTGAACTATGTACCAGAAGGGTATATAAACAATGGAGTTACTAAATAGTTTTTTGGTTCTGTGACCATGCTAGCTTAGGGATACCATGTAATCTAACTAATTCCAAGGTCTAGGTATTGTTTCTGTCACCACCACCTATTCTCACCAGTGTTGTTTTGTCTACAGGGAGGAGCATTGTTGGTAAAGTGTGTGGAAGCCTAAGGGGAAGCACTGAAGGATCAATGACCTTGAGGAGTAGCACCAGTTGTAATCCTAAAGGATGAAGAAATCTATCTAGACAAGGACCAAAGTGCCAGCCAACATAGTAGTGACCACACTTCTCTCAAGTCCATACCACCTTGGAAGCACTAAAAACTTAAAATATCCTGACTAGAACTGAAAGCAATAGTATTAAAAATCCTGAATCCAGAGACAGAACCCACTCCCATCAATATTTTCATTTTAATTTTCTTCATATTTTGTTTAGGTTGATTTTATGAAAATACTCAAAAAGCATAATGCAAATTACTTATTTTTGAATATGTTATAGATGTTAAAGAAAATTATTTTTCCCAGATTAATTTTTCATGGAAATGTTTTAGGGGAAGAGCTACTTGACTTATAATAGTTTTAGTCTTGTTTCTTTGTTATTGGTAACAATAAAAAGCAACTATTATCTACTAGATCCTAATGTACATGTATAACCCATTTAAACTTCATTTTTGTTGTTAATTGAAAACCTTATAAGGAACACAAATGATGTAACATTATTACCAGTCTGAGAGATTTTAAGCAACAATATTATTTTTAGATTTATGGTACACATATAAAGTCAAGAAGCATATATTAGATACTTATTGTCAGGGTAGCCTGAAAAATATAAAAAATGGGAGGTGGTAGGAAAGGCATCACTCTTAAGTGATGCATAATCCAATTAGATAGAACTTGTGGAAACAGCCATGAACAATCAATATAAAAATAGGATAATTAGAGATAATCTCAGAGAGAATTTACTAATAATTAAGGACAGACTTTTTTGCAGAAGGCAGAATTTTATCTGAGACTTGAAGAAAGATACAGAAATCAACAAATGAAAGTGAGATAGGAAAGTCTAGCCTAATAACAGCCACTGAAATTGCCTAAATACTGTCTTATGTAAACAATATCAAGTAACACGGAGACACTGTATCCTAGTGGATTTTCATGTGCCCTGAATAATTTTCTGAAAAAAATGTTACCATAATATGGCATCATAAACTAAATGTGTGAATTTTTTTGAACCATGAATTGGTACCTAAATGAAGAGTTTTATTTTTCTTAATTAAGGGAGGGGAAAAGTTTTCATTTTTGTAGAAAAATATAAATTTAAAGAGAAGTAGAGGCTGAGGAAAATTTCCAGAAAATTCAAATCTCTTTTTTAAAATGCCCCTGGTTTCAACTTTTGCTTATGAAATGTTTTAATAAAAATGATTAATTTTAATATTTTAATATTCTGAAATATCTATTTTGATTATTTCTTCTTTTCCTTTGTATGTGTAGTGAAAGTTTATTTTTTATTTTTTATTTATTTATTTATATAAGTTGAATGCAACTGTATATGAAATGGCTAAGCAGTTTTTGAGATGAATCCACAATGTCACTATTTCTACTGCTGATTATTTTATTGATAAAGTATTGCTATTTTTGAAACAAACATTCAGAAATAAATAATTGTACATAAAACAATCAACTCTGCTAGAGCAATGTATTAACTACACTTAACTACAATGAATAATTATGGATTACTAATGATTCATTCACTGTTTAAGACAATAAAATGAAACCCTTGAACTGAGAAGTCTGATTTACAATACAGCTAAATTAAACTATTATTTTTTGAATAAGGATTTATTTTTAAGGAAAGGAAAAATTATGGAAAAATATATGTATTGTGAAATATTCAGTTTAGACTTCAGATGATATCTTACTGTATTGAAAAATACCCATCATGTAAATGTACATTCCTCAGCAATGGAAATGAATATATAGGTCTTTGATCTATAGATCTCAAAATCCATTTGCATTTCTTATACTGTAAACGTATACTTGAATACAATAAATATTTCAAAAAATACTTTTTCTATCTCATTGGCTAATATGTTTTATACCATAATACACAATTCCTATAATAAGGGAAGTAGCCTATAAGTGGTTTAGATAAACTAAGATGTATTGAATCAAAGAGTAATTTCTAGGTGATTTTGTGTAAAATAATAACAAGAAAGTTGTCCCATTCTAGTGTGAAGCACAAATAAATATTGTTTAAAAACAAGAACAACATTAACAACAGCAACAACCAGTCTTTCTTGTCTATGAACTTGCATAGTTGAAGAATTATAGAATATAAAACAATCACACTTTCTCAGTAGGAATGAAAAAGATGAGCATTTACATTCTGTAGCTTCCAAAATCAGGAAATATGTCTATTTAGTGAGAACCTAAGCTCTATGGCAGTACAGCATGAACAGATATTGGAACTGTGAGTATTATAGGAGATATGACTAATCTAGAGAATTTCCATTTGAAAGAGAAATGACTAATAATTGATTGGCCTGAATCCAAAGTCACAGTAGGGTTCAAAAAGCTGGTAAGTGCCCTCATAAAAATAGAAGCTGTATCAACCAATTGAATTTAATTATATATGAAGGTGATGATGGAGCTAAACAGCCTGTAATTGGAGTCCAATTACTCAGCTGGTCTTCCATAAAATTAATTCATCTGAAAGTTTGCCATTGTCCTATGCTCCAGGCCTGCTGCTGGTTTAATTAGTTAACACTGAGGAATCTTGAAACATTAAATTATTTTGTCTTTATTGCCAATTATGGGTTAAGGAAAATTGTATATAAAATATTAACATCTGCTTCCAGCACAACTAAGAGAGGACTGAGTGAAAACATTTTTTTTTCCCCTTTACAACCTAAAAAAGCACAGAAGCACAGGGAAACATATCTTCCTAATACCTGTAGCTTGGGATAAAACACTGAAGCTTATTAGGTATTTTGATATATTTATATTGCAAATAATTTTCTCAAGATAAATTGAGGCTCTTTTTATGTATTTTATCTTTATATTTGTTCAAAATTCTACAATTCAAAAATGTTAGAAAATAATAAAGATCTATATAAATAATTTTAACTTACATTTAGATATTCTTTGTGTTTAATTAATGTTTTAAGAGATTTTTTTTTTTCTTTCTAAAAATGTCTGGGTGCTGGTAAGTAGTCTATGGTGAAGTTTAAATGCATGCTTACATATGTCAAATACATAAATATATTCAATTTGTCACTTGCAAATTATTTCATCATATTAAATATTATTAGTTTTATTACTGACCTCCACACCTTTTAAAAAATAGTATATATTGCTATCAGTTAAAAAATTGAATCCAATGATACATTTAAACATTTTATCTTTCATATATCACATATCAACAAATACATATGAACACATATATCCATATCCATATCCTTATTTAATTCTAAATCATATGGGTATATTACTAAGTATGATATAAAATATAAACAAAATATAAATATATTAGCATTTCATAATGTTGAAATACATTTTGGAAAATATTTTATTAGTGTTATATACCTCTTTCCTCTAACTAAATTTATTATACTTTGTAAGAAAAAAAATTGGATATGCTTCATTATTTATAAATTTTTGGTGGTTTTGTCAAATTATAATAGAGCAAGTTCAATGTATGATTCTAAGTTCAATATATTTTAGTATTTGGCTTTTATGCTTGCTATAGCTGAAATCAATTTTAGATATTATAATATTGATGAGGTTTAGAATTGGGATACCTAAATGAAATTAGGGTTTAATTGAGGTCTAATGGCAGATTCGGGGTACAGGGAGTCAAATAAGAGCTCCCCTGCAATCCCTTTGGATTTGGTGCAAGGATACAGAGTTAAATGAGGTCTAGTGGCCTAGAGTCCCCTATAAAGGAATTTCCAGACCCAAAAACCTAGATTGATAAAAGGTTTATTATGAGGTTTGGAAGTAAATTTAAAGTCTAGTTAGTAAAGGTATTAAGTAAAGAGAAAAGGGCACATTTAGGGTTAGGGTTAGAGTCGGGAATCCAGGCATAAAGCTGCCATGTTTGGAACTCCTGCAAAGAGAGGGCTCCAGTCTGGCTCTTTTGTAATGAGAGATTTCGCTAAAGGGGCCTATGGGTGGAGTCCCAAATTGGCTCAGATCTGGGTGGGGGTTGTGAGAGCCCAGGATCTCCTATTAGAATTCAAAAGGGTGCTTTTGACCAGAATTTGTGAATCAAAGGTTCTAGCTTCTTGAATTGATAATAATAATCTGAAATACTTCTTGAATTGATAATAATAATCTGAAAGAAGGGGTTGGGAATCTGAAAGGAATAAATCAATCTGAAAGGATTAGTTTCTTAAAGGGAGCATAACCCACATCAATATAAGCATAGAATTTGCTAGGTTTACTAAATTATGTTAATCTAATCACTTTTTCAATCCTATCTACAAGTGATTAAGTATTATAAGACAATAGTGTATCACCCATCTTCTTGTCATTAGATTATTTTATCACATGGCAGACTATTGCTGATCATTGATTTAATAAATGGTGTCATTCACCCATTATTTCCTGATTAGTTATCAATTTAACTAACACAATCAAATGATGTGACAATCAAAATAGGAAAAAAAATCATGAATGTATTTTTTACCAGTCTGTTTTATCACTGTTTAGAAAAATCATAGCTTTATTTTTGAACTGATTTTCTATTATATAGTTTGACTTTAGAATAATTATCATTAACTTTTCACCTTAACTCTTTGTCCCAAATATGTTCCAAAAAGAATGAAAATGCAGTACAAAATTTTAGCTAAGTTAAAAATGCAGGGGGCAGCTAGGTGGCACAGTGGATAGAGCACCAGCCCTGAATTCAGGAGGACCCAAGTTCAAATCTGATCTCAGATACTTAACACTTCCTAGCTGTGTGACCCTGGGCAAGTCACTTAATCCCAGCCTCAGGAAAAATAAATAAATAAATAGATAGATAAATAAATAAATAAAAATGCAGGCACTCCCATAAGTTTGCATCTGTCATTCAACTACATCATAGTGTCTTTTCTATCATTTTATGGAGTTTTGTTTAATACAAGATCATTAAACTTAATGTATGTATATTTTGCACAAGATGTTAATGTAAAATATAAGTAATATTGTTAAGACATCTAAATATGCTTTGTCCATACATTGCTTTATAAGATCTAAAAATCTTTTAGTATGAGCTAGCTAATTTGATAATTACTTTTAGCATTTTAATTCGTAAAGAGTTTCTTTTAAGTGTTGAAATTATGCTTAAATCATTTTTATGAAGCCTAATTCAAAGTAAGTATTTCTCCCAAATTGAAAATATATAATAAATAATTCTATTGTGACAGTGTGCAATTAATGTTAAATGAATTTTCATTACATTTGTCTGTATCTCTTCCAAAAATAGCACTATAGGAGGTTGTTACCTTTTAGAACATTCTTTAATCCCAAATGTCAAAATAAATCTACACTTTTGCAGCAAAATTTAAGTTGAACCTTTTATGAAAGAGTAGACTATCCTTTACCAATACCTCCATGGAGAACAATCTTGATAGTGTTATTTATCTTATGTAATATTTCACAGAACTTGAAGGAAAAAGTAGTAATAAAAGACTCCTTTAGAAAAGTCTATCATTTTTTTCTTGCATAGAAACAATACCAGGTCATTTATCTTATGAGACTATATTTGCATGCATATAAATGGCTAGCATTACTATTATTTTATGCTATTCTGACATTTTAATATGTATACCTTCATCTATATGAGGAAGCTAGATTTTGCCACTGGCAAGGTTATATACTTGAAGTCAAGAAACGAATTCAAATTTTGCCTCTGACACTTATTAGATTAGTGACCCTGATTGCTTACCCTTTTATCAGCCACATTTCCTCATTTATAAAAAGGAAATAATAATTATTATTATTATTACTATGACTATGGAAAATGCATCTTTCTGACTTATCCACTGTACCTCCTAGCTGGCTTTACTTAAAAATTGCAAAGCACTTCATAAATGTTATCCTGTTTTATCCTCTCAAAAAGCCTAAGAGTAAGTGCTATTGCTATCTAATATTACAGATAAGATAAGTGAGGCAGAGAAATTAAGGGACTTGCCCAAGATCAAGTAACTAATAAATGTCTGAGGCAGAATTTGAAAATACTCTTCCTGAACCCAAGTCCAATAATTTATCAATTGTGTTGCCTAGCTACCTCATTTTTAGAACTCAAAAACTCACAAGAAGGGAGACTGAGACTCAAATATTACTTAATCTCAGAAATTCTCAGGTATAGTGGGCTAAGCAATCTGGCATATACACTATATGGACCATCAATAAATGGAATAAGGGAAGTGGAGTACACCAAATTGCCTAAGGTTAAAGTGTCCCACGTCAGAAAAAAAGAGCATGTCATAACTCAAAATAGTAGTGGGATTTGGCCCATAAGTGATTCTTGTATTTCCAGTTTGGGTGAGAGAGGGCAATTTAGTCTAATACATTTTATTTAATTAAGAAATATTTTGCAATTGCATCTTTTTAAAATACAGTTTTCAAAAATTTTGAACTCAAATTCTCTTCCTCTTTCCTATTCTTCACTAATTCATTGAGAAGGCAAGCAATAAAATACTGAGAATGATCTAATCTTAAAAGAAAAAAAAAAGAAAAAGAAAGAAATGTAGGTATAAAAATTATTACATATAGAAAAAATATATAATGTATTTTATTTCTAGAGGAAAAGATAATTTGTATGAAATATTTCATGAATTTCAGACTTGCTATTTTTTTCTTAAATTATTCCTTATTGTAAAGGATGACTGATAATGATAAGGGACATACATTGGGATGTAAAAGCAAAATATATAAACAAATTATATATATATACATATAAATTTTTTAGAATATATTTTGCTTTCATTTATGTTTCTACATATGTACACATATAAACATACATACATGTACAGATAGAGCATAATGAAAAGATTAGAATAAAATAAGAAAAGGACAGTGTGTAGATCTGCTCCAAATTTTGTCTTTGAGAAAATGAAGCTGTTAGCATCATGTCCTAGTAGAATACTAAACTCACATTGATGAATATGATTCAGTGTATATTGTTCTCCTAGTCTCTCTTTCTTATTTTTAATGACTTTAGTAAGGTCTGCACAATATGCAATTGCTCAGCATTATTAACATAGAAAAAGATATTGAAGCACTCCCTATTGAGTGAAATGGCAGGATATCAGACTTTAAAATGCCAGTGAACACTACTGGGAGGAAATGGAAGTGCTAATGCAGACTCTTTTGTTAATGGTTAGAGTGCTCTCTATCAAAAGAAATAAACATACTTTATGCAAAAAGAAGAGTTTTTCTCATTTTAAACAAATAGCATGTTTGGGGGAAATGATATCCCATACTAAGAAAATGTAACACTATTTTCTAAGAGCTTTCTCCATTTTGATTTCCTTAAGAGCAATGATTGAGGTAAAATTTAAATAAGTATAATTATTTAAATCAAACAAAACCACAAGGTTTGGGTATCTTTTCATTTTAGATTTTTCCCAGTTAATTCAATGAAATAATTGGGAGGAAATGAGACTTTTACTTAAAATTATTCAAAAAACTTTTTTTGTTTTTTTTAGCCCAAATTTGGTAGGAAATTTATTAATGAACAATTTGGATCATGTAATCTTCAATTTCTCTTCTTTGAGAAGCATTGTATTTCCCTGATTCCAAAATACAGCCTTCCTCTCTGACCCTCCAACAACCTTTATATGTTGTTTTCACTAAAGTGTATCCATTGACTATAGAAATATCCTTAGCAAAATAGGGGATATAAAGGACAGCTTGTGTGTATATGAATATCTGAAACATAGATGACATATATCTTCCTATACAAATATTGAAGGATAATAGATGAATAAGTTATCTTTCTTGTGAGGAATTAGATCTTTTTGACAACTCATCAAGAAATTACATTGTAAAGAAATTAATTTTAGGGAGCAAGACCAATAATACAAACAAAATCTCCAGAGACACTTTTTAGGGGTTCAGAAGTTTGCTGGAAACTCTTTCTGTTAAGTCAATTGGCATTTATTAAATGCCTAGTATGTGCCAGGTACCTCTGGAAAAAAAAAAAAAGAAAAAGAAAAGAAAAGGAAAGAAAAAAGACTTTGCTTGCTCTCAAAAAGGTTATAGTCTAATGAGGGAGGAAACACAGAAAACCTCTATATCAAGGCATATAGAAGGAAAGTAGATTGATGGGGATTTTCTGAAGTATAAGATAGAATAGAAAATGTATTTACTTGTGAGGCAGGACACTTAGTTCTAATTCTAATACCAAAAACTTAAAAGTGAACATTCAAGGCTGCTACATGTTTCAAGATTTACATCCTCTTAGTAAGATGAGGAAATTAGAATACCTTTCTATATTATTCTAGTGAAGAGAAAAATCTCCTTGGCCACAATATATGGATGTCATCCAGTCAAAGAATCAAGGAATATTAGAGGTAAAAGGTGCATTAGTAATAAATTATTCTAATTTCCTAATCTTACTAAGAGGATGTAAATCTTGAAACATGTAGCAGCCTTGAATGTTCATTTTTAAGTTTTTGGTATTAGAATTAAAACTAAGTGTCCTGCCTCATAAGTAAATACATCATTTTCTATTCTATTTTATACTTCAGAAAATTCCCATCAATCTACTTTCCTTCCCCTTTCTTGCAAAACACTTAAGTACAATACTAAATATTTGATCATAGGTAGAAATCAGTCTTAATGTATCATAGTTTTGGATTTCTCAGGTTTTAAATGGAAAGCATTCTGGGTTTTGTTTGTTGGGTTTGTTTGGTTGATTTTGTCGTGATTAGATCCATCAAAAGATAGCATTCTAGGTAAAAATGGATTATCTAATACCTTAGCCCTAACCTTAAAAATAAGTGTTAGTCATGGAACATCATTTTAACACTATCTGATATTCATATTCATTAGAAAATCTTGAGATGCATTTTTTAAAAATCCTACTCCTTTCCCTCTCCCTCCCAAATCTAAGATCTATCATGTATATTAAGAGGATAGATTTGATTCTGTTCTGACAGGGCTTTTCTACTGAACAGTGGGAATTTTTCTTATCAAATTCAAACATAGGACATGCATGTCCTGGGGTACCAATCTATATAACCTTTACTTGAAAAGGTCTGAACTGAAAACAGAATTGCTGAGTTGGCAATAACTCGTGAAACAGTCTTCATGTCCTTCAGTAACAAATCAGCTAACTGCTTTTACATCTTTTGTAATGGACTATAGTATCAATGTATCATAAACCGTAACCAAACACATTACATAGCCCTATACCCTCACACATTTTGTTTTCTTCTCTTCATTCTTCATACTACTTCCTCTCCATAAACTGAGACAGAAATTTGATTTCCAAAGTAGGGAGAAAAGGAGGAACACTCAGCTGCAACCTACCCTGTTCATTCCTCCCTTTTTTTAACCTCATTCTTTCCTTAAATCCTTTTTACCTTCTCTCCTTCCATTTTTCATTCAATTTTTCTTCCTTCTCTTTTTCTGTCATTTATTGTTATATTCCTTATTTCTCTCTCTCTTCCTCCCTCTTTTAAGTGCTTCCTTCTTTCCTTCCCTCTTTCTTTCCTTCCTTGTTTCCCTCTTTCCTTCATTCCCTTCCTTTCCTCCTCCCTTTCTTCCCTTCTCTATCCTTCTTTTTCTCTCTCCCTCTTTTTTCCTTCTTCCCTCCCTCCTTCCCTCTCTCCTTCCCTGACTTGTTCCCTTCTCTCCTTCCTTCCTTCTTTCCTTCCTTCCTTTCATCCATCCATCATCTACTCTTTCATTTCCATTCTTTTCCAAAGAATGAACTGATTAATCTAAATAATTTTAATTTTCTATACCCACATTTCATGTTAGTGTATGTGTGTGTATGTGTGCATGTACACACATGAAAAAACAGCTCATACTTGTATGATGCAGAATGTTGTAATTTTCTTTTTCTTTAGCATTGTGGTATTTCGTGGCTTGGTTATCATTAATGATTAAAGGTACATTTTGCCTGTAAAAAAATAAATGTTTAATGATTGAATGATTGATTTATTGGATAAACTGATAGTTTGTTCTACCTAGAGTGGAACTACAACACCTTTATAGGTGTTTCTAGCTTTATAGCTGAGGCTTTGATGGGAAAAGAGTGAGAATGTGGTCATTTAAATGTTTTTCTAGGTCACATTTCCTAACTTCATATGTAGGTCATAGCTACAGAGGCATAGGGAATATGATTGGGACTAGACCTTTGATTTTATTAGTCTAGGGAAATCCTAGGTGAGGAAAATCTCAAAACCAAAATAGTTTAGCACCTTCTCTACAATTAATTATCTAAGAGAACTGCCTGGAGCACTGATTGTCTGATTAAGTTCCCATAGCAGATTTGTATGGAGTGAAACTAGAACCCAGATTTCCTGAAAGTTAGCCCGCTATCTCTCTACTAAGCCACATTGATTCTCATAACTATATCAAAAGGAGGAAAGGAATCTCTCCTATCTAGCCACCTTCCCCCTACCTCCCACCAGTAGTGCTCAACTAGCATCATGAATGAAATTAAAGGTTAAGATATCCCTGGAGACCCCAATAGTGGAACAGAAGGAAACTCTTGATATATATTCTTATAACTTTACTGAGAGTGAATGTAAGACTCAGAGTTATTCCCAGTCACCCCTCAGAGAATTGTTTAGCTATTAGTTCAGCCTCACTACTGGCTGCATGATAGTCAGGATTCAAAAGGCTTCAGGGAACCTGTGATGAGAGTATGGCTTTGTTCTGTATCCCTTATCTGTTCCTTAACTTACATATGTATTTTTCTCTTAAATTAAGAAACATGGACTAAATATATTGATAGAATAGGAATCAGATGTAGACACTGTCCTTCATCCTTCTTTTGCCCATATGTCACTGAGAATACCCCATAGTACAGGATGGTTTTCCTGGAGGACATTGAAGCTAAATGAATTATTCTGAAAATCTAATGGGCAATTCCCCCCTCCCCACATAGTATTTGAATACATGTCACTTATTCCCTTTTAGATTATATATAATAGAAAACCTTTTAGTTATGCAGCCCACTTCAGGGTGCTCCAGGGGAAAAGATAGACAAGGCAGATGATATAGTGATAACTAGATAGAGGAAAAACCTGTCCTTGTACTTTCACACAAAGGTATAATCTTTAATGCTTTGTGAAACTATAATTTTTCACCTATCATTCATTCATTTAAATATGTGAATTCTGGGGGATCATTTAAAATATATTTCAAACATAATAATGTTGGCAGTAAAATATATCTTCTGAAAATGTGATGTTTCTGTGGCTGTGCATGTTGTGCTCTTATAGGGCTATATCACTTCATGCAAAGAATGAGCACATGCAGAATTTTATCACACCAGAGGTATGGAAAATTGAACTCTAGTTTTAATTCTCTTAATTGATCATACAAAAATCTTATTTTGTATTGTTTTGTGAAACTCATTGTTCTTCCGTTTTTCCTTTATGTAATACAAGTCACAAGAGCTTAATATATCCATTTTGTTTATTTCGAATTATCTTATGAATTTATGGGAAACATATAATGTATCACAAAATTCTGAGTATAGTTTTAAGTTTTAATGGATTAAATATGTACTCAGATTTTTAGGACATCCTCTATACATATGTGAATACCTGGAGCCTATATATAATTCTACTAATATTATATAATAGATGTAGAGACAAGTTAGAGCTTTTTGTGTCTTCTATTCAATCAGCTTTTTCTCTCCAATTCATCTTTTTTTGAATTTGCACAATGCAAATTCATTAAGCACAGATGTGTCTGTGTCCTTCCTCCGCTTAAAAATGTTAATAGCTTTCTTTTTTCTTCTAGAAGATAAAATATAGTATAATATCTTCTTTTTGTCATTTTAAATACTCTATCATAAATCACTAACCTATAAACTATATATTTCATACAAATTATCCTGTTTGTGATGAGGGGAGCCCTGAAAGTCTCTTTCTCTCAGACTTTGGGGGAAAAGCTTGGGAAAGACCCTTAGAGAAGCTCTCCCCCAAAGACCCAAACCCGGGAACCAAGATAAAATGGTTTTAATCTGTTATCTGGGTGGGACTAGTTGAATCCAGGACCACTCCTACTTAGCCCAAACTAGAGATCCAAGATTTCTATCCAACTCCATTGTTAGACATGAATCCAAGGACACATTCAATTCACAGATTCTCTATTCTGATTCCAACTCAAACTGCTCCCAGCCCACACCAAGAGCCACTCATATAAAAAGCTTCCTTCAACTCAATTCCTTGCAGAGGAGCTAAAAACAGGAATTATGCCAAGGAACCTCTCTTTCTCCTTAGCATAGCTAGGACCCTCTACCTGCTGAATAGACATTCTCTTTTCAGCATTACTCCTTTCTTTATTTCTCTCATCTATTTCCTTAACAGCTCCCTACCCCTCTTTACCAATCTATCAGGATTTCTCTGCTAGATCTTTTCTTCTCTGTAAGGAAGTCACTAAGGAAGTCAGCCTGCAAAAGCTGACTTCTCAGTTCTAATAATAAACTTCTTTTGCCAGTTTAACTTTTCAAGTTCATAAATTCATTTACAAAGAATCTTAGCTGACCAGAAGGCGGTTCCCACAACTCCCTGCCCCTCCACCAAACCTCATCATTTGCCTTACTTAATATAATATCTTTGATTTCTGAATTTTATAAAGGATGTTCCCTATTCTAGAAATATTTTCTCTTTTTACCATCATTTTTGAAAATTTTTATTTCCTTTCCAGCCAAAGATCTGTCACCAACTACTATCACCAACAACTCTTCCATAATATCAAATTTTTAGTATTCTTCCTCCCTCTCCAGAATAGTGAATTAATTACTTTCTATTAATTTTATCTTTATATAGTTGTGTGGATATTTTTTTTCTCCCCATTAGAATAAGCAATCCTTGTAGTAGAGATTATTTTATATTTTTAAAATAAATTTGGATACCCAGTGCTAGCAAAGTGCCTATTATATATAAGGGACTTAATAAATACATTTTAGTCAATAGTGCCTTTAAATTCCCAATGAAAAATCTCTAAAAGGATCCTCTTTGCTTTGTACAATGTGTCTCATTGGGAACTCTGTGATAAAATCACAGATCTCATCCAAAACAAAACAGAACAAAATAACAAAGCTAGAAAATTCCTAAGCTAAGAGACCTTACTCTGAGTTCTTCATCCTCCAAATTTATAAACATTTAATAAATATCTACTAGGTACAAGAAAGTATCTTAGACATGCATGATGATACTCTCCCTGTCATCAAGAAATTTATTTCTGAATAGACATTTCTATCTTGGTGTGAGATACCATTGGTATAGAAAGATCTCTATTTTAGGATACCTTTGGTAATATCTCTATTATCTTTTTCTTCCCCTCTGTCTTGGCAATACTTCTTCCATTATCTTGCTTAAAATAGTCAAACATCGCTTTTTTTTTTCCTTCTTGGATTTGAAATTCTATTTTTTTTCTTTTTTAAAGTATTGTTATTTGTGTTTATTTCCCAGTTTTTAAGGAAACTGTTTTCTGCTTTCACAGAAAATCCAATCGAGGATTCATTGCCTATGTCCACACATGGCTCTATCAGATAATTTATTAAACTTTTAATTTTCTTCCAGATGTTTTTCATCTCATAGACATAGCCCATAAAACCCTTTCTACCCTTTAGAAATATTCAAAAAAGCAGGTATTTATTTGGGAACAATCAAGTGGAAAGAATAATGTAGTTTTCTAGCTCTATTTTCTTTCTTTCATTAGGGTTCATAATTGCAGAAGTCTTAATGCCATTATAAATTAAAAGTGAACTAATGGTACCCATGTAATTAATTTTGTTTTCAACAAAAGAATGATGAGCTCTTTGAATAAATATTCTGTAATAATTAGGTGGCAGAGTTAGAAAGGCCTTACTGGTATAAATTGCATATTTCTATATGTTTTGCTTCACTGATTCAGATGAAACTTTTAGAAACAGATTTGTATTTGTTGTATCAATTCTATGTCTATTTTCTTTTATGGTATCTTTCTAAATATTCTAGACTGTAATTCCTTTGGAATGGGTACGCAATCTCTTTGTATGACTCACAGCACATAGCACAATGATGTACACATTAAATAGAATTGTTGATTGACAGAAAAAAAAATACCTCAGGCAATCAGAATGTCTGAGTTATTTATAATTGTCCCTCTGTTATTTCAGATTATTACTTAAACTCCCTGGACCTCAATTTTCTCTTCCATAAAATGATGGATAAATACATTCCTCATATAATGTTTGGGACTTTTACCACAAAATATAGGTAGGTAGATAGCTAGTTAGCTAGCTAGACAGATAGACAAATATATACATACAGACATATACATATATATGTCTGTATGTATATAAGTATAAGAACTCTTGTGATTTCATTGATACTGAAGAATCCCAGAGAAGTTTATAATGCCTCTACCAAGGAAAATCATCAATACATTCCCTACAACATGTAGTATAGAAAAGTAACCTAGTACACTGAGAGTGAGGTCAGAATTGCCAAGATTCACACAACCTGTATGAGTGAAAGACTGCACTTGAACTAAAGTTTCTAATTCTTTAACCATCATACTCTATTGTCTACAAATATTATGGCTACTCTTACAGTTTATATTTTGTTTAAAACATTTTTTAAACTAAACTACAAATTCTATCTGTGCATGAAAAATAATTTTTTCCTCACTATCTTAAAAGGTAGCAAAAGGTTCACACTAAATGAAAGGATAAAATAAAATGTAGCTTAGGACACAGTTGTCTCCCTCCAAATAATAAATAATGACTCAGGACAAATTTGAAAGTGTCAGAACCCAAAAATTGATTGTGTGAAGTAATTATCTAGCTGAAGGTAATTTAGAAGATCAGCAGAAAAAGTCTGTTTCAACATAGTGACTGTGGAACACAGGTCAGCACAGGCCTCTCTAGTGTGATCTGAACCCAGCAAACAAGAAATGGACCTGGGAACCTCTGAATTAGTGGCAGCAGTGATGGTTTCTGGACTTCTTAGCTCACAGACACCAAAGACAATTTAGAAAGTTGGAAGGAAAAGTTTGTCATCCTGGCTCACAGCTCCGGGGCAATGAGGAGCATTAATGCACTAGAACTTACAGCCACAGTGGAGCAAGACCTTTTGTACAATTTTCAGGGCAAAGAGTGCTGCTTATGGTCATTAACAGAGCAGAACACAGACCAAGAAATTAGTAAAGGCTCAGCTTTGGAAGAGCTGAAAACTTACAGGTCCCTAGAAGAATCTCTGAAAAACCTGCACAAAATCCCTGAAGCTTCAGATATTAAACTCTATTCCTGCAAACAGAGCCTTCCTTTAACAAAGAGTTTAAAAAAAAAAAAAAAAAAACAAGTAATAGGATAGGAAATGAACAAATAACAGAAAAAAGATTCTGATCATAGGAAGTTATTATGTTGATAAGGAAGATCAAAATACATATTCAGAAAAAGATAACAGTCAAAATTTTATGATGATGAATACCAGATTATTTATCCAGACCTACTCTCTCATCTGACTACCATTCTTATAATTCTAAAAGACCACTGAGTAACACAAAATCAATACCACCAAGATTAGAAGGAAACAAAAAAATAGAACACAATTTTTACAGCCAGTGTTGTTGATAAAGGCCTCATTTTAAAAATATATAGAGAACTGACTCAAATTTATAAAAATACAAGTCATTCCCCAATTGATAAATGATCAAAGAACTTGAACAGACTATTTCAGATGAAGAAATTAAAGCCATTTATAATCATATAAAAATACTCTAAATCACTATCAATTAGAGAAATACAAATTGAAATAATTCTGAGGTACCACCTCACACCTATCAGATTAGCTATGATGACATGAAGAGATAATGATAAATATTTGATGTTATGTGGTAAAACTGGAACACATTGTTGGTAAAGTTGTGAACTGATCCAGTCATTCTGGAGAACAAATTGACACTATGACAAAAGGGCTATAATCATCATTTATATGCCCTTTTATCTAGCAGTGTCACTACTGGGTCTGTATCCCAAATAAATCATAAATTAAGGAAGGGATTCACATATGCAAAAAAAAGAAAAAAGAAAAAGTTTGTAGCAGCTATTTTTTTTTAAATAATAAGAATTGAGTGGATACTCATCCATAAGGGAATGATTAAATAAGTTAGGGGATAGATAGATATACATATAAAATGGAATATTATTGTTCTATAAGAAATGATGAACAGGCTGATTTTAGAAAAGCCTGGAAATACTTAACATTCATTGATGTTGAGTGAAGTGAGCAGAACTAGGACAGCACTGTATATAGTAATAGCAAGATTATGTCTTGATCGGGGGGCGGAGCCAAGATGGCGGAGAAGAAACACACGACTCAGTGAACGTCCTCACTCCCTCACAACCAATTAGATAAATTAAGTCTCAAAATTAGCTCAGGACTGATAGATACCACAAGGACTGGAAGCACGACTTACCAGCTGAAGAGAATCTGGAGTTTCAACAGGAAAGGTCAGTTCTCAGGGGAGGAATAAGAAAGACCAGCACAGACGGTGGGGTAGGGGCACACTGCGCCCATTGCGCTGGGAGGGGCTCTGGGATCAGAGAAGCCACTGAGGTAAAGGAATCTGGCACAGGCTGTTAGCTCTTCTCTGCTAATTATTTAGCAGTTCAGAAGAGAAAGCCAAAATATTTTAAAACTCAGATTAGATTTCCCCCCCCCCCCCCACCCTGGGGGTGACTCGGCAGACGGCACCAGGGGGTGTGGCCTCAGCTACCTCCTGAGAATAGTTAAGAGACTGACAAGTGGGTGGATACGGCCCAAGGCAACACACACTGCCTAGCTTAGCTGGAGGGAGTGGAACTCAGCTCCAGGAAGTCCCAGAGAAGCGGAACCTTTGAACTAGGGACAGCGGTTTCTGGAAGACACTTCCAGTTTGAGCGCAGGGGCTTCTCACGTCACCGGCTGCAGACGTCCACTCCCCACCCGGACACATAGGCTGAGCTTCTTGCTGTCTTCACTATTCTACGCCCTCAAAGCACAGCAGTGCTAATCACCTCTGAGGCGCTTCCAGGGAGGGGGTGGGGAAATCTCTCCCAGAGCTCTCTCTTAGCGCGGGCACAGGGGCCGCTGCATCCATCCGGTCTGGGAGGAAGCTGGTAAAGAAGTAAATAATTTCCTACCCCAGGGACAGACCCCAAAACATTTTTTAAGTATGAGCAAAAAAGCTAGAAAAACTATAGATTCCTTCTATACAGAGAAAGAGCGGGTACCCAACCCCGAGGAAGTTAACAGCAAAGATTCAGAAGATAACAACCTAAAGGGGAACGATTCCTGCCCCCCATCACATAACTCTCTCCTAGAAGAAGCTCTTAAGAAATTGAGGGAGATCGAAGAAAAATGGGGCAAGGAAAGGGAAGTTATAATAGAGAATAACAACGTCCTGAAATTGGAGTTGGAAAAAATAAAGAATTCACAGGAGATGCAGGGAAACAAAATTAGTGAATTAGAAAAGGTTAAAAAAACACAGGAAAGTAGGATTTCTGAATTGGAAAAGATAAAAAAGTCTCAAGAAAATAGAATTTCTGAATTGGAAAAAGAAAATAATTCTCAAAAAAAAAAAATTAGGGAAATGGAAAAAAATTCAATAGAGCAAAATAATTCATTTAAAAACGAAATTGGACATTTACAAAAAGAACTAAAAACTGTGAAAGAAGAAAATAACTCCTTAAAAGTCAGGATGGAACAAATAGAAATGAATGATTCACAGAGAACCCAAGAATCAGTCAAACAAAACAAAAAAAATGAGAAGCTGGAGAACAACGTCAAATACTTACTGGGAAAATCTATAGACCTGGAAAATAGATCTAGGAGAGATAATCTGCGGATTATTGGACTTCCAGAAAACTATGACCAAAAAAAGAGCCTAGATTCTATTTTACAGGAAATTATCAAAGAGAACTGTCCAGAGATAATAGAAACAGAAGGGAAAGTAGATGTGGAAAGAATTCATCGAACTCCTTCTGAAATAGACCCTAAAAAAAGAACACCACGGAATATTGTGGCTAAGCTGCAGAATTACCACACAAAGGAGAAAATCCTGCAAGCAGCTAGAAAAAAACAATTTAAATACCAAGGTGCCACAATAAGGGTCACCCAAGATCTGGCTGCCTCCACATTAAAAGATAGAAGGGCCTGGAACCTGATATTCCGTAAGGCAAAAGATCAAGGACTGCAACCAAGAATGAACTACCCAGCTAAGTTTAGCATCTTTTTCCACGGAAGAAGATGGTCATTCAATGAAACAGAGGAATTCTATATGTTTCTAAGAAAAAAACCAGACTTAAACAAAAAATTTGATCTACATCCACAAGACTGAAGAGAAACAGAAAAAGGTACACAGAACCCTTGAGAACTGTAACTCTGTTGTGGGTATATAAAAAATACTCAAGGATAATTTGATTTTACTGATATAAAAGAAAAAAAGGGGGGGTGTAGTAAAGGGAAGGAGGTCGGTTAAGAAAAAGGGGAAGAAGTGATAAAAAGAGGGAAACTACATCCCAGGAAGAGACATAGAAAATACACCATATCTGAGGGAACTTAGTGAGGGGGAGAATCATTGTGTGAATCTTACTCTCATCAGAAGAGGCTCAAAGAGTAAATAATTAACATATTTGTTTTTCAGAGAATTTTCTCTCACCTCATTAAAAGGGGGGAGAGGAAAAGGGAAAAGGAAAAGGAGAATAAGTGAAGGGACTTGGAGGGAGGGGGGAGGGATCCTAAAAAAAAAAAAAAAAAAAAAAAAAAAAAAAAAAAAAAAGAGGGAGGGTTGCGCGTCATAAGGGGGGTCTGTAAATTAAATATCGGGGAGGGGGATCGGCCTGGAGAAGGATAAGAGCTGGAGGAGATTCAGAGCCAGGATTCAAGAAGAAAGACTCTGCATTGCATCAGGCTTGACGGGGCTCTCTGCAGGAAGGGAAGTCACTTCTAAGGACAAGAGTTAACAGCAACTGCCTGGAGACAACAGTTCGTTACAGGAAGAAGAATCTGTCTGAGAGATTTGAGTAGTAGACGCAGCAGATCTCTTCCCAGAGAGCGATCCGGCAGCTTCTGGAGACGACAGCTCGCTACATTTGGCCTTCTGACTTTTAATCCAGTCTGCTAACTGCTTCCTCTTTATGAGGCAGTTTGCCCCATTCACATTTATGGTTAGAAGGACTAATTCTATATTGCTTGCCATCCTATTAACCCCTGCTTATGCTTTTCCCCTTTCCTTCCCTTTTACCCTCCTATCCAGTATTCAACTGGTAAACACCACTTGCTTTTCACAGCCCTCCCTTTTTAGGATCCCTCCCCCACCTTAAAGATCCTCCCCTTATTTTATCCCTTTTCCTCGAAATTACTGTATTCCCTTCCCCTTAGCTTACTCCTTCCCTTTCACTTTTCAATGAAATGGAAGAAGTTTCACCATAAATCGAATATGTCTATTGATACACGCTATGTTCATCTCCCTCCTTTCTTTCTCTCAGATATAATAGGTTACCTTTGCCTCTTCATGAGATGTAGTACCACCACTTTATACTTTATGATATAATCTCCTTTCCATCTCTAGTTTCTAAGACAAATTGTACATATGTTCAATATGTGTCAAGGGTCAAGGGGAAAAAGCATAATCTGGGGATAATACGATGGCAGGAAATACAGAATTAGTAATTTTAACTGTAAATGTAAATGGGATGAACGATCCCATCAAACGGAGACGGATAGTAGATTGGATCAAAAAGCAGAACCCTACAATATGTTGCCTACAGGAAACACACTTAAAGCAGGGAGATACATACAGAGTAAAGGTAAAAGGTTGGAACAGAGCCTATTATGCTTCAGGTAAAGCCAAAAAAGCAGGGGTAGCTATCCTTATCTCAGATCAAGCAAAAGCAGAAGTAGATCTCCTTAAAAAAGATAAGGAAGGAAACTATATCCTGCTGAAAGGTAGCATAAATAATGAAGCCATATCAATACTAAACATATATGCACCAAGTGGTATAGCATCTAACTTTCTAAAGGAAAAGTTAAGAGAACTGCAAGAAGAAATAGACAGTAAAACTATAATAGTGGGAGATCTCAACCTTGCACTCTCAGATTTAGACAAATCAAACCACAAAACAAACAAGAAAGAAATTAAAAAAGTAAATAGAACATTAGAAAAACTAGGTATGATAGACCTTTGGAGAAAACTGAATGGCAATAGGAAGGAATATACTTTCTTCTCAGCAGTTCATGGATCCTATACAAAAATTGACCATATACTAGGACATAAAGATCTCAAAATTAAATGTAGGAAGGCAGAAATAATAAATGCCTTCTTCTCAGATCACAATGCAATAAAAGCTACATTCAGTAAAAAGTTAGGGGTAAATAGACCAAAAAGTAATTGGAAACTGAATAATCTCATCTTAAAGAATGACTGGGTGAAAGAGCAAATTATAGAAACAATTAACAATTTCACCCAAGATAATGATAATGATGAGACATCATATCAAAATCTTTGGGATGCAGCTAAAGCGGTAATAAGGGGAAATTTTATATCTTTAGAGGCTTATTTGAAGAAAATTGAGAAAGAGAAGATTAACGAATTGGGCTTACAACTTAAAAGGCTAGAAAAAGACCAAATTATAAACCCCCAACCAAAAATTAAACTCGAAATACAAAAATTAAAAGGAGAAATCAATAAAATTGAAAGTAAAAAAAACTATTGAATTAATAAATAAAACCAAGAGTTGGTTTTATGAAAAAGCCAATAAAATAGATAAACCTTTGGTAAATTTGATCAAAAAAAAGAAAGAGGAAAATCAAATTGATAGTCTTACAAATGAAAAGGGGGATCTTTCCACCAATGAAGAGGAAATTAGAGAAATAATAAGGAGTTACTTTGCCCAACTTTATGCCAATAAATTTGATAACTTAAGTGAAATGGATGACTTCCTCCAAAAATATAGGCTCCCTAGATTAACAGAGGAGGAGATAAATTGCTTAAATAGTCCCATTTCAGAAAAAGAAATAGAACAAGCTATTAATCAACTCCCCAGGAAAAAATCCCCAGGGCCAGATGGATTCACATGTGAATTCTACCAAACATTTAAAGAACAATTAGCCCCAATGTTATATAAATTATTTGAAAAAATAGGGGATGAAGGAGTCCTACCAAATTCCTTTTATGACACAGACATGGTACTGATACCTAAACCTGGTAGATCGAAAACTGAGAAAGAAAATTATAGACCAATCTCCTTAATGAATATTGATGCTAAAATCTTAAATAAGATATTAGCAAAAAGACTTCAGAAAATCATCTCCAAGATAATACACTATGATCAAGTAGGATTTATTCCAGGAATGCAGGGCTGGTTTAATATTAGGAAAACTATTAATATAATTGACCATATTAATAATCAAATTAATAAGAACCATATGATCATCTCAATAGATGCAGAAAAAGCATTTGACAAAATCCAACATCCATTCCTACTAAAAACTCTTGAGAGTATAGGAATAAATGGACTATTCCTTAGAATAATCAGGAGTATATATTTAAGACCGTCAGTAAGCATAATATGCAATAGAAATAAACTGCAACCTTTCCCAGTAAGATCAGGAGTGAAACAAGGTTGCCCACTATCACCATTACTATTCAATATAGTACTAGAAACGCTAGCCTCGGCAATAAGAGCCGAGAAAGAGATTCAAGGAATTAGAGTAGGAAATGAGGAAATTAAACTATCACTTTTTGCAGATGACATGATGGTATACTTAGAGAACCCCAAAGACTCTGCTAAAAAGCTACTAGAAATAATTCAAAATTTCAGCAAAGTGGCAGGATACAAAATAAATCCACATAAATCCTCGGCATTTTTATATATCACTAACAAAATGCAACAGCAAGAGATACAAAGAGAAATTCCATTCCAAACAAATGTTGATAGTATAAAATATTTGGGAATCCATCTACCAAAGAAAAGTCAGGAATTATATGAGAAAAATTACAAAACACTTGCCACAAAAATAAAATCAGATTTAAATAATTGGAAAGACATTCAGTGCTCTTGGATAGGCCGAGCGAATATAATAAAGATGACAATACTCCCCAAACTAATCTATTTATTTAGTGCTATACCAATCAGACTCCCAAGAAACTATTTTAATGACCTAGAAAAAATAACAACAAAATTCATATGGAAGAATAAAAGGTCAAGAATTGCAAGGGAACTAATGAAAAAAAACTCAGAGGAAGGTGGTCTAAGTGTACCTGATCTAAAGCTATATTATATAGCAGCAGTCACCAAAACCATTTGGTATTGGCTACGAAATAGACCGGTAGATCAGTGGAACAGATTAGATACAAAGGACAAAAAAGGGTACATCTATAGCAATCTAATCTTTGACAAACCCAAAGATTCCAACATTAGGGATAAAAATTCATTATTCGGAAAAAACTGTTGGGAAAACTGGAAATTAGTATGGCAGAAATTAGATATGGATCCACACTTAACACCATATACCAAGATAAGATCAAAATGGGTCCATGATTTAGGCATAAAGAGGGAGATAATAAATAGATTAGAGGAACAGAGGATAATCTACCTCTCAGACTTGTGGAGGAGGAAGGAATTTATGACCAGAGGAGAACTAGAGATCATTATTGATCACAAAATAGAAGATTTTGATTACATCAAACTAAAAAGTTTCTGTACAAATAATACTAATGCAAACAAGATTAGAAGGGAAGTAACAAACTGGGAAAATATTTTTAAAAACAAAGGTTCTGACAAAGGTCTCATTTCCAAAATATATAGAGAACTGACCATAATTTATAAGAAATCAAACCATTCTCCAATTGATAAATGGGCAAAGGATATGAACAGACAATTCTCAGAGGAAGAAATTGAAACTATATCCACTCACATGAAAGAGTGTTCCAAATCACTATTGATCAGAGAAATGCAAATTAAGACCACTCTGAGATACCACTACACACCTGTCAGATTGGCTAAGATGACAGGAACAAATAATGACAAATGTTGGAGGGGATGTGGGGAAATTGGGACACTAATACATTGCTGGTGGAGTTGTGAAAGAATCCAGCCATTCTGGAGAGCAATCTGGAATTATGCCCAAAAAGTTATCAAACTGTGCATACCCTTTGACCCAGCAGCGCTACTACTGGGCTTATATCCCAAAGAAATACTAAAGAGCGGAAAGAGACATATATGTGCCAAAATGTTTGTGGCAGCTCTTTTTGTTGTAGCTAGAAACTGGAAGATGAATGGATGTCCATCAGTTGGAGAATGGTTGGGTAAATTGTGGTATATGAAGGTTATGGAATATTATTGCTCTGTAAGAAATGACCAGCAGGAGGAATACAGAGAGGCCTGGAGAGACTTAGGTCAACTGATGCTGAGTGAAATGAGCAGAACCAGAAGATCACTGTATACTTCAACAACGATACTGTATGAGGATGTATTCTGATGGAAGTGGAAATCTTCAACATAAAGAAGAGCCAACTCACTTCCAGTTGATCAATGATGGACAGAGGTAGATACACCCAGAGGAGAAACACTGGGAGGGGAATGTAAATTGTTAGCACTAATATCTGTCTGCCCAGGTTGCATGTACCTTCGGATTCTAATGTTTATTGTGCAACAAGAAAATGATATTCACACACATGTATTGTACTTAGACTATATTGTAACACATGTAAAATGTATGGTATTGCCTGTCGTCGGGGGGAGGGAATAAGGGAGGGGGGGTAATTTGGAAAAATGAATACAAGGGATAATATTATAATATATATATATATATATAATAATAAAAAAAAAAAAAAAAAAAAAAAAAAAAAGATTATGTCTTGATCAACTATGGTAGACTTTGTTCTTCTCGGTAACTTGGTAATCTAAGACAATTAGAATAATTTTGGGTTGAAAAATGTCATCAGTTTCTAGAGGGAGAAGCAGGAGACTTAATGTGGTCTGAAGCACACTACCCCTATTTTTGTGCATGACTTCATTACTTTTTACCTGGACTATTGTAATAACTTACTAATTTATTTTCTTTCCTCATGCCAATTCCAGTCCATCCTCCACTCAAATATCAAAATAAACTTCCTAAAGGGTATACAAAACCATTTTGCCCTTCTAGTCAATAATTTACAGTGGTTCCACATTCCTCAATTACCTTTGTAATTCAATAACATGATTCCCTTTTTGTACCTTTGACATTTCATCTCCTCACTCTATGCATTTTCATTTGCTCCCTCATGTTCACAATTTTATTCTTCCTTGTCTATGATTCTTAATTTCTCTAACTTTCTTCAAGTCTCAAGACATCTTTCCAGACTACTTTAATACTACTGCCTGCAATTTGCCCTTATATAGCATGCTTGTAAATAGTGTATTTTTTTTTGACACTGTATCCCTCATTAGATGTGAACTCCTTTAGTATAAATGCTACTTTTTCCTTTTGCTGTATGACCCATACTAGGCATAGCTTCTGGCATATAGTGACAATCTAATAAATGATCATTGATCCAATTGATTGGAGGAAGTTGTTAAATGAGATGTAGAAGGGAACTGGTCTGGACATACAAAGATATTGATATTTAATTACATGACTCAGGATTCAAATAGGTCTTATGTATCTTATAGATCTTGAATAGCTGATTAATGCATTGTAATGTTGCTGGGGGGGAAAAAAGGAATTACAATTGGCATAGAAGACAGAAGATTGAGAATTTGAAGAAAGAGCTATCCTGAACATCGCTGTAACTTTGTTGCACCAAAAGAATATAATCTGGCACAGTATAAACATACTTGGTGACTATTGATTTACAAAGTAGAACAGGTGAGAGAAAGCTGTAACTGTAAAATCCAATAATGAGAATGGTTACACCCCATCCCTATCACTCCTCAATTGTACCTCTAAGCCATAGTATTAGCACATCAACCTAATCTTTGTTTGTCTTTCCCATAAAATTGTCTTCTTGATTCTGACTCTAATAAATTTCCTTGAAAATTAGCCCATTGTAAAGCAGGGTAATATCTACTTTTGTGGTTCTTTTGCTAGATTCCCTTGGAACTTTAGCTTACTTCAGTTGGCATCACAATTATAATAAATCTTTGCACCTTAAGTTGGAGACAAATTGAGTGTGCAAATTATTTTGCCATACCCATGACACTGACCAAGAATCTTCTTGGAGTGCCTTTCCCCCTCAACACCAGGATCTCCTTGGTGGAAGCATAAACAAAAGATGCTTCTTTGTTTTTTGTATGCTTCTAAGTGGTTCTAAGATCTTTTATATCACAGTACAATGTAAAGGGCTGAAACTATGAAAAAGTGTACTTGAATCAGACAACTGATATGAGATAATGACTTTATTAGCATATGTTTGGAAAAATGGCTCTTCTCCCTGTTTGGTGCTTACTCAGTGTTTGGTGTTAAAATAATCATATGCAAAGATTAGAGAGTGGGATGAGACAGGTCAGAGTCACTTTGGGGCAGGACAAGGAGCAAAGAAGTTGCTGACTTTGGACTCAAGAATCCAAGATACATCATTGGTGAGTCTCTTGGTGGTTTGTCTGTCTCCTTCACTTCTCCCCCTAAAAACCAAGGACTTTAATTTATCCTGACCCTGAGGCCCTCCAGGGAGTGAGCCCATACTTCATAACTGGCACCCAGTGTGTGAACCAAGGACTTTAATTTCACTGTACAAGTCCCTGTGACCAGGAAATAGGGTGAGTATTTTAATAGACAAATAGAGAACTTACTTTGTTGAGAGATAAGCTAGTAACTCTCATTTTCTAGCTGAAATAAGGCACATATTAGAAAAAATTCTCTCCCATACCCACCCCCAACCTCACCCTTTGGGAGATCTACAGGAATACTTAGACTAATAAAGAGACAGGGTTTGATTGTAACTTGGGAGTAGATTGATGAACTCGTGGATACATTAGAATATACATCCCCTTGATACTTCAAGGAAGAAGAAATAGAGACAGATAATTGGAAACTAGTAGGAGATTAACTCTGTGAATATTACAATGATAGAGGTCCTGATTCAATTTCTAAGGAAACATTCTAAATGTACAACTTAATACAATTGTCCTTAAAGAGTCCCGCAAGTTCTAGAAAAAAGAAAAGTTTTAAGAACAGCCAGATGAGGAAGTGTGAAGAGAAAGAGGAATAAAAAGGGGAAGACAATGGAAATCTCTATGGAGGACATGGGGAACTTAAAGAATGTGATTCTCACTCTCAAAGTCCAGCTTCAACCTTATACCCAAGCAGGTTATTGACCCTCCCCCATCAACTTCACCTTCCTGGGTGGAGGGAGGAGGAGGAGTGGGAGGGACAATGATACCATCAGCACTTCCCCCCAGCAATAACCCCCTCCTATGACTCCATTGCAAAAGGCACTACTTAAAGCCAAAGAGGAAGGGCAGAATACAGCTGATTTGAGAAGAGAAATATATCCTGTGATAACTCTTCAGACCAAGAAAGTAGAAGTTACACTCCTTTTGAGCTTGAAATAATCAAAGACCTGAAAAAGGCTTAAATTCTTTATGGGGCTACATCATCTTATGTTAAGATGTTATTGCAGAATTTGGCTTATAAAATTTTAACCCCTAGAGACTGGAAATCTATAGCAAGGGCATGCTTAGAACCTGGACAAAACTTGTTGTGGCTTTCTGAATATAGTGAGTTCTGTAGGATATAAGCCCAATAAAATAGGCAAAGTGGAGTAAATACTCCAATCACCTATGACCAACTAACAGGTGTGGGTTCTTATGCAGACACTTCAGTGCAGATTAATTACCTCTTAGCAGCATATGAGCAAATTGCTGCTGCTGCTATCAAAGCATGGGGTTTTATCCCAGGAAAACAGGACAGATGAGAGGCCTTCATGAAAATAGCACAAGGGCCAAATGAACACTTTGCTGATTTTGTGGGACATATGCAGACAGCTGTCATATGAACTATTGGTGAAAATGCAACAACAGAAATTATGATAAGGCAACTTGCTAAAGAAAATGCTAATGAGGTTTGTAAAAGAATTATATTAGGACTATACAAGGATACTCCTTTAGAGGAGATCATAAGACGCTATGCTACAGTGGGCACAAATGCCTTTTGTAGCCAGGCTATGATGCAGACTTCCCATGATCCGAACACGGGAAGACAGCGTCCCTTTTGGCAAGGGACTTCCAGAGAGACTAGATAATGCTTTATATGTGGCAAAGTAGGGCATCTGAAAGCTCAATGTTGGCATAGAGACAGAATGAGGAAACAGGGTGGGAGAATGAGATCCAAAACCCCATGTCCAAAATGCAACAGAGGGTTCCATCGGGCATTAGAATATAGACTGATTCAGGGAAATGTGATAAGGGGCTGGGGCTCCAAACAAAAAATACTTGGAGGCATGATGGCAGCCAATGCTATACCCAGAAAGTCTTTAGAAATTCAGTACTCAGACATGACCTATCAACCAAAAAGCAATCTGTTGGGAGAAAGAGATTACATAATCAATCATCCCTTCTGCCCATAAACCCACTAACAATATCTGGCTTGACTCCCACTTTCCTTTGGTGTTTTTCATCTCTCTTCCTGAGAAGTCAGGGAAGACATGATCATCTCCTTTTTTAGTGCTTTCACCTCCTTTCCTGAGAAGTCAGGGATGGAGTAACCACCTGTGTTCTAAAACAAAAGAAAGCAGGAGTTGTAAAGGGCTGAAACTATGAAAAGGTATGCTTGAATCATACAACTGAACACTAATTACCTTTTAGATGTGAGACAATGACTCATATGCTAAAAATTAGCAGATGTTTTGGATAAATAGTTCTTCTCACTGGTGCTTGCTCAATATTTGGTGTTAAAATAATTGTAGGCAAGGATTAGAGGGTGGGGTGAGATAGGCCAGAGTCACTTTGGGGCAAGACGAGGAGCAGAGAAGTTGGTGACTTTGGATACAAGATACATCATAGGCAATCCTCGTGGCAGTTTGTCTGTCTCCTTTACTTCTCCCCCTAAAGTCCAAGAATTTTTATTTATCCTTACTCTGGCTGACCCAAGGCCCTCCAGGGAGAGAGCCCATACTTTACAGTCCAGAACCTGACTTACAAATAATAAATATTTCCTATGTTTTTATAAAGAATGAAAATTAAGATTATCAAAACACTTTGATTTACCAACATACTTTCTTTTGGGGAAATCTAGTGTTAATTAAATTTATCTATATCCAAGCCATCTTCCTTGATTAACTATAAAGTTCCTTGAAGCTAGGAATATTGTCTCACTTCTCTTTTCATCTCTTATGGCACTTAAAACAGAGTTAATAATAAATGTGAAATTAATGTCTCTTGAATAAATGAATGAATGAATTTATTCCATTTAAGTCTTAATTGACTAATTCTAATGCAGCTAGTAGTTAACTACTAGAAAAAGTGTGAATATATATCATGTATTCGTCAATTAATTATGGATTATGGAATGTTTCTAGCTTTGTCCAGACACTAGAGCAGCATTTTAATATAAAAAGGTGGAAACTACTCTATGGGGAAAATAAAGATACTGCCTGTTCTCCTACTTGTTCCCTTGTTCCCTCCTACTTTGTTCCATTCTTTACATACATACTGTATCAATAGAGCATTCTAATAAAATAGAGTTGGTATGAACCATACACTAAAGATGACTGAAGTAGTAGATTCTTCAACAAATTAGGATCTATCCGCATTTTGTGACATACACTATGTAACACATACAAAATGGTGAACATCAGCAGAGGAAACAATGCTTCTTTTCAATGAAGTAAACTTGACAGAAGCTGCATCATGGAGAGAAAATAATTCATGTCTCAGTGATATTGTTGAAGTTGGGAAGGAAGGACCCCAAAAGTTTGGGGTCCCAGACTAGTGTCATGAAGTGTCTCAAAAGAATTTGCAGGCTTGAACCTATTATCTAGTCAAGGGCCAAAGTTTTATTTCAATAGTAATTGTAATACCAACACAAAAGCAGACTGGAATTCTAAGAGAATTTTAGCAAATAAACAGAAGCAAGAAGAGACTTTTATCCAACTTTCATAGATATGCTAATTCAGAGGCTCAAGGCTAGGACTAGGGAGTGTTCTCCAGAATTTGGTTCTCACTGACCAGATTATTACTGACTAGATTACCAATTAGCAATGAATTGAGGAGTTTGATCTGTGTTAGTTTTCTGAGGTCAAAAGCTGACTAAGCAGTAATCAGACATTGGGTATGGGGGTTTCCTGAGGCAGATTCCAAATCTAAATTTCTGACTAGATTACCTCTAGTGGATGGGACATGGAACTAAATTTGTCTTCCTGCTTACCCTAGGGAATATTTTTTATCAATTCTTCAGTTTCTCTCAGACTACCCACACTCATTATTCAGGATCTCATCATTAGAGATGTAGGTTAAAACTAATCTCTTTCTGCCCCTTCAACCTTGCTGCATTGCCTTATCTAGTGTCCTCAAAGAAGCATTGAATTCACCACTTAAAAGCTTCAGCTGGGTAATGAAAAGCTTTGTTTCCTCTCTCCTGCCTAAGTAGTCCTACTATAAGTAGCTCCTTTTAAAAGATATATCACTTTGCATAACAATAGATATTCTGGAGAAAGAAATGAATCAATTTTCCTTTAAAAATCACTCATCTCCATTTCTTTTTTGTAACTAGTACAGTGCCAACTTGTAAAGGTGAGTATGCCCTTAAGGCATATGAGTGATGCCTTCCACCTACATTAAATAGCTAAATTGTTTAAGCCTTTTGTTGAACTTCTCAACTCACATGAACATCTTGGATTAGGCCATTTGTATAATGTATGGCTCCAGAGATAGCTGGTCTGCCCCTGTGATATTTCTGAGGAAGTCAGAGTCAGAACAAATTGCCAATTGCTTAGTGACAATATAGAAACCATTTTACAATGTGATGCATTGACTTATATCTTAATAAATATTCCATTTTCCCCTCTATATGTTGGAACCTAATTGTCACACAAACTTGGCCCTTTAAAATTAATATATTTATACCCTTTTCTCTTCATATGGAAGGGAGGTGAGGGACAGGCTGACAATAATTAGGAGAATAGATTTTTAAAAATAGACAACAAATGTAATGCCAGAGAAACTGAGGCAAGATAGAGATTAGAGAGTTTTTAATGTTTTATTTGGATTTCTGAGAGGGAGAAATTATGCTGGGGGCATGATGTCCCCAGGGATGATATCCAAACCATCCAGCAGGGAATGTGAGTACTCAATGACATATTTATAGCTTTTAGTTCAGGTAGCTAAACAGAGGCAGGGGGTGAAGTCCAAACTCTGGGAATCTCCAGGCAGGGACCATCAATCCAGTTCTGACAGGTTGGGGGGTAGGATCATAAATTGTTACAAACTAGGAATTAAGGAGATGTCCAGTTTAGAGACAGGAAGTCAGGCCTAAAAAGTATAAATGATATCAATTAGGCATCTGAGATAGGACATCTGGAATCTTATCTTCTGGAATATCAGATCTCCACAGCCCTGATTATCTCAGTTCTGATGGGCAGAAAAGGGGGATTGCAACCAGGGAAACTGATGCAGAAAAATTAGGCATAAAATTAGGGCAAGATAATTAGGGAAACTGAGGCAGGACTATAGTGTTTTGGGTAGTTTTCTGTAGATTTTGGGACCAGCCTTCTTTTCAGAAGAGTAATCACCACGAGAATAGCCAGGTATTAAAATCCAAAAGTCTTTAATATCTCTTTCACTGTCTGTCTCCTTGTTTCAGGCTTGGCTAGCTTTCTGGAGACCCTTCAGACAGGGCTCAGTGAAGGAAGCAGGACAGGCCAGCCAGCATCAGCTTCCAGTCTTCTGTCTTTTCTGAGTCTGTCTCCAAATTTGTTCTGTACCCCCTCTAGGTATGACTCTGACCTCTTAAATACTATTACCATTAAATCTATTCATCATACTGAGTATAAGCCAATCAGTATATCACTAGGGAACCATTATTTGTTGTAAGGTTAATTCAATTATACTGAACTAAGAGAATCATTAATCACCATACTAAACTAGATAACCATTGTCTTATCAATTCCACTGAGTTAATACCTTGTAAGAATCCTTGCCTAAGTATATTTTTCCAGAGTTCTGGCCCATTACACAGGACAATTAGGGAAACTGAGTCAGGATAACAAAAGGAAACTGTGGCACAACACAACAATAAACCTTAGATCTTTTTCTTAAAAGGAGATAAATATATTATTAAATATATTCAAGCATGTAGTGGGAATAATACAGCTTCTAAATATTGTACTACTAGCAGTTTTTCCATTTGATTTTTTTTTTTGTATTCCTGTTGATATGAAAAATCTCACAATATGATTATTATAAAAGCAAACATTATGGAATGGGAAGTATCAATTTTTTAAAAAATTATTTAGTATTTCATTTTTTCTTAATTACATGGAAAAATAATTTTTAAGTTCATTTTTAAAATATTGAGTTCCAAATTTTCTTTCTTCCAGTCTTTAATTTGAAGCTATCCATGTGTAGTCATACAAAACATTTCCATTTTAGTCATGATGTGAAAGAAAAAAAAAAAAAAGATTAAAAAAAAAAAAGAACTTAAAGAAAAATAAAGTAAAAAAAAAAAAAAGTTTCCATCTGTATTCAGACACCATCAGTTCTTTCTTTGGGGATGCATAACATTTCATCATAAGTCCTTCAGAGTTGAATTACAGCATAGAACATATAATGTTTAGCTGAGAATAGCTAAATCATTCACAGCTGATCACCTTTGTTACTCTTTACACAATACAATTTATTTGTGTCAGCTTATATGTTTTTTCAATTTTTTCTGAGAGCATCCAGTTTGTCATTTCTTATAGCACAATATTATTTTATCATAATCACATACTACAATTTTTTTTTTTTTTGTTCATCCTTTCCCCAATTGATGGGCATCTATTCAATTTATAATTCTTTGCCTCCAGAAAAGAAATACTAAAAATATTTTTGTACATAAAGATCCTTTTTCTTTTCATTTACTTTAAAAAAAAAAAAAAAAAAAAACCTCTTTTGGGATCCATACCTAGTAGTGATCTTGTTAGGTCAAAAGGTATGCATGATTTTACTTGGACATAGTTCCAAATTGCTGTTCAGAATGATTGGATTAATTCACAGACCCAACAATAGTATATTAACATCTCATTTTTTCCAAATCTTTTGCAACATTTGTCATTTTCCTTTTCTGTACTATTAAGCATTCTGATATGAAGTAATACCTCATAGTGATTTTAATTCACATTTCTCTAATCAATAATGACTTAGAGCATTTTTTGTAAGGCCATAACTAGCTTTGATCACTGCATCTAAAAACTATATTTTTTGATCATTTATCAATTGGAGAATGGCTCTTAATTTTTATGAATTTGAATCAGTTCCCTATATATTTGAGAAATAAGACCTTTATTAGAGAAAATTGCTTCTATTTTTTCTCACAATTATTATTGCTAACTGTATTTCGCTCAGTCCTATTCCTAACTTCAATTTATTCTATTCTGTTTTCACCTTGTCCTTTTTCAAAAGTATTTTGCTTCTGACTCCTTCTCTCTCAGTTTTTTTTTTTTTTTTTTTTTTCTTTTTCTGAGGCTGGGGTTAAGTGACTTGCCCAGGGTCACATAGCTAGGAAGTGTTAAATGTCTGAGACCGGATGTGAACTCGGGTCCTCCTGAATTCAGGGCTGGTGCTCTATCCACTGCACCACCTAGCTGCCCCCTCTCTCTCAGTTTTGTCAAACTTTTATCACCTCCCCTTTTCCTGTGCCTTTCCCTCTTTTACTTTCCTGTAGGAAAAGATTAAATTCGAGATTCAATTGAGTATGTGTATTATTCTCTCTTTGAGCCAATTCTGATGAGAATAAGGCTTACTCACTACCTCTTACTTCTTCCCCTCTATAGTAAAACCTTTTTCTTGCTTCTTTTATGTGAGATAATTTACTCCATTCTGCTTCTCCCTTTCTCCCAATGAAATCTTTTTTCATTACTTTATATTCAAATTACCCCTGTGCTCTCTGTTTATATAGACTCTTTCTAACTGCCCTACTAAATGAAAAAGTTCTGAAGTTTCTTATTATTTCCCTTTCCTCTTTACCTTTTTAATGCTTCTCTTGAGTCTTGTATTTGAAAGGTAAATTTTCTATCCAGCTCTGGTCTTTTCATTACAAATGCCTGAAAGTTCTTTATTTCCTTTCAATTCCATTTCTTCCCTTGAAAGATTATGCCAAGTTTTGCTGGTTAGGTGATTCTGTAATCCTTGCTCTTTTGCTCTTCAGAATATCATATTCTAAGCCCTCAACTTCTTTAATATATAAGCTGCAAAATCTTGTGTTATCCTGATTGTGGCTCCACTACACTTTAATTATTTCTTTCTGAATGCTTGCAGTATTTTCTCCTTGACCCAGGAATTTTGGAATGTGACTATATTATTCCTGAGAGTTTTCATTTTAGTATTTCTTTCAGGAGGTGATTGGCAGATTCTTTCAATTTTTCTTTTACCTTTTGGTTCTAGAATACCAGGACAGTTTTCTTTGATAATTTATTAAAACATAATATCTAGGCTTTTTAAAAATCATGACTTTCAAGTGTCCAATAACTCTTAACTTATTTCTTCTGGATCTCTTTTCCAGATCAGTTATTTTTCTAATGATATAGTTCACATTATTTTCTATTTTTTTATTCTTTTGTTTTTGTTTTATTGTTTTTTGATTTTTCATAGAGTCATTATATTCCATTTGCTCAATTCTAATTTTCAGGAGCTATTTTCCTCTGTGAGCTTTTGTATATACTTCTTCATTTGGCCAATTTTGCTTTTTAAGGCATTCTTCTTCTCATTGGATTTTTGTACTTCCTTTTGTATTCCTCTTATATCTCTTCTCAATTATCCTCTACCTTACCACTCATACTTGATTTTCAAAATCCCTTTTGAGCTCTTCCATTGTCTGAGACTAATTCTTATTTTTTTCCGGGGAAGATTTAGATATAGTAGCTTTGAGTCTATTATCTTATTTTTAATTGTGTTTTGGTCTTCCTTAACACCATAGTAACTTTCTATGGTAAGAATACTTTTTTTTTCTGTAGTTTACTTATTTTCTTAGTCTATTTCTTGACTTTAATTCTTTGTTAAAATAGGATTTTTTTTTTTTCCCCACAGTGAAAAATGAATCATTCTAAGATTGGGATTTTGTGCTATTGTTTTCAAAGATACTTCTGTTCATCCAAAGAGTTATGATCTAAGAAAAGCATGATTACTACTTTTCTGGTATGTTTGTTGGTCTGTGAGTAACCACAAACATATTTTTTTTTGCCCTAGGACTGTGATAAAGGTTCCCCTCTACATTGGCTTTAATCTCTGGTGTGCTAGTACTTCTCTTCACTCTGGCACTGGCTGTAATCCAGATCCAAATATAGGCAAAGCAACAGAATCTAACCTCAGTACTGGAAAAGAGACCTTCTGTAATCTTCTGTCCAATTGTTTGGCTCTCTTACCATTTGTGAGTTAAGAGCTCTTGAAGTAGCTGCTGCATCTAGAGTGACTCCCTATATTTGCTCCTACTTTGCTGGGACTGTGTCTCCACTGACATGGCCTGCTAGACTGTTCTACTTTTTACCCAGATGTAGTAAACTTTTATTGTTGATTTTCCAAATTGTCTTTGGTTGGAAAATTGTTTCACCTTGTCATTTTTGTTGTTGTTGTTGTTGTTGTTGTACTGTTTTAATTGCTTTATGGTATAATTTAAAGTTGTTTGAAAAAGTTTTAGAGAGATCTCAGGAAAGTCATAGTTTTCTCTGCTATCTTGGATGGTCTTCATCCAATGTAGCTACTGAGTTTTTAACTCTTTGTTAAAGGAGGGCTCTGTTCCCATCATGGAGGAAGCACTGTCTAAAGCTTCAAGGGTTTTATGTAGCTTTGTTCAGAGATATTTCTAAGAACATAAGCACTTTTTTTCTGCCCTGGAGCTGTTAGGAGTGTTCCCACTCCATTGTAACTATAAGATCTAGTGTGCTAAAGCAACACTATCTGGGTTGGGGCTAGGTCTGCGGGCCTACCCCAGGACTGAACATTAGACTCCCACCCAGTTACACTCACAGATCCTTTCTCCTGACCTTCTGAGTCCTCTCTGGTGTCCCAAGTTTTATGAAATTTTTAAAGAATAATTATTTCAAATACTATATAAATTATTTGGAAAAACAGATAAGGAACAATCTTGCTAAATTCCTTCTATGACACAAATATGGTACTGATAACCAGAAGAACAAAAACAGAGGAGAAAAAAAAAAAATCTCCCTAATGAATATTGATGCAAAAAATCTAAATAAAATATAAGCAAAGAGATTACAATAACTTGTCAATAGGATAATACACTTTGACCAAATTGAATTTATGGTAGAAATGCAGGGGTGATTCAATATCAGGAAAACTATTGGCATAATTGATCATATAAGAAACAAAATTAATAGAATTCGTATGATAATTTCAATAGATGCAGAAAAAGTTTTTGACAAAATACTATACCCATTCTTATTAAAAAAAAATAATTAGAGAATGTAGGAATAAATGGAATTTTCTTTAAATTAGTAACCAGCGTCTATCTAAAACTATCAGCAAACATCTGTAGTGGAAATAAATTAGAAGCATTTCCACAAGATCAGGAGTGGAACAAATTGTTTATTATTTCCACCATTATTCAGTAATAGTATTAGAAATGTTAGTTTTAGCAATAAGAAAAGAAAAAGAAATTTTAAAAATTAGAATAGATAATGAGGAGAAAAACTATTATTCTGGGCAGATGATATAGTGATATCTTTAGTGAATTCTAGAGAATCTATTTAAAATTTGCTTGAAATAGCACCTTTAGTGACGTTGCATGATCAGATCAAAACAACTGGAAGAATAGCAAATGCTTATGGATAGATTGAGCTAATATAATAAAAATGGCAATCTAAATTAGTTTACTTGTTCAGTAGATTACCAAACTGCCCAAAAATATTTTATAGAGTTTTAAAAGTATGTATTATTTGAATGTATATATTGAAAAATAAATAAAAAATAATAAATTCATTTAAAAAAAAAAAAGGTCAAGGATTTCAAGGGAATTAATGAAAAAAAAAAAAAAATGAAAACAAAGGTCTCCTACATATACCTAACATGTATCTAATCATTTGGTACTGACCAAGAAATAGAGTAGTAAATCAGTCAAATATATTAGGTTCACAAGACACAATATTCAGTGACTATAGTAATTTAGTGTTTGATAAATCCAAGGACTCCAGCTTCTGAAACAAGAATTCAGTATATGACAAAAATTTCTGGGAAAACTGGAAAATAGTATGGCATAAACTGGCCATTGACCAATATCTAAGACCCTATATCAATACAGGGGAAGAAAGGGAGGAAAGGAGAAAAATTTGTAACACAAGGTTTTGCAAAGGTCAATGAGGTTGAAAACTATTTTTGCATTTATTTGGAAAAATTAAAAAGCTATTTAAAAAAAAGATTTAAAGCTATCTATAATTATACAAAAATACTCTAAATCACTACTGAAAAAAAAAAAAGAAGTGAGAAAAACTCTCAGTTACCATTTCACACCTATCACCTCAAATTAAATGACCTCAAATGAAAACCACTTCACATCTATCATATTGATTAATATGACAGGAAAGAAAAGTGATTGTTGTTGGAGAGGATATGGGAAAAGTCAAACAATACTACATTGTTTGTGACTTGTGAATTAACTCATCCATTCTGGAGAATAATTTGGAACTATGCCTAAAGGGTTGTAAAAGTGTACATACATTTTGATTCAGCAATACCATTGCTAGGTTTCTATCCCAAAGAGATCTTAAGAAAATGAAAAAAGGACCCACATCTACAAAAATGTGTGTAGCAGCTCTTTCTCTGGTAATAAGAAATTGGAAAAATGAGGGGATGTCTATCAGGTGGGGAATGGCTGACAAAATTGTGCTATACAAATGTAATGGAATATTATTGTTCTTTAAGAAATTATGATCAGTCAGATTTCAGAAACCTGGAAAGACTTATATGAACTAATGCTGCTTGAAGTGAATGCAATCAGGAGAATATCGTACACAGTTATAGCAACATTGTGATGATTGATTAACTTTGATAGACTTGACTCTTCAAAGCAATACATGATCTAATATAATTCCAAAAGATTCATGATGAAAAATGCTATCCACATCCAGAGAAAGAATTATGGAGTGTTAATGTAGTATATTATTTTCATATTTTTCCTTTCTTGTTTTTTCCCTTTTGCTATGATTCTTCTTTCACAACATGACTAATGTAGAAATATGTTAAGTATGATTGCATATGTAATAGATTGCTTGCTGTCTTGGAATGGCGAGTGGGGAAAGAGGAAAGAAGAAAAAAAAATTGGAAATTAAAATCTTATAAAAATTAAAGTTAAAATTGAAAACTATTTTACATGTAATTGGAAAAAAATAATTTACTATTAAGTGTGAAAAACACTACTTTTATCACATAGTTGTATTGAGGATTAATAATGGAAAATTATACAAGATATTTAGTAAGCATAAATGGTATATAAAGATGAATCTTAATCATAGAAGAAAAAATGTTATTCCATTGAAAGGCAAAATCCTATCTTTTTTCTTTATAAATTGATTGAAATATTCAGGAAATGACATTTAGAATTTTTAAGAGATAATAATTGGAAAGGGACAGAAAGAATTTTGGATAAAAGCAAACTATATGTAAATAACTGAAGAGCTTTATCAATGAGTAGTTCAATTTACCTGAATTCTAGGGTATTTTTGATGGCTTCAATTTGATTGATAATGAGGAAGTGATTGAAGATTTCTATGTGATGAAGTAAAATGAACAAACCTATGAATTTCATCCTACTCTCTCATGATTATCCAGTACAATCCCTCTATTCTAGACAAATATATTTATCATACTTAAAACATGCATTCCTTTTTAAAAAAGTTTTTCCTGCTTTTGTGCTTTTTTGTTTCGTTTTATTCATGCCATCACCTCTGTATGAAAAAGCCTCCCCTCTAATTCTATTAAAGTCTTATTTATTATTCAGTATCAAGCCCAAATTCCACTTTTCCATAATAAATCTTTCTTTTTTTTTTTCTTTTTTGACTTCGTAATTGGAATTAAGTGATTCGCCCAGGGTCATCAAGTAGTAAGTGTATCTGAGGCCCAATTTGAATTCAGGTCTTCTTGATTTCAGGGCCAGTGCTCTTTTCTTTGCACTATCTAGCTGCCCCTTCATAAACCTTTCCATGATGACCCAAGTCAAAAGTAATTTCTCATTTCCTTTATATAATAATAATCCTTTGTATTCATTGATGCATTCACAAAGTATCTTTTTTTGCCACTTTATGCAACAGAAATTTAGCAGAAGTCATATGGAATTTATTACATACTTTCTGATATCACAGCTTTTCATGGCATTTGTCTTATTTCCTAGGTTTTACGATGCCATTTGCAGGACAGGAGCAATATCTTATGTTGAATTACTCAGGTCCTCCCAAAAGTTTCAGATAATAGAGAAGAGGGCTGATCTTATGGACTGACACATTTTAGAACAATTTGTTTTTGCTCATTTACCTTAGAAGTGATTAATCCTGAAAAGTCTTCAAGTTTAACTTTGATCTATATTCCTATATATGCCCAGGGAAAAGATCTGGAGTTCTCATACAAGCACTCTGTCCCCTTGAAATGATTTTAATTTGTTTTCTTGTTTATAGAGGCCATATGGACAGTACCCTAATTTCTGTAAGATACATGTTTCTTAGAAAAAAGAAAAATAGGTAAAAATCTTAAAAAAAAAAAAAAAAGTATTCTATATGGCCTATCAGCTGTCTTTTATGTTGGAACAAAAGGATCAGTCTGTTCTCCTAAGTGTCTCAGTTAATTATTTTCATCAGCCCTCCTAAAACACATTTCATTCTACTACAACTCCATATGGATTGCCTCACCATAGGAGAAGGGTTCTTCCCTAAATCAAATTTTTCATCATTCCTCTTCTGAACTTATTCTTCAGTGATTAGCATACTTTCATGTAAACTGGAAACTTGGGCTGTCATTGTACAAACCCCATTATTTCTTGTCCCCCATTGCATATTCACTTTAAAACACAAGATCTATTCATCACTTTCACTTTACTTTTTTAAACATCTTGTACATACTGAAACCTTTTTCCTTTCTCTGATGTGGCATCCCTGGTCAAGTTTTCCAACAATGGCATTTTCATTCATTCCCCTTTTCTCCATTTTTTTCTCCATTTATACTTCTAAATATTATGTATGTCTCTATACCTAAGTAGCACCAATTCCTTCATTAACTTTTTATTAATCATCTAACCACTAATTGGGTAACTACTTTCTATCCTATACATTCTCTTTGCTTCCTCAATGCCTTTTTCACAGTCTTTCTTTCCCAATTTTCTCTTATTCTAGAATATTTCCAAAGTTCTAACTTCACAATTCCTCAATTTATTAATTCCCCATGATATATTTTTTCATTCCACCCTTGATCACAACTGTTCCACTTTCATGTCTATGAAATACACTCTTTTTCTCTCCTAATAATTTTGTATTACTCCAGAGTTTGCTCTATTTTACCGTTTCTAACTCTGTTTTGAAAAATATAATTTTATTTCTCTTTTCCCTTTCATGGCTAGTATTTTTGGGAAAAGTTCACTATAATTAATGTCTCCACTTATTTTCCTCTTTCTGTATTCCTATCTCTCTACAGGCTGGCATATGACCTCAATATTCAACTGCAATTTATTTCTCCAAAGTTACTAATTATTTTTTAGTTGCCAAATCTAATAGCTTGGTCTCAGTCCTCATTCATCTAGAACACTGAAGACTGGAAAAGTTCTTGCTTCTCCTCCTCCTATTCTTTCCTATAGAATTTTATGACATTTCTCTCTTCTGGTTCCCAGTCTGTTTGATCAATTCTTATTCTCATTTGATGAATCTTCTTACAGATCACTTAGTGATCTCTTAGTTTTCATTAAGTCAATTATTATTATCCCTTCCCTTTTACCTCATCTCTTCTCAAATCATTTGTTAAATATTCTTGATATTTCTCCTAAATATATTTCTCCTCCATCCCTGCAATTCCAAATTTTGCTTCATTATTTGATTTTACCTCCTGACATTGGACTTGGAGTTATAGCTTAGCTCTGCATATCTCTTGTGGGAAGATCTGTGCTGCTACTCTTTCTGTTTTATTTTCCTACAGTAATTTAAAAACAACTCAGTCTGGGAATTGATATGTTGTCAGTGATTCCAAAATGATCAGGCCCAAAGCAAAATATGATCACTGCCTTCCTGGCCAATTCTCTGCAAGTTCCTGATTTTGTTCTGAGCGAAAATGGACTGGTACTTTAATTAGCCAAAATCAAACACATGGAAAGGTCTGCTTGTTTTGAGTTATGAAATTGCACATTCATTTCTTTCATATTTATTCTTCTGCAGGGTTCACACTGGGCCAGAAGTTATAACTGAGACTACTCTACTCCTAGGGCTTAGAAGACATTGCTCCTGCTTCCATCTTAATTTGCTTGTTGCTTGGGGCACAAGATAGGTATCACAAGTACATTTTAGGTCAGAACACCACTCCTGGGTACAAATCTTCTCACTTTAGATCTATGACTCTGAACTAAGTACTGAGTAATAAATATGCCATTTGTTACTTCTTCCTGAATCCTCCATAAAGGTTAGCATTTGGAATGGGTCTTAGATCTTGTCTTCCCAGTATACAGGCTTTTCTTCTTTCAAACAACCATGAACCCATTATAATGACAATATCTCAACTAAAAAGCACCCTGTAAACATCTCTGTCTGTCTTCTTATGCCAACTTGACCTAAAATATTGACTTAAGGTTGGATTTCCCTTTCATAATTTGGTCTGGTGCATTTTCTAGATGTGTTTGAAGGGATTTTGGTAGCGAACTCAGCTAGAATTTGTTCCCAATACTATATTATATTGGTTTTACATCTCTCTGTTTTTTTTTAATGTTACCACCCTACTTCAAACCCCTATCACCTTCCATTTTTTTCCCCTACATATTATTCTTATTTCTGATGTCTAGTATCTGCTATACATCTAAAATAGTGAAACAATCTTTCTAATGCCCAGCCCTCACTCAAAAACCTCAGTGTTCTTTATTGCCTACCAAATAAAAATGGCATATAGCATAATTTATGTTTTTACTCCAACTTTTATTTCCTCTTCATCAATTACCGAAAATTTGTATTAGTGCTTGTTTTCTAGACTCCCAGTATCCTACCTGTTTTTCCCAGTCTGGAAGAAATTCATGTTCATTTCTCTTTTTCTGCCCCATGATGGTGTTATAATTTTACAATTTTTCTCTTTAAATCTCTCAAACCAGTCTTAAGACACATATGTAGAAAATAGAATTACTTTGGAACTAATAATTATTTTATTTTTAACCCTATTTCAACTTCCTATTATTTTCTAAAACTCTTGAGGACATAGAATATGTCCTTTTTTATATTTGTTTTGTAACTTCATAAAATATTTCACACATAGTATGGGATTAAGTAATGCCTGGCAAATCAACAAGGCATTCCCTTCATATTAATTCCTAGTAAGATTGACAGATCCAAAAAATGAAATCATTCCTTTTAAAGAATATAGGATTTTTTGTGTTATTTTTTTCATGAGATAAATTCATATAACTCAAATTGTATAAGTGGATTAATTCTAATTGGCTTTATAGATAGGGAAAATATTTTTATTCTAATCATTGTTGTTATTTTAATTATTAATATTAAAAATCATCAACACAGAATGTTATAACTAAAATACACAAATTTTAAGCAAGCTTATTTGGAATATAGCATTGTTTAACATGAAAAATATTTAATATGCATTTATTATTTAATTTTAGCAATACTTTTAACATATTTCTATGCCCTAATTTGTTGATCTTTTCCTTTCTTTATGCTGTCTTTAAAGTAGACTCTGAGATAAGTAAAACATAAAACTAGACTTTTATCCAAATTTCATGACAACTGAAATGTTTCATGTTTTCATTCTATGTGTGATAACAGAGGTATACTCTTCACCTCAGGCACAAAAGAGTCTATGAATAATAACTATGACCTAGTTATATTCTGTACAAACCACACTTCTTTATTATTTAAGACCCTGGACAAAAGGACTCATATCTACATAATAAGTGCATCAGATTTAGATATAAAATAAATAAATAAATAAAATGTTTGTTAGAACCTCTGGTGAGTTTCCTATTCAGAGATCCAGTAAGATAATTCCCAAGTCAAAAATGTATCTGAAGATTATGGCAAAGAATTTTAGCCAATACAAAATGAAAGATATGCTGAACAGTTAGGTGGGGAAAAAAAAAAGAAAAAAAAAGTTGCACCATGCTTTCATGATATATTTGAAACATGCAGAAATTTAAGGCTAGAATAAAGTAAAAAAAAGAATTGTCAAAAGGGCCTAAGCAGATTGCAATATTAAAAAGGAGAAATCAGTGATGGAGATAGACCCTATATATAGTTACTACTATGACATGAGTTGCTATTGCATAATCAGTCTATGGCAAAGATGATTGTCTGCCCTGTGGTTTGTTCAACAGCTTTGTTATCAATCACAAGAATAAATTTCCATGATCTGTCAACTCAACATACAACTACAAAAGCCCCATATTTTGAACTTTAATGATTGACTCATGGTTGTCTGCTAACAGATATGTCATTTGTAGAACCATTTTTCCAATAAAGATAATTAATAAAATAATACATAATTCTTTTTGGACTTTTATATTGTTTTTGCCTTCCTTAATTCCAAGAGAGAAAAGAATATCTACTATAATACCAATGAACAATAAAAAATGTCACTTAGAATGTAAGTTCTTTGATGGTAGCAATTTATACCTTCCATGTATGGTTATGCTTTGTACCCATAACAGATGATTTTTTAACATAATTGTCACTTAGTATGTGTCTTGAATAGAATTACTTGTTAAATATGATTACATTTGCATTCTTAATTGAATGTATGACCTTAGGAAAATTATCAAACCCTTCTGAGTCTTTATTTACCATCAATCAAATAAAATAAAATGCAAATCATATGTAATCCTAATCTGTTTTTAGTTACATAGTAAAAACAAGGGCAGAAATAGAAAAACAATGAATAATAACTAATTGTAAAGGAAGTTCAAGAAACCAACTAATAATTTCCTCCTCTTAGAAAAATAAGAATAAAACAATGAGAATAATGAATGATTGTGTGGTTTTAAGGTTTGGGGAGAGCTTTTTATAGGATATTTATTTTGATTCTTATTACTAATATGTGAAATAAAAGCTACAAATATTATTATGCACATTTTATAGACTTATCTGGTCCCAGTACTTAGAACTTACTCAGTACTTAGTAAAATATCTGAAAAAAATAAACACATAATAAATGTTTATTCACTGACTTAATATTTTCTTGAATGTACCTGATTCACAAAAGTGTTACAAACTAGGTCTTCCTCTCTCTAAATTCTGCCAATCAGCTCTGTCAAATAGCAAATAGTTATCTATCAATGCAAATAAACAAAGAAATGTAAGAAAATCATAATTTTTTCATCAGCTTTTCTTTTTAACACTTTCAACACACCTTTTCTGATCATATATTTCTGTTATGGGCCAGAACTCTGAAACAAGGATTCTTACAAGGTGTTAACTCAGTGGAACTGATAAAGACAATGGTTATCTAGTTTAGGATGGGGTTTAATAGTTCTCTAGTTCAGTACATGTACTTAGTACTTATTATAGTTTCATAAGATTCACATCTATGATAAGGGAATATATAACAGCCAGCAAGGAATGAACAACATTTAATCCATCTTTGGTCAGGCTCTTGGTGGCTCTCCTGGGGGACTGAGAGGCTCAGAGACTGAGCCAGAGACCCCAAGAAAACCAAACAAGAGCATTACATATTTCTTTATGGCATTCTTCCTATGCTTTGTTTCATATAAGATGTAATTTATTGTGGTCTTGTTATGTCTACTATATTATCATCTCTATGGCACCATCATTTTAGTATGTTAGACTTTTGATGAAGAATCTATAGTTTCAACCTATCAATTTATTTTTTTCCCCTTGGGACAGTCTTTTATTTGTATCATAATTATAATGATTAACACAATTAACAATATGATCATGATAAAAGGTATTAGGGGAAAAGGACAAACACCTTTTATCATGATCATATTGTTAATTATATCTGAAAGGAGGAACCCAGTTGAAGCAACAAGGTTTGCTAATCCATACAACCATTTCAGCAGTATAATATTGGGGAATTTGAAAAATCACAACAAACACCCTTTAAACTCTCTCCTCTTCACATGACAGGGCTGCCAATATTAATTAAAACTTTAAGTAAAGGATTTTAAAGGCCTATCTGAAATAAATGCTGTTTTTATTTATTTTAAATATAGAACAAAATGATAAGTTCAAATGAAAAAACAAACATTTTTAGTTATAATATTTATTTTAACTAAATATAGAATTGAATAGTAATAATGGTACCTACATTCATTTTCTTCTCAATATTGTTTTCCTTTATTATAGTTTTTAGAAAGGAAATTCATATTTGAGTAAAGAAAGAACATTTAATGTTATAATCAAGCCAAATTTTTTAATCTAGAAAACTGTAAAATGGTGAATTTTTAATATTTTTTCTGTAAAGGGGAACTGTGCATATACCATCTGGGGTCTTTGTGATTAGTTTATCTATGGCAAAAATGAAGGAAGGGGCATTCATCATGCCTTTATTTATTTTCAGTGTTTGACTATGTGTTCTTTTAAATCTTAGCCATATGCTAGTGCATCTGTTAGAAAGGATATATAGGTTTCTGAGTTTAAAAACCTGAGTTCAATCTGTCTTAGAATTTCAAACTCTATGTAGTAAAGTAGAAAACCATTGATAGAGATAAAAGTGTAAAATGGCCAGAATAATGATTCACTAAAGATTTAGGGTTTAGGAAAACCCTATTATCAGAATGTATATGTAAAAATTCATCTTAATATGTTTATATATTTTAAAAGGGTAGAATGATTAGAGTAAATGAAAGAGTGATATTATGTACAACTGGGCTTTATTTTTATTTCAGATTTTATATTGTTTCTTTACACTTAGGAGATATTTATTTTGATCTTCAAAAGTTACTGTTTTCTTCTATTCAAAAGATCTTTCTTTTTATCTTGGAACATCATATAAGGAAATTCTGTATATTAAAAAAAAAAAAAATCACCAAACATTTCTAATGGAAAATTACTAAAACAGTTGGTAGGGTATCAAGGAGAGCATTTTGGAGAGCAGAAGAGCTAAAGTATTTATTTTTTTCAAAAAGGAACAAAAAAATCCTTAAATTACCATTTTTATTTTTTTTTTTTTTACTTCTAAGATAGAATATGGAAAAAATAAACAAAGAGTGATGTGCAAAAGATTTAATTTTCAAAATATAAATGCTATGAATGCTTTTGATTTCATGTACCTTATCAGTACTTTATTTGATTATTTCTAACTGAACTATTAAAAACAACATGACTACTAATAAAAATACTGAATGATGCATATAGAGATGTTGTTTATTTTTCCAAAAGAGGACACTTAGGGAACTTCAAAATACTGTCAAGATGTATGTTGATCCTTTGCATGCCAAAGACTTTGTATATGCCAGAGGGTGTTTTTTTTTTTTTTTTTTTTTTTTTCCAGGTCACTATTAAAATAGGGCATTGCAGTCTCAGTGAACTTTTCCCCTCTTTTGGAATTCCAGAATTATCTAGATATACGCACCCATGTCATTGGCACTGCATTATCCTACTTTCCAGCACTAATTTCATGCACCAGATCCCACGATAAACCTGGCTGCACAGTTTTGCAGTATTTATGCTAGGTCAAGGTGGCAGAGCTTAATCTTGTAAAGCTAGCCCTAAATGGGCATACCAGCTGCCATGCCTAAGTAAATCAGATAATGGTAGTAGAACTAAAGAGGGACTGAGAAGTTCATGAGCCTGTTTTATCTGCTTAAATCCAGTAAGACGACAATCTTTTCCAAATCCTATATTTGTTATTGAAAGACTCTGAAGTCATTTCAAAATATAATTAAATCCTGATTGTGTCATTTTTTTGATTTCTGTACTCCAAGTATATATATTTAAATGATTGTTGCTGGAGACTTGAGCATCTGGGAGGAAGTTCAAATCCAGGTCAGCATGCAGCCAAACCAAGCTAAGATCACTGCATCTTCAGCCTAAATTAGAAGAACATTAAAAATCAATGTACTGTGATGGGAAATAGCAGTTCCGGGCCTTGTACACAAACAATGTGTAGAATGAGGACAGAGTGTTGTTTTACAGATCTGATGGATTTGAAAGGCAATAGCATAGTCAAGTAAAATGAAAAATCAAGTGAACAAGTAAGCCTTCTTTCTCTGTGTGAAAAGTAAGCATTAAAGTTATTTCTTTTATTAAATTTGGAGCTTACTAGAAACTTTACTTGTTTTCTAAAGGGATTATAGGATTCTTGTTTTCTCCCCTCTCTCCAAAAAATAGACTGAGAGATGGGAGACATAAAGTCAGAAAGAAACAGAGACAGAGAGAAAGAGACAGAAAGTATCACAATTCAGTCACTTTTCTGATATTTTAAGAAAGTGAAGGGGGTCTTTTGGCTTGGTGCTGACTGGCAGCACCATTGAAAAGTTCTTCAATTTTAAACAGGGTTTGAAAAATTATACTTAGGACTTTGGATTCTCTCTTTAACCTATGTGACTTAATGGTTCCCAAAGTAAATATCTACATGTGAAGAAAAGCAACATTTCCAAGCTTAAAAATATGTATTTCTAGAAGAAGTAATATTAAAAGGCATATCTGACTGTTTCCTTCACCATATATTTTACACTGTCCTAAAAATTGTTGTTGTTGTTGTTTTCCATATACCTGGCATCTTGTAATAAATGCCTGGTGACAGATTGTCATCATCTTCTCAAGACCCTACTGCTATGATATATTAAATTACACTCTCTCATTTGAAGCTACTAGATGGAAAAAAAATACTATTGTTATGAATGATTCTCATTTCCCCCCCTTTTTAAATGGATATGTCTGAATAATGCAAGTCATATTGCATATTGAATTGATTTCTGAATTTGGAATCTGGAAATATGATTTTTAATCCTTTCTCAGATTCTTGTTCCCAGATAGTCTCTCAGAAAGTCACTTAATATATTGGTGTCATTTTACTCATCAGCAAAATGAAGATTAAAAATGACATCATACTACCAGGATTGTTGTAAAAATTAAATGAGATATGTTCTGCAAACCTGATAATCATATAAATGCTAGCTAAATACCCTGTAGATCCAGTGTCATTTGATGTCATTCATTTTGTGTTCAAAGCACCTTTTTCCAGGACAGCTAGGTGGCGCAGTGGATAGAGCACCAGCCTTGAAGTCAGGAGAACATGAGTTCAAATGTGACCTCAGTCACTTAATACCCTCTAGCTGTGTGACCCTGGGCAAGTCACTTAATCCCAATCGCCTCAGAAAAAAAAAAAAAAAAAAAAAAAAAAAACCCTAAAAAACAAAAACAAAAAAAAACCCTTTTCTACAAAAACAGATACTGAATATATGCTGTTCGTGTGTGCATATACATGAACATGTATATATGTACTTACATACATATTTACATTATGGTGCAAGTGTGTACACATGTGTTTTTCTAGGATAATAAACATATTCTCTATTGAATCAATAAGCCTATTTTCTTATTGAGGGACAGGAGATATGCCTCACTATTATTCATTTTATATGATGTTTTGTTGTTGCATTCAACAGACCAAATTACTTAACTTTTCCAAAAGTGTTTTACTTTGCAATACTGGGAATTAATTACAGACCATGTTCTTGGTTCTGCTTACTTCACTTTGTATTAGTTCAGGCAATTATTTCAAGGTTCCTTGAATTCATTATATTTTCCATTTTTAATGTGTTGTATACTATGTCTTTATATTCATATACCATTTCCCCTAACATTTCCAATAAATGCTGATCTAATTTGTTGTTTAAAAAAACAAAAAAACAAACAAACAAAAAAAACTGCTTTATATATATGACCTCTTACTTTGTGTCTGATCTCCTCATTGCTAGATGCCTGGTTCTTTCTTGGTCAAAGAATATGTACAGTTTCGTACCTGTTTTATTATAATTTATTATAATTGCAAATTATTTTGCCAAATAATTAGGTAACTTCACAGACCCACCAGTGGTGCATTAGCATGCCTTTTTTGTCATTTCATCTCTGATAGTTTAATAAAAATCATAGTGATTGGGCAAAGATAATGGAATATAGGTAGAAGCTCAGCTTAATTTTCCCAACATTCAGTTACAAGAATCTTTAAAATAATTCCTCAAATCAAATTTGAGAGTGTCAACCCCAACAAAAAGGTCAAAATAAGGATTTTTTGTTTTGTTTTTTCTTTTAACCTAAGATAACTTAGGAGGTCTTTAAGAGAATTCAGGGACACAAGGATGTTGGCCAACTCAAAACATTGGAGAGTTACAAGGGATGGGCATCCGAAGCAGCAATAGCAATAGCAATAGCTGCTTCAGGAACTCCAGTCCAAAGATAATAAGGAAGTCAGATAAATGGCCAGAAAGAGATTCTAGGGGATCCTTTGCTGGAAGTGGGTGAAGCAATTGCTGATTGGCAGCTCTGTTGCTTATAAAAATTTCAGGTTAAAAGTACCAGGGGAAAGAGGGGAACTTTTGATTATTCACAAGGAAACCGAAGCCCTGATAACATTTCCAACATGGAAAACATGCTAGTGGCTGGAGGAGAGGAGGGGGCCTGGGCACATTTCTAGACATAAGAGTAGCAGTTATAGTGCTTCAGGGTGCTGAGTTGTTCTTGGGACCAAATTTCAACATAAAGTGCAAATTCAAGAAATAGACTGAATCAAGCAACAAAAGAAAAAAAAAAATGAAAAAAAAAATTTTGACCATCAAAGGTTACTACTGTGATAAGGAAGGGCAAAATACAAACACAGTAGAAGAAAATAATGTAAAAACAGTATTAAAAACACCTCAAAGAAAAATGTTAAATATTTCCTGGAAGTGTTAAAGAAAGAGATGTATAGGTAGAGAAAAAATGGAGAAAAGAAATTAATGCAAGAAAACTTTAAAAATTAATTAAAAAGGCAAAAACAGTAAAAAGGACACAAATTTATTAAAAGAGTCACAAACATAATAAAGAATATAACATTAAAAAGAAATATTTTAATGGTAAAGGAGGAATAAAAATTCACTGAAGAAAAGGAACTTTAAAATAATAATACCATTTTGTGTTTCAAATGAAAAGATAATTTTCAAAATTCAATCTTGCAAACCCTTATGTTCAAATTTTTATTTCCTTCTCCCCTTCCTTGATTTTTAGACAGAAAGTAAGTTAAACATGTGCAATTCTTCTAAATATATTTATGCACTTGTTCTGCTGTGCAAGAAAAACTAGATCAAAAAGGGAAAAAATAAACAAGCAATGACAATTACAAAAAAAAGGTGAAAATACTATGCTTTGGTCCATATTCAATCTCCATATCTCTCTGTCTTTGGATGCGATTGGTATTTCCTAGCCTAAATATATTAGAATTGTTTTGGATTGTCAGATTGTTGAACCAAGTCCATTACATCCCATATTCTTTTGATTATTGTATACAATGTTTTCTTGGTTCTACTCACTTCACTCAGCATCAATTCATGTAAGTCTTTCCAAAATTTTCTGAAATCATCTTGCTCATCATTTCTTATGGAACAATAATATTCCATTACATTTGTATACCAAACTTAATCATTTATTCCTCAACTGATGGACATCCATTCGTTTTTTTGTTCCTTGCCACTACAAAAAGAGCTGCTATAAACATTTTTGTACGTGTGGGTGCTTTTCTCTTTTTTTTAATGACATCTTTGGGTTACAGACCTAGTAAAGACACTGCTGGATCAAAGTGTATTCACAGTTTGATAGCATTTGGGGCATAATTCTAAATTCTCCCCAGAATGGTTGAATCAGTCACAACTTCAATGTTGTGTGACTCCAACAATGAATTAGCTTCCTAGTTTTTCCACATCCCTTCCAACATTTATCATTATATTTTTCTCTCATCTTAATCAATCTGAAATGTGTGAAGGGGTACCTCAGGATTGTCTTAATTTGTATTTCTCTAACCAATAAGCATTTAGAGTATGCTTTTATATGACTAGAAGTAGTTTTAATTTCTTAATCTGAAATATTTTGTTGATATACTTTGACCATATCAATTGAGGAATGGCTTGTATTCTTATAAATTTGAGTCAATTCTCTCCATATATTTTATAAATGAGGTCTTTATCAGAAACACTGATTATAGAAAATTTCCCCCAGTTTTCTACTTCCCTTCTACTCTTGGCTGCATTGGTTTTGTTTGCACAAAAACTATTCAATTGCATGTAATTGAAATTATCCATTTCCCCTTTCAAAATGTTTTTTTTTTTTTCTTTGACCATAAAAACATCCCTTTTTTATGGATCTGAGAGGTAGGCTATCCCTTGTTTTCCTAATTTGCTTACAGTATCATCCTTTTTGTGTAAATCCCGAATCCATTTCAACATCATTGTTCAGTGCCTACTTTCTGCCATACTATTTTCCAATTTTCCCAGAAATATTTGTCAAATAGTGAGTTCTTATCCCAGAAGCTGGAGTCCTTGGGTTTATCAAACACTAAATTACTATAGTCATTGAATATCATATTTTGTGAATCTAATTTGTTCCACTGATTCACTACACTATTTCTTAGTCAGTACCAAATGGTTTTGATTACTATAGTGTTATATGTAGTACAACTAATTTATCTTTCTTTGCATTTTTTCCCATTATGCTCCTGAAATTCTTGGCCTTTTGTTGTTCCAGATTAATTTTATATTACTTTTTGGTGCTCTATAAAATAATCTCTTAGCAGTTTGCCTGGTATGTAACTGAATAAGTAGATTGATTTAGGTAGAACTGTCATTTTTATTGTATTAGCTTGGCCTACCAATGAGAATATGATATTCTTTCAGTTGCTTAGATCTAACTTTATTTGTGTAAAAAGTATTTTGCAGTTATATTCAAATAGTTTGTCTTGGCAGGTAGAAACCCAAATATTTTATATTATCAACAACTATTATAAATGGGATTTCTCTTTATATCTCTCACTTCTGGTCTTAGTAAAGCATAGAAATGCCAATAATTTAATTGAATTAATTTTATATCCTGAAATTTTACTAAAGTTGTTAATTGTTTCTAGTAGTTTTAAATCGATTCTTTAGGATTCTCTAAGCATACCATTATATCATTGTAAAGAGTGATAATTTTGTTTCCTCATTATCTACTCTTATCCCTTCTGACTTTCTCTTCTATTGCTAAAGTTAGCATTTCTAGTACAGTAATGAATATTAGTGAAGATAGTGAGCACTTGATATTGTTGAAAGGCTTTTTATTTATCCTCATCACATAAAATAGTTGTTGCTGGTAGATAGATGCTACTTACCATTTTAAGGAAAACTCCATTTATTCTTATGTTCTCTAGTGTTTTTAATAGGAAATAGGTGTTACATTTGTTAAATGCTTTTTCTGTATCTATTAACTTCTATTTATATGATTTCTGTTAATTTGGTTATTGATAAGGTCAATTATGCTAATAATTTTCTTAATATTGAGCCACTCGTGTATTTCCTGATGATAAATTGCTATAATCTCTTTGTTAATATTTCTAATTTTGTTACTATTTCATTTCAGACTTTTGCATCACTATTCATTAGAGAAATATGTATATAATCTCTTTCTCTGTATTGACCCTTTCTAGTTTATGTATTAGTAAAATATTTTGTGTCATAAAAGGAATTTGGTAGGACTTCTTGCCCTATTCTTTTTTTAATAATTTATATAGTACTGAAATTTATTGCTCTCTAAATGTTTGGTAGAATTCATTTGTAAATCAATCTGGGCTTGGAGATTTTTTTTTTTTCCCTTAGGGATTTCATTACTAGTTTTTTTCAGTTTCAATGAAAAAATGGAAATATTTAAGTAATTTGTTTCCTAATCTATCAATCTGGACAATCTACATTTTTAAAGTATTCATTCATTTCACTTGTATTATCATATTGCTTAGCATACAATTTGGTGAAATAGCTTTTACTATTGCTTTAATTTCCTCTTCAGTAGTGGTAAATTCACCCTTTTCATTTAGATACTAATAATTTGTTTTGATTTGTTTTTTTTTTTTTTTTTCTTTTTTTAATCAAATTAACCAGAGGTTTATCTATTTTATTGTTTTTCTCTTAAAGATCAACTCTTAGTTTTGTTTATTAGTACAATAGTTTTCTTTCAATTTTATTAATCTCTCCTTTGATTTTTAGAATTTCTAATTTGCTATTTAATTATGACTTTTTAATTTGTTCTCTTTATAGCTTTCTTAGTTACATGTCCGATTCACTGGTCTTCTCTTTCTCTATTTTATTCACATAAGCATCAAAATATATAAAATTTCCCCTAAGAACTGCTTTGGCTGTATTCCATAATTTTTTAAATATATTTTACCATTATTATCATTCTCTTGGATAAAATTATCAATTGTTTGTGTGACTTCTTGTTTGATCCACTCATTCCTTAGGATTAGATTATTTAATTTCCAATTAATTTTAATTCTATTTTTTCATGGCGCTTTATTGCATGTAATTTTTATGTCCATCATGATCTGAAAAGAATGCATTTACCATTTCTAACTTCCTGCATTTGAGTGAATTTTTTAAATGCCCTAATACATATTCCTTTTTATTCCCTCAATTTTCTTCAAAGATCTATCATACCTAACACTTCTAAGATTCTTTTCACACCCTTAACTACATTTGGTTTATTTTTTAATTTAGATTTATCTAGTTCAACAGAAGAAGGTTGAGATCCCTCACTAGTATAATTTTGCTGTCTATTTCCTTTTGCAGCTCATTTAACTTCTCTAGGAATTTGAATGTTGTACCACTTGATATTGATATTACTTCATTGTCAATGGTACCCCTTCACAAGATGTAGGTTCCTTTATTATTTTTTTTTAATTAGATCTATTTTTGCTTTTGCTTTATCTGAGATCAGAATTGCTACTCTGCTTTTTTTTTTTTTTTTCTTCAGATAAAGCATAATAAATTCTGCTCACCCTTATTCTGTATGTAACTTTCTGCTTCAAATATGTTTCTTGTAAACAACTTTTTGTAGGATTCTGGATTTTTATCCATGCTGCTAACTGCTTCCATTTTATGGGACAGTTCATCCCATTCACATTCACAATTAAAATTAAAAACTCTCTCTTTCCCACCATCCTTTGTTTCCCAAGTTATACTTTCCTCTCTCCTTTCATACTTTCCATTTTCATGATTGTTTTGCTTCTAACCATCATCTCCCTCAATTTGTTCTCCCTATTTTTCAGCCCCCCTTTCTTATCTCTTTTTCTTCTATTGTGCCTTGCTTTCTATTAATCTCCCCTGTTCCCCTTTCTTTCTCCTTCTACTTCCCTTGTCTTCCTTGAGACAAAGTATCAAACCTTTGGTACCAAACCAAGTATGCATGTTATTTTCTCTTTGAGTCTAATTCAATGAGATTAAGATTCAAACAATGTTCATCTTCCTCCCTTTCCCCCCTCAATTGTAATAGATTTTTATGCATCTTTATTACCTCATTTTGCCTCCTGGTTTTTTTCTTTTCTTAGTACAAATCTTTTCCACCCCTAATTTCTTTCTCATATCATCACATTGAATTCAACCATACCTATACCCTCTAAGTATACCCCTGACAAAATAAAGTTTTCAAGAGTTTTTCTTTAATTTTGTGTTTGTTTTAATATATATATATATATATGTATGTATTAAGAAAAGTTATATGTTCGGATCTAGTCCTATAAATAACGCTCTCAGACTCAATTGAAAATGAAAGTAAAGTTTTAATCAAATAGGACAAGGTAGATAGTTTAGATTTGCATAACAAAACAAATAGAAATAAAAACAATTAACAATATGACAATTATAGCAGATAGAGGAAGAGAATACATCACCAATTCAAGGGAACCTCAAAAAACTCAAATGGCTGGGAGCCCTGTTTCAGCCTCAATCAACTTGAATTGTGTAAAGATTTTCCTGGGCGAAGCATCCTTCCCGCAGGTGAAGCTCGATGGTGATTTTAAAGCACGGGCTTTTTATATATTTTCAAACAAATAAGGCTCCCGGCCAAAACTAGCTACATAAGTTTTTTTTTTTTTTTTTTGACAAGGACTTGCAACATGTGCAGTTTGTGTGACAAAGCTCAATATATTTTGGGGGACATATTCATGTTGACTCATCCCAGACCTCTGAGGCTTGACATATGTCCTTATTAACTGCATATGATCAGGGAGGAAGCCACCCAGCCCTAAGCATAAGCATTTTCCAAGAATGGCTAGTTCCTGGTATCTATTGTCAAGAACATGCAGAGTTCATGGAAAGGTCAAGTTCCTATAATTTAGAAGTTCAGGCCTGTTAGATTTGAGTGAGCTTATAATTCTAATATGAAATCTTAATTTCTTATTCTATATATATATATATATATATGACAGAAATGGAAATCAAAGCAAAACAAAAGGAAAAGGAGCATTGTACTATACTCAACAGAACATCAGAGAATTCAAAATATATAAAAATATATAACAATAAATTTCCATTTCAAGAAAGCAGACTGTCTTTCTTTCTTTCTTTCTTTCTTTCTTTCTTTCTTTTTTTTTTTTTTTTTGCTTTCTTATAGGTTATTCTTTTCTTCTCTGCTGTGCATTTCTTTACTTTATTTTTCCCCCTTTCATTGTCCTCTCACCCAAGCAGAGTGCAATTAAGCTCTCTCTCTTTCTCTCTCTCACACACACACACACACGCACACACACTCATATATAGATATAGATATATAAAGATATATACACACATGCATATATCTGCATGCATACATACCCACATATACTCACATACATATACATTCTTATTTACCTATATGTATACATGTATCTGAAACAATATTAATATGGTGGATATATAATGTAGATTTCTCTCTTGATTGAATTTTTAAGTTTAACTTTGTCTAAGATCAATGATCAGTACTCTACTTTTTTTCCTAATAAATTCTACTTCTGATTCTTGTTGTAGTGTTTGTGTAACTTTTTAATTTCTTATCCATTACCTCTTCTTTGACTCTACTCCTTAACCTGTCTTGATATTATTTAACCTCTCCCTACCCACTGATCTCTCCCTTATTTTCTTTCCCTACGATTTCCTTCTTTCTTTATCCCAATTCAATTAATCTATACACCTTATCCCACTCTTATTAATCTAAGCATCCTTCTGTAGCTCTCCTTATTCTACACTACCCTTCCCACCTTTATCCCTTTCCCATTAGCTATGGACCTTGTCCCACTAACATAACTCTGCATACTTTTCTATATCCCACCTTATCCTATCCTTCCTTCCTTCTTTCTCTATATATTTTCCATGGTGCTATACCTTCATGGCTTATATATGTAGTGTTCCCTATTTAACCTATTCCCTGTGTGAGTAGTTTTTCATAATTATGTCTTCCTCCTTCCACTTCTGTATTGCTTCTTCCTCTGCTCATCATTTGAATAATATAATTACTATTTTTATTTTCCTAAACAATTTATAAAATAAAATAGCTTTAAAAATTAGGCAAAATTATCCATCTAGTTCAATAATTGTTTCAACATAAGACTTAGAAAGGTTGTTAAAATTATTAATAATAATTATTATTATTAAATCAAAACTATAAATCAATGAAGCTAGAAAAGAAGCAAATTTGTTCATTTTGGCAAAGTAGTATTTATATGAATTTTATCAGATTAAAAATTAGATGTGTAGCATAGTTGCATAAATATATTCCTCAGTAAATAATGTTGAAAAGAACTGAAGTTTTTAAGAGAAAACATTATAAAATATTAATAATGAAATAAAGTTAATCCAAATTTTAAAAAAATATAAATTCAGAAATTTCTGAATAGTTATTATTTTGTGATATTGTTTAAGTATACAATTCATATTCATACATATAACCATATATATATGTGTGTGTGTGTGTGTGTGTGTGTGTGTGTGTGTGTGTGTTGATACTGAGCATATTCATGTGTGTATGTGTTTGTTCACATGTGCTCAGATTTGTGATTTTTATGTGCATGGAAACAAATTTGTTAAAAAATTATTCTGATGATTCAGTTTTACTTGTATCTTATAGTTTTATAAATCTGCCAAACTTCCTGAAAGATTAAATATCTTTTCCACAATTGCTGAGCTAGTATATGTCAGAAGTAGGATTTAAGTCATTCTTCCTGACTCTTAAGTTCATGTTCTTATTTATTTTACCATGATACCTCATTTATTGAGTTATATATTATTAAAACATTTCATTCTACTGTATTAAGAATGTCAACAATCCTGTGGCCAAAATTTTTAAAAAGCATAAATAAGAAAATATATAAATAAATACAAAAATCTATATTTCTATAGCTCTACAACTTTGACCAAATTCCAAATTCAGGCACAATTGACTAAAGTCTGAGCTTTCCCCATCCATTAACAAACCAATAACTTGGATAAATTGATTAGTCATTAGAAATTTAGGCAGAATTAGAGTAAAAAGAATTAGTTACCTATCCATTTGGTAGTGCAGCAAGTAGATCCCTGAGCCCAGAGTCAGGAAGACCTAAATTCAGTTTGAGACGCTAGTTGTGTAATCCTATTTTTTGTGCCACCAGTACTATTTCCACATGGGCTGCAGCTTCTTATCTTAAAATTAAAATTTTGTGAAATGAGAAAAGCTTTCATCATCTGCCTTTGATTAAACAGTTATTCAAAAAATGCATATGAAACGAATGGACCTATTCCTCTTCATGTCACTGCACTCCTTAATTGTGTGAGTTTGAGAGATTTGGAGAACAGATGCTATATGGTTTGATCAGGTATACCTCCTGGAGCCTCAATCTTCTGAAGCAAAGCCAATGATTTTCAACGTTAGATCATGGCTTGCCTTGACAAGATGCCAGCATGGGAGAAATTCTATCTGTTGTGTAGGCCTGCAGATGGAATTGGGATGAAAGCCATAGCATTGATATATTTTAAGAGTTTACCCCCAGTTCCAAAAAGAAAAGGAAAAAAAAAAAAAAAAAGGAAAAAACTATTTTGATGGCAGTGTATGGAAATGTTACAAAGGGCAACTATTTAGTGGTAATGATCAAACTAAAAATACAAATAACTAAGCTTACCAAAAATGAATTAGAAAGCCAGGATGGCTTTATTAGAAGAGAATACTATGTTTATCCAGGAGTAGAAAGAAAAAAAAAAAAACAACATTGAATTTGTTTTTCATCATTCTATTGATATTAATTTTTTTTTATCATAATTCAAAACCAGAGCAAAACACCAAGTCAGGCACAAAGGTAGGAAATGAGCCTCAATTGCCTTTTACACCAGAGAGCCTCTAAGAAGGAATGAGTTTTGATTTAGATTCTAACATTAACATTAAATCACACATCCTAAGGAAAAATGATATATACTAATGAAAGTCACACACATGGGATATGAAAATGCTATTGAATTATGAAGAGAATTTCAGTAGCAATGAACATGGGAGGTCATTCTGATTTAATGAAGAGACATTTTTGAAGTCAAATTTCTTTTTCATCATTTTCAATCTATTGCTTGATTATTAATTAGTAAATTACTAGGGAATATGACCATCAAAAATTAGTAAATAATTTTAGTGTACTATTAGTCAGAAGAGGGAACATAACATAGTAAATAGAAGCTGACCTCATAGTTAAGAAAATCTGAGTTCAGCTAATTTAGCTGTGACTTTGAGCAAATGATTTAATCTCTTGGTTCTGTAGGCAACTTTCTAAAACTATGAATTACAGAGAATAATACTAATCTGCCTTGGAGGAAGGACTTTTCTTGTGAGAAGTCCCAGTACTAATGCAATGATAGATCTAGTCCAATTGAAATGACAGGAGAACAGAGCTATGACTGGAAGAGAACTTTTTAGCCATCTGTTATAACCTCTTCATTTTACAGTTGAGGAAAAATATTGAAGGAAGTTAAGTGATTTCCCTAGATTTTTTCCATCTAGGTTAACATATGTAGAGCATAGTATTAAGAAATTCATTTTAGTACAAAATACAGTACCAAATAACTTTACCCACATTGCATAAGTTTACCATTAAATATAGAAATTAATATGGAAATCTTTCCATTTAACTAATGTGCATATGTGTAGGTGAATTGTATAATAAATGCATGTGCATAATACAGATCTGTGTGTGTATGTGATGTGTACACCATTTTGTAAATTAGCACAGTGATTGTGGCCATGAAGAAATCAGAATCTAGAATTCTTATTTAAATACCTTGGAAAGGCATCATGATATAGTAGAATAAGAGCTTTTAGAAAAAGGACCTGTATACAAGAACCATTTTTGGTACATGATAGCTTGCTGTTTTCAGTATCAAACAGTTTTATTAGTGATAGTTTTACAAGGTTATTGAGTATTCTTTTTTAAAAAGAACAATTTTAAATATGTTTTGATACTGAAAACAGCAAGAGACACCCAACTGTCCATTTCACATGAAAGTGCTTTCTAACATCTGCTAAATAATACCACCTGGATTTCACATTGGCATCTGTTTGTTAAGGAACACCAATATTTATAACATCATATTTATAACATTTCTCAAGAGAGCCATTCTGACGGATAAGTTAAGTGAAAATAAATAGTATTATCTTTCCCTTTTTTATAATTAAAAAAGAGACTGAATTTTGAAGAATTTTAATTAAAATTCACAGTTCAAATGATTTTTGTTAAAATTCTTAAAGCAACTTAAACGTCCTGGAGAACTGGAAGGAGACCTCACAAGAAAAAGGGACACATCTTATTATTGTTGTTGTTGTTCAATAATTTTCCAAAGCCAAAGAATCAATCATTTTACTTCAAACTTCTTGATATTCAGTAACTTCATATTTTAAAAGTATGACTCTTTTTTTTTGGCATATATTATCTGTATCAAAAATAATAATGAAATTTTGTGAATTTTACTCAAAAATTCAACAAAATGAAAATTTAAAAATAATACTTTTACTCTCATTACCCTTTGAGCTAAGCCACTTTAAATATACATTAGATTAAATGATTTACCTCCCTTAGTCAAAAAAACAATAAAAGGAGCTGAAAGTCATGTTATGCTCTCTCTTCATAAAAAGATTTACCAGATTTTTGAGAATATACCTACAGCTTTCCTACAGGCTCATTCACTATAGTCTGTCCTTATTTACAATTATTAGAGCATTCTGTAATCAAATTTCAAAAATAGCAGTCAACCTCCCAGCAACTGTTTTCAGTATATGTTGACCAATGACAACCTCTCCAGTATATCTGTAGGATGTTTTAACATGTCCTATTGATGTGCTCTTCTTTTTCTCTCCCACAAGATAGAAGCTTTAAGATCTTTCAGATGATTCTTTAACAAGAAAAAATGATTATTCATTTTCTGTTGACATAAAAGTAAAACTTAAAATGCCCTAAAAGTTTATATGCTGTGCCTAGTCTTCTTACAAGGTAGTTAGCAAATTAAACCCTCATTCTAACAACATTATGACTTATTGTGATAAGCATATCACATTCTAATCCCTCTGACTACAAGGTGCCCTTGATATGAACAATGTTATTGCATTATTCACTACTTATCCCCTTTTATTGGTAAGATGTCTATGGAAAAGGGAGAGGGAGAGGAAGTCTGCAACTTCAGAATCATTTTCTTTTTGTTTTTGTATTTTTTAAATAATAGCTTTTTATTTTCAAAATATATGCAAAGATAGTTTTCACTTTTCACTTTGCAAAAGTTGCATTCCAATTGTTTCTCTCTCCCTTCCCCCACCTCCTCCCCTAGACAAGTAATCCAATATATACTAAATATGTGCAATTCTTCTATACATATTCCCATAATCATCATGCTGCACAAGAAAATCAGATGAAAAAAAGGAGAAAGAATGAAAAAGAAAATATAAAACAAGCAAACAAGAACAAAAAAAGGTGAAAACACTATATTGTGATCCACACTCAGTCTGCATAGTCCTCACTCTGGATGCAGATGACTCTCTCCATCACAAGGCTATTGGAATGGGTCTGAATCACCTCATTGTTGAAAAGAGCCACATCTATCAGAATTGATCAAAATATAATATTGTTTTTGCCACATATAATGATCTCCTTATTCTGCTCATTTCATTTAGCATCAGTTCATGTAGGTCTCTTCAAGCCTCTCTAAAATCATCCTCCAGATCATTTCTTACAAAATAACAATATTCCATGACATTCATATACCATAACTTATTCAGTCATTCTCCAACTAACAGCTATCCACTCAATTATCAGCATAACTATTTTAAACCCCTTCATAAAAGTCTTACTAAGAAAGAGGGAATACTTCTGGCCTTATAGATAAAATCCACTACTTTAAACTTTTACAAAATGAAATTATTGTTCAAAAACCCATTAATTGTGTGTGGGTGTATGAATATGTGTATGAATATGAGGATTGTCCAAATTAACTAGTAGCCAGGACAAAATACTTCCCCAAAGACTAACAAGCAATATCATGCCTTATAAATTTACTTCTCTGAAGTAGTTATATTACTGGTCTTAATTCTTTTATTTACTGAATTTTCTCAAAGATCTTTTTAATGCCTTATCCACAAACTGATGCAACTTCCATTTAATCCTATTGATATAGAAATCCTTTGATTCTTTTTATTACTTTGCAATTTTTCTTTTTTAGATACTCAAACTTTATCCACTAGTGAAAGTTGCATTGGTTTTTGTTTATGCTGTTTTTCCTAATTCTCTTTAATATTGCATGTTATTCTTGTGGCTAGTTGTCTTCCTGTCTTTTTTACACAATTATGGACTTCAGATTTTCTGTTAAGGTCATCTATACAGTCAATATCTCTCATATTTTACTTTAAAAAAAATTGTACAATAGAGGGAAAAAGCCTATATCTTATTCATGTCATTGTAGGCACTAGCACAAGGCTTGGCACAGAGTAAGCATAATGCTAGTTCAATAGAAGGCTAAATGAATAAAGATTGTAATTCTTTATTATTCTTTTCCCCATTTGCTTTTAATATTATCAATTACATCATTTTAATTTAATGGAATAATTATCCTTTTAAATAATTTTGTATGTAATTACCTATTTTTTTATCTTTAGATTTTCAAGTTTTACCACCACTTTGCTATAATCTTCATTAAACCTTTTGAAAGAATGACCATTTTTTATTTCAAAAAAAGTTTGTTTTTATTTCATTGGAAAAGTGGAACAGTTATATTTCTATATAGACAGCAACATGAAGTTAATGGGAATCTCTTATCAAAACTTCTTGAATTCTCTTGTGTGGAATTAGACATTCTGTATGATTGCATTTGCATTGGGTGTTTGTAAAAACAAATTGATTTGTATGAATAATGTATAAACTCATTGGGACAAATTCTTTATTGTTATCAACACAAGGTTATGATAAATATTTGTTTAGAATTTATGTATGGTTCTTCTAGGATGGTAAATGGGAAAAAGAAATGGGTTTGCTAGAACTTCCATTGTTACCAAGGGTAGTCTACCTGTCCATGGGTTGGCTCAAACTTGTGAATTATATGCTTTAAATCAAGGGTTGAAATTATTGCGGGACCAGGATGGGACTGTATATATATATACATATACTGATTTGAGATATGCCTGGGGTGTGATGCATGGATTTGGAGGGATTTGGGAGAAAAGAGGGACTGGAAAACATTCTGGAATGTAGCAGTAATACATGTAAAGGGACATGAGATGGGAAGTTGTTTTGGGGTAAGGGGAAATAGATTAGCAGATGAAGAGGCCAAGGGAGCTGGAAACCAGGAGATTTCTCATATAATGGCCTTGATACCTGTACTTCCCCCTAGTCTACCCTCTCCCAGTTTTACTCAAAAGGAAAAGAGAAGGCCTCAACTCTCGAAGCAGTTGAGAACTCGGAAGGCCGATGGCTCTTACCTGATGGCAGAGAGGTACTGACCAAAGCAAGTATGAGGCAGGTCCTTCAGCAACTGCACCAAGACAGTCATTGGGATGTCCAAAACCTGTGTGATGCTGTGTTGATAAGGTATGTTTCCCCCAGCCCATATACTATGGCCCGACACCTGGTGGACAGCTGTCTTGTTTGTCGAAGGACTGACAAGGCTGCTCAACGCCAGATCCCAAAAGGGGGGACGACCTCTAGGAATCAGACCATTCCAAAGCATCCAGGTGGACTTTACTGAGCTGTTACCAGAGTCGCCTCAAATACTTGCTGGTCATAGTGGACCATCTGACCTCATGGGTGGAGGCATTCCCCTCAGGCTGAGCAACTGCCTCGACAGTAAGTAAGGTCCCAGATATGGAATGGTGGAGAGGATAGACTCGGATCAGGGAACACATTTTTTTGCTCAGGTATTGCAGAATCTGATTGGGGCCTTAGAAATCACTTGGGATCTCCATACCCCTTGGCATCCTCCCTCTTCTGGGAAAGTAGAAAGGATGAACCAAGAAATAAAACGGCAGCTGACTAAATTATCTTTAGAGGCCCAACTACTTGGGACTAAATGCTTTCCTCTTGCTCTGGTTAGAATCGGAACCAAGCCACGTAGAGATATTGGGCTTTCACCTTATGAATTTTTGTATGGTCATCCTTTCCAGGCTTATCATGAGGGAGACTGGGAGCCTATTTTAGAGACAAAGGATTTATTTGTTAAGAGATAATGTTAAATCATTGCTTAAAACATTTGCAAGAACTTCAACAAAAAGCGTTAATAGCTCAGACTCCTAGGTTTCACTATTCATAGAATTCAGGTTGGAAATTGGGTGTTGATCTGTTCCTGGAAGGGCAGAAGCTGGGACGGACCCTACCAGGTGGCCCTGACCTCAGACACTGCGATTCGCACCCAGGAGCGAGGCTGGACACCATACCAGCACAAAAGGACCTGTGGCGCCACCTTTATCGGAGTGGACAGTTGAAGACAGGGGAGACCTCAAAGTACATTTGAGGAGGGGACCTCCACTGAATGGGAACACTGATTCTGAATCCAGTGCATTGTAACTGTATGACTTGTCTTTTCTTACTGTGGGTCTCTTTGCCTGTTTAGAAGCTGATATATTTTCACTTGGGAATTTCACCTTAACTTCACAGTGTTATAAGTTGAACCTCAAGGGGGTTTTCCTGAGCTTTGGGTTTACCTATTTCCTCATGATAGCCATAGAAACCAGACTTTTACTTTCCAGAGATGAGAACTAATTCCTCCTGCTCATGCAGAATATAGGGAGAACTTTTAATTTATCCCAACAATCAAACAATGGCCATGGTTACCTGTCCCCTTAAGCCCAGCCTGGGTCCTTAGTAATCGATCCCAAAGGGAACATATACATTGGGTACAGTTACCAATGGAGTTGGTACAATGTCACCCCAGGGACACCCAGGAAACATGGAACTCTGTATCCCACATTTTGGAGTACCTTTAACTTAATAGATCAGTGGCCAGTTGCCTATTGTAGTTGGAGGAAGGAGCAAGGTTTATGGAAATGTCATTATGCCATCTTTGTGGGGGGGAGGCCCCCTAGGGATGAGAGACCCTTTTACATATTTTCAAGGGAACAACCTGCTCTAAAGGATCATTATTGAATCTGTGGTTTAACTGCCTATACTCACTTACCTCTTAATTGGACAGGGATTTGTTATATTGGACCAAGGCCAAATGATATGGAAAGCTAGTAAGAGAAATCACTAAGAACGCTAGGAAACTTGCTCATGTTCCTGTACAGATGTGGACCTCACTGTTCAATACTTCTTGATGGTCCTGGTTTGGGAAGCTGGTGGCAGCAGCAACTTTGGCTTGACCTTATAGCCCTTAGTGGTGTTATATTACTCCCTATCTGCATCCCTTGTTTGATCAGATTAATAACCAGAATTGTCCAAAACTCATTATCTGGAAAGATCAGGTTGGAAGAGAAAGCTGAAGGGTCTGTTAGATGGATGCTGTTAAAAGGGCAAGGGTGGAGCCGGTGGCCCAAGGCCAACAGGAACCAGAAGGAAGTGAGGAATTCATAGGGAATGTGAAATTATGTTACAAAAATTTGAAGAGATCTCAGTGTACAAATAAGAGGAAGGACTGAATGAGATGAGGTGAGATCTTTCAAGACAGTTGTGAAAATCGAGTAAAGCTTCATCTATTACAGAGTTTGAATAGGCCTGAAGGACTCTGAACATGGAGTCAAGGGCATAATTGCCTTCCCCTCTCATGATACCTCCTCCCTATTTCAGCTAAATATGGGCAACTATGTACTTCTTGGTCAAGTTCAATTTCATGGGCAGATCTCCAGTTTAGAGTATAAGACTCTCAGCCAATGAGGATGAGGGTCAGTGGTGGGAGGGGGTGTTTTGCGTTAGGGATTAAAGGGGCTGTCCTGCCCACAGGAGGCGCTTCCTCTCTTCGATAGTCTGCTCGAAGGGTGGGACGTCCTTCTCTGGAGAATGTACAATAAACTTTGCTTTTCTCTAGAGTTCTCTCCAGCTTTTTTATTAAATGGTGACCCCTCACCATTTCTATACCACACACCAAGAATAAAGTCTTTTGTTTATCCTGACTCTGGCTGATTCTAAGATATCCAGGGTCACAACATTTGGAGTCCAAGCACTCTACTTCCATTGAAGTCCTCTGGTGACCAGGAAGTTAGGTAAGTATTGTAATAGACAAACAAGGAACTTACTTTGTTAAGGGCTAAACTAATAACCTTTTATAGCTGAAATGGGGCAGATGTTAGGAAAAGATTCTCCCATGTCCCCAGCCCCACAGCCCCCCCCACCCCAAAGTGGCGCTATAGAAAACATGGTTAAGTTAATTGAGGAGCAAAGTTTACCTATAACCTGGGTACAGATTGTTATGACTCTTGGGTACATTAAAACACACATCCCCTTGGTTCTTAGAAGAAGAAATAAGTATAGATAATTGGAAACTTGTGGGACAACTATTTAATGAATTCCACAATAATACAGGTCCTTGTTCAATTTCCACAGAGGTATTTTATATATATAAAACAATCTTGCAAGTTGTAGAAAAAGTAAAAGTTTTAGAAACAGCCAGATAAAGAAGTGTGAGGGAAAAAAGAAAGACAATAAATAGTCTCAAGACCTTACCTGAGGGCAACAGGACTTAAATCAAGGGCATGGTGATTCTGGCTCTCTTGAGGCAGCTTCAACCCCACCTAGGGAGCTGATTATTAACAGGCCCCCATCAACTCCACCTTCTGGGATGGAGGGAGGAGGAGCAGTGGGAGGGGCAGTAGTGGGAGGGGCAGTGATATCACTAGCACCTCTCCCTCCTATAACTAGATTTCAAAAGGCTCTACTTAAAGCCACAGAAGAAGGGAAGGAAATATGGGATCTGAGAGTTCTAATTTTTCTCGTGATTCAACAGTTTAACTCTTCATGTCAGGAAAGTAGAAGATACACTCCTTTTGATATAAACATCCTCAAGGACCTGAAAAAGGCTTTCACTCTTTATGGGGCTACATCAGCTTATGTTAAGATGTTATTACAGATTTTGGCTTATGAAATCTTAACCCCCTAGTGACTAGAAATCTATAGCAAGAGTATGCTTAGAACCTGGACAAAACTTGTTGTGGCTTTCTGAATACAGTGAGCTCTGTGGGATACAAGCTCAACAAAATAGTCAAAGTGGAGTTAATACTTCAATCACCTGTGACCAACTAACAGGTGTAGGTTCTTATGCAGAAGTTTCAGTACAGATTAATTACTCCATAGCAGCATTTGAGCAAATTGCTGCTGCTTCTACCAAAGCATAGGTTTCTCTCTCCAATAAAAATGACAAGGGTGAGACGTACACAAAAACTGTACAAGGACCAAATGGACCCTTTGCTGATTTTGTGGCATGTTTGCAGACAGCTGTCACACGGACTAATGGTGAAAATACAGTAACAGACACTTTGGTAAGACAACTTGCTAAAGAAAATGCTAATGAGGTTTGCAGAAGGATTATACTAGACTACACAAGGATGCTCCTTTAGAAGAGATCATAAGACACTGTGCCACAGTGGGCACAAATACCTTTTACAACTTGCTAAAGAAAAGGTCCCTTTTGGCAAGGGACTTCCAGAGAGACTCGTCAATGCTTTCAATGCCATAAAGTAGGCCATCTGAAAGCTCAGTGCTGGCATAGAGACAGAGGGAGAAAACAGGCTGGGAGAACAAGACCCAAAACCCCATGTCCAAAATGCAACAGAGGACTCCATTGGGCATCAGAGTGTAGACTGATTCAGGGAAACGGGATGAGGGGCCCAGCCCTAGAGCTCCAAACAAAAAATACTTGGGGCATGATGGCAGCCAATGCTATACCCAGAGAGTCTTTAGAAATTCAGTACTCAAACATGACCAATCAACCAAAAAGCAATCTGTTGGGAGAAAGGGACGACAATTAGGGAGGATAGAGTTTTATGCTGCTGGGACAACTGAGATACCCCCTGGAGAGGTGAAATCTGTTCCTCTCCAGCCTATGGATCCCTTGCCTCCAGCCACAGCAGGCTTGACCATTTCACCTCCTGAGAATACTTACAAAACAGTGTCCATCCATACACTGAGGTGGGAAACTGGGGAATGTGTAGCTAATATCCCAGTCATTAACACAGGTGGACAATGTGTGACTTATCAACCAGGAGAAGTAGTGGCATCAGGTTTATTGATACAGACTCCTAATAAGCAACCTAGTGATAGTCACCTACATTCTGACTCCAAGCAGCAAAACCCAGGTAGGAAATTGGAGTCTGGTCCTGTTTCCCCTTTTGTTCCAGGACAGTCTGAACACCTCAGGGGCCAGGTAGGCAATGTTGATACTTTGCACTCCCTCTGATCCCTTCCACTCTTCCCCCATAAGAGTGGAATGTAGGAAGTTGCTTATTGAGGAACCAACTCTCTCTCTCTCTCTCTCTCTCTCTCTCTCTCTCTCTCTCTCTCTCTCTCTCTCTCTCTCTCTCTCTCTCTCTCTCTCTCTCTCTCTCTCTCTCTCTCTCTCTCTTTCTCTCTCTCTCAAGAAAAGCAGCACAGTTAAAAGATTTCTAATTCTTAGTCCACACCCTTAATCCCAACCTAAGGAAAAATTAGCTTTCCTGGAAATTAAGAGTGAATGGGGCTAAACTCTAGACTATTAACACCTTTTACTACAGAAGTGACCCACTGCCTTTTCCCATTCCTGAATGTCACCATCTCTACCCTGGATGACACCCCACTTTTCATCTGCTCCCAAGATCTGTTTTCTCTAGGCTTCAAACTTTGGATTCTCAACTGCCCTTCAGCCTGGAGAACATGGGACTACTGACTGGGACAAACACCCCTTAGATGCCCTGCTGCCATCTCCAAACCCCACACCTTATGCCTCACCTCCTGGAATGAACCCCTAAATCTCTACAACCCTTGCTAGCTCAAAGAAGTTAGGAAAAGATCGTTGCACCTTTTGCCCGCTTGCATTTGGAGGTGACTGCTTGAGGGGGGAATGAAGAGGGGACCCCAGAACAAGGAAAATCCTTAAAGGAGAAAAATCTTCAATTCTGCCTCAATAAGAGACTCTGCCCCAAGTCTTTTTTCTTAAATAAATTTAACTGCTTGAGGGGGGAATGATGAGGGTTGTGGTCACTTTAAGAAACTAGTCCTTTCAAATTGATTTATTCCTTTATGATTCCCAACCCCTCCAAAATGATCCATTATCAATTCAAGAAGCTAGGACATTTGATTCACAAATCCTGGTCAAAAGCATTCCTTTGAATTCCAATAGAAGATCCAGGCCTGTCCCAGCCCCCACCTGGATCTGAGTCAATTTGGGCTGTCCCAGGCCCCTGATCTGCTCAAGTTTCCCAATCTCCACCTAGCAAATTCTAGCCCTCACTGAAACCCATTGAGGAGCCAACTTGGGACTCCACCACAGGCCCCTTTAGCTAAATCTTTCATTATAAAAAAGTCAAGCTGGAGTTTTCTCTTTGCAGAGGGTCAAAACATGCCAGCACCATGCCTGGCACAGACTCTTCTCATTGGAACACTGTTTCCAGTCCCTCTTCTCTTTACCTAACTTTTACTAACTAGACTTTAACCTAACTTCCAAACCCCATAATAAACCTCTTTTATCAATCTAGGTTTTCAGGTCTATAAATTCCTTTACAGGGGACTCTTGTGCCACTACTTGATCTCATTTAGCTCCCTCTCCTTGAGCCGAATCCAAAGGGGTTGTAAGGGAGTTCTAGTTGACTCCCTGTACCCCGAACCTGCCACTAGAACTCAGTTAAACTCTAATTTCATTTAGATACCCCAATTCTAGATCTCACCAAAATAACTACACATCCTCCAAATTTATTTCAGTAGAAGATATAGAGCATAAGAAACATTGTTAGCCATTCATAAAGACCACCAAATATCATACAGTTAGATAATGATTTGTGTCAAAAAATTACCTAGATGAAACTGCTGATATTTGAAGTATAAAAGCATTATCTATATACAATAATTAATACAATAGTAAGTCTTTTTTCTGAGACATATCTTAAGCCCAGACCTTTGTTTTGGTAAATTTAAAGAAAGCAACAACATTCAACAGTAGTTACCTAAACATTGTTTCTTCTCTTAGTCTTCAAATATTATAAATCAATAATTTTAGTAAGAAATATAATAAATTACTTAAGATGTTTAAAATAATTTACAGTACATTATACTAGCAACCACCTAATCCTAATATATAATCTTTTCTTCTATGTTTTATTATCAGTGAACTAAATTTCAAAGAAGGCTAAGCATTCACAAGAAAGTGCCATTAAAATGAATCTTAAAAATGTATAATCCCTGAAACTATTGTTAATGGAGCCACATTTCTCTGAAACCTGAATATTAATAAAAATATTCAGTGTATATAGTGTTTACTAATATACGATAATCAATGTTGAATGAGATGAGGTGAGATCTTTCAAGACAGTTGTGAAAATCGAGTAAGGCTTCATCTACTTCAGAGTTCGAGTAGGCCTGAAGGACTCTGAAGGGCATTGCCTTCCCCTCCTATGACATCTCCCTATTTCATCCAAATATGGGCAACTATGTACTTATTGGTCAAGTTCAATTTCATGGGTAGATCTCGCGTTTAGAATGTAAGACTCTCAGCCAATGAGGATGAGGGTCAGTGGTGGGAGGGGGCGTTTTGCGTTAGGGATTAAAGGTGCTGTCCTGCCCACAGGAGGCGCTTCCTCTCTTCGATAGTCTACTCGAAGGGTGGGACGCCCTTCTCTGGAGAATGTACAATAAACTTTGCTTTTCTCTAGAGCTCTCTCCAGCTTTTTTTTATTAAATGGTGACCCCTCACCATTTCCGTACCACACAGTTTATAATCTGAGTTTATATTTATCAATTAAAATAAAACTCCAATTAATTATGTGATTTCATTATCATCGGAGAAAAATATTATAATACTATAAAAGGAATCAAATACTCTATTTACCTCTGCTTTCTTGAGTTAAGAGATAAACTGCAGCACCACTTAACCCTTCGTTGTTTGCATTCTTCATTCTCTTTGAATGTGTTTGAGCATTACATTAACATAACTATACTCCTCTAGAAGAGGCACTTAAATGACTCAATGAATAAAGTACTTAGCTTGGAGCAGGAAGAGCTCAGTTCAAATCTAGACATTTGCTAGTCTTTTATATCTGAGCAATTCAGTGAATTGCCTTAATTCTTTTTTTGCCTTAATCCAAGATCAAAAGAAATGATAAAGCACTTCATAATTTATAGATTTATATATAATTTATATATATATATATATAATTTATAATTCATAGAAGGATTAGTTGATAGGATCACAAAAAATCAGACTTGACTGAAAGACTGAGAAAGAATAGTCCTGTTAAATTTGAGAGTTAATTGCATGGTGACTTCCTTGGAATTGTAGGAAATATTACGAAGCTCAATATATCAGAAATTCTGGACTTCTCATTATTTGATTTCTTAAGAGTTCTTAATATGTCACCAATAAACAAAAGAATAAAACAAAACAAAATCTTCTATTTAATGTAATGACTTTTCCTTACAATCCTATGTATTTGTTTTGATGCATTTGAAAACATTATTCTGAGGTATGTGGCTTAATCAGACTACCATGCTGTTCCTTGACACACAAATACATAGGTTAGGAATCCATGCTCTAGACCAAAGTGATGCTTATAAATAATGCTTTCCCATTAAGTGCTAACTATGATGCTTAATCATGGAGTAGTAATCCTAGTATTTCAAAAACTAGTAATATTTGTTCTCTATTAGGCCATAATAAATTATGAAGATTACAACTATGTGTTTGATGAAATAATGTATGTTAGCCAGGCAATATGCATTTATTAATATGCCTACTCTATTTATTAATGTTCCTACTATTATATGCGCACTATGCTTAGTACAAGTCTCTTCAGTGATATTGCCATTTTACTTACTATATAGCCCACTGGGAAAATCCCTTATCAAGGGCTCAGGAAGTATAGTGTTATACCCTTACAACTATTCAGAAAAGAGAATATGAAATAGAAGATTGCAGAGAAGTCAAGAAGAATTAGGATTGAAAAAACAGATAATGAGGGACAGCTAGATGGTGTAGTGGATAGAGCACCAGCCCTGAAGTCAGGAGGACCTGAGTTCAAATCTGGCCTCAGATACTTAACACTTCCTGGCTGTGAAACCCTGGGCAAGCCACTTAACCCTAATTGCCTCAGAAAACAAACAAACAAACAAACAACATAATGTAGCCATATTGAAAGAAAGGCAAAAGGCGCTCCACACTTAAGGAATTTCTAATAGAATAGGAGAGACAGCAAGAAAACAAACCCATATATGTAAACAAGCTATATGCAAGATAAATAAGACATAGTTAAGAGAAGGTAGGCTCTAGGATTAAGATTAATAGGTATTGGGGGGAAAAAAAAGCTTCTTGTAAGGGCAATATTTTAGTTGAATATTGAAAAAAGGAAAAGAATTTAGAATATGAATATTAAGAGAGTCAGCTAGAGAAAATGCACAGAAGAGAGAGATGACATGAATTGTTCAAGAAACAAGAAGAAATTCAGTATTGCTACATAAAAGACTATATGACCTAGATTAGGATGTAAGACCTTGGAAATATGGGGATGGCACAAGGTTATGAAAGACTTTGAACATCTAACAGAGGATTTTGTATTTAATCCTGGAGATGATAAAGAGTCATTAGAGTTTTTTTTGGTAATGGATTAATCATGTCATACCTAAGCTTCAAGAAATCACTTTGATGGAAGAAGGGCAGATAAACTGAAGTGGGAAGAGACTTGAAGCAGTCAGACCCACCAGCAGGTCTGATGTAATAAAAACCTGCATTAGAGTGATTAGAGTGATGAGCATATCAAAGGAATAAAACAGCATATTTGAGGGATGATTGAAAGGTGAAATTGACAGGCCTTGGCAACAGCTTGGACTTAGGGGAAGGAAAGTGAAGAGCCATAGGTGACATCTAGATCTTAATTCAAGGAGATGGGAGCATGGAAGTATTCTCAACAGTAAAAGGAAAGTTTGGAAAGGCAGAATATTGCGGGGGGTGGGGAGGAAGGGAGGAGCAATAAAATGTTGAATTTTGAACATGTGGAATTTGTTTACTTTATATCATTTTAAATGCATAAGTGAGTTTGTTGTGATAGCAGAGGTCAGCAGAAAAGATAGGGCTGGTTAGATATATTTGAGAATTATAAGCACAGAAATTATCAGCACATTTGATGGGATTATCAAATGAATATGGAGAAAAAGAAGGACCAGGACAGAACATTGTAATAGTTCCACACAATAATTGGAGTGACTTGGATAAGGATCCAGCAATGGAGACTGGTTATCTAAGGTTAGATAAGTAGGAGTAGAACCAGAAGACCGTGTTATCTCAAAAACCAAGAGAAAAGAGAGTATCAAATAGAAGACAATTGCAAAGACTGCAGAGAAGTCAAGAAGAATTAGGACTGAAAAAGCAGATAATGGGAGGAAGCTAGATGGTGTATTGGATAGAGCACCAGCCCTTAAATCTGAGTTTAAATCTGGCCTCAGGCACTTAACACTTCCCAGCTGTGTGACTTTGGGCAAGCCACTTAACCAAAATTGCCTCAGGGGAAAAACATAAAGAAAAAGAAAAAACAGATAAGGTAGTCATACTCAGAGACTGAGTGCCACCGAATTTCCTTCCATATTAATTTTTCTCTAAACATTTGAAATGGACTATTTATGAAAGCAAAGGAGTTTGGGCTGTATCCATGAAAGGATTACCAAAGTTAATGAAATCACAAATGCCTGAAGAACTAAAGCAAAAATAAAAACAAATTTTAAAATGGCAGCAGAGGTATTAAACATTAGATGGTAGACATGATTACTTGAAAAGTAATGCTACAAGTGAAGTAATTCCTTGAAGTGATATCACACAGTGATGTGAGACTGCACTATTCATTTTGAAACTGGTTTAGGTAGAATTGTATAATTCTCCCTCAAAAAAGATTAGTGAAATTCTTATCATTTATTTCTAGCTCATTTAAGAAAAGTTTCCAATGATGCTGAGTTCATCATTTTATAAATAAGGAAACTGAGTCCCACAGAGGTTAAATGATTTTCCCAAGGTCACACAAGTAAGTGGAATAGCTATCATGTAAACCCAGATCTTTTGAGCTTCTTTCCATAAAACCATTGTCTTCAGTGATATTGCCATTTTACTTATTATATAGCCCACTGAGAAAATCCCTTATTAAGGGCTCAGGAAGTATAGTGATATACCCTTACAATTATTCAGTAAATTATTTCTGCATTCAAAAACCTAAATAAATCATTAGGAGCTGAAACTCAGAGTTAGCTTACAAACAGATGTGATATCTGCATATAGAGACTTGTCCTGTTTCTTGAGATGTGACATTCATATTACTTCAACTAGTTTAAATGAAAGACAGGATTGAAGTCAGGATTTCTTGGTTTCTTTTAAAAATTATTTTTAATTTATAGAATAAAATAAACATTTTCATGATTTTCCTGATTTTAAGACATAGTTTCTATCCATAGTAGAACTAGAAGTGTCATTCTATTTTGAGAAAAGGGATTTCCATACTAGGAATTTTCTACAATGAAGAAATCACTGTCTGAACTTCTCCAAAGTCAAACAATAAAACAAAATAAATAAGTTGAGCTTTGTGGTAATATGGAGGGAAAAAAAAAAAAAAAACAAAAACAATTCCATTTGATTCATAAACCATTATTTTAATTTTCTTCTCCTCTGTACTTACACACACATACACACACACACACACACACACACTATTGGCAATGTTTACAATGGGATACAGTTCATTGTAAAATTTTAATAATTTGATTTCTTCTAGAAGTGTGATTAGATATAAGACTACAGATTAGAGGGGAGACAATGGAGATATCATACTTTTTATAAAGGAAACAAAAATTGCATATAGGAAAAGGTTAGTGCATTTTCTTAGAAAATTTAAAAATTCATTGCCTGAGGGATTCTCAAAGAACTGGCATTGCCCATACTGATATGGTATTTTTTAAAATAATGTTCCAACTAAACATTAATTACAATGATGAAATTTTTCACCACATTGACATGTAGCTTATAGACTTTGTAAATTAAATTCATTTTAAGATGTCTCTCAATAGCCTTTGGGGAATACTTACTAATATATTTTCAACCTTTAAATTATAATTGGAAATTTATAAGTCAATGGATGAACACTTGCCAAAGCCTACTGGCAAAATACTAAATTCATCCAAAATTAATTAACCAAATAATATTTTAAAACTTTTTAAAAATAATTAAGTGTCAGCAACTGAGGATTTAGTGTATAAAATAACTTATTCAAAGTTATTACTCTATCTCCTTTCAACTATCCAAAGGCTTTGCATTAAGTACATTAGATTTAACATACTACACTGAGATAAAGTAAATTCATAATATAAGCTAAAGTATTACTTACTTTAGTTTACTACAAAAATAGGTCATCTAGATGAAAACATGTATTCCATTGGAATTCACAAGTCAAAATTAAAATCAAAACAATTCTGGAATTTAAGGTTTCTTAGAACTGTGACATCACTTGAATGAATCTTTTCATCTTAAAATTCCTTAAGAGATAACAATGATTTCTATATTAAATTATCAAGTTCCTACTTTTACCTCAGAGATGACAATAATAATTTATTGTTTTTATTCAAAGAAACAGAAATATTACATTGGCTTTGGAGTTTATACTGTAAATTAAAAAAAATTAGAGCTCAATATCATTTGATAAACATTACTTCAAAATGTTAGCATCAATACTTTATCTGAAAGCAAAAACATGTGTGGTTGTTTATATACGGGATATATTTGATATGAACTTTCACAGTGTTTTACTTTAACTGTATTATCACTATTTTAACATTTATGCTTATGAGTTATATGAATTAGAAAGGATGTCATCCCATCTTATCCATAGTTCCAAATATTTCTTCTTTTTAATAATATTTCATTTTTTCAATTACATTTCAAGACAATTTTTAGCATTCATTTTTATAAGATTTTGAGTTCCAATTTTTTCCCTCTTTTTTTGTCCCCTCTTCTGAAAAATGGTAATGATATAGATTAAACATATGCTTCCATGTAAAACATATTTCCACATCATAGTTTTGAAAGAAGAAACATATCAAAAGAAAAAAAAAACAGAATAAAGTAACTGGAAAATTATGTTTCTATCAGCATTGAATCCATCAGTTCTTTATCTGGATGTGAATAGCATTTTTTTTTTTTAGGAGTCCTTTGTACCTGTCTTGGATCATGGTGTTGCTGAGAAAAGCTAAGTCAGTCTTAGTTGATCATCACAAAATGTTGCCAGTACTATATACAGTATTTCACTTTGCATCAAGTCTTTCAGTTTGTACCAGTCTTACCAGTTTTTTCTGAAATCTGCAGGTCAACATTTATTATTGCACAATACCATTCCATTCCATACATATATTGAAGTTTGTTTAGCCATTCACAAATTGATGGGCATCCCCTTATTTTTAATTCTTTGGCACATGTGGGTCCTTTACTTTTTTCTTTTTTTTTTCTTAAATTATTTTTATGGGATACATATCTACAATTATTGTCTCTGTGTATTTTCCTCTATCTTTTTTTGTTTTTGTTTGTTTCTTTGTCCTTATCTTTTTTTTAATCTTCTTTCCACACAAATATATTTTGCCTCTGACCACTACCTCCTTTGATTCCCTTTTTCCTTCTCTCTCTATCTATTTATCTATATCTATATAGGCATGCACAAAGAGTTCATTTACTTTAAATCAGAACACAGACAATAGACCATATAAAAATAAAACAAAACAAAAAAATGTGATACGGAAACAACCTGATGACTGAATTTAGATATCTGGGGCTTATGAGCAATATTATCTATTATCTGAAAGATAGAAAAACAAATTAAGGGTAGAGAAAGGGAGAGGTTGTGAATTTACTTTTTCATACAATTAGCTAGAAGCTAACTGTAGTTCTACAATTTGTAAACATGCCTGAATCAAAGAGCACAGGAAACTAGGAACTTATAGAAATACAAAAGTTTGTACTTTTACAGCAGTTTAGATACTGACATAAATTTTAAACAAAGGCCAATTTTACATAACAATAAAATACAAAACACTGAAGGAAATGACTCTATAGGAAAATAACTGAGGGCAATTCAACAAATTCAGAACTGTATACAAATGGTGAAAATGGAAAATGACACTCAAACTGATCTCTCCTGTGAGTGGTGAATAATCATTGTGATGAGGTGCAAATGATGAAGTTAGTGGTAGTTGTGTTGAGGAACAAGAATTGGGGTGGGAGATCCCCCTGATTGGAGGCACAGGTCCTATGCAAAAGAATTCACAAACCTGAAATCTGTGTGGCAAAAGGGATTTATTGGCACTGAGAAGAGCATATCTTTACCAGTGGGCAAAAGTCCTGAATGGGCAGCTTGCCCAGAAAACAGCTTCCTTGGCAAAGCATAATCCTTTTTCAGTCTTCTGCAAAAATTCGAGGTTCAGATTTGTCTTTTATTAGCTGTCTGAGGCTCAGGCTTCAATTCCAAACTGAATGAGATTCTCTCAATTTTGTCAATGCTCAGGGTCTAGGTCTCAAATTGAAAAGAGATTACTTATCTTGGGAGTTTGAGCTACTGGTAATGGTTCCGGACTAAGCTTCAACGCAATAGAGGGTGTGTCCAAGTCCCTGGCCTGGATCTCCAACTGAATGAGACTACCCAACTGTCCAGAAGGGTGGGCCTCTTTCAAAAGAGAGTTTAGACAGTTTCAGGGTTCACCCCCATAATTTCTCCCCAAAAGTCAAAGGGGACATAATTTACATCAATTGTACATAATACTTAATTTTGCAAAAAATTTTGTAGTGTTCTGGTTGGTTTCCTGGAGGTCTTGGAGCAGCCTTCGTTTCTGCAGAGTGATCACCACAAGAATAGCCATAGATAAAGTCCAAAAATCTTTATTGTCTCCTTCATAGTTTTGTCTCCTTGCCTGGGGCCTGGGCTAGCTTTCTGGAAGTCCTCCAGCATGTGTCTTGGTTTCTGTGGGGGAGATAGGAGGACCATCTCTGTCTTGAAGTCTCTGTGAGTTTGGGAGATTGTGCTCCAGCCTCCAGTCCTCTGTCTTCCCTGAGTCTGTTCCAACCTCCAGGAGAGCCACCAGGATCCTGACCAAAGATGGAATGTCTCTGGCTGAGTTTGTCCCAGCTTGTATACTCTATTATAATTACCTTATCATAGGTGTGAATCTTGTAGAATTTATATTAAGTACTAAGTACATGTACTGAACTATAGAACTATTAATCATCATGCTAAACTAGATAACTATTGTTTTATCTGTTCCACTGAGTTAACATCTTTCAAGAATCCTTGTTTCAAGTACAGAGTTCTGGTCCATTACAAAAATCTGTAAACTAGATCTTCCCAAACCAATCTCTTCCTTTTAAAAATGCTAAACAATCAATATTTATGAGGATGCAAACTTTGCTGCTTAAGCTCAAATCTTTTTCTCATATTCCACTGTTTTTTGGCAGGAAATTGTGTAAGCATTAGCTTGAGTTGAGTCTTGAAAACTTGGTTTATTTAGAAGTTCCTGTATTCCTAACAAAATTCATTTAATTGTGATTTCTGCCTCTAATTCTTATCTTATTCTTAGATGGACAGACACACTGTACCTGAAGGATATGCTTTTGAGTGAAATAAAGGTGCTTCAAATTTATATTTTGGTGGTAAAAATGGATAATCATCCTTAAAAAGCATTTGTATTTTAAATAAACCTTCCGATGGTGTCCATTTCTTCCCTGGAAGAAAACATTCCCAGTTCTTCAGATTCCTTGTGCCATCTGGATTTTTTCATAAATACTGATATAAAACCAGAAGCATGATCTTTTAAAACTTCATGTTCTCCTTTCTGTAAAAGTCTGCTGATGGTTATTCCAGACATATTCAGAGGTTGTTGTTTGTCCTTCATTGTTGAAAACAATCATGGTGTCAGGGAAGTGATACCATGACATACAAGTGAATGTGATTTAAATGAGGGAGGATTATGCAAGGTCACCTACCTCACTTCCCCCTCCAAAGCCATTTGCATCCAGTGACCAGACATAGATCAGGAGGACTGGAGAAACCTCTGAATGAAATGGGAAAACTTGGCCATTTTAATCTAAGGTCTTTGATAGGTCTCTGACTGAGGCTGCACCCATTTAGTGATCTCCTTTTCACCTACTCCAAAAAAATCTAAACAAATAAATGAATCTAGGAGGGGAAGATCGTCAGGATTTCTGGTCAAGGCAGAAATGATTATTTTTTACATTTAATCTGAGTCCATCAATACCCACACAATAGCCAAATGCAGATTGGCCTAGGACCAATTGGTGGCCAATCAATGAGAATCAGATGAGTTTTGGTTTAAAGCATGGTCCTTAAGAAAGCTAGTCAGTAAACCCCAAGATATCTTGGGAGGGTTCTATGATGCAAAAGTAAAGGGGAAAAATGCTTTTAAGAGCATCTATAGGTAAGGGTATGATACCCTATGTGGACAAAGAGAGGAAAGCTTTCCAACTGATCAATTCCAGTTTGTTGGCCAGACATATTCAAAGTTTCTTTCAACCATTGTGGCCCTGGGAAATGTCTTAGATCAAGGTAGAAGGTGCCTTGCTGGTTGGTATCTATAGATGGTTTCCCTTTGTCTCAGAACTTAATAATGTATTCTTTCTTTTATCATTCCCTCCCCATATCTTTTTATCCCTTCTTATATCCCTTTTGGATAAGTTACATTTTTATACCCATACATGTATGTATGTGGGTGTGTGTATTCTTTCCTTTTTGAATGAATTCCAATAAGAAACAGATTCAAATCTTGTCTATCACAATCCAATTTCTTTATGTGAGAAAATTTTCTCTGGTTTATTCAGTCCATTTTAGCTTCTCCTAGTGCATCTTTCTTTCTCACCCCTTCATTTTTTTTGGGGGGGGCTTGGAAATTATACATAATATTTATAATTATATATATATACATAATCAACTCACCATCACCACCACCTCTGTCAATGTAGACTTTTCCTAATAGCCTTAAAAATGATAAAGTTCTTTGGACTTATATGTGTATGTATCATCTTCTTATACAAGCATATAAATAGTTTAACTTTATTTTAGAGTCTCTTCTGATTTTTCTTTAATGTTTATCTGTTTATATTTCTCTTTCTTGTGTTTAAATGTCAGATTTTCTATTCAGCCATGTTCTTTTCATCAGGAAGTCTTGAAAGTCTTCTATTCCATTACATTTTCATTTTTCCTCTAAAGAATCATACTCACTTTTTGCTGAGTAGCTTAATTTTATTTGTAAACTTACTTCATTTGCCTTCCAAATTCCTTTGGAATTTATCAGGGAAGCTGTTAAATGTTGTGTGATTCTGATTATGGCTCCACCACATTTGAATTTCTTTCAGGTCACATACAATAGTTTCTTGTAGAACTGGGAATTCTGGAATTTATCTATGATTTTTGTTATTTTGGAATCTCTTTCAGAAGTTGATCAATAGATTCTTTGAATTTCTATGTTAACCTTTAGATTTAAAATATTCAGTAAACTTTCTTTTATAATTTAAAAAATATAATATCTAGACTATTTTTTTATTATAGATTTCAGGCAATTTAACAAATCTTAATTTTTTTTCTCAATTTATATTCCAGGATAGTTACTTTTTTTTTTTTTTTTAATAGCTTTTTATTTACCAGATATATGCATAGGTAATTTTTCAGCACTGACAATTGCCAAACCTTTTGTTCCAATTTTTCCTTTCCTTCCCCTCCTCCCCTCCCCTTGATAGCAGGTTGACCAATACATGTTAAATATATTAAAGTATAAATTAAATCCAATATATGTATACATGCAGGGCAATTATTTTTTAATGCAATGTTTCTTCTTTTATTTTTAATTTTTTGATATTGTTTTACTTTTTTATGGTATTTCAGAGATTTATTATTTTCCACTTTCTCAGTTATAATTTTTAAGGAATTGTTTTCTTCTGTGAGCATTTGTACCTCTCTCTTAAAACAAAAATAAAAATAAACAAACAACAACAAAAAAAAAAACAGTTGAACAATTATGCTTTTTAAGGAATTTATTTCTTTGGTAGATATTTACCTTTCTTTCACTTTTGTCTATATTGCTTTTTAAAGTAATTCTTGTACTCAATGGATTTTTGTACCACTTCCAATTCTGTTTTTTCTTTTCTTTTCTTTTTTTTTTTAATATTGCTTTTTTCAGCACTTTTTGTGCATCTTTCCCCAAGATGTTAATTCACTTTTTATGATCTCTTGCATCACTATCACCCGCAATCCCCTTATTCTACAACTTTTAACTTTTTTGTTTTACTATTTTAGGTATTCTTTTGGGGGGGGGGAGGTGAGCCCCCTTACATTTTTCTTTGAGTCTTTGTAAATGTTTTCAATGCTGGTATCTTCTTTTCACTTTGTGTCTTAGTCTTTACTGACCCAGTAGTAGTTTTTGAGGGTCAAGTTCTTTTGTTGTTGTTGTTGTTGTTGTTTGCTTATTTTTCTATCCATTTATTGACTGAATTTTATGTTAAAGTTTGGATCTCCTCATATTGAATAAGAAGGCATTATTTGGGCTTTAGACTTTTTCATGCTGTTCTTTTACTAATACATTCTTGTTGTCTGCAAATTTTTGGTGTTTTGAAGTTAATGTGATTTGGTGAGACGTCATTCTTTCTCAGTCTGTTCTCTGTCTTTAGTAAGGAAGGGCTCCTGATCCCCAGTAGTAGCAAATATTAGCTTGTCTCTGGACCCTGAAGCTATGGCCAGATCCCCATGTTCTCCTATACCCACAAATGCTAATGTCTCTTTTCACCTTAGAACTGAGACTAAGGCTCTTCCTTATGGCCTCTCACAAGTGCTTCTCTCCATCCTGGAAGACCCAGGACTCTTTTGAATGATAAAGTTATTAATTAGTACCTGTTGCAACAAATGTCAGCCAAAGATCTCTCTTATCTATTTCTAATCAGTTGTCTGATCTCTTTATTTCTATCTGTTGGCTAAAAGTTATAAAAGTTTTTTCTTTTTCTACTGCCATTTTTACAGATGCTTCCAAAATGCTCCCCAATACTACTATTCCTGCTGTATTCCAAGGAGGTTCCTTCCTCTATATTCCAGACCTCTCCTGTTAACTTGCTAAATGTTTTTAGTCTGAAAAAATGCTTTACTCTGAATTTTTGTTGGCTCTGCTCTTCCAAAATTTGATTTGAGGAATGTTGGGAATGTTAGTTTGACTGTTTCTTGGATATTCTCTGCCATCTTGGTTCCATAATCTCAGGATATATGATTTTTATTAACTATGAGATAATCTAATTTAACTCCTTCATTTTACAGATAGTCTTCTAGCCAAGGTCACCAATGACTTCATAGTCTTGATTGAAACAATTTAGTTTAACTCTTGGACTAAAGTTTTAATAGGAATCTATATATGGTGAGGTTTCCTCGATATATTCAGTCAAATATTTTGTTTGTCCTTCTACTGTGTCTAATTGAAGAATTTCTGGAATTAACATTTAGTGATCATTACTGAATCAAAGACTTAAGCTAAGAACAGTAAAATACTTTAAAGGACCTTTTTTATAAAGCAGATTTAGTTTTATTACAGGTCATAACTTCCATTGTATATTCCTAGTTACACAAAGTACCTCTCTCTCTCTAAAACAAAGAAAGCCTATAGTATGGCTATTATCTTTGTAACCTCATCTTAAGCATTATGATAAGACTCAATTCTATGAGCATGTTTTGAGAAAATGCAGCTTTCTCAGCTATTAAAATCCTTATCTCATCCACCATGAATTTCTTTTTAGATAAAATCTGATACAAATCTTTATTTGCTTAGTAATTGATTTTGTAGAGACCAAACATTCTGTCACACACTAGTTGTAAGCATATTACAATAAATTTCATTTTGAAATATTTAAAAATAGTATCAGCATAACTTTGCCTTCCTATAAAGTCAAGGAGATATTTGACTAGTCAGCTCCATGAGGGGGCCCTACTTTGGTGTGGAGCCACCACAATGAATTGGCAGAAATACATTGTCTACATCATACTATGCATCTAAGCATTCTCTAATATTAAACCCAAAGTATTTGTGGATCCTAAGAAAAGTGTCAGAGATTCTGGTAAATTGTCTGGACATCCAAGATAAAAAGAGCATTGAAAAATGAAGAGTACTTTGGAGATCACATAATTGATTGGAATAACTTTATATAGGCTTAAATTAATAAGGATTGAAGAATTAGTTGAAGTTTTGGGATTATTAATTTGGATGAAATGTTGTACTTTTGTCACTTACTGGAATTAGAATTATGCCCAAGGTTTCACAGCTAGCAGGAAATGGATCTGGGACTCAAAATTAAATCTTCTAATTTCAAATCTAATGCTCATAATATTTTCATGCCATGTGAAAGATGTATCATATACTTATTCAACATATTTATGTAAAGTTAGGCTTAGAAGAAAAACAAAAAAAAATTCAACTCCAATAAAATACATCAAAACAATTTACTTTATGTATCTATCCATATTCATTTTTTGTTTCCTTTATTTTCTGAAATATTCTAAGTAATCTAATATTTTTTCATCACAAGTTTTCTTTTGTTCTAAACAGGAGTACCCATCAACAGAGTTATGTACTATAGAGAATTATCAGATGGCATCTATTTTGATCCTTTCAATCCTTCCTATGTTTGTAAGCCAATATTGGCTTAAAAAACAAAACAAAACCTTAAGCCATCTATAAACAAATATTCTTGCTCAAGATTTTGTTCAAAAACTTAATCCATTGTGAGGGTAGTAAATATCCTACAGAAAAAAAATCAATTAATTCTATATAGTTTTCTTTAGCAAAGTTTTAAGGAAGTCGTATTGTGCATGTTTGTGTTTATGTATGTGTGTATTACAAAGATTTCTAGTTAAAATAAGCAAATGCAACATCAGAGAATACTAATTCTTCTACAGAAAATCCATAAAAAAGAATAAAAAAATTTCAAAAGAAATGTAGAAAATTAAGAACAAAGAAATCTGAAAAAAAAAAAAAAAAAAAAAAAAGACATTTGCTGGGGGGTGGGAGGGAACCACTCAGAAGACTTCAGAAATTGGTAGAAAATTGAACCACAGGATTCAATGAAGCAGCAGAGACAGAAGGAAAGGTTTAGGAACTTGACAAAAAAAAAAAAATAGAGGAAAAGAAAGAGTAACTTACTGAAAAATCCATAGACTGGACTAAAATCAGGTTTTTGAACCATAGCACAATAAGCCAATATTAGCCCCTAATCAACCAAGGTTTTGAGCCTACATTCTGATACTGACCTACCATCAAGGAGGGAACAAAACTAGAACAGATAGATAACAACATATTTTATCAGGGATCAGCCACACATTCCTTAGAGTAATGTAAACCCACAAGATTAGGGTGAAATCAGTGTTCAAGAAACCATTTTAAGAGAACTTAAGAGAAAACTTTCTCAAATTTGCTATTATAATTCTCATTTGCTTCTATTCAGAGTCACAATATGAATTAGAGCAAATTCCTTTTTGATGATTTTGCACATAAAATAGAAAAACATAAGGCAACGAAAGAAACAACAGTGGACATGTAAAGAGCTGAAGTAGAAGCCAGGGAAAGAGGCAGTGGGGTGACCTAAAACACCACATGTCTCCAAATCAATAGTTATAAAAAGCAGCAAATTAACTGAGAAGAATCAGCACAAAATAAAACATATATATGTTTGGATGAATTCACCCATAAAACAGGACAGCAGCAAACTGAATTAAAAGGTGGAATACAGAAAAAAGGTCTTTTATTAGAAAGATGTTTTATGTATAAAGAATCACACAAAATTTATGAGAATCCACAAAAACTTTTTGTTTAATTCAGAATTTTTTTTGGAAATGTAATTAGTAATTGTTAGGTGGGGCAGCTAAGTAGGGCAGTGAACAAAGAAACAGGCCCTGCATTGGGAGGAAAGGATAAACTGGACACAGTTTAATGATATAAACAAATTCATGAACAGTTGATAAAATGGAAGAATAACACTTCCAAGCAACCAGAAAAAAAAAAAAAAATTGTTTTTTTATGTTTGTGTCCACTTACTCTTGGATCATTTATTTACTTGTGGGAAAGAATGTGATTTAGAGAGATGTTTGGAATACAATCTTTATGTGTTTTAAAAAATATAAATAAGGCTGGCTGACCAATGTGATTTTCTAATGATAATCTTAGGGTAGGAGGAAGGACACTGGTAAAAATTTGAACCAGTGGCACCAATGAATTACCCCAAATGACAAAGGGGCAGTCCCTAGAACTCAGAGGGGAATATGTAGCCAATTCTTTAGGTATCTAATGTGTTAATAGGAATCAGAGATAGGGTAAAGATATTAGAAACTTATATATACTGCATGCTTATGGAATAAATGTCAGTAATTTTTATATGGAGTACTAAATAAAATTGGAGAAACCAATTAATTCAGTTTAATTAAAAGATTAATTAGGTTTCATCTAGTCAGGGTCAGACATTTTGAGATATTCTAGTGTCAATAGGAGCATGTATGCAACACCATTGCTCTAATCAAAATTGTTGCTTTTAATTTTACCATCATGCATATTAAGATGAATTTTATCTCTAATCTAATTTTTTTAGGTTTCTCACTTTTTAGTCCAAGGAGAATAAATCTAATTTATTTTCTTCTTAACAGCATTTTAAACATTCAAATCTATTATGCTCCCCCTATAATCTATTCTTCTTTAGGTTAAATCTCTTCTGTTTCTTCAAACTATTCTTGTTAAGAATGATTTCAAGTAAGAAATCATATAATTTTAATGTAGCAAGGTTCTTGACTAAGCAGACTCTAGTCCATGCATGACAGGAATTGCTCCTATAGTAAGCTGGGCAATTGGTTACACAATATCTGCCCGAAGACTTCCAATTGAAAGAGACTCACTATCTTCTTTTTGCATTGTTCCTTATACTAATCTCTAGGGCCAAGCAAATCAATATGAATCATAGCCCTTCAAATGTTCAAGATAAACCATCACATTCCACTTGATTCTTTTCCAGACTAACTGTCTGCATTTTTTTTTGACCATTCTCATATGATTTTCACTCAAAGTCTTCTAACATTTGATTGCTTCTCCTGCATTTGCTTTAGATTGTTGATGTTCTAAACTGTGGTATTCAGAAATGAACACAATGTTCCAGATATTACTGAGAAAAGTATAAATGTACAATTATTTAATTTCTCAAAATGATGTTTCTTGAGAGAGAGAGAGAGAAAGAAAGAAAGAAAGAAAAAGAAAGAAACAAAGAAAGAAAAAAGAAAGAAAGAAAGGAAAAGAAAAAGTGTATGGCTATATCACATTATTGATATATTGACTTTGAAGTCTATTAAGCTCCATTAAGTTTTAAAAGAAAACTGTCTCCCCAAAACCTACTCCCACATTATAATTGTGACTTTTTTTTTTTTTTTTTTTTGCATTCATTGTATGACTTTGAAGTTCTTATTAGGTTCATTTTTGTTTGCTAACCCATCAAGATATTTTTGGATTCTAACTATGTCATCCTGTATCATGGTTGTAAATCTCAAAGCATTAAGTTGAGGTTATCTGAAAATATTCATTCATTCCCTTAGTTTTTCTCTATATATTAGTTTCCATTTTCTCTATTAAAAATTGAATTTGACTGAAATATGTTGAAATGTTCTCATGTTATTTTTTTGTGAAATAGTCTAGCATTACATATGAGACTAAAATGTTAATTGTAAATACAAGTTAATTTTTTTTCATAATTTATTTTGCAATTATCATAACTAATTAATTTAGGAAACTAGAGATGAACATTGAGATTCCGTATAGAATTGCACCTCTCAATTTGATTTAGCCCCTTCTGTTGAGATGATTTTAGTATGTTGCTATGCCTTGTACACTCCTTAGAGCCACAGGTGAGAATTAGGTAATAAGTGCATATCAAAAGCATGTGAACATCCCTACTTGATAAACTTAGAGCTTAGTCCACATTCAGTATCTAAGACACCAAGGTCATCCACCATGTCTGGGGCCATCACTATTTACCTTGATCTATGACACTGAAGTTTGATATCTCTGATAGAGAAAGTGAGATTGAAAATTCTGTGCAACTCTGTTTTACTTGAATACAGTTACAAACAAGTCAAGATATTATCCATGATGTCATTACTTTTGTTTTTATTTGATATTTTTTTGGAAATGAAGGATGAACAACAGGACATATAAGGATTTTTTTCCCTTTTTTATCCTTTTGTTTTGTTTTGTTTTCACTGACTCAAAGTAACAATGAGTTTATAAACTTAGGTGCCAAAGTGAAAAGAAACCTGTGCCTGGACTCAAGAAGGACTTAATTCAAATCAGTCCTTACATCTTGATGAGTTTTGTGACCTTGTGCATCTCTGCTTGCATCACTTAAAAAAAATATATGTAAAATAAGGATAATAATAGTTGCTATTTCCCAGAGTGGTTGTCAGGATCAAAAGATGTAATTATTGTAAAGTACTTCACATAGGACTTAGCATGGAGTAAATAGCAAATGCTTACTAGCTATTATTATGTTTTATTTTTGTGACAGTCTAACCGAATATTAGTTTTTTTTTTCCTTTTCCCAAACTCTATTATTTAACTGTTTAACTTGTATAATCTAAAGTACTGACATAGATTAAAATATTAAAATAAATGCAAAATATTGTTTAACTCATATTTTTTCTTCTGATCTATATTAAAAAAAAAAGAAAAAAAGACTAAGGTGGTAGATACCATGAAACTAATTTAGATAAAAATATTTTAAAAATAAGACATTGAATGCTGTAGAAGCTACTTGTGTTCATTAATTCTGCCAATATGCTTATTGTGAAAGAGGAATAACTATTAAATGTGTCTTCAAATGTTAGATGCTAATCTTCATTCATTTAGAAAATGATACACAGTATAGACAATGGTAAATTATGAGATGGTGAGAATAGAGACACAAAGACTGTAACAGAAAAAGAGACTGGGACACTGACAGAAACCTATTTATAAATCCATCATGGATCTTGTGCTCTCAAGAGTGAAATGCTAGACACTGCTAAGAGAAGAACTCTCCTGGATAATAACATTCCTTTTCCCAATTTGAATTGAGATCTCATCTCACCCTCAAGTGAAGAATTCATTTACTATGGATTTTGGACGGTATATTTTATTTTCTAGAACTTATTCAATGTGTCTTTACCAATTTTGCTTAAATAAAAGTATCTGTTTACTCTTTTCTATCTGTGATTTCTTTTTTATGGGGAGGGTTGTTTAAATGGAGTTTGGTGGAACATACCTAGTCTACCAAGTATCACATAAAAAAAGTATATATCTGTTGCATTATGAATAATAAGGGAACAGAACAGTATGCCAAAGCGGTATTTTTAGTGGAATGATGAATGATAGATTTCATTCTAGATTCTTTTTTAGAGAAATTTGCGATAAGGATTCACTATTTGACAAAAACTGCTGGGAAAATTGTAAACTAGTATAGCAGAAACTAGGTACTGACCCACACCTAACCACTGTATATACCAAGATAAGGTCAAAATGGATTCATGATCTAGATATAAAGAGTGATGTTATAAACACGTTAGAAGAACAGAGGATAATTTACCTCTCAGACCTGTGGAGGAGGAGGAAATTTGTGACCAAAGAAGAATTAGAGATCATTATTAATCACAAAATAGATAATTTTGATTATATTATTAGTTAAAAAGTTTTGTACAAACTAAACTTCATCTGTTCCAACCAAAATCTTCCCTAAACATCCTGGCAATTCAGACATCATTCCCCTTCACTGCAAAAATGGACAATACTTCAGAGTATATCTATTCATGAAACCAGTGAACTTTCTTTAGATATTGAGGTTCATATATTTTTCATACACAATAATTTAAAATGAACAATTTTTTTCTACTTTAGTATTTAATCATGAACTTAATGTACTAGTTTGTCAGACTGTTTATGTTCTGAGATAATTGTTTAAAATAAATATAGAATATTTGTTCTTACACACTTGTAAAATTCAGAAAACACCAGCAGAACAAAGTATTCATTGCATATTCTATAACCTACTCTTTAGGTGATTTTTTTGTTTTCCAGAGAGACTAAGCCTCATATAATAAATGAATAGTTGTTGTGTTCATAAATTCACTTAGAGATTAGCATATTTCTACTTGATAGCAAACAGATGTTTAAGGCAGAAATATGTTGGTTCATTACATGGTTAATGAGGAAATTGGATTTGATCCTGTGAAATATTTCATTTCAAATATTTTGTTTTATATATCTTACTATACTGGTCCAGATTTGGGGTGCAGGGTATGGGGAGAGGGGATGGATAGAAAACATTAATCGACAAATTTTCTCATTTATAAAATAGGACGGGAAAGCAGTAAAGTATAGCAAAAAGAGCATTGCCCTGGGGAGTCATGAAGATTGTATGTAAGTCCTACTTCTTCCCTTTATTTATTTATTTATTTAGCTGTCTATGTATTTACTCATTGTCAAGACAATTGTGGTTAAGTGACTTGCCCAGGTTCACATAACTAGTAGGTGATTCAAACCAAATTTGAGCTCTAGTCCTTACTGACGTCAGAGCCACTGTTCTATCCACTGTGCCATCTAGCTGCCAACTCTGCCTCCCTACATTTTTTTATTGATGAAATATAGTAAATGAGGAAAAACAATTATTTTGGGGTCTTGACCTCAGTTCCCCAATTATTAAAAATTGGTTTCTACAAACATGATTTTATAATTAACTAATTTGACTTATCTTTTCATAATAAAACAATTTTATATTCTATCAAATGGAAATTTCTTTTTTTATGTCATCAAAACATTTTCTAAGCATACATTTTTTGTCAGTCAATGACTTTCAGTCAGGAGGTCCTGACAAAGTTACTATATCCTGACATATTGAAATAAATTATGGATGTGCTTAATAAATTGATGGCAGCATTCTTTTAAACATTTATTGACATATTTTGATTGGATATATCAGCTATTTCCCAATAAATTTTTTGAACCTTCCTATTACCTTCTGAGTCTTCCAAAAGTTAAGCAACATTGCCCTACATAGTGATTATATCTCCATGTAAATTTTCATTTGTATACTCTATTATTTGATAATTAAAAGGATATGTACAACCAACCATCTTGTATATTATTTATTTGCTTTTCCCCAGTTACATTTAAAATAATTTTTTATACTTGTTTTTAAAAGTTTTTGAGTTCAAGATTCTTTCCTTTATCTTCATGCCCAGCCCCCATTAAGAAACCACATGTGAAGTTATGCAAAACATTTCCATAAGTCATGTTGTCTTGCCCTAATTAAAAAAAAAAAAAAAGTCCTCAAGGAAAATAAAGGAGAGAGAGAGAGAGAGAGAGAGAGAGAGAGAGAGAGAGAGAGAGAGAGAGAGAGAGAGAGAGAAATAGACACAGAGACAGAGAGAGAAACAGACAGAGACAGAGAGAGAGGGAGAGAAAGCTTCACTTTGTATGTCTGTACATAATCAGTTTCTTTTCTGGATGTGGATAGGATTTTTCATCATAATTTCTTCAGAGTAGTCCTGGATCATTATACTGCTGGGAATAGGGAATAGCAAAGTCATTACACATGGTCATCCCAGAACATTGTTATTACTCTTATGTAATATATTTTATTTTGCTTGAATTCATGGATGACTTCCCAGGATTTTTTTTTTTTCCTAGAGCATCCTATTTATCATTTCCCATAGAACAATAATATTCCAAGACAACCACTACCATAATTTATTCAGCCATTCTCCAAATGATGGGCAACTCCTCAATTTCCATTTTTTCCCCTGAGAAGAGAACTGCTACAAATCTCCCTCTATACCCAATTTTCCCCTCTACTGTGATTTTTTTTTTTTGCTTGCCTCTTTTGATTGCAGATAATTTACACCATTCCACTTCTCCCTATCCCTTTTCCCCAGTACATTCTTCTCTCACCTCTTAATTTCATCATTTAAGAAATATTATTGCTGAATATTCAATTCATCCTCTTTATCTATATAATCTTTCAAACTGCCATAATAATGAAAAAGTTCCAATAACTTACAAGTATCATCCTCCCATGTAGGAATATAAATAGAGAAACTAAATTAAGTCCCTTATGGTAACACTTTTCTGATTATCTCCTTATACTTTTCCTGAGTCCTACTATGGAAAATCAAATTTTCCATTCAGCTCTTATTTTTTCATCATTTATGCTCAAAAATTCTCAATGTCATTGAATATCTACCTTTTCCTCTCAAGGATTATATTCAGATTTTGCTGAGTAATGACCATGGTTGTAATCCTAGAGCTCTGTAATATCATATTCCAAGTCCTCTAGTCTTTTAATGTAAGAATTGCAAAATCTTGCATTGTCCTGACTATGGCTCCACTGTACTTGAACTGGTTGTTTTTTTTGTTTTTTTTTTTTTTTTTTCTGTATGCTCACAAGGTTTTCTCCTTGATGTGAAAGTTCCAGAATTTGGATATAATATTCCTGGGAGTTTTTATTTTGGGATCTTTTCAGGGGGATGATTAAAGGATTCTTTTAATTTCTATGATAATTTCTTAAAAGATGATGTTCAGGATAATTTTTCTTTTCTTTTTTTTATCATAACTTTCAGATCAATAATTTTTAAATGTTCTTTCCTGGATCTGTTTTCCAAGTCAGTTTGCTTTTTCAATGAGATAGTTCATTTAATTTCTATTTTTAATTTTTTTTTTTTTTTGCTTTTTCTTTATTTAAGCAAAACCTTGTTTTCTCATCAAGTTATTACCTTCCATTGGCTCAATTCTAATTTTTAAGAAATTATTTTCCTCAATAAGCTTTTGTTCCTGGTTTCCCATTTGGCCAGTTTTGCATTTGAGGTATTCTTTTCCTCATTAGCTTTTTGTATTTCCTTTTGTACCATTCTCAATTCTTTTCCTAATTTTTCCTTTATGTCTCTGGATTTTTAATATCTTTTTTGAGCTCTTCCAAAGTCTTAGCCCAATTCTTGTTTTTCTTGGAGGCTTTGGATGTAGGAACTTTGACTTTCTTCTGAATGTGTTTTGATCTTTCTTGTCACCAGATTAACTTTCTATGGCCAGAAACAGTTTTTATTGTTCTCATTTTCCTAGCCTGTTACAGAGGTTTTGACTCTGTTAGACTGGGACTCTGTTTCCACGGTAAAGGGTGCAGTATCTCAACCTTAAGGGATATTGTGCAACTATTTTCAGAAATCTTTCTAGATACCTGAACAAAAGCACTCTTTTCTCCTTTGGAACTGTTAAGAGTGTCCAACCCCACTGTAGCTGTAAGATCCAGTGCACTAAAGCAGCAGAGTCCTGCTTTATTGGCCCTGGGGCTGGGACTGAGGTCAGGCTGCTGTGATGTGGCCTATGTTGGGCCTGAGCACTGGACTCCCACCTTGCTGCCACAGACCTTTTGTGCTGACTATCCAAGGCTCTTTGGTGTCTCTGGACTGAGAAGTCTAGAAACTGCCAGCACTGACACTGATTCAGGGGTCCCCAGCTAGACCTGTTCTTGCTTTACTGTAATGAGGCTGGGATTGGCTTTTGCTGGTGGGACTTTGACTGGGACTGCACACTCCTACCATGGTGTCACAGATCTTTTCTGCTGTCTTTGTAAGTTGCCATTGGCTGTAAAATGCTCAGTCTTTTGGAGTGTTCTGATGCTCTCAAATTTATTTAAAACTGAAGCAGTTTAAAGAAAAGCTTAGGAGAATTTTTACCTTTACTCTACTATCTTGGCTCTGCCCCAAATGGGAATTTCTAATAAAGAATTTATAGGTCTATTGGCAGGAACCACATTGTGAACAAATTTTATCAACAGACACCTATGTATATATGATTTCATTGGTTTATACAAAACTGGAAGAATTTCAGAGGTCACTAAGTCTAATACTTTCATTTTAAAGATAAGGCACAGAGAGGTTAAGTGATTTGTCCAAGATCACCACAGGTAGTAAATATATTAAAAAGATGTTGCTTTATATAGTTTAAGATCATTATCCTAATCATTTTATAACTGCCTATGGAGAAAGATTTTTTTTTTATATTAAAATTACACACTAGGAATTCCTACTTTTGAAATTCAGTTTTCAAAGGATTTCTAAAGTTGTATAAACTTGCTTAAATTATCTTTGTACATGGCTTATCTCATATCCATACACATGCCATTAGACAAATAGGGATCACTTAATTTCCATATTTTATTAAGACTATCTGGGCCTTAGTTTACTAAGATTTAGTAGTTTATTTAAACGGAAAAAAAAAAAAAAACTATAAAGTTGGACTAAATGTCCTCTAAATTAATTTGTAGTCCTAAATCTATGATCCAAAAATCCCAATTTTATGCTTTACATACAAAAGGCATTTAGGTGTTTGTTGAAATGAATATAAGTTTATTGACTTGCTTTGATGAGTATTAGAGTTGTAAACTGAATAAATCTTTCTATGACAAGTATCATAGGATTCATTGGAGTGATATAATTGGTATTTCCAATAACATAGAACAGTATAAAGATATGAGGCGTGCAAAAAACTAAAGACAAATAAATTTGAAGACATATGAAAGGTGTTGAGAAGGCACCAAAGATAAGTTTTATTTACTATACAACAGTTACTATTACATAAGGTCAGCAGAGCTTATTAGTATATCATGAATTGATGTTCATACTCACACATTAATGGAGACTGAATTCCATTCTGAATCATCGAAGATAAAAATAATACTCAGTTGTACTGCTGCATGTTTTAGCATATTCACAACCTAATATTTTGAACTCTATACCTGATATATATACCCCAACAACTAACTCTGAATCTAAAAATCCTAGAAATGTATTTTAATTATGAAAAATCTACAGGTATGTCATGTTTTTCTATGTCTTTCACTAGAGAATTTCTAGTATTTAGCAAAAAACTTACCAGGAAAAATTTCCATCAATTAAGAAAATCCCAATTAGGAATGTATTCAAATTAAGAAAATATATATTGTAAAAATATAATACAAAAGTAGAAAGCATTGGAAATATAAAAAATAGAATGATTTAGCAAACTTACTTCAATAACTTAGCTTTTTCTTTTTACTTATTTCACAAAATTCCCTTTCTAAAATAAAATAGAGGCAATCAATTGATATTATAAGAATTTAGTCCAAAATGAGAACTGCCCTAGAAAAATCAAGGCATTTTTCTTCCCTCAGAGGCTTTGAAAACTTAGGTCTCTAACGTAAACCTCAAGTGGTACTATTTGGAGTTTCCATTTTGCTATGTAATTAATTAAGAGATGAAAGTAAATTCTAAAAATGTCATTGTGTTCTTTTTTGGAGAGATCTATAATTATGTAGTAATTTCCTTTGACCTATTTTATGTACTACTTTTGACACTTAAAATACATCTTCCACATTGGGAAATGAAATGGCTTTTCAGTTGTCATGATTTAAAGGCACACTTTTTTCAGTTACCCTTTATGCATCTTTCCTTCCTTCCTTTTTTCCTTCCTTCTTTCCTTCCTTTCTTCCTGTCTTCCTTCTTTCTTTCCTTCCTTATCTTCCTTCCTTCTTTCCTTTCTTTCTTCCTTCTTTTCTTCCTCACTCCCTTCCTTATATATAAATATATATGATTTCACCACCATTTGTTTGTATATATATTATATATAATATACATATATTTTATATATAGAGAGAGAATTGTATGTGTGTGTATGTGTGAAATTGTGCATTATGCATGTTTGTATGTATGTATGTGTGTGTGTGATCAGAAGTTCTACAGGAAACTAGGTATTTCTTCCCCTAAGAATCTGTCTATGATATTATTGGGATAAAATTTGAATAGAATTAGAGGTCCCTAACTCTTTAAAAATTAGAATTGAGTAAGGGGAAGCTAGTGAAACAATAAGAGACCAAAGAATTACAAAACAGAATATAAAAAATGAAAATATAGAACAGAATATGAAACATCTCATAAGAAAAAACATCAGATCTATAGAATAGATCAAGTAGAGAAAAGATAATAATTGTACTACTCAAAAGCTATGATAAAAATTCTTGATATTATAATATATTAAATATTTTTTAAAAATTGTCCTGAAGTGTTAACAGGGGAAAGTAGAAAAAAAAAAGTCCATCCATCACTATCTGAAAAAGATCCTATAAGGAAAATCCACAGAAAAAGCATTCAAAAACCCCAGATCAAAGTGCAAATTTTACAAGCAACAACAGCAATAGCAACTACAACAAATATTTCAAGTATCCTAAAGCTACAATTGGAATCAAAGAAGACCTATCAGTGGCTATGACAATGGGACACAGATCTTGAAATACAATATATTAAAGATCAAAAGAACTAGAGTTTTGCCCAAAAATATAATGTCCAACAAAATTAACCATAATATTGAATTAAAAAAAGGATATTTAACAACATGCTAGACTTCTAGGATTTTTATTTATTTATTTATTTTTTTTGCAAAAATAAAAATCAAAACCCCAAACAACAGCAGCAGCAGCAAAAACAACAAAAGTTTACCTTAAAAGAAAATTTGACACATAAGGTAAACATCAAAGATTAAATTCAAAACACTCAAAACTGTTTATGATTTATGCATGGAAATATAAACCATATGTCTAATATTAAGAACAGTGATGGGATAATTCAAAAGAAAAACTGGGATAGAGCTATGTATGATGTGACTCTGTAAAGCAAAACCATGTTAGAAAAAGGTAAAAGCAATAATTATATTATACAAATGAGGTATGAAAACAAGAACTGACACAGATGAATTTGATGAGAGGAGAGGGCTGACAATTTTAAAATCCTAGTTACATCAGGGAGGAGTTAAAGAAGAAATAGCACAAACATATCTACAGAATATCAAACTCTTCAAAATATATAAAGAAATGAGGCATAGAAAGGTGTATGTACATTAATGGGAATGGGATAGAGAGAGGAGTAAAGAATGGAGGAAAAAAGAAAAGGATCCTTTAAAGGGGGCAATTAGGTAACCACAAACAAGCTATTATGTAGAAGTAAAGCAAACTATTCACCAGTGATAGAAAATAAACATAATAATAATGATGAAGAGTAGAATCTATTAGAATCTACAAAAATAGAGGGGCGGAGCCAAGATGGCGGAAAAGATACATGCCACTGTGTAAGCTCCTTTCTTCCCTCACAACCAACTAGATTTAATCAGCCTGAGAAATAGCGTTGGACTGATAGAATCCACAAGGACTGGAAGCACGACTTACCAGCTGAAGAGAATCTGGAGTTTCAGCAGGAAAGGTCAGCTCCCAGGGGAGGAAGAAGAGAGGCCAGCACAGACGGTGAGGTAGTGGCACACTGCGCCGGTCCACTGGGGAGGGCTCTGGGATCAGAGAATCCACCAAGATAAAAGAATCAGGCACAGGCTGTTAGCTCTTCTCTGCTTATAAAACAGCAGTTCAGAGGAGAAATATAAGCCACTTTGAAATTTGAAACTAGATTGGACCTTCCCGGATCTCAGGGGTGACTCAGCAGATCTCGGCACCAGGCCGACATAGGCAACCCAGGCTTTTACCTCAAGGTAGTTAAGAGATTGAAGAGTGGGCGGGGTGGTAACTCATAGTGCCTGGCTCGGCTGGCTGGAGGAGGTGGAACGGAAGTCCCAGAGAAGCGGAACCTTTGAACTAGGGACCGCAGTAACTGGCAGACACTTCCAGTTTGAGCACAGGGGCTTTTCACATCACCTGCTGCAGACATCCACACCCCCCCACACACCCCCCAGGACGCATAGGCTAGGCTTTGAGTCACCTTTACTGTTCAGTCTCAACCTCAGGGAAGCTGCTATAACACAGCGCCCTCAGGGCACAGCAGTGCTGATCACCTCTGGGGCACTTCCAGGGAGGGGGTGGGGGACTCTCTCCCAGAGGTCTCTCTTAGCTCAGGCACAGGGGCCTCTGCATCCATCCGGTCTGGGAGGAATCTGGTAAAGAAATAAATAAATAATTTCCTACCCCAGGGACAGACCCCAAAAGATTTTTTAAGTATGAGCAAGAAGCCCAAAAAAACCATAGATTCCTTCTACACAGAGAAAGAGCAGGTATCCAACCACAAGGAAGTTAACAGCAGAGAGTCAGCAGATAACAACCTAAAGGGGAACGATTCCTGCCCCCCATCACATAACTCTCTCCATGAAGAGACTATTAAAAAGTTAAGAAAGTTTGAAGAAAAATGGGGAAAGGAAAGGTAAGCTATGATAGAGAATAACAACGTTCTGAAATTGGAGTTGGAAAAAATAAAGAATTCACAGGAGATGCAGGGAAACAAAATTAGTGAATTAGAAAAGGTAAAAAAATCACAGGAAAATAGGATTTCTGAATTGGAGAAGATAAAAAAGTCCCAAGAAAATAGGATTTCTGAATTGGAAAAAGAAAATAATTCTCAAAAAAAAAATTAGGGAAATGGAAAAAAATTCAATAGAGCAAAATAATACATTTAAAAACGAAATTGGGCATTTACAAAAAGAACTAAAAACTGTGAAAGAAGAAAATAACTCCTTAAAAGTCAGGATGGAACAAATAGAAATGAATGATTCCCAGAGAACCCAAGAATCAGTCAAACAAAACAAATAAAATGAGAAGTTGGAGAACAATGTCAAATACTTACTGGGAAAATCTATAGACCTGGAAAATAGATCTAGGAGAGATAATCTGCAGATCATTGGACTTCCCGAAAACTATGACCAAAAAAAGAGCCTAGATTCTATTTTACAGGAAATTATCAAAGAGAACTGTCCAGAGATAATAGAAACAGAGGTGAAAGTAGATGTTGAAAGAATTCATCGAACTCCTTCTGAAATAGACCCTAAAAAAAGAACACCACGGAATATTGTGGCTAAGCTGCAGAATTACCACACAAAGGAGAAAATCCTGCAAGCAGCTAGAAAAAAACAATTTAAATACCAAGGTGCCACAATAAGGGTCACACAAGATCTGGCTGCCTCCACATTAAAAGATGGAAGGGCCTGAAACCTGATATTCCAAAAGGCAAAAGATCAAGGATTGCAACCAAGAATAAACTACCCAGCTAAGTTTAGCATCTTTTTCCACGGAAGAAGACGGCCATTCAATGAAATAGAGGAATTCCATATGTTTCTAAGAAAAAAACCAGACTTAAACAAAAAATTTGATCTACATCAACAAGACTGAAGAGAAACAGAAAAAGGTACACAGAACCCTTGAGAACTATATCTCTGTTGTGGGTATATAGAAAGTACACATGGATAATTTGATTTTACTGATATAAAAGAAAAAACAAGGAGGGGTGTAGTAAAGGGAAGGGGGTAGTATCAGAAAAAGGGGAGGGTGTGATAAAAAGAGGGAAACTACATGCTAGGAAGAGGCATAGAAAATACACCATATCTGAGGGAATTTAGAGAGGGGGAGAATCATTGTGTAAATCTTACTCTCATCAGAAGAGGCTCAAAGAGTAAATAATTATCATATTTGTTTTTCAGAGAATTCTCTCTCACCTCATTAAAAGGGGGGAGAGGAAAAGGGAAAAGGAAAAGGAGAATAAGGGAAGGGACGTGGAGGGAGGGGGGAGGGCTGTGTGTCACAAGGGGGATCTATAAATTAAATATTGGGGAAAGGGTTCAGGGGGGTCAAGGGAAAAAGCATAATCTGGGGATAATATGATGGCAGGAAATACAAAATTAGTAATTTTAACGGTAAATGTGAATGGGATGAACGCTCCCATCAAATGGAGACGGATAGCAGACTGGATCAAAAATCAGAACCTACAATATGTTGTTTACAGGAAACACAGTTAAAGCAGGGAGTTACATATAGAGTAAAGGTAAAAGGTTGGAGCAGAATCTATTTTGCTTCAGGTAAAGCCAAAAAAGCAGGGGTAGCTATCCTTATCTCAGATCAAGCAAAAGCAGAAGTTGATCTAATTAAAAGATATAAGTAAAGAAACTATATCCTGCTGAAAGGTAGCATAAAGAATGAAGCCATATCGATACTAAACATATATGCACCAAGTGGTATAGCATCTAACTTTCTAAAGGAAAAGTTAAGAGAGTTGCAAGAAGAAATAGACAGTAAAACTATAATAGTGGAAGATCTCAACCTTGCACTCTCAGATGTAGACAAATCAAACCACAAAACAAACAAGAAAGAAATTAGAAAAGTAAATAGAACATTAGAAAAACTAGGTATGATAGACCTTGGAGAAAACTGAATGGCAATAGAAAGGAATATACTTTCTTCTCAGCAGTTCATGGATCCTATACAAAAATTGACCATATATTAGGACATAAAGATCTCAAAATTAAATGTAGGAAGGCAGAAATAATAAATGCCTTCTTCTCAGACCACAATGCAATAAAAGCTACATTCAGTAAAAAGTTAGGGATAAATAGACCAAAAAGTAATTGGAAACTGAATAATCTCATCTTAAAGAATGACTGGGTGAAAGAGCAAATTATAGAAACAATTAATAATTTCACCCAAGATAATGACAATGATGAGACATCATACCAAAATCTTTGGGATGCAGCTAAAGCAGTAATAAGGGGAAATTTTATATCTTTAGAGGCTTATTTGAAGAAAATAGAGAAAGAGAAGATTAACGAATTGGGCTTGCAACTTAAAAGGCTAGAAAAAGACCAAATTAAAAACCCCCAACCAAAAATTAAACTTGAAATAAATTAATTAATTAAATAAATAAATTAAAAGGAGAAATCAATAATATTGAAAGTAAAAAACTATTGAATTAATAAATAAAACCAAGAGTTGGTTTTATGAAAAAGCCAATAAAATAGATAAACCTTTGGTAAATCTGATCAGAAAAAAGAAAGAGGAAAATCAAATTGTTAGTCTTACAAATGAAAAGGGGGATCTTTCCACCAATGAAGAAATTAGAGAAATAATCAGGAGTTACTTTGCCCAACTTTATGCCAATAAATTTGAACTTAAGTGAAATGGATGACTTCCTCCAAAAATATAGGCTTCCTAGATTAACAGAGGAGGAAATTAATTGCTTAAATAGTTCCATTTCAGAAAAAGAAATAGAACAAGCTATTAATCAACTCCCCAGGAAAAAATCCCCTGGACCAGATGGATTTACATGTGAATTCTACCAAACATTTAAAGAACAATTAGCCCCAATGCTATATAAACTATTTGAAAAAATAGGGGATGAAGGAGTCCTGCCAAACTCCTTTTATGACACAGACATGGTACTGAAACCTAAACCAGGTCGATTGAAAACTGAGAAAGAAAATTATAGACCAATTTCCTTAATGAATATTGAGGCTAAAATCTAAAATAAGATATTAGCAAAAAGACTTCAGAAAAATCATCCCCAGGATAATACACTATGATCAAGTAGGATTTATACCAGGAATGCAGGGCTGGTTTAATATTAGGAAAACTATTAGTATAATTGACCATATTAATAATCAAATTAATAAAAACCATATGATCATCTCAATAGATGCAGAAAAAGCATTTGACAAAATCCAACATCCATTCCTACTAAAAACCCTTGAGAGTATAGGAATAAATGGATTATTCCTTAGAATAATCAGGAGCATATATTTAAGACCTTCAGTAAGCATAATATGCAATAGAAATAAACTGCAACCTTTCCCAGTAAGATCAGGAGTGAAACAAGGTTGCCCACTATCACCATTACTATTCAATATAGTACTAGAAACGCTAGCCTCGGCAATAAGAGCCGAGAAAGAGATTCAAGGAATTAGAGTAGGAAATGAGAAAATCAAACAATCACTTTTTGCAGATGACATGATGGTATACTTAGAGCACCTCAAAGACTCTGCTAAAAAGCTATTAGAAATAATTCAGAATTTTAGCAAAGTGGCAGGATACAAAATAAATCCATATAAATCCTCAGCATTCTTATATATCACCAACAAAATGCAACAGCAAGAGATACAAAGAGAAATTCCATTCCAAACAAATGTTGAGAGTATAAAGTATTTGGGAATCCATCTACCAAAGAATAGTCAGGAATTATATGAGAAAAATTACAAAACACTTGCCACAAAAATAAAGTCAGTTTTAAATAATTGGAAAGACATTCAGTGCTCTTGGATAGGCCGAGCGAATATAATAAAGATGACAATACTCCCCAAACTAATCTATTTATTTAGTGCTATACCAATCAGACTCCCAAGAAACTATTTTAATGACCTAGAAAAAATAACAACAAAGTTCATATGGAATAATAAAAGGTCAAGAATTTCAAGGGAACTAATGAAAAAAAAGTCAGAGGAAGGTGGTCTAAGTGTACCTGATCTAAAGCTATATTATATAGCAGCAGTCACCAAAACCATTTGGTACTGGCTAAGAAATAGAACGGTAGATCAGTGGAACAGATTAGATACAAAGGACAAAAAAGGGTACATCTATAGCAATCTAATCTTTGACAAACCCAAAGATACCAACATTAGGGACAAAAATTCAGTATTCGGAAGAATCTGTTGGGAAAACTGGAAATTAGTATGGCAGAAATTAGATATGGACCCACACTTAACACCATATACCAAGATAAGATCAAAATGGGTCCATGATTTAGGCATAAAGAATGAGATCATAAATAGATTAGAGGAACAGAGAATAGTCTACCTCTCAGACCTGTGGAGGAGGAAGGAATTTATGACCAGAGGAGAATTAGAGATCATTATTGATCACAAAATAGAAGATTTTGATTACATCTAACTAAAAAGTTTCTGTACAAACAATACTAATGCAAACAAGATTAGAAGGGAAGTAACAAATTGGGAAAATATTTTTAAAAGGAAAGGTTCTGACAAAGGTCTCATTTCCAAAATATATAGAGAACTGACCCTGATTTATAGGAAACCAAACCATTCTCCAACTGATAAATGGTCAAGGGATATGAACAGACAATTCTCAGATGATGAAATTGAAACTATTTCCACTCATATGAAAGAGTGTTCCAAATCACTACTGATCAGAGAAATGCAAATTAAGACAACTCTGAGATACCACTACACACCTGTCAGATTGGCTATAATGACAGGAACAAATAATGATGAATGTTGGAGGGGATGTGGGAAAACTGGGACACTGATACATTGTTGGTGGAGTTGTGAAATAATCCAGCCATTCTGGAGAGCAATTTGGAACTATGCCCCAAAAGTTGTCAAACTGTGCATACCCTTTGACCCAGCATTGCTGTTATTGGGATTATATCCCAAAGAAATACTAAAGAGTGGAAAGGGACCTGTATGTGCCAAAATGTTTGTGGCAGCTCTTTTTGTTGTAGCTAGAAACTGGAAGTTGAATGGATGTCCATCAATTGGAGAATGGTTGGGTAAATTGTGGTATATTAAGGTTATGGAATATTATTGCTCTGTAAGAAATGACCAGCAGGATGAATTCAGAAAGGTTTGGCGATACTTAAATCAACTGTTGCTGAGTGAGATGAGCAGAACCAGAAGATCACTATACACTTCAACAACAATACTGTATGAGGATGTATTCTAATGGAAGTGGAAATCTTCAACATAAAGAAGATCCAACTCACTTCCAGTTGATCAATGATGGACAGAAATAACTATACCCAGAGAAGGAACAATGGGAAGCGAATGTAAATTGTTGGCACTACTGTCTATCTACCCAGGTTACTTATACCTTCAGAAGCTAATAATTAATGTGCAACAAGAAAATGGTATTTATACACATATATTGTATCTAGGTTATATTGTAACACATGTAAAATGTATGGGATTACCTGCCATCGGGGGGAGGGAGTGGAGGGAGGGAGGGGATAATTTGGAAAAATGAATAAAAAAAAAAATTAAAAAAATATAAATAAAAAAAAAGAATCTACAAAAAAATAAATCCTAGATCTCAGGTAAAGTTAAAGTTAAAATAGATTAAATCAAAGAAGAAAATATCACCCATATTAATATTGTCTTAGAATATTTAAAAACAACTAGACCATAATGATAATGATGAGACATCATATCAAAATCTTTGGGATGCAGCTAAAGCAGTAATAAGGGGAAATTTTATATCTTTAGAGGCTTATTTAAAGAAAATTGAGAAAGAGAAGATTAACGAATTGGGCTTACAACTTAAAAGGCTAGAAAAAGACCAAATTATAAACCCCCAACCAAAAATTAAACTCGAAATACAAAAATTAAAAGGAGAAATCAATAAAATTGAAAGTAAAAAAACTATTGAATTAATAAATAAAACCAAGAGTTGGTTTTATGAAAAAGCCAATAAAATAGATAAACCTTTGGTAAATTTGATCAAAAAAAAGAAAGAGGAAAATCAAATTGATAGTCTTACAAATGAAAAGGGGGATCTTTCCACCAATGAAGAGGAAATTAGAGAAATAATAAGGAGTTACTTTGCCCAACTTTATGCCAATAAATTTGATAACTTAAGTGAAATGGATGACTTTCTCCAAAAATATAGGCTCCCTAGATTAACAGAGGAGGAGATAAATTGCTTAAATAGTCCCATTTCAGAAAAAGAAATAGAACAAGCTATTAATCAACTCCCCAGGAAAAAATCCCCAGGGCCAGATGGATTCACATGTGAATTCTACCAAACATTTAAAGAACAATTAGCCCCAATGTTATATAAATTATTTGAAAAAATAGGGGATGAAGGAGTCCTACCAAACTCCTTTTATGACACAGACATGGTACTGATACCTAAACCTGGTAGATCGAAAACTGAGAAAGAAAATTATAGACCAATCTCCTTAATGAATATTGATGCTAAAATCTTAAATAAGATATTAGCAAAAAGACTTCAGAAAATCATCTCCAAGATAATACACTATGATCAAGTAGGATTTATTCCAGGAATGCAGGGCTGGTTTAATATTAGGAAAACTATTAATATAATTGACCATATTAATAATCAAATTAATAAGAACCATATGATCATCTCAATAGATGCAGAAAAAGCATTTGACAAAATCCAACATCCATTCCTACTAAAAACTCTTGAGAGTATAGGAATAAATGGATTATTCCTTAGAATAATCAGGAGTATATATTTAAGACCGTCAGTAAGCATAATATGCAATAGAAATAAACTGCAACCTTTCCCAGTAAGATCAGGAGTGAAACAAGGTTGCCCACTATCACCATTACTATTCAATATAGTACTAGAAACGCTAGCCTCGGCAATAAGAGCCGAGAAAGAGATTCAAGGAATTAGAGTAGGAAATGAGGAAATCAAACTATCACTTTTTGCAGATGACATGATGGTATACTTAGAGAACCCCAAAGACTCTGCTAAAAAGCTACTAGAAATAATTCAAAATTTCAGCAAAGTGGCAGGATACAAAATAAATCCACATAAATCCTCGGCATTTTTATATATCACTAACAAAATGCAACAGCAAGAGATACAAAGAGAAATTCCATTCCAAACAAATGTTGAGAGTATAAAATATTTGGGAATCCATCTACCAAAGAAAAGTCAGGAATTATATGAGAAAAATTACAAAACACTTGCCACAAAAATAAAATCAGATTTAAATAATTGGAAAGACATTCAGTGCTCTTGGATAGGCCGAGCGAATATAATAAAGATGACAATACTCCCCAAACTAATCTATTTATTTAGTGCTATACCAATCAGACTCCCAAGAAACTATTTTAATGACCTAGAAAAAATAACAACAAAATTCATATGGAAGAATAAAAGGTCAAGAATTGCAAGGGAACTAATGAAAAAAAACTCAGAGGAAGGTGGTCTAAATGTACCTGATCTAAAGCTATATTATATAGCAGCAGTCACCAAAACCATTTGGTATTGGCTACGAAATAGACCGGTAGATCAGTGGAACAGATTAGATACAAAGGACAAAAAAGGGTACATCTATAGCAATCTAATCTTTGACAAACCCAAAGATTCCAACATTAGGGATAAAAATTCATTATTCGGAAAAAACTGTTGGGAAAACTGGAAATTAGTATGGCAGAAATTAGATATGGATCCACACTTAACACCATATACCAAGATAAGATCAAAATGGGTCCATGATTTAGGCATAAAGAGGGAGATAATAAATAGATTAGAGGAACAGAGGATAATCTACCTCTCAGACTTGTGGAGGAGGAAGGAATTTATGACCAGAGGAGAACTAGAGATCATTATTGATCACAAAATAGAAGATTTTGATTACATCAAACTAAAAAGTTTCTGTACAAATAATACTAATGCAAACAAGATTAGAAGGGAAGTAACAAATTGGGAAAATATTTTTAAAAACAAAGGTTCTGACAAAGGTCTCATTTCCAAAATATATAGAGAACTGACCCTAATTTATAAGAAACCGAACCATTCTCCAATTGATAAATGGTCAAAGGATATGAACAGACAATTCTCAGAGGAAGAAATTGAAACTATATCCACTCACATGAAAGAGTGTTCCAAATCACTACTGATCAGAGAAATGCAAATTAAGACAACTCTGAGATACCACTACACACCTGTCAGATTGGCTAAGATGACAGGAACAAATAATGACAAATGTTGGAGGGGATGTGGGGAAACTGGGACACTAATACATTGCTGGTGGAGTTGTGAAAGAATCCAGCCATTCTGGAGAGCAATCTGGAATTATGCCCAAAAAGTTATCAAACTGTGCATACCCTTTGACCCAGCAGCGCTACTACTGGGATTATATCCCAAAGAAATACTAAAGAGCGGAAAGAGACATATATGTGCCAAAATGTTTGTGGCAGCTCTTTTTGTTGTAGCTAGAAACTGGAGGATGAATGGATGTCCATCAGTTGGAGAATGGTTGGGTAAATTGTGGTATATGAAGGTTATGGAATATTATTGCTCGGTAAGAAATGACCAGCAAGAGGAATATAGAGAGGCCTGGAGAGACTTACATCAACTGATGCTGAGTGAAATGAGCAGAACCAGAAGATCACTGTACACTTCAACAACAATACTGTATGAGGATGTATTCTGATGGAAGTGGAAATCTTCAACATAAAGAAGATCCAACTCACTTCCAGTTGATCAATGATGGACAGAGATAGCTGCACCCAGAGAAGAAACACTGGGAGGGGAATGAAAATTGTTAGCACTAATATCTGTCTGCCCAGGTTGCATGTACCTTCGGATTCTAATGTTTATTGTGCAACAAGAAAAATGATATTCGCACACATGTATTGTACCTAGGACTATATTGTAACACATGTAAAATGTATGGTATTGCCTGTCGTCGGGAGGGGAGGGAATAGAGGGAGGGGGGGTAAATTGGAAAAATGAATACAAGGGATAATATTATAAAATATATATATATATATATATATATATATATATATATATAATAAAAAAAAAAAAAAAAAAAGAAAAAAAAAAACAACTAGACATTTAAGGCTGGAATTTTGCTATGGCATAGGTAAAAATGAGACAGATTAAAAAAAAAAATTGGAAAGACTTATACCTAATAGGATGATGTAATTCATTTTCAGAGAAATAGAACAAACCAGGGTAGTGAAACCTTATGTACATGTATATGAACACATATTTGTGATATTTATTACAGAAATATCTATGTAGATGTAGATGTGTGTATATGTTATATATACACACACATCTACATACACCTACCCACACGTATTATGTATGTATAAGTGCAACCAGGTGTGTGTGTGTGTGTATATATATATATGTGTGTGTGTGTGTGTGTGTGTGTGTGTGTGTGTGTGTGCATGTATGTGTGTGATACATAAATATATCTGTGATTAACTGCAGCCTGCTCAGAGGGTAGAAGAGGGGGGAAAAAAAAGACAAAGTAAAAAGTGAACAGCAGAGAACAAAGAAAACTTATAAGGAAGCAAGAAAAGATGGAGAATTTGAATACTATATATTTTTTTCTTGAAATGGAAATTTATCACACCATATTTTGAATCTTTCCTTAAGTTTTGACATACACATGACAATAGTTTATTTTCTTTCTGTTTGTGCTGTTTAAGTTTTAAGTTAATAAACAATTTAAAAAAATAGTTAAGTGGAGTCACTAGTAATTGAGGCTACAGAATAATGAAGGAAGTGATTATAGTACTGTGTCCAATAAGAATCTTAGTACTGGTGACTATAAGGAAAGAATATAATCCCTTTCTAGATAAAAGCCAGAGCACAGACTATAAGAATAGTGACCACACTTCATATCATAACAATGTGGAAACACCAAAAACCTATAGGCAACCACAACTATCACAGAAAAGATCTTCAAGAAAGGCCTGAAAATTTAGACAGTGAGCTCTCCACTGTTCAATAAATACTGAAAAGAATTAACACCTTAAAAATTTGCCAAATGATAAAAAAATGCATTAAAAAAAACTGAAGATAAGAATATCTTAAAAAGAAGAGTTGACCAAGAGGGGAAATGATGCAAAATAATTCTTTAAAAGACAAAACTTGGAAAGCAAAATAATGACTTCATGTGACACCAAGAAACAAAAAAACAAAAATAAAAGAATGGGGGGAAAAGAAAATTTGAAAAACACATTAAAAATAATGTGGAAAATAAAACAAGAAGACTTTAATTTAAGAATTATTGGACCAACTGAAAGCCAAAAAAGAGAGAAAGAGATTAGACATCATAAATCTAGATATTAACAAAGAAATCTTTTTTTTTTTTTTTTTTATATTCTAAAAGAGGGTAAAATGGAAAGTGAAAAAAAAAATCCACCAATCATCTCCTAAAAGAAATACCAAAATAGGACCTCTGGCCAAGATGGCAGCTTGGAGGCAGACAGCTGTTTGAGCTCCTTGTTTTTCTCTCAGGACTTACTTCTTGACAAGCCTCAGAGTTAATGCGTGAACGGAAAAGAAACCCACAAATAATCAACAACAGAAGACATTCTTGAAATTCGTCAGAGAAAGTCTGTGTTTGCTCGGGGGAGGGTAAAACAAACTGGGCACAGACTGAGGGCAGGCAGCGAGAGCAAGACAGGCAGCTTACACAGCTCAGACCAGAAAGGGGAGAGGTGTGATTTCTGCCATTTCTGCAAAAAGACTTTTTCCCCAGTGTGGATGTTCCCGTCTTGGCAGCAAGTCAGGAGCAGTGGAGAAGATACAATGGGGGTGAAGAATAAAACCCCTGAAAGCTAGCTTCTCTTGGGACCGGCCACCCCCACCCTCACCCAGAGTGACTCAATACATTCTCAGAGCCTCAGAGCACAGACACAGCACAGCCATCACTGTCTTGTTAGTGCCTCCCTACTGTCTCCCTCAGTCTGAAGAAGAAGCTAGGTAACACCATCCAGCCCCATCCCTCTCAGAAACAGAGCAATTGTTTCTCTTGTCAATTTGTTTTCTTCAAATTCACGCTCTGAGAAAATGAACAAAAAATTTAAAAGGGCTCTAACCATTGACAGCTTCTGTATGGAAAGAGAGCAGACTTCAAATACTGAGGAGACCAAAAGCAGATTGTTCCCAGAGGAATCCACCAAGGGGTATATGAGCTGCTCCTCAATACAAAAGACTCTCATAGAGGAAATCAAAAAGGCTCTCACAAGAGAGCTAGAAGAGAAATGGAAAAAGGAAAGGGAAGCTTGGCAAGAGAGTCTGAAGAAGTCATGCAGAGTGGATAAAGAGATCAAACCATTGAGAAATAAAATTAGCGAGCTGGAAAAAGAAAACAGCTCTCTAAAAAAATAAAATGGATAAAATGGAAAAAAAATTCCATAGAAGAAAAAAACTCACTTAAAAACTCAATTGGACAATTACAAAAAGATATTAAAAAAGTGAGTGAAGAAAATACATCATTGAAAATTAGACTCGAACAAGTAGAAATGAATGACTCAAGAAGAAACCAAGAAGTAGTCAAGCAAAACCAGAAAAACCAAACAATTGAAAAGAATGTCAAGTACCTTATTGGAAAAACAACAGACCTGGAAAACAGATCCAGGAGAGATAATTTGAGAATAATCAGGTTCCCTGAAAAATGTGAGGAAAAAAAAGAGCCTGGACACTATTTTCCAGGAAATTATCAAAGAGAACTGCCCAGACGTTTTGGAAACAGAGGGTAAAATAGACATTGAAAAAAAGTCATCAATCACTTAGTAAAAGGGACCCTAAAATCAAAACACCAAGAGATATAATGGCCAAGTTCAAGAATCATCAGACGAAGGAAAAAATATTGGAACCTTCTAGAAAAAAGCAATTCAGATATGGAGGAGCCACAATAAGGATAACCCAGGATCTAGCAGCATCCACATTAAAAGAATGAAGGGCCTGAAATATGATATTCTGAAAGGCTAAGGAACTTGGTATGCAGCCAAGAATAACTTACCCAGCAAAAATGAGCATCGTTTTCCAGGGAAGAAGATGGACATTTAATGAAATAAATGAATTCCAACTATTCTTGATGAAAAAAACAGACCTACACAAAATGTTTGATCTTTAAATACAGAACTCAAAAGCTTTCTAAAAAGGTAAAAAGAAATCTTGAGAACTATATTTTTGCCATAAAAATATGTAAAGAACACATGTATAATTTGTCCTAGAAACTAGAGGTGAAAAGGAAATTATATCATAAAAAAGTGCAAAGTTGTGGTACTACATCTCATGAAGAAGCAAAGGTAACCTATTATATCTGAGAGAAAGAAAGGAGGGAGATGAACATAGTGTGTATCAATAGATATATTTGGTTTATGGTGAAACTTCTTCCACTTCATTGAAAAGTGAGAGGGAAGGAGTAAGCTAAGGGGAAGGGAATACAGAAATTGTGAGGAAAAGGGATAAAATAGGAAGAGGAACTTTAAGGTGGGGGAGGGATACTAAAAAGGGTGGGCTGTGAAAAGTAAGTGGTGTTCACAAGTTTAATACTGGGTAAGGGGGTAGGAGGGAAGGAAAGGAGAAAAGCATAATTAGGGATTAACAGGATGGCAAGCAATATAGAATTAGTCGTTCTAACCATAAAGGTGAATGGGGTAAACTCCCTCATAAAGAGGAAGCAGTTAGCAGACTGGATTAAAAGTCAGAATCCTACTATATGTTGTTTACAGGAAACATACCTGAAACAGGGTGATACATTCAAACTAAAAGTAAAAGGGTGGAGCAGAATCTACTATGCTTCAGGTGAAGTCAAAAAAGCAGGGGTAACCATTCTCTTCTCAGATCAAGCAAAAACAAAAAGTGATCTAATTAAAAGAGATAAGGAAGGGCATTATATCCTGCTAAAGGGTAGCATAGATAATGAAGCAGTATCAATATTAAACATATATGCACCAAATGGTGCAGCATCTAAATTCTTAAAAGAGAAATTAAGAGAGCTGCAAAAAGAAATAGGCAGCAAAACTATAATAGTGGGAGATCTCAACTTTGCACTTTCAGAATTAGATAAATCAAATCACAAAATAAATAAGAAAGAAGTCAAAGAGGTAAATAGAATAGTAGAAAAGTTTGATATGATAGATCTTTGGCTAAAGGTAAATGGAGACAAAAAGGAGTATACTTTCTTCTCAGCAGTTCATGGAACCTATACAAAAATTGATCATATCCTAGGACATAAAGACCTCAAAATCAAATGCAGTAAGGCAGAAATAGTAAATGCATCCTTTTCAGACCACAATGCAATCAAAATTACATTTAATAAAAAGCCAGGGGAAAATAGACCAAAAAATAATTGGAAACTAAATAATCTTATACTAAAGAATGATTGGGTAAAACAGCAAATCATAGACATAATTAATAACTTCACCCAAGAAAATGACAATAATGAAACATCATACCAAAATGTGTGGGATACAGCCAAAGCAGTAATAAGGGGAAATTTTTTATCTCTAGAGTCCTACTTGCATGAAATAGAGAAAGAGAGGTTCAATGAATTGGGCTTACAACTAAAATTGCTAGAAAAGGAACAAATTAAAAATTCTCAGACAAACATGAAACTTGAAATTCTAAAAATAAAAGGTGAGAGTAATGAAATTGAAAGTAAAAAAAAAAAAACTATTGAAACAATTAATAAAACTAAGAGTTGGTTCTATGAAAAAGCCAACAAAATAGACAAACCCTTAGTAAATCTGATTAAAAAAAGGAAAGATAAAAAGCAAATTGTTAGTCTGGAAAATGAAAAGGGAGAACTCACCAATGATGAAGAGGAAATTAGAACAATAGTTTGGAGCTACTTTGCTCAACTTTATGCCAATAAATTCGATAACTTAAATGAAATGGAAGAATACCTTCAAAAATATAGCTTGCCCAGATTAACAAAGGAAGAAGTAAGTAGTCTAAATAGTCCCATTTCAGAAAAAAATAGAACAAGCTATCATCCAATTCCCTAAGAAAAAATCCCCAGGAGCAGATGGATTTACATGTGAATTCTACCAAACATTTAAAGAACAACTAACTCCAATGCTATATAAATTATTTGAAAAAATAGGGATTGAAGGAGTCCTACCAAATTCCTTTTATGACACAGAGATGGTACCTAAACCAGGTAGATTGAAAACTGAGAAAGAAAACTATAGACCAATCTCCTTAATGAATATTGATGCTAAAATCTTAAATAAGATATTAGCAAAAAGACTTCAGAAAATCATCCCCAGGATAATACACTATGATCAAGTAGGATTTATACCAGGAATGCAGGGCTGGATCAATATTAGGAAAATTATTAGTATAATTGACCATATTAATAATCAAATTAATAAAAGCCATATGACCATCTCAATAGATGCAGAAAAAGCATTTGATAAAATCCAACATCCATTCCTACTAAAAACGCTTAAAAGTATAGGAATAAATGGACTATTCCTTAAAATAATAAGAAGCATATATTTAAAGCCGTCAGTAAACATCTTATGTAATGGTGATAAACTGAAACCTTTCCCAGTAAGATCAGGAGTGAAACAAGGTTGCCCACTATCACCATTACTATTCAATATAGTACTAGAAACGCTAGCCTCGGTAATAAGAGCCAAGAAAGAGATTCAAGGAATTAGAGTAGGAAATGAGGAAATCAAACTATCACTCTTTGCAGATGACATGATGGTATACTTAGAGAACCCCAAAGACTGCTAAAAAGCTATTAGAAATAATTCACAACTTTAGCAAAGTTGCAGGATACAAAATAAATCCACATGAATCCTCAGCATTTTTATACATTACCAACACAATCCAAGAGCAAGAAATACAAAGAGAAATTCCATTCAAAAGAACTGTTGATAGTATAAAATATTTGGGAATATACCTACCAAAGGAAAGTCAAGAATTATATGAGCAAAACTACAAAACACTTGCCACAAAAATAAAGTCAGATTTAAACAATTGGAAAGACATTCAGTGCTCTTGGATAGGCTGAGCGAATATAATTAAGATGACAATCCTCCCTAAACTAATCTATTTATTTAGTGCTATACCAATCAGACTCCCAAGAAACTATTTTAATGACCTAGAAAAAATAACAATAGAATTCATATGGAATAACAAAAGGTCGAGAATTTCAAGGGAAGTAATGAAAAAAAAATTAAATGAAGGTGGTCTAGCTGTACCTGATCTAGAACTTTATTATAAAGCAACAGTCACCAAAACCATTTGGTATTGGCTAAGAAATAGACTAGTTGATCAGTGCATAGGTTAGGTTCACAGGGCAAGATAGTGAATAAAAAGAGAAATCTAGTGTTTGACAGACCCAAAGATCCCAACTTTTGGGATAAGAATTCATTATTTGACAAAAACTGCTGGGAAAACTGGAAATTAGTATGCAGAAACTAGGCATGGACCCACATTTAACACTACATACTAAGATAAGATTAAAATGGGTCCAAGATTTAGGCATAAAGAACAAGATCATAAATAAATTGGAGGAACATAGGATAGTTTACATCTCAGACTTGTGGAGGAGGAAGGAATTTGTGTCCAAAAGAGAAGTAGAGATCATTATTGATCACAAAATAGAAAATTTTGATTACATCAAATTAAAAGGTTTTTGCACAAACAAAACTAATGCAAAAAGATTAGAAGGTAAGTAACAAATTGGGAAAACATTTTTACAGTTAAAGTCTCTGATAAAGGTCTCATCTCCAAAATATACAGAGATTTGACTTTAATTTATAAGAAATCAAGCTATTCTCCAATTGATAAATGGTCAAAGGATATGAACAGACAATTTTCAGATGATGAAATTAAAACTATTTCCACTCATATGAAAGAGTGTTCCAAATTACTATTTATCAGAGAAATGCAAATTAAGACAACTCTGAGATACAACTACACACCTGTCAGATTGGCTAAGATGGCAGGAACAAATAATGATGAATGTTGGAGAGGCTGTGGGAAAACTGGGACACTGATGCATTGTTGGTGGAGTTGTGAAAGAATCCAACCATTCTGGAGATCAATCTGGAATTATGCCCCAAAAGTTATCAAAATATGCATTCCCTTTGATCCAGCAGTGCTACTCCTGGGCTTATATATCAAGGAAATACTAAAGAAGGGAAAGGGACCTGTATGTGCCAAAATGTTTGTGGCAGCCCTTTTTGTAGTGGCTAGAAACTGGAAAATGAATGGATGTCCATCAACTGGAGAATAGTTGGGTAAATTATGGTATATGAATGTTATGGAATATTATTGTTCTGTAAGAAATGACCAACAGGAGGAATACAGAGAGGCTTGGAGAGACTTACATCAACTGATGCTAAGTGAAACGAGCAGAACCGGAAGATCATTATACACTTCAACAATGATACTATATGAGGATGTATTCTGATGGAAGTGGATATCTTCAACATAGAGAAGAGCTAATCCAATTCCAAATATTCAATGATGGACAGAATCAGCTACACCCAGAAAAGGAACATTGGGAAATGAGTGTAAACTGTGAGCATTTTTTTCCCCCAGATTATATTTACCTTTCGAATGCAATTCTTCCTTTGCAACAACAACAACAACAACAATATATTGAACCTAGAATATACTATAAGATATTTAATATGTATGGGAATGCCTGCCATCTAGGGGAGGGGGTGGAGGGAAGGAGGGTAAAAACTCGGAACAGAAGGGAGTATAAGGGATAATGTTGTAAAAAAAAAAAAATTACCTAGGCATATGTACTGTCAAAAAAAAAGTTATAATTATAAATAAATAAATAAATAAATAGATATGCCTCCTCATAAAAAAAGAAATAAACAAAAAAAAAGAAATATCAAAATAAAAACTCTTGTAAATATTATAGACAAATTCTAGATCTCTCAGGTTAAGGAGAAAATATTGCAAGAAGAAAGCAACAATTCAAAAATTTTTGAGCCTTTCAAGATACCAAAAGATTTAGCAGGTTCCACATTGCAAGATCTGAGGGCTTGGAATATCACATACTAGAAAGTATAGTAGCTAGAATCATAACCAAGAATAACCTATCCATTAAAATTTAGTTTAATTACTCAGGATAAAAAATACATATATTTAATAAAATAGAAAAATGTTGACCATTCTGAATGAAAAAAAATCAGAGCAGACTAGAAAAAATAGACTTTTAAATACAAGTCTCAAGACAAGTATAAAAAGATAATATGAAAGAAAAATGCATGAGAGAAACAATCATGATAAAATAAGTATATTCCTTTATGGTAAGATGACATTTGCAAATCCTAAGAACTTTACTATCAGCATTATGAGATGCTATATTCAGTGACAGAGAGGTCTTAAGTGTGAGGTAATTATGATGGATTGATAAAAAAAAATAAAAGGGTGCAAAAGAGTGATTCACTGGGAGAAAGAGCAAGGGAGGGAAAGGAAGACAAAAAAAAATTGTAAAAGGAACAAAAGGGGAAAATGAGGGGAATAGCAGGGAAGGCTTGAAAATAACTATCATCAAAACTAGCTCAAAGAAAGAACAACTTGCACATTAAGATGAGTATAAAAATCTATTGTACCCTGCAGGGAAGTCAGAAGGAAAACAGTCAGATGGAGGAAATTGATAGTTAAAAAGTGACAGAATAAAGAAAGAAAGATAGGGAAATAGTTAATAATTATAACTGTGTGGTACGGAAATGGTGAGGGGTCACCATTTACTAAGAAAGCTGGAGAAATCTCTAGGGAAAAGCAAAGTTTATTGTACATTCTTGAGAGAAGGGCATCCCACCCTTCAAGCAGATAATGGAAGAGAGGGAGGGCCTCCTGTGGGCAGGACAGCACCTTTAATCCCTAATGCAAAACACCCCCTCCCAGCACTGACCCTCATCCTCATTGGCTGAAAGTTTTACATTCTAAATTCGAGATGTACCCACGAAATTGAACTTGACCAATAAGTACATAGTTGCCCATATTTGGCTGAAATAGGGAGGAGATTGTGTCATGGGAGGATAGCAGGAAGGGGACTCAATTAGCCCTTGACTGGATCTTAAGAGTCCTTCAGGTCTACTCAAACTCTGAAGTAGATGAAGCCTTACTTGATTTTCACAACTGTCTTGAAAGATCTCACCTCATCTCATTCATAATGGAAATGGGATTGGCCTAACTTACCTATAAAATGGAAGTGAATATCAGGATGTAATAAACAATTAGAATCAACAATATGTTGTTTATAAGAAACACATTTAAAACAGAATGACAGAGTTGTTTAGGAAAGGTTGGGTGCAAGAACCCCTTCCCAATTAATTAATCAGAGACATCATCAGGAACAAAAAGAAAGCATTTATTTAATCACTGCAGGGAGAGGCCCAAGAACACACCTAGGAACCATCCTGTGCTCCAGTCATGTGCTCCTGGAACCTGATCTGCTTCTGGCTTGTCCAGGATTTAAAAGCAAAAGCCTCCAGCCTTCTCATTGGATAGACTAACAGGATATAACCATCCTTGACTAATGATCACTAATGTTGGTTGCCTCCCACAGGTCATGTCACTTCTTGCAACTTCCTGTATTTCCAAGTTCAAAGTTCATTCCTCCAGAGAACAAATGAACTCCAAAGGTCCCAAAGTTCTAGGAACAGGGATCATGTGACAATAATGAGAAATACTTCATCTAATCAGTCCCATTCAGAGTGAAATTACGGAACTGGAGTAGAATCTATGATGCTTCAGCAGAAATAAAAAAAAAAATTAAAAAGAGTAGAAAACATGCAGACATATAATGAAAAGAGAAATAAGGAAACTATGCTTTGCTGAGTCATACCATAGACAATAAAGAAATATTAATAGTAAACCATGTGCACTGAATGAAAAAACCAACCAGTTTCTGAAAGGAAAAATTAAGATACAGAAGAAAAAAAAAATAAATTTAAACTAGTAGGGGAATGCAATGTCCTTATTTGGTTTTGTGGAGGTCTTGGAGCAGCTTTCTTTTCAGTAATCACTACAAGAATCCCAGGTGTTAAAATACAAATCCTTTATTATCTCCTTCAAAGTCTTGCCTGGGGCTTCAGCTAGCTTTCTTAGAGGCCTTCTGGAGTTTTGGTTTCAGTGGAGAAGTTAAGGAGGACAGGCCAGCCACCACAGTCCTGATGAAGATGGAAATGTATCTCTCTCCTTGGCTCTGAAAACTTGAACTCCTGCCTCCAGTTCTTTGTCCTCTCTGCCCTGACTCTGGATGAGTTTGTCTCAGCTTATATGCTCTACACTGAATATAAATTAATCGTTATATCACTAGGAAACTATTATTTGTTATAAGATTAAATCAATCATACTGAACTAGAGAACTATTAATCACCATGCTAAACTAGATAATCATTGTCTCAATAATTCTACATCTTGTAACACCTTGTAAGAATCCTTGTTTCAGAGTTCTGGCCCATAATAGGGGACCTCAACTTTTTTCCCTATCACAACTTGATAAATCTCAAAATAAAATAACAGGAAAGAAGTTAAGAAGGTAAATAGGATTTTAGATAAATTAGACATGTTAGGTCTTTGGAGAAAACTGAATGGGAAAAGAAAAGCAGTGTATCTTTTCTCAGCAGTATATGGACATACATAACAACTGACTTTTAAGCTATAAAAACCTCACAAACAGATGAATATTAAATGCATAGTATTAAGACCATAATTTAATGGCATTATTTATTTATTTACTTTTAAATAATAGCTTTTTATTTTCAAAATATATGCAAAGAGTTTTTCAAATCGCCCTTGCAAAACCTTGTGTTCCAAATTTTTATCCCTACTCTCTCCCCTAGACACAAATAATACAATATAGTTTAAACATGTGCAATTCTTCTATACATATTTCCATATTTATCATGGTGCACAAGAAAAATTAGATCAAAAAGGAAAAAAAATGAGAAAAGAAAAAAAAAAGCTAACAACAACAAAAAAAGGTGAAAAAAACTATGTTGTGTTCCACATTCAATTCCAATAGTTCTTTTTCTAAATACACATGATTATCTCCATCACAAGTATATTGGAGTTAGCATGAATCCCCTCATTGCTGAAAAGCCACATCCATCAGAGTTGATCATTACATAATATTGTTATTATGTACAAGGTTCTGTTGGTTCTACTGACTTCACTTAGCATCAGTTCATGTAAGTCTCTGAAAGCCTTTCTAAAATTATTCTAATGCAATGACATTACATATAATAAAGAGTCCTAGAAACAGAATAAAAATAATCAGAACCTAAGTAACAATTCTAAAGAGCACGTGAGTCAAAGAATAAATCATATAAACAATAAATGTAAAAAAGATTGATAACAATGAAACAACATGCCAACATTTTTGGGATGTAGTCAAAGAAAAATTTATGAGAAAATATATATTTGTATAAGTTTACATAAAAAAAATTAGTAAGATAGCTTATAACTAAAAACAAAAACCAGAAAAAAAACCAATTAAAACACCAATTTAGAATGCCAAATAGAAAAAGAATAATTAATAAAATTAATTATTTTGTAAGAAATAAGTCAATAAAGAACACTAGGAATTCATTTTATTTTTTTAAACTAAAAATAGATCCATTTTTTGTTAATTTGATTTTAAAAAAAAAACAAATTAACAGTGTCATCAATGAAAAGAATGAATTCGCCATAAAGAAGAAATTAAAGAAATTAGAAGGAATTATTTTGCACAAATATTTGCCCCAAATCAAGTAATCTAAGTAAAACAGTTAAATATATAAAAACAATAAACTGCCCTGATTAGCAGGACATAAAATACTTTTTTAAATAAGTTACCTTAGAAAAAGAAATAATAAAAATATTAATGAACTATCAAAGGAAAAAAAATCCTTAGCACCAGTTGTAACAAGCAAGTTGTACTAAACATTTAAAGAACAAATACTTTCCAATCCTATGTGGACTATTTGCAAAAATAGGTAAAGAAGGAGTCTTTCCAAATTCCTTTTAGAACACAAATATGGTACTGATACTTAAAGCAGGAAGAGCCAAAACAGAGAAAGAAAATTAAAATATTCCTTAAAAATGAGAATTAAGTAAATGGAAGATAATGATTTTATTAGAAATCAACAAACAATTGAATAAAATAAAAAAAAATGAAAAATTGTAGAAAATGTGAAGTATCTCACTTGCAAAACAAGTGTCCTGGAAAATAGATTCAAGAAAGATAATTTTAAAATTATTGGACTACCTGAAACTCAATAAAATAGGGGGAAAAAAAACCTTTAATGTTCTCTGTTCGGTTTTTCTGGGGGAGTCTTGGGGGCAGTCTTTATTTCAGTTCAGTAATCACCACAATAGCAGCCAGGTGTTAAAGTCCAAATCCTTTATTATCTCCTTCCCTGATGCTGGGCAGCTTTCTGGAGAGCCTTTGTGTCTGGCCTTGGTCTTAGTGGGGGAGGTGCAGGTGGCCAGGCCAGCCATCAGCAAGATAGAAGATCAAATTGAATTTCTCCCCTTGGTTCTGAGAGCTTAAGCTCCTGCCTCCAGTCCTTTCTTCTTTGCCTCTCCGTGTCTCTAGCTCTCTACATCTCTGAATCAACCTAGCTGAGGGTCCCAGCTCATATGCTCTATGCTGAGTATAAACCAATTAATATATCACTAGGAAAACATTTGTTGTAAGATTAAATCTATCATACTGAACCCTGCTAAACTTGGTAACCATTGTCTTCTTAATTCCACTTAGTACCTTATAAGCACCTTATAAAGCATCCTTTGTTTCAAGTTCACAGTTCTGGGCCATAATTCAACCCTTTACTGTTAATGGACAGGTCAATTCTCTGAGAGCCTCCACAGCTGTGGATCATAACATCTGAAAAAGTTGTAGGGCAGCCTTTGCTGACACAGATGTTGTAAATAAATTGGAGGCAGAGGGAAGAGGAGAAAGGTCAGACAATACAACAGCCTCTCAGTCAAAGAGCCAGAGAACAACTGCCTCTCAGGTTCTTTGTATCAATCTCTCACAAGAGGAGATCCAGTCTGGGCTGAATCTCCAGCAGCCACTGTCAGGTGGCTCCCGTGTATTCCAGTAGCTACCCATGCATTCCAACACTTTACAATATCTTTCAATAAATTATCAATGAAAACTGCCCTGATATTCTAGAACCAGAGGGCAAAAAGAGAAATTGAATGAATCTACTGATCACCTCCTGAAAGAAATCCCAAAATGAAACCCCCAACAATATTATAGCCAGATTCAAGGAGAAAATATAACAAACCATCAGGAAAAAAAGTTATGGATCATGGAATCATAATCAGAATAACACAAGATTGAGCAGCTTCTAAATTAATGAATTGAAGAGTTTAGAATATGATATTCTGGAGGGCAAAGAAGCTAAAATAACACCAAGAATCACCTATCAGCAAATCTGAATATAATAATTCAGGAAAAATGAATAATCAATGAAACAAAGAACCTTTAAACTTTCTTGATGAAAACATCAGAGCTAAATAAAAAATGTGACTTTGAAATGAAAAATTTAAAGGAAGCTCAAGGAGATCACCAGGTAAGGGAAATCATAAGGGACTTAATGAGGTTAAACTCTTTACATTTCTACATAGGAAGATGATAATAGTAACTCATGAGAACTATACCCAAAGGACTCTAAAACTATGCCTACCCTTTGACCTAACAAGACCACTACTAGGTATATATCCCAAAAGAAATAAAAAGAAAAGAATAGGAAAAAAAAAGCCTATGTCTATAACAATAGTTAAACCAGTTCTTTTGCTGGTAGCAGAGACTTGGAAATTGAGGGAATATTTACAGATTAGGAAATGACAAGTCAATTCATATCATTTTTTGAGATTTTTCATCTGGACATTTTGTCGTCTGAATTTTGGTCTCCCGTCACCATAATTGCATTCTATGATTATGATTTTTTTTTTCTGTTTCTTATTCATTTTCTTTTTTTTTTCCCTTTTTTTTTTTCTATTTTGTGACTTCTAAGGTTGAACTCTGCTACTGGGGTACAGGGAGTCCTGTCCCAAGTGTCTTGTGCAGATTAGAGACCTGACTTTGAGCATAGGACCCACTTATGTCCATTATGCTACTGAGACAGGACTGAACATCTCAGGTGCTGATTTGCTGTCATTAAGACCCTTTTACTGGGTTTTTCAGATTTAGTCTGGGCTGAACATCCCTTTCACTCCACTGAAATTGACCTTTCTTGAAGTTCTAATCTATCTTGAGCTAGAGAGTTGTTTGGTTCCATCAAACTCTTTTCAGAAGTTTGATCTTATGTGGGAAAGCTCCAGTAGCCAGTTCTACCCCAAAACTCCTGTGAAATTATTTCCTAATGTTTTTCCTTTAGTTAATTAAAAAAAAAACTAAATGAATATATCCATGCTTTGATAACATATTGTTATCACCAATAAATATACTATCCTAAACAAGGTGCAAATCTTAGTTTTTTGAAATTTAGAAGCTATTTTATATTGTACAATGATTTCACATCTAGATTATCATTATTCCTTATGTCTTTCTAGTCTCTATTTAAATTCATTATATCTTATCACTATTCAATATCTGAATTTTCTGTGCTCTTGATTTTCTAGCTCTATTCCTATAACCTTTTCCACTGTTATACTTTTTTCTGTATTTAGCTGCTAAACAATACTCTTTTTTTCCCCTTTTGATTTGAAATTAAAGATACTTTTTAATGTTGACCCTTTGCTCTTGCCTCAAAGCCTTATATCTTCCATGGAACTTCAAAGTTATTGCAGCATTGATATACTCTTCACATATTTTCTATAATCTTCATTTTTCATTGATGCTTCACTTCCATAACAACACTGATTCTGACCTGTATACTAAAACTATTCTCATTTAAGCTATTCTTGCTTCCTTCAGTTAACAGAAAAAATAGAGAGATACTGATTAAATAATAATCAGTATTGTAAAGAAAAAAAAGTCTTTATTTAGATCTAGAAATAATGTATTTTGAAATTAAAATTGTATAATTTCCACACTCTCCACATTTTATTCTACAATTACATTATGGACTAGAAGTAACCTTGACTTTTCAAAGGTCATGTTGATATAACACAATTTTTTTAAAGTTTTAAGCTAACAGAGAAGATAGAATGTATATTTTATCCTTCAGTGGCCATACCAGTCAAATAAAGGAAAGCTATTCACTTGAAGATTGGTCAACAACTCATGTTATTTTTCAGTATGAGTAACTGAGTATATATGATAACATGTGCAAATACTCAGCTCCCAATTTTGTCATAAGTCTTTAATTCTTGCAGAAAAGCCAGAATTAACATTGCTATGAGAAATATCAACAATGTCAAATAAGTAGGCAATCCTCTGATGGCAGGAAGTGAAGAAGAATTAAGAATCCTCTTGGTAAAATCTCACTTGAAGGTTAATATTAAAAACAATGACACCACCAAAAAACCCTAAATCCTTGGCAGCTGGCCCTATAACCTCCTGACAAAAAGAGGGAAGATAAATGGAAGCAGTGTTAGATTTTATATTTTGGAGCTCAAAGATCACCATGCATGGTTTACTGCAGCCATAAAATAAAAGATAATTGATTTTTGGAAAGAAATCTATGGAAAAAAACTGGACAGCATATTTTAAAAAGGCATAACATCTTGCAAAAGTACACATATTAAATGTAATAGTTTTTCCAGTAGCAATGTTAGAACTTGAGTATCACAGAACTGATGCTTTTGTATTGTTCTGGATAATATATTTTTTAAATTTTTTATTATATATTTTTTATAATCTTATCCCTTGTATTCATTTTTGCAAATTATCCCCCCTCCCTCTATTCCCTCCCCCTGATGACAGGCAATCCCATACATTTTACATGTGTTACAATATAACCTAGATACAATACATGTGTGTAAATACCATTTTCTTGTTGCACAATAAGCATTAGATTCCGAAGGTACATGTAACCTGGGCAGACAGATATTAGTGCTAACAATTTACATTCACTTCCCAGTGTTTCTTCTCTGTGTGTAGCTACCTCTGTCCATCATTGATCAACTGGAAGTGAGTTGGCTCTTCTTTATGTTGAAGATTTCCACTACCATCAGAATATATCCTCATACAGTATTGTTGTTGAAGTGTACAGTTATCTTCTGGTTCTGCTCATTTCACTCAGCATCAGTTGATGTAAGTCTCTCCAAGCCTCTCTGTATTCCTCCTGCTGGTCATTTCTTACAGAGCAATAATATTCCATAACCTTCATATACCATAATTTACCCAACCATTCTCCAATTGATGGACATCCATTCAACTTCCAGTTTCTAGCTACAATAAAAAGAGCTGCCACAAACATTTTGGCACATATAGGTCTCTTTCCGCTCTTTAGTATTTCTTTGGGATATAAGCCCAGTAGTAGTACTGCTGGGTCAAAGGGTATGCACAGTTTGATAACTTTTTGGACATAGTTCTGGATAATATTTTTGAGAAGTTTTTGGATAAAAAAAAATCAAATTAGTTCATACTTAAAGAAATTAATTCATATTATCCACTGGAAAGTCAAAGACTACAGTCAAAGTTGAAGCTTACATATTTTGGGCACATAAATAAAAAGATAGAACTCCTTTGAAAAGACAGTGTTGTTGGGGAAGATTGAAGACAAAAGGAAAAGGTCATAGCAGAGAATGAAATGGATACATAATGTCATGGAAACAGTGAATGTGAATTTGGACAAAGTTAAAAAAAATAGTAAAAGACCTGTATTGCCATGGTCCACTGATTTTTTTTCCCACTGTTTCTTTACTTGAGTTATATCAATTAATTTGATTTTATGTATATAGTACCTGAAATTACAACTTGGATGTGAACCTTAATATCATGCTATATAATGTGTTTCCTTTTCTCTCTTCAACATTTTTTCTCTATCATTTACATAAAGTATCAGAAGACTTGCTCATTGAATTTTGTGGGATTACTGTTATATTGAAGAACAGATTAGGATCTAAAACATTTTGATTATAGAATGAAGCTAACAAAATTAGATTGATAGAGATTAAAATAAATCCATATAATTATATGTTTATATTTAAAGGACCCACTGGATGTTGTACTTTGCATTGGATGTAGAGTATATATGATACTAAAACCTAGATAAATAATACTTAATGGGAAAAAGTTTGAAGAGTCTTAAATGACTACACAATTAATTTCAATAATCAGTCTACTACCATTGCTAAAGAAATCTAATGAAAACTTAAGCTACAATAATAGATGCAGTTTTACTAAAAAGAAAGGTGAGAACCCTATTCCCATCAATGGTAACAAGACCATATTACTATTAGTTGTGCATGCCATGCTTTAAGAAAGATTTTGACAAATTGAAGATAATCCAAAGGAAGCTAACCAGAAATGAAGCTAACCATTACTACAAAGCAGGTTATGCAAAGAATGGTAGAGTAAGGTAAGGGAGAGATAAGTTTTGTGGATAGCTGTTATTAAATATTTGAAGTGATATTATCTAGGAAAAGCATGTAATTTATTTCAGTGACTTTAGAAGGTGGAAGCTATTGACATCATAGCAATAAAGAAATAACTCCATCACAATTAAGTATTCAAAAACCAAAATGGACGGCCTTAAACATTCTCTTAAATGTTAATTTTCAAGAATAGGTTAGGAGGGAGACAATGCTAGTGATATTATGGAGGGGTTTCTCTAATGAAATAATTTGTTTTGTAATCTCTCTTTTTCTCCCTCCTTTCCTCTTTCCCTTCCTCCCTCCCTTTGTCTCCCTGTCTCTGTTTCTCTGTCTGTCTGTCTCTTTCCTCTCCATCCTTTCTTCTTTTCCCTCTCTCCCTCTGTCTCTCTCTCTGTCTCTCTGTCTCTCTCTCTCTGTCTCTCTCTCTCTCTCTCTCTCTCTCTCTCTCTCTCTCTCTCTCTCTCTCTCTCTCTCTCTCTCTCTGTTTCTCACAACCACATACACATACTGTATACAGAATAGATTATCTACTAAAATATGAAATTGTTCTTCTGTACAACAAACATAAGACTCATTGGATTTTGGTCTGAAGTACTCTAGGAGCTTGGGAAAGGCACTAATTTTTTTAAAAGCCCTTATATTGTAAATAATGAGATGAATATTTTCATAAGAGTGCCTGCTGTTCTGTCCTTTAATTACATTATACCGAGTATTTCAAAGGTTTAGAACAATTTAAAGTTTGGGTTACCCTGTATCTGTTCTGCAAGTGAATAGACAAAGAAAATAGGCAATTTGGTGTTCATTGATGCTCCACATCCCTGTTCTTATCCTCACACAATGTAGTATCTTTAAAAGATAAAATCTTAGAGTCTTTGAATTATACAGAACTTGACATGATTTTTGTCTAACCTTGGAATTTGCTAGATGAAGAAATTAATAGTTTACGTGATTAGATTGTAATAATTATGATTAAGACCTACTTCTCCTATATCCTTGTACAATATTTTTTTCCTAAACCATAGAAAACATATAGTATTCTATAGGAGATAAGACACTGAACATGAATTTATAAGGACCTAAATTCAAATCCTATTTTAAATATTTGATATTTAAGTTACTATTGTCATGTCATTTAAGCTCTCTGTAGTTGACATTTAATTTTTAAAATAAGGGAATCTAAAATGAGGTCCCTTTCACCTTGAAATATATGATTCTATCAATCTGTTGTCTAAAGTTTTCCACAACCATTATACTGATGAACTTTTCTCATACATAGAAGTCTCATAATATTGTATTACCAATACCAAAACATTTTCCTTTCAGTTGATTTATGAAGATTTTAAAAATCCACTATTATTAAATGTTATATTATGTTTGGACTATTTTACATGATAAGAATAAAAGCATTCATTCTAAAGCATGGAGATTTAACCAAAAAAATCCATTAATTCTTTAAACAAGTTAATATAATTTATCAAGGCAAAGTAGTATTTGCAAAGAAATTGTTTTCTATCTTCATTATACAATATACTTCTATTAGTCTTTTCCTGAATAGGAAATTCTAAGCTTCTTATTTTAAAAATATTTAGGTTGTATTGTTATGAATGGAAATAAAAGATCACTACACACCTGGGAGATATAATTAAAGTTATTTTATTGACTTTTATTTTTATCTACTTATACTATCTTTAAGTGTACCTTAAAAGTCCCCAAGTGTAGTTTAGCAGGCAGGGATATGACTTTAAGGAGTCTCATTAGTGAAAATTGTATTTGAAGTTGCAAATAAAGAACCATTTATTTTTATACAGAATATTTCCTACAGAGAAATCCCCACGCATATTTAATTGTGACATGATTTATATAATTGAAAATGAGTGTCAAGGAAAACCTATATTGTCCTTTCATAAAATATTTAGCTAGGGCAATAAATAGTTTTAGAATTTATGCTCCATAAAACTCTGGGAAAACCAAAGGGCCTTGTCTCTGAGTGTGTTTAAAATCTAGAATGTTTACTTCCTCTAGTCCTTCATGTTTCCTTCACTTTCCACTTACTGAATCTTTTCTAACCCATTTTTCATATCTGTCACCACCCCCCACATGCATGACATAGGGGATTTGTGTCTTTGACATTATTAAATAAAAAATCAAGGTCACTTGCTGAAGTGGTTGTTGCTAATCAATATACCTGGTGGTATAGTTTAGTAATAAAAAAAGCCCAGACTATAGCAGCAACTCTTACTACAAAATATACCTAACAGTTGCTTGTTTCATTTATGTACTAGATTCCCTCCTTTATAAAATTTATTATATAGGTCTCCTGTTTCTTTATTTTGAACATGAAGGTAAATGAAAAAGTTATAATACATTATTTTGATAAATACATATATGAAAGAATTATTGAAATATGTCTATTAATATCTTGAAAATAGCATGTGAGGACCCATAGCCAAGATGATGAAGTACAAGGAGTCTCACAACTTAACTCTCCCATTTTAATGAATAAATAAATGAATAAATAAATAGAAAAGAAAAAAGAAAGAAAAGAAATGAAAAACAAAAACAAAAAGCAAAACAAAACAAAACCCAACCAAACAAACAGCTTTCCTAGGGTCAAACCCTCCTGGAAGCATGGAAAATCTGCAAACCACCAGAACTAACACTGAAAATGACAGCACACACCAAAAAAAAAAAAAAAAATGAAGAAACTTGGGAGAGTGTCTTCACACCCAAGGTGAGTAAAGCCCGATTTTAACTTACAGTTCAAAATTAAGAAATAGGATAACAAAATGAGAGAAAAAATGGAAAAGAACTTAACTATAAAAAAGCTACTACACTGGCAAGAAGAGCATACCATTAACTCAGAAACAATGCAAAAAAACTATAAGCAAAACCTTAAAGAAAATACTAATCGAACCTCAGACTAGCAAGAATTCCTGTAAAAAAAAAAAAGAAAAAATGAAAAAAGAAATTTTAGCAATGCAAACATTTTATGAAAATAGAATGAATATTTTGGTAAAAGGGGCACAAAATATAATGACAAAAGTAATACCTTAAAAACAGATTTAAATTCATGGCAAAAGAGGCTCAAAAATTGACTGAAGAAAGTCCTATAAAATCAGGATAGATCAAATGGAAAAGAAGCTTCAAAAATTCACTGAAGAAATTACTTCCTTAAAAAACAGGATTTGTCAAATGGGAAAAAAAGAGAGAAACAAAGCTGACATTAAAATTTTAAAAATAAAATAAAGTAATTAGAATTGGAAAACTGAAAGCTAATGAATCCATAGCATGTTGAGAAGCAATTTTAAAAAATCAAAATAATAGGGACAATTAGAATATACTATAAAATAAATTACAAAAAAAGTAAGCTACCTGAAGAGTTGAGAATTATTGGACTACTGGAAATCCATAATCATTAATTATAATTTTTTTATTAAAATTAAATATTTTTAAAAATGCTAATATAAATATAACATGGTGGAGAGAAGACAAGACAATGCCTAGGTTCTCTCAGTTTCCCTCAGAATCATTGCTGGATTGAACCTCTGAATGTATTTTGGAATGACAGAATCTACAAATATTCATAGTGTAATAATTTTCCTGCTTAAATATCTTGGAAGAACTTCAGGAAACATCCTTCTCAATTAAGCAAGTGAAGACACAGCAGACCATCAATGAACTACATGAGAAAAAAATCTCCAAAACCAAACATTTAAAGAACAATTAACTCCAATACTATGTAAAGTATTTGGAAAAACAGGTGAAATTCTACCAAATTTCTTTATGACATGGATATGGTGCTAACACATAAACTAGGGAGGGCCAAAATAGAGAATGAAAATCATAGCCCAATTTCCCTAATGAATATTGGTGCAAAAAACTTCAAAAGAAAATTATCAAAGGGATTACATTAATTTACCATCAGGAAAATATACTATTACCAAGTGGATTTATACCAGGAATTCAGGGCTGAATCAAAATCAGGAAAACTAATGATCATATCAATTAACAAAACTAACAGAAATAATATAATAATTATAATAGATGCAGAAAAAGTTTTTGACAAAATACAGCACCCATGCCTATAACAAACAAAAAGGGGTAAAGGGAGCTTTCCTTAAAATAATAAGTAGTATCTATCTAAACCTAAAAGCAAGCAATATATGTAATGGGGATAAGCTAGAAGAATTACCAATAACATGAGGGCTAAAACAAGGTTGCCCATTATCACCAGTATTATTCCACATTGTACTAGAACTGTTAACTTTAGCAATAAGAAAAGAAAAAGAAATTGAAGGAATTAGAGTAGGCAATGAAGAAATAAAACTATCATATTTTTCAGATAACATGATGGTCTGTTTAAAGAATCCTGGAGAATCAACTGAACAAGTACTTGAAAAAACAACTTTAACAAAGTTCTTGGGATATAATATAAATCCACATAAATCATCAGCAGTTCTATATGTTACTATCAAAGCCCAGCAACAGGAGATAAAAAGAAAAAAATCCTATTTAAAATAACTGTTGATAGTATAAAATATTTGGGAGTGTACCTGAAGACAAAGCCATGAGCATGAATATAATTACAAAACACTTATCAAAGAAATAAAGTCAGATTTAAACAATTGAAAAAATATGAAGTGCTGCTGGGTAGGCCAAGTTAAAGTGATAAAAATGAAAATTGTGCTTAAATTAATTTACTTATTCTCAGCCATGTTAATTAAACTATTAATAAATTATTTTATAGAGCTGGAAAAAAATAACAAAGTTCATCTGAAAGAGCAAAAGGCCAAAAGTATTAAGCAAACTGATGAAACAAAAATGCAAAGAAAGGTGGCGTAGCCATATCCAGCCTAAATCTATATTGGTGATGGTCATCAAAACTATCTTGTACTGTTAAGAAACAGAATAGTGAATCAGTGAAATAGATTAGATATAAAAGACACAATAGTCAGTGACTATAGTACTCCGAGTATTTCATAATACCAAAAACTCCAGCTTTGGGGATAAGAACTCTCTATTTGACAAAAATAGCTGGGAAAATTGTAAATTAATATGGCAGAAACTAGCCATTGACCAACATCTAACATACTCTACCAAGATAAGATCAAAATGAATTCGATTCATTATTTAGACAGAAAGGGTGATAATATAAGCAAATGAGTAGAGTAAGGAAAATTCTACCTGTCAGATCTGTGGCAAATGGAGGAATTCATGGTCAAAGAAGCACTAAAAAACATGAAATGCAAAATTTGATTACATCAAATTAAAAAGCTTTCACATAGAAAAGTCAATGCAGCCAAGTTTAGGAGGAAAGCAGAATGCTTGAGGAAAAACAAATTTATAGCCAGTATTTCTGATAAAGGCTTTATTTCTGAAATAAATAGAGAATTGACTGAAATTTATAAAAACACAAGTCATTCCTCAATTGAGAAATGGTCAAAGGATATGAACAGACAATTTTTTAATTAAAAACTTAAAACTATTTCTAGTCATATGGAAAAAAATGCTCTAAATCATTATTGATTAAAGAAATGCAAATTAAGTTAATACTAAGGTACCATTACACTTCTCAGTTTAGCTAAGATGACAGGAAAAGATAATGATAAATGTTGGAGGGGATGTGGGATAACTAGAACATTAACATATTGTTGATGAAGTTGTGAAGTGATCCAACTGTTCTGGAGAGCAATTTGGAACTATGCCCAAAGAGCTATAAAACTGTACATATTTTGTTCCAGCAGTCTCACTTCTGGATCTGTATCCCAAAGATATATTTTTAAAAGGAGAAAGGACTCATAGATTCAATTTTTTTTTTTTTTTGGTGATCAGCTCTTTTTGCAGTGGCAAGGAATTGAGTGCATGCCTGTCAGAAAATGACTGAATAAGAGCATATGAAGATCATGGAATACTATTGTTCTATAAAAAATGCAACCCAATTGGATATATGAAACAAAGCTGAGTGAAATGAGCACGACCAGGAGAACACTGTATACATTAACGACAATATTATGTGATAATCAGCTGGGATGAAGTTGCCCCTTCTCAACAATGCAGTGCTTCAAGGCAATTCCTGGAAAATGACAATTGTATCCAGAGAGAGAGATCTATGGAAACTGGATATGGGTCAAAGCATATTATTTTTCACAACTTTTGTTTGCTTATTTTTTTTCATTTTTTCTCCTTCCTCTTTGTCCTGATTTTTCTTGCACAATATAACAAATATGGAAATCTGTTTAAAAGGATTACATATATTTAATTTATATCAAATGATTGGTATCTTGGGAAAAGAGCAGTAAAGAAGGGAGACAATTTTAGAATACTAATTCTTACAAAAATAAATGTTAAAAAATTATCTTTATAAGTATTTGGAAAAAAATAAAATACTGTTGATTTTTTAAAATTAGAACAAAAATGCAAATGTATCATATATCTAGAGGATAAACTAGATATTAAAAGAATCCATTAATCACCTCCTAAAACAAATACCAAAATGAAAATTCCCAGTAATATTATAGAAAAATTCAAGATTATTAAGGATTGAAAGCATCCAGAAGAAAAGAATTAATACAGCCATACTCCATATAACACAAGCTTTAGCATTTTTCATATTAAAGTGGTAGATAGCTTAAAATATGAAATTTCAGACATTAAGTAGGAGTGTAATTCTTCAGGGAGGAAAATAGACATTTAATGAAACAAAGAAATTTCAATCATTCTTATAAAAAGACCAAAAGTGAATGGAAAATATGGACATTCTAACACAATATTCAAGAGAAGAATAAAAAATGTAAATATAAAAGAACAATTATAAATGACTCCACAAAGTCAAACTATTTACATTTATATATGAACTATATGTAATTCCTAGGAAATATTATCATTATTAGGGAAGTTAGGAGTCTACAAAGATAAGGGGTATGATATTATTTAATTATGTTGAGATGTACTCCAAAGAGAAATAATGGATGAGAAAGAAGGATGCACTGCAAGATGAGAGAAGAGAGAGATAGAATAGGAAAATTTTTCTCAAATAAAAGAGGTGTGCAATGAGGAGACACTGGTGAACAATTCTTGAAACTTATTCTCATCTAAATTGGTTAAAAGTATGTGTCTATGTGTGTGTGTGTGTGTGTGTACATACTCCATTGGGTGAAGAAATTTAACATGCAAAAAGAAATTAAGTGAACAGATATAAGAGAAATGAATGGGACAGTTATTAAAGGAAAATCTGATTAAGGAAGGCAGTGTTTTGAAGCAAAACAGACTTTTAAAGAGGGACAAGGTAAAAAGAGAGGGAAGAATGAAAATAAAATAGAAAAAAATAGTAACCATAACTGTCATTGTGAGCTCACTCATAAATTGAATAGCAAAATAGAGTAGAAATCATAAACCAACTATATTTTCTTCATCAGAAACACTTGAAACAAACAAACAAAACAAAAACAAAAACAAAAACAAAACCAAACCAAACCAAAACAAAACAAAAAAACAGAGAGTATTAAAATAAGGGGCCAGACATCTACCTACTATTCTTCAGGTTAAATAAAAACAAAACAAAGCAAAATAACATACAGAGATAGCAATCATGTTTTTTATTTTTTGGTTTTTTTTTTTTTTTGGTAGTCCCAAAATTTTACTGAGTAATTAGTCACACCCTTGCTCTGATCCCCCAGGTAGGGTTGAGTGAGTTAATAGAAATCTTCAGAATTTGGAATTAGATATTTTGGAGTCCTGCTGGTTCTAAAACTGTTGCTATTTCTCATACAAATAGGCCACCTGATCACTAAAAGTTGCCTCTTCCTTTTTGTCGAAGTTGGACAAATCAAAGAAAACCAGGGATATGCCCTTTTCACTCTCTTCACTAAGCCTTCTGCTGCTGAATATATGGGGAGACAGAGAGATCTGCACGTTTAACCTCCCACACAGTGGTTGTCTCTAGGCAGTGGTCAGGAGGTACTTACAACTCCTTTAACTGGACCTAGGAATGAAAATCAAGAAGGCCAGGAGGCTCTGAGATTGCTAATTCTTCATCACTGAAGTCTGTGCCCAGTTTGCAGATGGTCTGGAACTCTTCATTGTACTTTTCCAAGGCAGCCAGGAGAAAGACCCCATAGTGTCTGGTCCCTTTTCCGTAGCCAAAATGGACTTCAATCACCCCCAGATGCAGTGTCGCTAACGCCTTCTAGATAGTCCTTCAGCTTCAGCCAGTAGTGGGATCTCTTGTCAATCTCATAAATGACATTAGCATCAAGGGTCTTCACCATGAGGTCTTCACAGCAATCTTTCCCTGAAATGCCCCAGGAAGACAGAAATCTGTTCAGTGTCTTCTCTTGGTTGAGATGTGGCAAAAACTCATTCTCGGTCTCAATAGAGTTCTCTTAGAGCAGGGCACCTCTGGGATAGCAGCTATGGGACCAGGGACTACCCAGTAATTAGATAAGGTCAAGGCATCCAGGCACACCAGGACTTGGATTTCTGACTCCTCCAACTCTTTGAGTTTTACTGTGCTGAGCACCTGGAAGGGCTGAATTTGCTTCTTTGCTGGGTCCCAGGCTACAGCCTTTGAATCTAAGATGCAGGAGATGACTGAGGGATGCTTCTTCACCTTTGGGATGCTGCTGATGAAGTCTGGGTATTGGCCCATGATGTCCTCTTGGTCCAGCTAATTATCTTTAGGTCCCATTTGGACAAGATTCTGTGCCCTCTGTCCGTCATATTTGTATTTGTAAGGGCCCTTTAAATGGGCAGACATGGTGCATTGGGAGATTGAGGCCCAGAAGTAATTTCTGTAGATATTAGGACTGCCTTGTAGGTGGGATCTTGGCCAGAATGAGATAGCTTCATAATGGGTGACTCTCTCGCTGATTGGCTGTGTGTGTGACCTCACAGGCCCTTTATAAGCCCACTGCAGGCAGCAGTCGCTCTCTTTAACCTGGCACTCTTCACCCTGGCTCTCTAGCCTGGGTGGCCAAGCCAAGATGGATAGCCAAAAGAGGTAAGGATTTTGGTAGTGAACACGTGGGTCTTCTGAGCAGGTGTTCACTAGGGAACCAACAAGTCAGGGCATCAGTCAGGGCATTATGTGAGTAGGTATAATAAAGGCTTTTAAGATTACACATGGCTGTTCTTGAGTGTGCTACCGGTTATTAAACTATAGATTCAAGAGATTGTGGCCAGAGACCTTTGAAGGCCTCAGAGGAGGCGAGCCGGGTAGAGTTCACACTGCAAAGGTCAGTGGTCAAAGGTACTCTGTTGGGCCTAGGACAGACTAGTAATTGTAACTGACAGGAGTGCATGCTACAGTGTTCACATGTGAAAAGAGACTCCTCAAAGTGCTTCAGCACCTCCCCAAAAACCGCTGGTGGAATGGGCCAGCATGGACTTCAGCTGTACCCTAGTGTCAGTTGGCATGCTGGGGGAGCGGAGCGTGTTTGAACAGGACAGGAGCAATCAGGTCCAAGTCCAGCACCTCAGAGAAGGTCTATTTCAGGTCCAGTCCTTTCTCCTTCAGTCAGGATTTTCTGGCTTTCACTGGATTTGTCTTTCCCAGCATTTATCATGTCCTGGGTAACTCCTGGCCTGGGGGTGTGAGGGTCACCAGCTCCGTCAGGGACCTACTGCTCCCTGAGGTCCAAACACAGCATCCACTCAGGGCCCTGGCGATGAAGCAGGCCTTCGATTGACAACTAGGGACAAATAAACCTCTGTTGAAATCTATCTTCTTTGATGTAGTGGCGCTGCTGGTAAGACATGCTATGTCCTGGATTTTGCCTGGGATCCAGGAGGCCCTGGGGGGTGGGAAGGGGGAATAGAAGCAGCATGATGTGCTGAGTGCTGCAGCTAGCCTCCACCACCAGTCTCACGTCCTGCCTTTCTGTCATCCCAGCATGAATGGTTTAGAGCCGCCACCCCCATGGCTCGGGCCATGGTCTTGAGGAGGTAAATGATGTCCCCCCATGCCCAGCTCTAGGCCCGGGGGGTAGGGGGGAGGAGGAGAACAACTGGTTCGGACTCAGGTAAAGCACAGGAAAAAAGTCTGCTAGGAACAGGGAGGTAACAGAACGCAGGAGATTGCTTAAGAATTTCTAGCATCTAGAGCCCAGCAGACTTCCACATTTTCTTAAAAGTTGGAGTAACAACGAGATAGGGGAATTTGTGCCTCGGTCTCCAGAAAGCGTCTTGGTGATAGCAGCTCTTAGTTGGCTAGGTTTGGGGACACGCGCTTAACGTCTCCTTTGCAGACTTCCCTACCTCAGCCTTCTATGGGGCCTGTTTTGCTGTTGCTGCCATGGGGCAACCCTCCCCCCCCCAAACTGCTGAAGGTCTTGGGTGCCTAGGCGGGTGCTTTAGTGGATGCTTTGGGTATCCAGGTGAGTGCCTGGTTGAGCACCAATCCTTTACTCGGCTCTTCAATAGCACCCTCTAGCTCTAGGGTTTTCTTTGGGGTCTCTCCCATAGGCTGTTCACCACTCCCTCTCCCATAGGCTGTTCACCACTCCCCAACCTCTGAGATCAACTGGTCTGACCTGGGATCCTTCCTCCTGCACTCTTACTTCTCTCCCTCTTATGTCTCTGCTCACTGTCCTCATGGCCCTCAGGCAGTTACTGTAACTTCTTTTTTACCTCTGTTTCGAGAGCTGACTCTTTGGAATCCCTGCTGAGGAGATGTTACTGAGTGATGAGTCTGAGGGAGAATGACTGAAGCTGACTAGTGAAGTGGCCAATGAGGATAGGATAAGTTCCTGTTCTGGAGTGGGGAAGGAAAGGAAGACAGAGGAAACTGAGGGGGCTACTTCCTCAGCCTCCCTGCCCAGGGCTCAGGACACTCTCCTCACCCGCCTCTTCATTGGTGACTCCCTCTCGGTTTCTCTTTTTGGGTAGCCTTGGAGGCGGGCTCTCTCTCTCCCTGATTTCGGGGCTGATCCAGCTTCTTTACTTTGTCCCTACTCATAGGCTCGAAAAACTACTTGATCGATCGCTGTAATTGTGGCTCTCTGCAGTCTTCTCCCTTCCCATCATAGTACAAAGGTTCCGGCTCCCCCACCCCTGCTACCGGCCTCAACTCTGGAAGAAATCATGATTTCCAAGAAAAATTGTGTGTGTGTGTGTGTGTGTGTGTGTGTGTGTGTGTGTGTGTGTGTGTGTGAGAGAGAGAGAGAGAGAGAGAGAGAGAGAGAGAGAGAGAGAGAGAGAGAGAGAGAGAAAACTCAAAAAACTAGAATATCAATTGTTACAATGTGGAGGGAGGTATATTGTAATAATCCTAGTGAAAACTAATGAGTTTCTATAATAAGGTTCTGGTCATAGCAGTAGAGTGAAGGGGACAGATAAAATATATGCTGTATATGTAAAAAAAAAAATTACCAGAAACCATGGGAACTAATAAGATATCCTTAATGGGATAGAATTATAAATTAAGCCAGCTTCTGAGACTGTTGCATTGGGAAACTAGAGTGATAATGGAGGTACTTCACAGAAATAAGAAAATTTGGAAGGGGACTAGGATGAGGATAAAATAAAAAAGAGAGATCTTTGATGCACATGCACAAGTAGAGAGCAAGACAGAGATGATGAAGGGAGACTAAGAAGAAGTGACCAGCCTGGGATGTGGTGGCTGAAATCAAGAGATATCAAGCAGGATAACTCTAAAATTAGAGAATCATCACTATCATTTATATATTGCAATTTAAAAATTATTTATAGTATATTATGTATTTCTTTCAGTTTACATATGTTAGTGTATTTGATCTCTTATAAGATCTCTGAGAGGTATTTATTATTTTCATTCCCACTTTATAGATGATAAAATTGAAGTTGGGAAGGTTAAGTGACTTGCACAGGGTTATAAGCTTGAAGGAAGGAGAAGAAATGGTTAAATGACCCTTTTTTTGTTTTTTTTAGAAATCAGGAAGAAATATAATAGGATTCTATTTACAATTTAAAAGAGAATAAGAGGGCAGCTAGATGGCACAGTGAAGTCAATGAAGTGGCCCTAAAGTCAGAAGGACCTGAGTTCAAATTTGATCCCAGACATTTAACACTTCCTAGCTATGTGACCCTGGGCAAGTCACTTAACCCCAATTGCCTCAGGGGAAAAATAATTAGATCACAACAAAATAAATTTTCAAGAGGATATGGGGGAGGATGGAACTAATGGCATAATAGCTCAAACAGAGGACTCATTCCTATTTAGAAGAGACATCTCTTCATGAGAAACTGGATTAAATTTGTGTAAATGATGGATGTTGTTAAGGCACACAGAGATGTAGCACAGAGAAAATAAGATCCTAGTAAGTTGACACTATTTTCTTAGAAAATTATGATTCCAAGTCCAGATGTTAATATGTGATTTACTGTCTGCTATTCCACTTCCTATTATGAAAGATACAAAAGAAATTGTGCATTAAAGCTACTGGTAGAGAGTCAGAACAATGACAGGAGAGTAAAGCCAGGGACTCACTTGAGCTTTCCTCTAAATCCCTCCAAATACTTTAAATAAAGAATTTAAAGAAATTTTACAACATCAGAACACACCAAAGATGGAATGAAGCAATTTATTAGCCTATGACAATTTGGAAGATCTACAGGAAAGATTTGTCACACCTGCGTGAGAGTGGAGCACAGGCCATTTCAACACAACCTAACCCCAGCAAACCAAGGAGCAGGACTTCAGAGCTCCTGAATCAACATCAAGATTGGTGGGTTCTGCAGCACTTAACATCATACACCAAGATAAAGTCAAAATGGGTCCATGATCTAGGCATAAAGAATGATATTATAAATAAATTAGAAGAATATAAGATAGTTTACATTTCAGACCTATGGAGGAAGAAGGAATCTGTGACCCAAGAAGAACTGGAGATCATTATTGATCACAAAAAAAAAAAAATGATTATATTAAGTTAAAAAGTTTTTATACAAACAAAACTAATGCAGACGAGATTAGAAGGGAAGCAATAAACTAGGAAAACATTTTTTACATTCAAAGGTTCTGATAAAGGCTTCATTTCCAAAATATATAGAGAATTGACTCTTAATTTGTAAGAAATCAAGCTATTCTCCAATTGATAAATGGTCAAAGGATATGAACAGAAAATTCTCAGATGAAGAAATTGAAACTATTTCTAGCCACAAGAAAAGATGCTCCAAGTCGTTACTGATCAGAGAAATTCAAATTAAGACAACTATGAGATACTACTGCACACCTGTCAGATTAGCTAAAATGACAGGAAAACATATTGCAGAATATTGGAGGAGATGTGGGAAAACAGGGATGCTGATACATCGTTGGTGGAATTGTGAATGCATCCAACCATTCTGGAGAGCAATTTGGAACAATGCTCAAAATGTTATCAAACTGTGCATATCCTTTGACCCAGCAATATTACTATTGACCTTATATCCCAAAGAGACGTTAAGGAAGGGAAAGGGACCTGTATATGCAAAAATGTTTGTGGCAGCCCTCTTTGTAGTAGCCAGAAACTGTTCATTGAATGTATGCCCAGCAATTGGAGAATGACTGAATTGTGGTATATGAATGTTGTAGAATATTAATGTTCTGTAAGAAATGACCAAGGATCATTTTAGAGAGGCCTGAAGCGACCTACATGAACTGATGCTAAGTGAAATGAGCAGAACCAGAAGATCATTATACACTTCAACAACAATAATATATAATGATCAGTTCTGATAGATGCTCTCTTCAAAAATGAGATGATCCAAACCAGTTCCAATTTTTCAATAATGAAGTGAATCAGCTACATCCAGAGAGAGGACTATGGGAAATGAGACTATGGGAAATGAGTGGACCACAACATAACATTTCCTCTCTTTCTGTTATTGTTTGCTTGCATTTTTGTTTTCCTTCTCAGGTTTTTTTTTTTAATCTTCTTTCTAGATCAGATCTTTTTTGTGCAGCAAGATAACTATATAAATATATATATATATACACATATGTATATATATATATTCTATTTAACATATACTTTAACATATTTAACATGTATTGGACTACCTGCCATCTAGGGATGGGGGTTGGAGGGAAGGAAGGGAAAAGTTGGAACAGAAGGTTTGGCAAGAGTCAATGTGCTTGAATCAGACAACAGAGAACTTAAGGCTAATTACCTATTTGATGTGAGACAATGACTCTATTAGGATATGTTTAGATAAAAGGCTCTTCTACTTGGGTGCTTGCTGAATGTTAAGATAATCCTAGGAAAGGATTGGAGGGCAGAGAGAAAGAGGGGCCAGAGAGTCACTTGATGGCAGGACAAGGAGGAGAGTGGTTGGTGAATCTGGACTCCCAAATCCAGGATTCTGCTTGGCTGCTTCTTTCAGTTCTCTCTCTAAAGACTAAAGATTTTAATTCCTCCTGACTTTGGCTGACCCTAAAGCCCTCCAGGGAGCTAGCCCATATTTTACAGCTCTCAGGTCATAGACAGTAAGAGAGTGGAACAATTTGTCAGAAGGCGATTACAGGAGTCTCTTTGCCAGCACTGAAGCAGGACTCTGTTACTTTGCCTATACTTGGATCTAAATCACAGTGCTGGGTTGCAGTCCAAGGATGAGGAGGAGCACTACCACACAGAAACATACAGCAACAGTGCAGCTGGGACCTTTTTTTATAGTATCAGGGCAGAAAAGTGTGGTTGTGAAAACCACATCTGTAAGCAGATCACAAGCTTGTAGAGTTGTAAACACACCTCTCTTTAGAGCATACTACCTTGGGAGAACTGAAAATTTACAGGTCTATAGAAGTTTCTCTGAAAACATCTGCACAAACCCAGGAATCTTGGGAAGCTGTACCTTCTACCCTAGAAGGAGTTAAAAGTCAAGTAAGAGACTGAGAAAATGAAAAAACAACACAAAGAGATATTGACCATAGAAACACTATGATAGATGGAAATTCTTTATAACTTGTTTCCTTTCAGTCCTTTTTCTAGAGTTTGACATAGCAGCAATATCAGTCAATATACTTGGGAGAGGTGGGAGTTGCTGGCATTTGATCCAAGATTTTATAAATATAGCATGTAACTTCTATTGTGTACTCATCATATATTAAAGTAAAGAGATATCTGAGAAGTTCTTCATACTTTGCTCTTTTGGCTTCATCCTTTGTAAGGTACAAGTTGAAAAAAATTAATGAAGCTTGGGGAAAATTCTCTTTCCTGGGAATTACTTAGCTGTGGGGGAGGTCTCCTTTTACTACTCGCGTCAGCAGATCAAATATGCTTTTTTCAGCCAGTAGCCAGCTCCTACAGTGAGATTCCTAGACTCCACACATCAGAACGGACCTCACATCCTTGTCTTGATGCACTGGGGTCTATCCTTTCAGGTGTCATATATGACCTACACCCAGCATCTCTTGTTTTGCCAATGGAGTCCACAAGTTGTCCACGAATGCAAAAATCACAAAGTTTAATATTTCTACTTCTATCCAAAAGAATATCAGAAAATTTGATATCTCTGTGAATAATTTTCAAGTTTTCTTTTAAGTGGTTTAGTGCTTTCACAGTTGCTAAAGTGATTTTTGCCTAAAATTTCTTCTAGAATAACATCATCTATTACTATATATATATATTTGTAAAACTTGTCAAATAAGGTAGACATGGGTTCCATACAGATCCAACAGTCACTCTCTCTGAAGTGCTGCACAAAATTGAACAATATGTGGGCAATCATTACTTCACATCACCATATCCAAGTCTGTAAGAAGCTGTTTTTGTTCTTTTTCATCCATTGTAGTCTGAATCCTTTTAACTACCATTATTTGCCCACTTGGATTTTGTACCATTTTGAATACAAAACCATAAGCTCCTCCTCCGATTTCTCCAAGGTATTTCAAGTCCTCTGCAGTGAAGTCCTTGTGCTGTTTAGGGAAGATTTCCTGATGATTCAGTGCTCTGTATTTTCAGTCTCTCTGTGGGTTTTGGACTCCTGAAGGATTCAGGGTAAATCATGCTGTAGATTTGAAAGGTGTATTTATAAAATTAGCTTCAGTGCTTTACATTTATCCTGCATGCTGCTGATAGTCACGTGGCCTGACCTGGTTTGCCCCATGGTTCTGGGAGAGCCACTGCAGGTTTGGGTTCTGTGCTGCCATTATTGTGCAGGAAGAATGGAGCAGCTCTGAGGCAGCTGCAGTGCAGCCAGCTCAGCCCTGAAAAATATTTCTATTCCATATTTTTTAATGTTCTGATGCCATAGAATTATTTAGTCATTATTTAAAAGGATTTGTAGTAGTTTGGGGGAGAGCTCTTTGAGTTCCTGCCTTTACTCCTCCATTTTGGCTTGAATATTTAATTCTTTCTTTAAAATTTATTTTTATTAAAACTTTTTTTTTTTATTTACAAAGCATATGCATGGGTAATTTTCCCAATATTAACCTTTGCAAAACCTTTTGTTCCAAATTTTTCCCCTCATTCCCCCACTCCCTCCCCTAGATGGCAGATAGTTCAATACATGTTAAATAGGTTGAAATACAAGTTAAATCCAATATATGTACACATATTTATGTAGTTATCTTGCTGCACAAGAAAAATCACATCAAGACAGAAGAAAAAAAAACTGAGAAAGAAAACAAAATACAAGCAAACAACACAGATAGAGTGAGAATGCTATGTTGTGGTCCATATTCAGCTCCCATGGTCCTCTGGGTATAGATGGACTTTGTCACTGAACAAGTAGAACTGGTTTGAAAGATCTCATTGTTGAAGAGAGCCACGTCCATCAGAACTGATTATCATATAATCTTGTTGCTTCCATGTATAATGGTCTCTTGCTCATTTCACTCAGCTGCAGTTCATGTAAGTCTCTCCAGGCTTCTCTGAAATCATCCTGCTGGTCATTCCTTAAAGAATAATAATATTTCATAACATTCATATAACATAACTTCTTCAGTCATTCTCCAAATGATGGGCATCCATTCAATTTTCAATTCCTTTCCAGTTCAAAAAGGGATGCCACAAACATTTTTGCACATGTGGGTCCCTTTCCCTCCTTTAGGATCTCTTTAATCCCAGTAGAAACAATGCAGGTTCAAAGGACATGCACAATTTGATAATTTTTTGAGTATAGTTCCAAATTATTCTTTAGAATGGTTGGATCCATTCACAGTTCCACCAAAAATGGGATACTTAATTTTTAAGAATTATATCTTTAATAGGGCAGTTAGAAGGGATATATAAATAGATGTGATTATGTAAATAAATAAGAATTGAATAAAAAAGATTGTAGTGGGAGAAGAGCAAAGTGGGAGGCAGAATATGATAAATTATATTACATGAGGCGGTACAAAAGACCTATTATAGTAAAGGGAAAAAGTAGAGGCAGAGAGCATTGTTTGAATCTTACTCTCATCAGATATGGCTCAAAGGAGGAATAACAAATACAAATAATTATAGAAAATGTTCTTATCCTATAGGGAAATAGAAAGGGAAAAGAGAAAAAAATGGGAGGAGATGTGATGGGAAAACAGTTTAAGAGGGATAGGGGTCAGAAGCACACACTGTACCCAGTAACATTAACATTATGTGATGATCAACTATGACAGAAGTATCCTTCTCAGTAATACAATATTCCAATATAATTCCAATAGATTTGTGATGCAAAATGCCATCCATATCAAGAGAAAGAACTCTGGAGACTGAAAGCAAATTAAAGCGTATTATTTTCACTTTTTTGTTTTTTTCTTTCTTGTGTTTTTTCTTTTTTTTCCTTTTTGTTCTGATTCCTCTTTTACAACATAACTAATATGGAAATATGTTTAAAATCGTAGTGCATGTATAATCTGTTTCAGATTATCTACTGTTTTGGAAGGAGAAGGAGAAAGAAAGGAGGGAGAATATTTGGAACTCAAAAATTTTACAAAAATGAATGTTGAAAACTATCTTTACATATAATTAGAAAAACATTTATTTAGGAAAAAATACTATAGCATATATAAAAAGAGTTGGCACAGTGCCTGACATATATAAGTGCTTAATAAATGTTTATTGATTGATTAAAATAAAATAAAATCTTTCATAAAATATAGTCAGAATGATCCAGCCACCATAATATATCATTGATTTAATTTAGTTTTCAATCATCTAGTTTATGGCACCTACCCCTAATGTGACTTTGGGTACATACTTCATTTTGCTAAGCCTCAGCTTCCTTATTCCTCACATGATTAGTGGACAAAAAATTGCAAGCTTTAAAACCTTTTACACATATAATTATTATAATTATTCATCATAATCCAAAAGGAATGATCCTTTCCCCTCAAAAGTCATTATTTTTAGATAGCTCTCTCAAAAAGAAAACCATATTAATAAAAATTAATATTTTTGACTTTTGAAATATTTTAAATGTATTATCTCAAAAACTCTTTTGATGTAGAACAATTTATGCACAATCTCAGGAAGGGAAGAATGTAAGTAAATCTTGTACAATATAATTCAACAAACATTTCTTAATCAACCACTATGAACAAGATACTGCGACAGGCTACATGTAGGTATTCCAATACCTTACCTGAAGGTAATGAGGAGATTAGCTGGTGGATGCTTCCTACATAATTTTCACATTTCTCTTATTGCATTTTAGTCCTTTAATTCTTAACAAATTCTTTAGTCTTTTATTCCTAGAACTAATGAATTAATGGCAATCATTTTGAGTTTAAAATTAGAAGAGGGTTGTTTCAAGCCCATCTCTGACATGCAACAGATCTATTATCATGGATAAGTAAGTAATTTATTTTTTATACTTCAGTTTACATCTAATCTATAAAATGGTAATTATATTACCTGTGATACTTGAAAGTATTTAAGGCCATTATGAAGATCCCGTGATATCATATGTAGGAAGCTTTCTATAGGTAGGACTAAAAATCAAGGCCATGTATTTTTATTCTATGAGATTAAAAAAAATCCTCATTATTTAAATTAACATGTATTATCTTATTACATAAAAGGTATAATCAAAACAAAGAGAATATTTTCCTTAGATATTTACTGCATGGAAAACTAGCTAACTAATGACAAGGCATATTTTATACAAATGTCTCTGTCAGTCTTCTTCATAAATTTACATGTTCATAAAGGCATTGGACCAGTTCATTTGGCAGGAAAACAAAATCATACCCATAAAAAAGACTCTTAAGGTAATGAAAGTTTTTAACACTTGATAAAGAAATAGGCAGTCTGATCATGCACCGATTACATAGTAATACCATCTAGACCTGCTTTGGGGTCAAGCATCTCATTTCTAAGCTCATTAAGCTGACATAATACTCCACAAAACTAAATTCTCATTATATTTGCAATCATGATAAATTGGAATCTCTATTAAACTAATAAAACTTAAGATAACTAAAAAATTGCTTTTTCCCTCCTTAGTCACTATGTCTTATTTATTTTTGTTTTATATTGCTTATTTCCCTTAGAGGCTGGTACAGTGTCATTGGCAGGTGCTTAAATATTTATTGGATGTGAATATGAATGAAATGATTTTAATTTTCACTCCTTCCCAAGAGTAGGAAGGAAAGAAATAAATGTACCCATAGCTATTAAATAATGAACCCACACTCATATTATCTTTAAGTACAGTGCCTAGCAGGTCTTGCGTATAATGTGTAGAAAAGAAAGGATAATAAGCTGTGATTTTAATGCTTTGTAGATATCCAAATATCCCATTACTATAGAGACAGTTATGTCACCAACCTTCTTCATCCACTATTTTGTTTTCTGTAAAAAAAGTAATAATAACATTATGAATTAAGGCATTCCAGGCCAGTTATGACTACATTGGTGACTATATAATCAGAACTTTCATGTAGATCTGTCACTTCTTAGAGAAATCTACTTCATCTTAATTCTGTACTATATTCCTCTCAGAGAATCAAAACAAGATTATGGTGCAGCAATATGAAGTCATAAAGAGAGGCATATATTTCTTTTAAAGATTTCACAATTCTATAGAAAGATATCTCCCCACACAAGAATGCAATAAGAGGAGGACAATAGCATAAATAGATACATATATTCTAGAATAAATATTGATTCTATTTTTTTATGTTTTATTTTCAGTACAATATTAGAGAATCACTTTCTAAATGACAATGACTGGGTTTATATAGCGCCTACAAAAATAATAGGCAGTGTGAAGGTGATGATGAATGAATAAATAGGAGAAGGGGAAGCATACATTAAACACTCTGCATGTACCAAAGTTTCTGTTATGTATTAGAAATTCAAATAGAAAAGTAAAACAATCCCTGGATCCTTTGAAATGATCACAGATTTTCATCAAACTATAGAGAGAAATGTATTTTGGGGCAGGGAATAGAAATATACAAAACAATGTATTCAAATATAATGTCATCTTTTTCCACTACAATAAATAAAAACAATTAACACTTTCCTTATAGTAACATTTTTTTTCATACTCTTCCTTCCATAAGTCTAAATAAGTATCTTTTTTTAAAGTCATAGAAATGTATGAACAAATAAAAATAGAAATGAAATTTACAATATATCTCATTTCACATTTTGAACAATGGTCTTTATTTCATCCTCCTTCAGGTATTATAAGGCAAACTCACTAAAACAAGTTAAAATATTTAAAACTTTCTATATTTCTACAGAAACTTTGTATGAAATGCAAACAAGTTCATAAAACCAGATTGTTTTCTTTAAGTTCATCAGATTTATCATGTTAACCTCTCATGCCAGATAAGCATTCATCAAATTCATCAGTCATTAATTCATTTCTATCTCCTTTTATCTGCTTGTGTTTAATGTCTTTAACTTAGATTCCTTTTTCCCCCAAGATGTTTGGTAATTTCATGTCTCTTTTTTCCCTTATGAACAGTGTGGTTCACTTTCTGACTCAAAGATAGCTGTTTTCCAAGAGACTGCACATCAAAGCTTTTTCAAACTCTTCATGCTAGGCAATCCCTCATTCTTTTTACAAGTAGCTTCTGGAGTTTGGAAGCAGAATTAGAATCAGCAGGATGCCAATCCCTTTTCCTTCAGATCTGTTAGAATTCCTTTACTCAGAGTGAGTGAGAGGGAGAAAAAGACAGAGAAGAGAGAGAGAGAGAGACAGAGAGAGAGAGAGACAGAGAGAGAGAGCGAGAGAGAGAGAAAGAGAGAGAGAGAGAGAGAAAGAGAGAGAGAGAGAGAGAGAGAGAAGAGAGAAAGGAGAGAGAGAGAGAGAGAGAGAGAGAGAGAGAGAGAGAGAGAGAGAGAGAGAGAGAGAGCTTTTCTGACCCATTTTCCTAGGCCTTTTGGATTTGAAACTCTATGTCCTTAGAGACATCTCAGAATAAATGTGCCCAAAATAGGAGGTTTTATATTTTCTCCTAAATTCACTTATTTCCCAAATATCTCCATTATGGCAAAGATACCACCAGTCTCCCTTTCTGCCAGTTAAAATTGGTGTTATCCTCAATCCACATATTCAGTTAGTTACCAGCTTCTTGCCATTTCTGCCTTTACATCATACAGTACACTTTACCCCTTTTCTCCCCTAACATAGCTATCACCTTGGTACAATTTTTAATCATCTCAATCATTAGTTGTGTTGAGAACAACTAATTGATCTTCATCTCTCCTTATTCCAATTTATGATGAAAAAAAATGAGTTTTCCAGAAGTATAGATTTGGTCAAATCACTTTTTTAGTCAGTAAAGAGTACTCATTCCTTTTCCCTCTGGAGACATTTTATCACTTCTAAGATGAAATATATGCTAATTACATCTGCACAACTTGGTCCCAAACTACCTTTTAAGCTTGGTTTTATATTATTCTCCTCACCACCATATATGGCCCAGCACATCAGTTCTTCATATATAGAAGCACATCATCCATCTCCATGACTTTATATTGGTTATCCTCATTCCTGTAATGAACTCCTTAAGCTTTTCTTTTCTTCCTTCAAAGTGCAGCTCATCAGTTCAAATACTGCCTTTTACATGAATCTTTCCATGATCTCACCAATTATTCGCCCTCTACTAAAAAGAAGCATTTTGTTTTCACTTATTTTGTATATAAGGCATATCAAATAGCATACTAATTTTGAAATTATATCGGTTTCTGTATGGAGCACTTTAATCATTGAATGTGAATTATAGAATATTTGTTTTGTCAAGAAAATATAGAAGTCATCGGATAAAAGATGTCTAGTATCATTTCTTTCATAAAACTGACATTTAAAAGTAGTAACAAAAAAGATTTAGTGTAATAAACACTGCAAATACAAACATATATGTATATGTATATGTATATATATATATATATATAATTTGCTAAATGATATTTGAGTAGTTTGGGGGAAAAACAAAAGAAACAAAACAAATGTGATAAAGAGTTAAAATTTAATCCATTTTGTGAAGAATATATAATGATTTTTCTTTTATGATATGATTGATCTTGTGGTTAAAATCAACAGAGAAATGTTTTTATTCATTAGAAATTTAGGAGATGCAAATATGAAAAAAATTTTCAAGGATACTAGCTGGTGAAGTACTATTGTGCAAATTGATAAGTAGTTGGAACTTTAAGACATTTTGACTTATCTTTTGCCTGTAAACATTTTGAGTTTTAAGATTTTGAAAGTTGAATGAAAAACAACAAACATTATTGAAAACTAAGCATGTGGAGAATTGGTGAGATTTTAAACTCAATTGAAAGGTGAGTCACTGATTTCTAGAAGTTTCTAACAAGTCACTGGGAGTGTATATGCAGGGTTGAAGATTAAAAAAAAATAAAACTGACAGAAAGATAGCATACATAATGAAGTCACCAAGAATAATCTTGAGAGGAATGACTCAGCAGGGATTCAATAAGCAGTCTTTTTGAAGTTGTGGCAGGGGAAAGCAGTTGATAAGAACTCCTTGTTAGTTCCTGATTAGCTGACTGAAGTCTGTGGAGGGGAAGCCTCTCAGAAGTGTGTGATCCTTATTTGCTAACTTTTCTTGTTTAAAAATGGAAAGAATAAAGGAAGGTTTTGAAAAGTGTTTTGCTACATAGGAAGATCTGTTAAGATCTAATTAGATGATGAAGAATATTGGTGAGGAAATATACATCTGGACTTCTTTATATTTTCAAAGAGAGAACCATCCTATGAACTTTCAGTTCTCTAGGATTAAGGGAACTGACAAAAAAAAAAAATTAGTAGTGTAACAGTTTTCAAATGCCTTAATTGTGATGTGAAAGAGATTATAAGTGATTTGTCCTGTTCTTAGAAGATGATTTGCCCTTACTTTAGAGCAGTAAGAAATAAAAAGGGGACAGCTACAACAGAACTTGTTATGTGTACTGATATTGGTACCTGTATGTACCCAAAAAACTGAAGTCTGTAGTATAGATTTTTTACTTACTCTGAACACATGAATTTTTCATTCTGAATTTTTGACAGGTTTCTGTGGACATTCCTTTCCCTTCTAAAAAAATTAAAGTGCTTTAATTGGTAAATGATCAAAGCATATGAACAATATTCAGATGAAAAAAATAAAACTATCTAAAGTCACATAAAAAAGTGTTCTAAATCATTATTGGTTAGAGAAATGTAAATTAAAGCAACTCTGAAATAACACCTCATACCTCTCAGAATGACTAAGAGGACAGGGAAAATAATGATAAATATTAGGGGGGATATGAGAAAACTTGGACTCATGCATTATTGGTGGAGTGGTGGACTGATTCAATGATTCTAAAGAGCAATTTATAATTATGACCAATGAGCTATAAAACTTTGATTCAGCAGTGCTACTACTGGATCTGTATCTCAAAGAAATTATAAAGGAGGGAAAAAGATTCATGTGTGCAAAAATTTTATAGCAGCTCTTTTTTCTGGTAGCAAAGAATTAGAAAATGAGTAGATCCCAATAATTAGGGAATAGCTGAATAAGTTATATTATTGTTCTTTAAAAATTAAAAACAAGCTGACTTTAGAAAGGCCTGGAAAGATTTACATGAACTGATATTGAGCAAAACAAACAGAACCAGGAGTACATTGCATATTGCACATAGTAACAACAAGATGATCCTCAAAAAAAATTGTGATCCTAGGGATTTTGAGCATAACAAATAATAATGATCCTTTGGGAACAAAGTTGTGTTAGTGTCTGACCAGGTTGAATAATACTACTTAAAGAGTGATTAGATCTCCTCACCTAGCACACCTGAGAGATATAAGAACCTGTAGCATTCACAGATAGCCCATACACCAGCCATTGCATGTATTACTTATTAACGTTCATCTTGGTATGCTCTTAAAAAGTACACATTATTTGTATTCCTACTATCCTGTTACTGCTTGATACATGAAAGTCAATAAATGCTTGCGGCTTGATTGATTCCATAACATAATTCTTCAGATAATCACAGGAAACTATTACTTCTCCCTGAGATGTCTTTCTGTTAACATTTTCAATCCATTTCCCAATATTCCTATTGCTAGATCTCAAAGTCTTCAACTATCTTAGTAGTCTTTTACATCTTATCAGTATCTTTAGCAAAATATGAGAACACAATACTTCAGATGGGTTATGGTGAGGGGAGAACAGAGTAACATATGTCAACACTTTCCATGCCAATGACAAAATATTAAATGACATTATGCCTATGATGTATTTAATCCACTGATTTATCTTTGCATCTAATAATTAAGCTTGTTCAATATTTAACTAACTATTCTATATTCCAGATCCATATCCCTTCTAATTTGCTACAAAAGTATTATGAGACTGTGCCAAGTATTAGAAAAAAATGCCATATATGTAGTGTTTCTTTGGTCTCAGTTTAAAAAGTCTGTCAAAAAGGGTAATAGAATTAGTCTAATAAGACTTGTTTTTAATGAAGTCAGTGCAGAACTTTGTAATCAATGCTTTTAGTAGAAATTTACTTTCTATTTCTTTGCTAACTTCTGATTTTGATGACATTAACAGCCTAGAAGCTTAAGATTTTAAACTTTATTAAAAAAGTGGCAATCATCAAAACAATTTGCCATTGACTAAGAAATAGAATGATGGATCAATGAAATAGATAAGATACACCATACACAGTGGCAAGTAACATAAGTAATCTCTGTTGGTAAACTAAAAGATTCAAGTTTTGGTGTAAGAATTGAATTATTGGTGGGGGAAAATTGGTGGGAAAACTAGAATGAAATTTTCCAGAAACATCACTCAACATCTCACACTATGTAAGGCCAAAATGTATAAATGATTTAGACATAAAAAGTGATATCATGAGTAAATTAGGACAACATATTTTTTAAAGTGTACCTGTGAGATTTATGACCAAAGGCTTTTTCACACAAGCAAAATTAATACTGCCAAAATTAGATGGAAACCAGGAAACTGTTCTCCAGTTGATAAATGGTCAAAGGACATAAATAGGCAGTTTTAAGAAGAAAAAAAAAAAACAAAGCTATCAACAGTCATACGAAAAATGCTCTTAATCACTACTGATTATAGAAATGCAAATTTTTAAAAAGTGACATATTCCCTCATACCTTTGTGATTAACTAAATAAAATGGCTAAAAGGGATATCAAAAAATCAGAACACTAATGCACTGTTGGTACAATTGAGTCCAATTATTCTTGAGGACAATTTAGACTATGCTTAAATTGATGGGAAATGATTAAATCTTTGACCCAGAAATACTACTGTTAAGAAGGGTATTAGAATATTTATAGAGTTGTTTTTTGTATTGGCAAAGAAATAGAAATGAAGAAGATGCCAATCATTTGGGTAATGACTGAACAAGTTGTGGTATATGATTGTGATGAAACACTATTGTTCGATAAAGAATGATGGATGAGAGGGTTTTATAAAAAACAAAGAAGACTTCTATGAAGTCTTGCAAAGTAAAATAAGAAGAAATAAAAGAATATTATACAGAATAACAAAACTGTATAGTGATCAATTGTGAATAACTTAGGTAATCTCAGCAATACTATGATCCAAGACAATTGTGAAAAACTTGTGATGAAAAATGCTCCAGTGAAAGACTGAAGTATAAATGCAGATTGAAGCATAAAGTACTTTTTTGTTTGAATGATCTTTATTTTTCTTGCTTTTTTGAAAGGGGGTCTGCATTTTCTTTTGCAACATGGCAAAAATGGAAATATGTTTTTCATTGTTGTTTTTCAGGTATTCAGTAATGTCAGATAATACATGACTCCATGAACAATAGCACATCAGGCCCTTATAACTTCCATTATCTCTTTGTTTATTCAAGTTCATATTTGTTGTGCCTCCAACACTATTCATCTCATCTTATACAATACCCTTCTCTCTTTGCTTTAATCATTCCCAATTTTAGAAATTTTTTTCTAATGAGTTACATTTGTTTATGATGTGGCCATTTCAAATTTCTTACTTTTTCAAGGAATAGGGTAGAACAGAATAGGAAGAGGGTAGGAAGAGAATTTGCAACCCAAAACTTAAAAAATAATTTTTACATCTAATCGCAAAATATTTATTAAAATACATAAAATATATTTTAAAGGAAAGGGAGAAAAGCATTATATATTTAATGGCTTATATTTAAATAGTCATATTTTCTTTGGGTTTCTTAAAAAAAAAGAAAATTTGGCCTTCTCTCAGTCTATTGTATCTTTCATTATCTCAGTTTCATATTATATTTAGGTTGTTGAATGGGAGACGTAAAAAGGAAGTCTGTTTCACATTAAATTTTGTTCCACTCTCAAATTTTCATTCTGTGTGTATATGTAAGTGCTTTTCTGTTTGTATATTTATTTTCTTATGCTTTGTATTGTTATCTTTTGTTTTATGGGACTTCTATCTATTTAAATTTAATACTATGATTTTTAGAAGTATGGTCCTTCCATTTGTTTAATCTGTATTTACTTTACCTCCTTCCTCTTTTTGTTTCTACAAATATTTGATACTAATTGAGTCCCATAGGCTGTCTTCCTTCCCCATCTTATTGACTTATTTTATTCCAAGCTCCTTGGATTTATTTAAAGTGCTAATTTCTCTTTCTCTTTATTTACTTATTTTTTCTTCTGATGTTGATTCTTCTCTTTCATTTCTCAAATAAGAATACTATTAATACTACCTCTTCTTTAACCCTCTTTATTCAAACTATTAAATAACAACATTATATTCTGACACTTTTTGCAAGTTGTTCATTTACTTTGTCTTCTTCCTTATTTCCATCCCTTTTTATACTTTACATAATTTTAAATTCTGTTCTCCCACCTGAAAGTCATGATCCAAAAAAAAAAAAAAAAAAAAAAAGCCTGGAAATCATCTTTCAAGAAATTATCAAGGAAAACTGTTCTAACATTCTAGACCCAGAGATTAAAATAGAAATTCAAAGAATACAACAATCACTTCTTGGAAGAGACCCCCAGATGGGGGATTATTATAGGAGTATTATAGCCAAATTCCAGAACTTCCAGATCAAGGAGGAAATATTACAAGAATCTAGAAAGAAACAATTCAAGTATAGTGGAGCCACAGTCATGATAACACAAAATTTACCAACTTCTTAAAGAACTGGAGTGTTTCAAATATATTTGAGAGCAATGGAGCTAGAATTGCAATAAGAATCACCTACCCAGAAAAACTGAGTATATAATCCTTCAGAGGAAAAAATTAATATTCAATAAAATAGAGAATTTTTAGACATTTGTCATGAAAAGACCAGAATTGAATGGAAAATTTGATTTTTAAATACAGAATTTTGAAGAAACTTGAGATAATCAGGAAAGTGATATCATAAAGATCTTAATAAGGTGTATCTGTTTACATTCCTATGTGGCATGATAATACTTGAAGTCATTAGAACTTTCTCATTATTGTGACAGTTCAAAGGAGTATAAATAGACAGAAGGGACAGATATGAATTGAATATGAAGGGATAATATCTTTTAAATAATGATGAAATTGAGTTGAAAAATGAATATGTTGGAAGAAAGGAAAAGGAGAAATGGAATGGTGCAAATTATTTGCCATAAAAAGAGGCAAGAAAAAGGTTTTTATAGTAGAAGGGAAGAAAGGGAGGAGAAAGTGAGTGAGTAAACCTTACTCTTATCAGAATTGGCTCAAATAGGAAATAACATGCAAACACTATAGAGGTATAGAAATCTATCTTACTCTGAAGGAAAATTGAAGGAGACTGAAATATGGGAAGGAAGGAGGGTGATAAAAGAGAGGACATATCGGAAGAGGAAGTGGTCAGTACCAAAGTACTGTTTAAGAGGGACAGACTGAAAGGAGATAGAGAATAAATGGGGTGAGGAGGGAGTCAAGATGGCAGAGAGGAGACACATATTTATCTGAGTTCTCCCTAATGTCCCTCAAAAACAACATCAAAACAAATATTTGAACTGGTTTTGGAGTGACAGAACCCACAAATATTTGGAGTGTAACAACTTTTCAGTAGAAGATATTTTGGAAGAACTTCAAAAAAAGTCTGTTTCATTCAGGCAGGAATGGAGATGGCCAAGCACAGGCACAGTGCAGAGACCCAGAGTAATGTGGGCCCCACTTGCTGGGGAATATAATGGGATGAATCTACAACAGTGTTGTCTATTCTGTCCTTGTTGCAATCCAGTAGATCAGCAGATTAGCTGTAAGACATCCAACACAAATACAAAAAGGAAATAGTGATCCCTGAATCACAGAATAAGGTGGGACCTGACCATGCCCACACATCACCAGAAATTAGTCAGCACCAACCCAGCACAGTCACTGTCACCTGTAGAGGAAGTTTAGACAATCTCCCCTTTGCCCTAACAAAAGACCTCAATCTTTTAAAAAATTTATAAAAAAAGCAAAAAGATCTCTGACCATAGATAGTTTTTATGGAGAAAGAGAAGAACAAATATCAAACCCTGAAGACACTAAAAGCAGGTCAACTTCAGATGAAGTCCCAAAAGGTGATATGACTTGGTTTTCACCTCACAAAGCTCTCTTGGAAGAATTCAAAAAGGATCTCAAAAGAGTTAGAAGAAAAATGGGGAAAGGAAATGAAAATGTTGCAGAAGAATTTGGAAAAGGAAACACATAAATTATCTAAAGAAACATATAAGTCCTTATGAAATAGATTTGACAAAATGGAAAAAGAAAACAACTCCTTGAAAAATAAAATGTGTGAAATGGAAACAAGTCCATTGAAAAGAACAACTCATTTAAAAATTCAATTGGCAAAACACAAAAGAAGCTTAAAAAGGTAACTGAAGATAATAATTTACTAAAAATTAGAATTGAATAAATGGGAATGAATGACTCAATAAGACATCAAGAAACAGTCAACCAAAACCAAAAAAGTGGAAAAATAGGAGAAAATGTAAAATACTTCATTGGAAAAATAACTGACCTGGAAAATAGATCCAGAAGACACAAAAATTATTCATCATGAAAACCATGATGAAAAAAGAGCCTGGAAATCATCTTTCAGAAAATCATCAAGGAAAACTTCCCAGATGTCTTAGGACCAGAGGGTAAAATAGCCATTGAAAGAAGTCACCAATCTCCTCTTGAAAGAGACCCCAAAATGAAATCTCTAAGGAATATTATAACTAAATTTTACATTTATTTGATCAAGGAAAATACATTGCAAGCAGCTAGCAAAAAAAAAAAAATCAAATATGAAAATATCAAGGAGCCAAAATCAGGATATCCCAAGACCTAATGTTTTCCACATTAAAGGATGGGAGAGCCTGGAATCTGATACTCTGAAGGAATTTGGATTGCAGCCAAGAATCAATTATCCAGCAAAATTGATCATTATCTTTCAGGGAAGAAGATAGACATTCAATCATACAGGTAAATTTCATTTATTTCTTATAAAAAGACCAGAGCTGAACAGAAAATTTGATCTCCAAACACAGAAGTCAAGAGAAGAATAAAAAGGTAAAAAATAAAGAACTCTTGAGAACTATATTTCTGTTATGGGTATATTTAGAGGGTGCAGATATAATTTGATCTTATTATAATAATATAAAAAAAACTATAAGTGGAAAGAGGATTGTAATGGAAGAAGAGAAAAATGGAGGTAAAATGAGGAAGCAAAGACCTCTTATAATTGAGGGAAAGAAGGGAGGAGGATGAACATTGTGCTAATCTTACTTTAATCAGATTTGGCTGAAAGAGAGAATATCAGATATATTTGGCTTCACAATGAAACTTTTCTCACCTTATTGGGAAGTGGGAGGGAAAAGGGGAAAGGAACAGGGGAGGCTAATAGATGGAAAAACAGAAGTAAGAAAGGGGGAGGGGTTGCAAAGGGGAAGAACTGTTTGAAGAAGGTGATGGTCAGAAGCAAAATACTTGGCAGGAGGGAAAGTGGGAAAGGAAAGAGAAAAACATAACTTGGGGAAAATAAGATGGTGGGAAATACAGAATTAGTCATTTTAACTGTGACTGTGTGAATGGAATGAAGTCTCCCATAACATGGAAGTGGATATCAGACTGGATTGAAAGCCAGAATCCTACAATAAGTTACTTACAAGAAGCATACTTAAAGCAGAGTAATACATAGCAGAGTAAAAGTAAAAGGCTGGAGCAGAATCTATTATGTTTCAGGTGAAGTTAAAAAAAAAAAGGAGGGGGTAGCAATCCTAATTTCAGATCAAGGAAAGCAAAAATAAATCTAATTAAAAGAAATAAGGAAAAAATATATCTTGCTAAAGGATACCATAGATAATAAAGTAATATCAATTTTAAACATATATGCATCTACTGGTATAGCATCCAAATTCCTAGAGAAGAAGTTAAAAGAGCTGCAAGAAGAAATAGATAGTAAAACTATACTACTGGGGGACTTCAACCTTGCTCTCTCAGAACTAGATAAATTGAACCACAAAATAAATAAGAAGTTAAGCAGATAAATAGAATTTTAGGAAAGTTAGGTATCATAGATCTTTGGAGAAAATTGAATGGAGATAGAAAGGAGTATACTTTTTTTTTTTCCTCAATGGCTTGTGGCACCTACAGAAAAATTGACCATATATTAAGACATAAAAACCTCAAAATCTAATGTAAAAAGGCAGAAATAGTTAATGCAACCTTTTTAGATTATGATGCAATTAAGAATCACATGTAATAAAGAATCTGGGAAAAATAGACCAAAAATTAATTGGAAACTAAATAATTCGATCCTAAAGAATCATAAAATTTGTTGTAAAACAACAAATCATAAACACAATTGATAAATTCATCCAAGAGAAGAACAATAATAAGACAACATATCAAAATTTAAGGGATGCAGCCAAAGCAGTTCATAGGGGAACTTTTATATCTCTAGATGTTTACTTGAATACCATAAAGAAAGAGAAGGCTAATAAATAAGACTGCAACTAAAAAGTTAGAAAAAGAACAAACTGAAAATTCTCAAATATCAAATTTGAAATCCTGAAAATAAAAGAGGAGATTAACAAAATTGAATGTAAAATCTATTGAAATAATAAAAAAGTAAGACCTGGTTTTATGAAAAAACCAACAGAACAGATAATGCTTTAGTTAATTTGATCTGAAAAAGGAAATAAGAAATCAAATTGTTTGTATCAAAAATGAAAATGGTGAATTTTCCACCAGTGAAGAGGAAATTGGAACAACAATTAGGAGGACGTTTTACCCATCTATATGCCAATAAAATGATAATCTAAGTGAAATAGATGAATATTTACAAAATTGAAATTGTTCAGATTGTTCAGATTGACAGAGGAGGAAAAAATTACTTAAATACTCCCATTTTAGAAAAAGAAATTGAACAAGAGGATAAAGGGTGGGAAATAAAATTAGCAATAATAATTGTAAAAAAATTTCAAAACAAGTTTCTCTGATAAAGCCTCATTTTTCTTTTTTATTCTTTTTTCTCTTTCTTTTCTTTCCTTTTCCTTCCTTCCTTCCTTTTTTTTTTTTTTTTTTTTTTTGGCTGAGGCAATTAGTATTAAGTGACTTGCCTACGGTCATATAACTAGGAAGTGTTAAGTGTCTGAGACCAGATTTGAACTCAGGTCCTCTTGATTTCAGGGCTGGATCTCTATCCACAGAGACACCTAGCTGTCCCTAGACCTCATTTTTCAAACATAGAAAGAACTGTGTCAAATTAATAAAAAATTATAGCCAAGCCCCAATTGAAAAATGATCCAAAGATATAATCTGTGCCCAATGGACTATAAATCCATGCATATCCTTTTGATCTAACAGCACCACTACTAGGCAGGAATACCAAGAGATTCAGGAAAAAAAAGGAAAATGACCAATATGTTTAAAAATATTCACAGCAGCTCTTTTCTCAGGGCAAAAAAGTTGGAAATTGAGGGGATGGACGTCAATTGGGAAATGGTTCAATATAGTATTTGTGTTTGTGAGGGGAAATTATTGCTCTATGAGAAATTATAAGCAGGTTTCTCTCAGACAAACAACAATAATAACCAAACATCTAGAAAGTCTTTTATAAACTCAAGCAAAGAGAAATGTAGTTTATACAAAGTAATAGCAATATTCAAGGATGGCCAGCTGTAAATGACTTTACTATTCTCAATTGTACAATCATCCACATCTACTCTGAAGGACTATGATGAAAAAATAGTATCCATACCCAGAAAAGGAACTGATTGTCTCTGAATACAGATTAAAGAATTCTCTTTCTCTCTCTTTCTCTCTTTCTCTCTCTCTCTTTCAATCTCTATCTCTCTCTTTCAATCTCTCTCTCTCTCTTTCAATCTCTCTCTCTCTTTCAATCTCTCTCTCTCTCTCTCTCTCTCTCTCTCTCTCTCTCTCTCTCTCTCTCTCTCTCTCTCTTTCTCCGTTTCTCTCTTTGGTCCTCCTGAATTCAATGTTGATACTCTATCCACTGCACCACCCCTAAAGTTAATTTTTCTTAAGGGTTTTTATTTTCATTAGGGTTAAAGATCTGTAAATGTTACAGCAATCTCGTATTTGATAAACCCCAAATTCCAGCTTCTGGGATAAGAACTCACTACATCATAAAAATAATATATAAGAAACTCATCATAGACTTACATATCACACCCCATACCAAAATAAGGCCAAAATGGATACATGATTTAAAGATAAAAGGGTTAGGAGAGAAAGGGATAATTTATTAATCAGTTCTTTGGAGAAGGGAGGAATTTATGACCAAACAAGAACTAGAGAACATTATGAAAGGCAAAATGGACAACTTTGATTATGTTAAAAAATTTTAAGTTAATTTTTTTTTCACAAACAATAGAAACAAGATTAAAAGGGAAGTACAATGGTGAGAAACAATTTTTACAGCCAGTATTTCTGATAAAGGTCTCATTTCTAAAATAAATGAAGAACTGCCAACATTTGTAAGAATACAAGCCATTCCCTAAGGATAAATGGTCAAAGGATATGACCAGACAATTTTCAGATGACAAAATTAAAGCCATCTATAATCATATGAAAAAAATACTCTAAATCACTACTGTTTATAAAAATACCAATTAAAATAACTCTTAAGTGCCATGTCATACCTCTCAGATTAGTAAACTGACATCACAAGATAATGATAAATATTGGAGGGCATTTGGGAAAACTGATACATTAATGCATTGTTGGTGGAATTGTTAAATGATCCAACCATTCTGGAGAAAAATATAGAACTATGTCTATAGGACTATTAAATAGTGCATACCCTTTGACCCAGCAGTGCCACTAGTGGGAATGTATCCCAAGAAATCATAAAAAAGGAAAAAGGATTCACGTGGGCAAAAATGTTTGCAGCAACTCTTTATGTTAGCAAATAATGAATAAAGGTTCATCAGTTGGGGAATGTTTGAACATGCTATGGTATATGAAGGTAGTGGAATATTATTGTTGTATAAAAATGATGAGCAAGCTTATTTTAGTATGGCCTGGAAAGATTTATATATATGACCTGATGCTGAGTGAAACAAGCAAAATCAGGAATATATTGTACATAATAACAGCAATAATAATAAATCAACTATGAAGGACTTGGTTCTTCTCAGTGGTTCAGTAAGTCAAGCAATCCCAATAGACTTTGAATAGAAAATGCCATCTATAACCAAAATAGGAATTGTGGAATGTAAATCAACACATGCTATGTTCATTTTGTTTTTCTGTTTTTGTTTTTTTATTTCTCCCAAAGTTTTTCCTTTTTTTCTGATTTTTCTCTCCCAATATGATATATAAAGCAATGTTTATTAAATTCAAATAAATTTAAACAAGAAAAAAAAATCATTAAGTTAGTAGAAAGTCTAGGAGAGAGTCAAATAAGATGAGGGAGCAGTGTGGAGCTGATATTGATTTTTTGCTATGTTTTGATACCTTAAAGGAGAAAGTAATGGCATGAAGATTCACCTTTAAATGATAATCATGAATTGATAGGATTATCCAAAATATTGAACCATACTTACTATACTCATTTAAAAACTATAAATTGTATCCTTCCAAAGAACAAATTACCTATAAATTGATTTTTTCTTTTGTTGGATTTTTATTTTTATTTATTTATTAAAAAATTTTTATTAATTTTTATAATTATAACATTTTCTTTGACAGTACATATGCACAGTATTTTTTTTTACAACATTATCCCTTGTACTTCCTTCTGTTCCGAGTTTTTCCCCTCCTTCCCTCCACCCCCTCCCCTAGATGGCAGGCATTCCCATACATATTAAATATCTTATAGTATATCCTAGGTACAATATATATGTGCAGAACCGAATTTTGTTGTTGTTGCAAAGGAATGATTGTATTCGGAAGGTAAAAATAATCTGGGAAGAGAAACAAAACCAAACCAAAGGAAAAAAACCAAAACAAACAAACAAAAAAAAAACAATGCTCACAGTTTACACTCATTTCCCAGTGTTCCTTTTCTGGATGTAGCTGATTCTATCCATTATTGATCAAATTGGAATTAGATTAGCTCTTCCCTATGTTGAAGATATCCATTTCCATCAGAACACATCCTTATACAGTATCATTGTTGAAGTATATAATGATCCCCTAGTTCTGCTCGTTTCACTCAGCATCAGTTGATGTAAGTCTCTCCAAGCCTCTCTGTATTCCTCCTGTTGGTCATTTCTTACAGAACAATAATATTCCATAACATTCATACACCATAATTTACCTAACCATTCTCCAATTGATGGACATCCATTCATTTTCCAGTTTCTAGCCACTATGAAAAGGGCTGCCACAAATATTTTGGCACATACAGATCCCTTTCCCTTTTTTAGTATTTCCTTGGGATATAAGCCCAGTAGTAGTATGGCTGGGTCAAAGGGTATGCACATTTTGATAACTTTTTGGGCATAATTCCAGATTGCTCTCCAGAATGGTTGGATTCTTTCACAACTCCACCAACAATGCATCAGTGTCCCAGGTTTCCCACAGCCTCTCCAACATTCAACATTATTTGTTCCTGTCATCTTATCCAATCTGACAGGTATGTAGTGGTATCTCAGAGTTGTCTTAATTTGCATTTCTCTGATCAATAGTGATTTTGAACACTCTTTCATATGAGTGGAAATAGTTTTAATTTCATCATCTGAAAATTGTCTGTTCATATCCTTTGACTATTTATGGCTTGATTTCTTATAAATTAAAGTTAATTCTCTGTATATTTTGGAGATGAGGCCTTTATCAGAACTTTTAACTGTAAAAATGTTTTCCCAATTTGTTACTTCCCTTCTAATCTTGTTTGCATTAGTTTTGTTTGTGCAGAAACTTTTTTAATTTGGTGTAATCAAAATGTTCTATTTTGTGATCAATAATGGTCTCTAGTTCTTCCTTGGACACAAACTCCTTCCTCCTCCACAAGTCTGAGAGGTAAATCATTCCATATTCCTCCAATTTATTTATGATTTCATTCTTTATGCCTAAATCATGGACCCATTTTGATCTTAGTATGTGGTGTTAAATGCGGGTCCATGCCTAGTTTCTGCCATACTAATTTCCAGTTTTCCCAGCAGTTTTTGTCAAATATTGAATTCTTATCCCAAAAGTTGGGATCTTTGGGTTTGTCAAACACTAGATTGCTATTTTTATTCACTATCTTGCCCTGTGAACCTAACCTATGCCACTGATCTATTTTTTAGCCAATACCAAATGGTTTTGGTGACTGTTGCTTTATAATATAGTTCTAGATCAGGTACAGCTAGACCACCTTCATTTAATTTTTTTTTTCATTACTTCCCTTGAAATTCTCGACCTTTTGTTGTTCCATATGAATTCTGTTTCTATTTTTTCTAGGTCATTAAAATAGTTTCTTGAGAGTCTGATTGGTATAGCACTAAATAAATAGATTAGTTTAGGGAGAATTGTCATCTTAATTATATTCGCTCAGCCTATCCAAGAGCACTGAATGTCTTTCCAATTGTTTAAATCTGACTTTATTTTTGTGGCAAGTGTTTTGTAGTTTTGCTCATATAATTCCTGACTTTCCTTTGGTAGATATATTCCCAAATATTTTATACTGTCATCCATTATTTTGAATGGAATTTCTCTTTGTATTCCTTGCTCTTGGATTGTGTTGGTAATGTATAAAAATGCTGAGGATTTATGTGGATTTATTTTGTATCCTGCAACTTTGCTAAAATTCTAAATTATTTCTAATAGCTTTTTAGCAGAGTCTTTGAGGTTCTCTAAGTATACCATCATGTCATCTGCAAAGAGTGATAGTTTGATTTCCTCATTTCCTACTCTAATTCCTTGAATCTCTTTCTTGGCTCTTATTGCCGAGCTTGGTGTTTCTAGTACTATATTGAATAGTAATGGTGATAGTGGGCAACCTTGTTTCACTCCAGATCCTACAGGGAAAGGTTCTAGTTTATCGCCATTACATATGATGTTTACTGACAGTTTTAAATATATGCTCGTTATTATTTTAAGCAATAGTCCATTTATTCCTATACTCTCAAGCGTTTTTAGTAGGAATCGATGTTGGATTTTATCAAATGCTTTTTCTGCATCTATTGAGATGATCATATGGCTTTTATTAATTTGATTATTAATATGGTCAATTATACTAATAGTTTTCCTAATATTAAACCAGCCCTGCATTCCTGGTATAAATCCCACTTGGTCATAGTGTATTATCCTGGGGATGATTTTCTGGAGTCTTTTTGCTAATATTTTATTTAAGATTTTAGCATCAATATTCATTAAGGAGATTGGTTTATAGTTTTCTTTCTCAGTTTTTGATCTACCTAGTTTAGGTATCAGTACCATGTCTGTGTCATAAAAGGAATTTGGTAGGACTCCTTCAATCCCTATTTTTTCAAATAGTTTATATAGCTTTGGAGTTGTTTGTCCTTTAAATGTTTGGTAGAATTCACCTGTAAATCCATCTGTTCCTGGGGATTTTTTCTTAGAAAGTTGGTTAATAGCTTGTTCTATTTCTTTTTCTGAGATGGGACTATTTAGACTACTTACTTCTTCCTCTGTTAATCTGGGCAAGCTATATTTTTGAAGGTATTCTTCCATTTCATTTAAGTTATCGAATTTATTGGCATAAAGTTTTGCAAAATAGCTCCTAACTATTGTTCTAATTTCCTCTTCATTGGTGGTGATTTCTCCCTTTTCATTTTTAAGACTAACAATTTGCTGATCCTCTTTCCTTTTTTTAATCAGGTTTACTAAGGGTTTGTCTATTTTGTTGGTTTTTTTCATAGAACCAACTCTTATTTTTATTAATTAATTCAATATTTTTTTTACTTTCAAGTTTATTAATCTCACCTTTTGTTTTTTGAATTTCAAGTTCTGTGTTTGTCTGGGGTTTTTTAATTTGTTCCTTTTCTAGCAATTTTAGTTGTAAGCCCAATTCGTTGGCCCTCTCTTTCTCTATTTTATGCAAGTAGGCCTGTAGAGATATAAAACTTTCCCTTATTACTGCTTTGGCTGTATCCCATACATTTTGGTATGATGTCTCATTATTGTCATTTTCTTGGGTGAAGTTATTAATTATGTCTATGATTTGCTGTTTTACACAATCATTCTTTAGTATAAGATTATTTAGTTTTTGGTCTATTTTCCCCTGGCTTTTTAATTAAATGTAATTTTGATTGCATTGTGGTCTGAAAAGGATGCATTTACTATTTCTGCCTTACTGCATTTGATTTTGAGGTCTTTATGTCCTAGGATATGATCAATTTTTGTATAGGTTTCATGAACTGCTGAGAAGAAAGTATACTCCTTTCTGTCTCCATTTAGCTTTTGCCAAAGATCTATCATATCAAACTTTTCTAGTATTCTATTTTCCTCTCTGACTTCTTTCTTATTTATTTTGTGATTTGATTTATCTAATTCTGAGAGTGCAAGGTTGAGATCTCCTACTATTATAGTTTTGCAGCTCTCTTAATTTCTCTTTTAAGAATTTAGATGCTGCATCATTTGGTGGGTATATGTTTCATATTGATACTGCTTCATTATTGATGCTACCCTTTAGCAGGATATAATGCCCTTCCTTATCTCTTTTAATTAGATCAGTTTTTGTTTTTGCTTGATCTGAGATGAGGATGGCTACCCCGGCTTTTTTGGCTTTGCCTGAAGCATAGTAGATTCTGCTCCATCCTTTTACTTTTAGTTTGAATGTATCACCCTGTTTCAGGTGTGTTTCCTGTAAACAACATTTAGTAGGATTCTGACTTTTAATCCAGTCTGCTAACTGCTTCCTCTTTATGAGGGAGTTTACCCCATTCACATTTATGGTTAGAATGACTAATTCTATATTGCTTGCCATCCTGTTAACCCCTGCTTATGCTTTTCTCCTTTCCTTCCCTCTTATCTCCCTACTCCGTATTAAACTTGTGAACACCATTTGCTTTTCACAGCCCTCCCTTTTTAGTATCACTCCCCCACCTTAAATTCCTCTTCCTATTTTACCCCTTTTCCTCACAATTTCTTTATTCCCTTCCCTTTAGCTTACTCCTTCCCTCTCACTTTTCAATGAAGTGGAAGATGCTTCACCATAAATCGAATATGTATATTGATACACACTATGTTCATCTCCCTCCTTTCTTTTTCTCAGATATAATAGGTTACCTTTGCCTCTTCATGAGATGTAGTACCACCACTTTACACTTTTTTATGATATTCCACCTCTAGTTTCTAGGACAAATCATACATATGTTCTTTACATATTTTTATGGTAGAAGTATAGTTCTCAAGATTTCTTTTTACCTTTTTAGAAATCTCTTGACTTCTGTATTTGAAGATTAAACATTTTGTGTAGATCTGGTTTTTTCATCAAGAATAGATGGAATTCATTTATTTTGTTAAATGTCCATCTTCTTCCTTGGAAAACCATGCTCATTTTTGCTGGGTAAGTTAATTTTGGCTGCATACCAAGTTCCTTAGCCTTTCGGAATATCATGTTCCAGGCCCTTTGTTCTTTTAATGTGGATGATGCTAAATCCTGGGTTATCCTTATTGTGGCTCCTCCATATCTGAATTGCTTTTTTTCTAGCAGCTTCCAATATTTTTTCCTTTGTTTGATGGTTCTTGAACTTGGCCACTATATTTCTTGGCGTTTTGATTTTAGCGTCCCTTTCAGTAGGTGATTGATGAATTTTTTCAATGTCTATTTTACCCTCTGTTTCCAAAACATCTGGGCAGTTCTCTTTGATAATTTCCTGGAAAATAGTGTCCAAGCCCTTTTTTCCCTCACATTTTTCAGGGAGTCCGATTATTCTCAAATTGTCTCTCCTGGATCTGTTTTCCAGCTCTGTTGTCTGTCTAATAAGATACTTGACATTCTTTTCAATTGTTTCATTTCTCTGGTTTTGCTTGACTACTTCTTGGTTTCTCCTTGATTCATTCATTTCTACCTGTTCGAGTCTAATTTTCAATGATGTATTTTCTTCACTCACTTTTTAAATATCTTTTTGTAATTGTCCAATTGTGTTTTTAAGTGAGTTTTTTTCTTCTATGGAATTTTTTCCCATTTTATTTTTTAGAGAGCTGTTTTCTTTTTTCCACCTCACTAATTGTATTTCTTAATGATTTGTTTTCTTTATCCACTCTGTCTTTAAATGTGTGGAATGATTTCTCCAGGCTCTCTTGCCAAGCTTCCCTTTCCTTTTCCCATCTCTCTTCTAGCTCTCTTGTGAGAGCCTTTTTGATTTCCTCTATGAGATTCTTTTGTGTTGAGGAGCAGATCATATTCCCCTTAGGGGATTCCTCTGGGGCCAGTCTGTTTTTAGTCTCCTCAGTATTTGAAGTCTGCTCTCTCTCCATACAGAAGCTGTCAATGGTTAGAGCCCTTTTGAATTTTTTGTTTATTTTGTCAGAGTGGGATCGAAGAAAACAAATTAACAAGAAAAACAATTGGTCTGTTTTGGGGGGGATTGGGCTGGATGGTGTTAATGGGCTTCCTCTACAGACTTGGGGGGGAGGGCAGCAGAGAGTCACTAACAGGACAGAGATGGTTTGGCTGTGTCTGTGCTCTGAGGTTCTGAGAACACGCTGAGTCACTCCATGTGGGGGTTGGGGGTGGCAGGGTTCAGCGAGATGCTAGCTTTCTGGGGTTTTATTCTTCACCTCAGGTGTTTACACCCCCTCTGCTGCTCCTGGCTTGCTGCCAAGATGGAATAGCCACACTGGGGTAAAAATCTTTTTACAGAAATGGCAGAGATCGTACTCCTCCATCTTCTGGTCTGAGCTATGTGAGCTGTCTGTCTTGCTCTGGCTTGCCTGCCCTCAATCTGCGCCCAGTCTGTTTGTCTCTCCACCAAGCAAACACAGACCTTCTCTGGAGAATTTCAAGGATGTCATCTGTTGGTGATTATTTGTGGGTTTCTTTTCTGGTCAAGCATTAATTCTGAGGCTTGTCAAGAAGTAAGTCCTGAGAGAAAACACGGAGCTCAAGCAGCTGTCTGCCTCCATGCTGCCATCTTGGCTAGAAGTCCTTTAGTTGGATTTTTAAAGAAAAAAAAAAAAAAAATATTCCTTGGCAACTCACTTTATCCAATGTCACTCTTTTCTTCTCTTTTTATCTCTTTCCCATTAATCTACATACCTTCTTCTACTGCCATAAATCCATACATGTGTATACATTTGTGTGTTTATATGTATATAATGTGTTGTTCTGTATTGAGCACATCCCCAATATGAATAAATTTTCAGAACTAGTAGTCCTCTTTTCTCTTCTAAATGCCTCTTTGTTGGTTCTACCTATGTACCTCATTCATATAGCAAAATTATTATTTTTAGTTTTCCTAAACTTTTTCTTTTAAGAGTCAGATCATACTCTGTTTCAATCTTTTTTTTTTTTTTTAAGATACCAAGTAATGATTTCAAATTTAACTTATGGTGTACATTTCCATGTGTCAAACAAAAACAATTTGTCCTTGTTATGTCCCTTGAAAATAATCTCTGATGTTGGTTCTTATATGTTAAATTTTCTATTAAGTTCAGGTTTGCTTGAGACAAAGTCCTGAAAAACTGCATGTTCATTGAATGTCTATTTTTTTTTTTTTTGGTACAATACTGTAGTTAGTTTTACTAAATATGATATTTTTTGGCAACAGGCCTTACTCATTTGATTACTGCTTTATATTATTCCATGACCTGTAGTTTGTTTTTTTTTTGTTTGTTTGTTTTTGTTTTTGTTTTTTGGCTGCTGATAAATCCTGTATAATTCCAATTGTAGTTCCAGCAATTTGAATTGTTTTTTGTTTGTTTGTTGCTTGGAGAATGTTTTCTTTGATCTGAGGATTTTGACATTTGGCAATAAAATTCCTATATGTTTTCCACAAGGGATCTCTTTGAAGTGGTGATTTTTTTTTCTATTTCTACTTTGTCTTCTGTGTTCTATCACTCCAGCATAATTTTCTCTAATTATTTCTTGCATTATTGTATCAACTTTATTTTTATTTTGGTCCAACTTTCAGGGTGTCCAATTATTTTCATATTTTTTCTTCTCAACATATTCTCTAAATCTGTCCTTTTCTTTATAAGATGTTTCAGTGTCTCATATTTTTTTCATTCTTTACATTTTGTTTTCATAATTTTGGGTCTTTTATAATTTCACTGGCTTCTCCTTGCCCAATTTTAATTTTCAAAGAATTGTTATCTTCTTTAAGATTATCTCTTTTCATAGTTGGCACCTTTTTTTTTCTAATAGGTTTTGTTGGATGATTTTTTTTTAATGAATTCTTTCTGGGTAGGTAGCCATTTAACATTACTCTTTGGCATAGAAGAGGCTTTAAAAAAAATTCATTGTCCTCTGAAAATAAACCTTGGTCTTCCTTATTTCCATAGCAAAATTTTATGATTGGCTTCTTTCTTCTTTGCCTCTTCTTTTTTAATATTAAAAACTATTAGTGTAAATACTTCTAATCCTGACCTTCACTTCAGCTGTACCCTCTGACCTGGAACCATAAACCAAAAGCTCTATCTTATAGCTGGTGCCAACAGCCAGCAACATCTATACCCTGTTGCTTCTCACTCACAAGATATGCTGATTCCTTCTTGCTCAAACCTGTGTCTATGCAGTAGGGGCTTAACACTCCTAATCAACAGAGGGTCCCTCAATTTTCCTGAATCCAAACCCCTGACATCCTGTGCCTGGGATGTGAAAGCTTCTGTGGTTCCAATTTAGGATCCCCAGAACCTGCTGTTTTTGTAGAGCTAGCCTGATGGTGTTTACCTTTCACATAAGTTAAACCCTGGACCTTAGGTCTTTCTTTGGGTCTCTCTGATTGTCCCAGGAGAACCCTTGTTCTGCCTCAAGTCTTATTTATTTTTAACAAGTCTATGTTCACCCTAAGGTGCAATTTTGTTTTGTTTCTGAAGGATATCTTGAAAGCTTGGAATTTTCTGACTTATTCTTCCATCTTCTTAGAATATTTCCCCTGAAATGCTAATAAATTCAAGCAAAAAGTGTTGGAAGTTATACTGAGAGATATGTTACTAGATGGAAATTTTAAATAAAACATAATAAAATAAAGAATTGAGGTCCAACTCAATTTAAAAAATGATTGTGAAATTCTGTTTTAATATTGGTATTACATGTCACAACATAGTGCTAGATGCTGGCCAAAGTGCTGAAAAAGTTAGTTCTGCAGGAGTTCCCAGTAGGGAAATTACACTACCTTATTATGCAGTCACACTTGTTACAACTAAGGGCTTTTTAATTAAGCCTATGATTCTATCACTTCTCTCATAGCCTCCTATTTGTATTTAAATTGAAGACAACATCACCTCTATGGGTTGTAAGTTATGAGTTGTGACTTATGATTGCTACTGGGTATGAATGTATTTTTCATAGGTATCTATGGAATTTGTATGTTAGTTCTGGTTAAAAGAAATTCAGGATAGGCCATGAGCTAGTTTAACCTCTGGCAGATAATTGACTTGTGAGGTGAATTGGTTCACAAATTAGTGCATTACAAGAGTAATACACCCCGCTAAATTCTAATTTATATATAAAATTAGATCTAGAATAAGAGATAAAGAAAAAATATCATATCTAGTTTGAGGTAAGATGAGTATATTTTAGTGTTAAATCATTATATTGTAGTAAAAAGACTTAACTTTAGCTATTTTACCTATTTCTGGCTCAGATTAATGGTTTTGCATATATGGCTGCTCAGATCTTGTAGACAATGTAAACAAAGACAGAAAACTAATCTAGTTTCTATATTCTTTTCTCCATCATAATTAAATCAACATGAAATTCCCTAGAACCTGAATGATGCTAAACCTTATGATCAATAAGGGTGTCCTCTTCTTGTTTACTCTAACCTACAAAAATCTTGATTCTTCTTTCCTCAATGTAGGGTTTTTAATGGCCCTTTTTTGATATTTATGAACATCCATGTACTTGACTCTAATTGTGTATGTAATCTGAAAAAGTTTCTTTGGAGAACAAACTCTAGATTTGACCATACAAAACAAAACAATTTGTGTTGGGTGTCTGAAAGAGTTTTGTGTGTGTGTGTGTGTGTGTGTGTGTGTGTGTGTATGTGTGTGTGTGTGTTTAATTGAATGAGCAGAGGTTTAATAAGGTTATTGGAGAATATACTTAAAGATTTTGATTCTTTCAGCAGTTTCAAATATTATTCAAAATTTAAAATATTGTCTTTTCATTTAACATTTTTTATCATCTGGCACTCTACTTCTTTAAATTGTCAAATAATGTCATGAATAGAATGTTTTATATTGTATGGTAGGTGATACTTGGAGAATATATTTGAAAAATATGAAAAAAAATAATACGGTAGAAGATGTCATAGAAGACATCATAAAGTGCTTAGTATTTTTGTCAGAGAAAATATCCATACTGATAAAATAACACATATTTCTAAATATCAAAAGTCACTAAGTTTCTCATATTGACCATGTGATAGTTTTGAATAGCATCTCTTATCTGAAGGAATGATACTTCAGTTTGTGAATTCTTTTCTCCATCATAAGTAGGTTACCATAAAATTCCCTAGAACCCAAATGATACTTAACTATTCTATTCAGGGAATAGTGAAGAAAAGTTGGAATGGTGAACCCCATTGGTTTGGGTCATATAGTAGACAAAACCATTTAATCAGCTGAATTTTTCACCATTCAACTTAGGATTTTAGTATTTTGATTATTGAAATCAAAGGTAAATATGAAATATGTCCTATTATGTAAAATTGTTTTTTGGTGCTGATTGTGATTTTTGGATTGTCAAGTTCAGTCTTTCTATGAACATGAAGAATAATCATGAGAAGACTCTATTAATATATTTATAACTTTATCAGGATCTCACTTTGTTTTCAATTCAATTACTCTCTTCTACTTTTCCCTTCCAAATTGAAAGCTAAAATCATAATTTCCCAAAGTAATATTTCCAATTCTTTTACTCATTTATGCATTGGGTACCATCTTCCCTTATGGGGGGAAAACATTTTATAGTCTTATTCAGATTTTTCACCATGCTTAGAAGTCATATTTATTTTACTCATATTTTTTTAAAAAGATTAAGGAACTTGTAGTCTCTCTACTATGCTTTGATGTGTGTTAGGAAGATGTCTTCTGTCTTTCTGTCACTCTCTGTCTCTCTGACTTTTTTTCTGTTTAATTTTTGCACTATTATTATTCTGTTATAAAATGCAATATTTGGAAAATGCACTTACAAGCTAATTAGCTTATTTAAGACAATGGAGAATTATCTTCTGTATCCTTACCATACAATACATTGGTTTATTTGGCCTCATTTGAACTCAGTTCCTCTAAACTTCTCTTTCTTCCTTTCTTTCTCTACTTAATTTATCTGTTTTTCTCTGTCTCTCTTACAAACACGCGCACACACACACACAAATTAATTAATAATTTTTCATGCCTTTAGGAGCATAGAATATGTCTACTTTGTATAACATATCAATACTAGTCATATTTTAAAATTTGCTTATATTATGGCATTAAATTTATTAAATATACTGAATATCTAAAAAATAAGAATGAATCATATTTTATTTATTTATGTTTTATTTAATTGATAGTTATTTTATCATTATTATTATTATTATTATCATTATATTATATTTTACATATTACACATTCTTTATAATTTGCTAAAAGCCAATACTGGCATTAAGAATACACAAAATAAATATGTATCATTTTAAATTAATTGATCAACTTCAATTGTCATGTTTTAAGTTTAGTATTTTAAAATATAATAATAGAGAAAAATAATCTTGAAATATGAAATGCATTTAAATTTAAAATTTAATTTATATTTGACTAAATTGTATATGGGGATTAGATTTGTGATTTCATTAGTGGAATAAAATTCCTATTCAGGAAACATCCTCTAACAAAGCAGATCAACAGCTTCTTTGAAATTTGTATGCTTAAGAATAAAAAATAAAGCCATATAAATCACTAGCATTTCTATATGTTACCAAAAAAGCCCAACAGAAGAGATAGAAAGAAAAATCTCACTTAAAATAGCTGTAAACAATTTAACATATTTGAGAGTCTTCCTACCAAGACAAAGTCAGGAACTATATGAACACAATTACAAAATATCGTTTACATAAAATTAATTCTTAAGAATTGGAAGAATATCCATTGTTCTTGGGTAGGTTAAGCTAATATAATAAAAATAACAATTCTTACTAACTTGATATATTTATTCAGTTCCATACCAATCAAACTGTCAAAAACTTATTTTATCAAGCTAGAAAAATAATAACAAAATTCATCTGGAGTAATAAAAGATCAAGAATATAAATAATATAAATATGGCCTAACCATACAAAATCTAAAACTACATTATAAAGGGGTGCTTATCAACACTTTTTGTACTGGGTAAAAAATAGAGTAATTTATCATTATATTAAGCACACAAGAAAAAACAATGACTATAGTAATCTAATATTTGATAAACGCAAATACTTCAGCTTCTGGAATTAAAAACTCATTATTTGACAAAAATTTCTGGGAAAATTGGAAAATAGTATGGCATAAACTAGTCATCTAACACCCTTTTTCAAGAAAAGGTTAAATATATATTCATGATTTAGACATAAAGGATAATATTATTAAGAAAATTAAAAGAAGCAGGAATAGTCTAGATGTCATATCTTTGGAGAAGAGAGGAATTTATGCTTAAAGAAGAACTGGAAAACATTATAAAATGAAAAATAGATCATTATGATTACATTAAATTAAAAAGATTTTTGCACAGAAAAAGCCAATGCAGCTAGGATGAGAAGCAAAGCAGAAAGCTGGGGGAGAAATTCTTATAAACATTGTCTCTAATAAAGGCCTCATTTCTAAAATATTTAGAAAACTGAGTCAAATGTATAAGAATCAAATCATTCTTCAATTGATAAATGCTCAAAGGATATGAACATAAAATTTTCAGATGAAGAAATTAAAACCATTTCTAATCATATGAAAAAATGCTCTAAATAATTATTGATTAGAGAAATACAAATTAAAACAACTCTGATGTACAATCTCATATCTCTCAGATTGCCTAAGGTGACAGGACTAATAATAAATATGGAAGGGTGTGTGGGAAAACTGGGACATTAATGCATTGGTGGTGGAATTGTAAATTGATCCAACCATTCTGGAAAGCAATTTGGAACTATGTCCAAATGGCCATATAACTGTACATACCTTTTGATCCAGCAATGTCTCCACTGGGTCTGTAACCCAAAGAGGTCATAAAAAAGGGAAAATGATACATGTGCAAAAAATGTTTGTAGCACCTATTTTTTGTGGCAATGAATTAGAAACTGAGGAGATGCTCATCAATTGACTATTAGCTGAATAAATTATGGTATGTGAAGATAATGGAATATTATTCTTTATAACCAATGATGAACAAGATGATTTCAAAAAATCCTTGAAAGCTTTACATGATTTGATGGTGAGTAAAGTAAACTGAGCCAAGAGAACATTGTATATAGTAACAATAACATCATGTAATGATCAACTGTAATGGACTAGAGTCTTCTAAAAAAATGAGACAATTCAAGGCAATTATAATAGAATTGGGATAGAAAATGTCATCCATATTCAGAGAGAGAACTATGGAGACTGAATGTGGATAAAATAACATTTTCATCTTTTTTGTTTGTTTATATTTATTCTTTCTTATTTTTCTCCCTTTTGGTCTGATTTTTCTTTCAAAATTTAACAAATATGGAAATATGTTTAAACTGACTGTACATATTTAACCTATATCAAATTGCTTGCTGTCTTGAGGAGGTGGTAGCTAAAGGAGGGAAAGGGAAAACCTTTGGAACACAAAGGCTTACAAAAATGAATGCTGAAAATCACCTTTGCACGTACTTGGGGAAAATATTATTGAAAATTAAAAAAAAAAAGAAATTTATAAGCTTAGATAGTTGTATAGAGCATTGATTCTTTAAGTAATTTTCTCACAATCATAGCAAGTATCTGAACTTGCTGAACATGACCTCTGTTTTTCTTGATTTTAAGTTTGTTTCTCTCTCCTGTGCCACTCTGTTTCTTATATAATAAGGCAGTTCTCCAAAACTTTGAGGATTATTGAGGATTATGATGCTGTTAGAGCTAATATTTTTGAAGAGGAAAGACAGCATTTGAATCATTACTTCACATCCCTCTGATACAGCTTATCTTAATATTATTTATAAAATATCCCCAAACTTTTAAATTACTAAAGTTAAAATAGCAGTAAAACAAAAACAAAATGAACAAAAACCTAAGCTATTAAAGCTAAAGTTTTCATTTTTGATTTTTCTTAAATCCCTGAAAATTCTAGTTAACTTGAATTATACTTTAAAAGAACAAAGTAAATATCCGAAACAAATAAAGTGTTAAAGTTGTTAAGGGACATTTATTATGCTCTATTTCTACCTCATTATTTTGCAGATGAGAAATTAGTGGTCTTGAGACCTTAGGGAATATGCTAAACACAACTTAGATTGCAACAGAAGAGCCAATATTTTTAACCCATTTATTAAGTCCAAATCCAAACTTTGTCCTATTACATCCGTTTTCTTAATCATCCTCCCAAATTCAATTTTCTTTCTCCCATACTATATTTTTCTAAAATTTTACTAAATTTACTAAATGTAAAACTAAAATTTTACTAAATGTAAAATCATTTGTACCTTCTTCCAGAATGAGATCTAATTTTGAAAATATAATAATGAAAACATGCAAATAATTGTCTTCTTAAGCCTTTACTTTTATTGATTTATTTTCATAAATTTGACCTTGATTCACTGTCATAATACCTTAATACAGCATTGTGAAATGAGAACTAAATACAGTCACTGCCAGATTACAAGTTATTGGAGACCTGGATTGTGGGATCTTAGTATACCTGTTAAATTTTTAGATAGAGGGAAGTTAATGAGAAAGACCATTTTGTATGTATAGGGAAATGAAATCCAACAGAATATATAATATTGTGCAACTTAAATTGATTCTTTAAAATACCCTTCCACTTCTTCAATAACAATAGCAACAACAAAAGCAGTAGCAACCCTAACAAAATAACAGTGAAACATGGTAACAATAAAGTTAAATAGCCTTTATAACATTGCCTCAACATTGCACAGATGATGACCAAAGGCATTATAAAGTTCATTAATTTTACAGGTTCACTTAGCAAGGCCTAGCACTGTCCTAAGTATGTTGGTGCCTCAGGCAGATTGAACTAGTTTAGCTGTCCCCAAACTATTAATTCAGGCTTATGCCTGTTTTGCTAGAGCCTTGGGTAAAAACCTGTTTATTTTACAAATTTTATGATTAATTTAAAGGACAAATTAAAAATTTTGTCTGTATTTAATCTTTTTTGTTGTCCTATAATCAGGATGTTTCACATTTCACATAACAAAATTTTTTTGTGCCCTAATATGTCTATTAGGTGAGAATGTGATTGATGGTTAAGGAATCAATCAATTAAAGGAATAAAATAAGCATGGACAAGCCCTAGATAAAGGATCTGAAGTAATCATTCAGTCAGAGACATAAATTAATATCATTCATCTATTAAATCAAGTTGTGAAGTTGCAAAGTGCTTCAAGCCAGTGGATGATATTCAGATAAAGTTTATTGAGATTATTGAGGAAAATACATTTCTGGACCTTTATATAACACTTGATAATAGTATTTTATTTCTTCCTAACAACCATTCTAGGATATAGATTCTACAACCAATCTGCTTTTACAGATCAGTAAACTGAAACAGAAAGATGTGTTTGAAAACTATAACTCAAACCATTGGTAAACAATAAAATCTGCAATTTTGTTAGTAAGAGATTAACTATGAAATACTAAATAACATGTATTGTGACATTAATTTTTTTTTTCACACAGTGGCCTACATTTAGATTAGAATTACTATGCTAAAGGAGCAAAGCATTTCTGAGTTTTTTTTTTTTTAATTTTTGTGACATCTCCCTAATTAATGATTTGTTATTTTTATTTGACATCCAACCTTTAACTTTTGGTAAGTAGTCTTGTTTTGTGTTAAAATCCACAATAGATTTTGGAAAGGGAAGGCATCAGTTCCTAGGTTATCTATAGAGAATAAACTTCTATATTATTTGGCCACTTTTTTTTTTCCTAGATCTGTCCTATTAGAAATAAAAAGGACAAAATATTTCAAATACAAAGTACGTTTTTTTCATATGACACAATATCTCAAACAATTAATTATCTGAACACATTTAAATTATGAGGAATTATTGTCAATCAAAATTATCATTTTATTAATGCTATATCCTGTTCAGATTCTAGTAGAATTTCATTTTTCCCTATGGAGAAAAACTTTGTGACAGTATAAAGTATGTTTAGTTCAAGCTTAAAGACAAATTTTACCTAAAATGTGAGGTATTATCAGATATTCAGATGGAATCATGATCTCATTAACTGGAAATTCCTCTTCAAAATAAACCAAGATCTAACACCCTATACCAAGATAAGCTTAAAATGAGTTCATGATTCAGACATAAAAGATGAGACTATAAACAAATCAGGAGAGCAAGGGATAGTTTACCTATCAGATCTTTGAAGAAGGAATAACTTTATGGCCAAAGAAAAACTAGAGAACATAACAAAATGCAAAATGGATCATTTTGATTATATTAATAAAATTGTTTTTACACAGACAAAATCAATGCATCCAAGATTAGAAGGGAAGCAGAAAGTCATAAAGAGATTTTTACATCCAGTGTTTCTGTTAAACACTAAAATATTTAAATTTCTAAAATATTTAAAGAACTAAGTTAGATTTATAAAAACATAAGTCATTCCTGAATTGATAAATGCTCAAAGGATATGAAGAGACAATTTTGAGATGAAGAAATTAAAGCCATTATAGTAAAAACAAAACAAAAAAAAAGATTTGTCAGTATTGATTAGATAAATGCAAATGAAGATAATTCTGAAGTACTACTTCACATCTATCATATTGAATAAAATGACAGGAACAGATGATAATAAATGTTGGAAAGGATGGGAGAAAACTGGGACACTAATGCATTGTTGGTGGAGTTGTGAAATGATCCAATCATTCTGAAGAACAAGTTGAAACAATATTTCCATAGAGATATAAAACTGTATATAAACTGTATATATCCTTTTATCCAGCAGTGTCCCTACTGGTTCTGTATCCCAAAGAGATCACAACAGAGGGCAAAGGACCCACATGGGCAAAAATGTTTTAACAGATCTTTTTCTAGTAGCAAGGAATTGAATATTAAGTGGATGTTCATCAATTGGGCAATGGCTGAATAAGTTATGACATATGAATGTTCTTAAGAGAGACCTTGTGAATGTCCTTATATCACTTTTTCTGGCCACTTACGAGCATTTGCCATGTGTGAGTACTCCATAAATCAGCCTTTTTGGCAAGCATCTGTTTGGTAGTTTAGTTTGGGAAAGTATTTCAGTGTCTGACATCTTATCCTGTCAGGTGATCTTCAGAATTTTCCATAGACAACTCAAATGGAAGAGATGAAGCTCACATACTGGCCAGGTTTTGGAGTCATATAACAATGAGCTCTGAGCAACAGTTCTGTAGACTTTCACTTTGGTATTCTATCTAATACTTATCCTCTCTCACATTTTCCTTCAGAGCCTCAAAAACACTGAGCTAGCTTAGTTCTGGCTATGTATGTCAACCTCATTATCAATATGTGCATTTCTGGGAAGTATACTGACAGGGCAAATGAACTTTAAAATTGATTGTATGATTTAGGAGACACTGGCACAGGACTGTTCAGAATGGCATACCCTCATCAGAGAACATGCTGTGCTCTATGAGCAAAACAAAATTGAATTAGCTCGGACAAAATATGAGATGCATAAAGTTAGATTATCCAACACCAAATGTTCATAAGGACTATTTGTGTTCAACAGGTGGAAGGGCATTCCAAGCTCATAATGGTCTGATAATACACAGTCAAACACATGAACTTGACTCTTATATAGTAAGATCATTTTGGTTCTCTTCAAGAATGAAGAACAGCAACAATATGAATTTAATGGAATATTATTATTCTATAAGAAATGATGAACAGACTGATTTCAGAGAAGCCTAGAAAAACTTTCATGAACTGATATTTAGTGAAATGAGTAGAACTCGTGATAATGAAATATGATAGACTTACATTCTTCTCAGCAAAGTGGTGATCCAAGACAATTTTAATATACGTGGAAGGAAAATGCTGTCCAAAACCTGAGAGACATGAAGACTGAATGTGAATTGAAGCATAATATTTTCACCTTTTTGTCTAGTTATTTGCTTGTTTGCTTCTGCTAAAAGAATAATTAATATGAATAATTAATAAAAACTTTTATTAATATAATAAAAATCCCCCCTTTTGGTCTGATTTTTTCTTGCACAACATGACAAATATTGAAATATGCTTAAAAGTATCATGCATGTATAACGTGATTTGTTTGCTGTCTTGTGTAGTGGGGAGGAAATGGAGAGAGGGAGGAAAAATTTGGAACACAAATCTTACAAACATGAATATTAAAATTATCTTCACATGTATTTAGAAAAATAAAATAATACTGAGAAAAAAAAATAAAAAGTTCAGTATATAAAATTGTAATGAAATTACAGATAGATAGACTTGGAGTTAGGAAGACATCTTTCCTGAGTTCAAATCTGGCTTCCAAAATGCACTAGCTTTGTAATTTTTGGCAAGTCACTAAATCCTGTTTATCTTTAATTCTTTAACTATAAAATGAACTGGAGAAGGAGATGATAAACAACTAAAATTATTAATGATATATTTTTAAAGTATTAAAGAAAAAAAATAAAAATATCTATTGTTATGCCTGGATCACTATTAAATGGTAAGGGATAAACATGACTTCAACATGACATAAATTTATTCCTAGGAAATTATTATAAAAATGCATGATTTGTGTGGGTATGGGAGATATATATATATATATGTATATACATATACATATGTATATATATATATATATGTATATATATATATATATATGTATAGGAAGAGGGAAAAGAGACACAGACATACACAAACAGAAAGAGACAGAAAGAGAGAGAGAGAGAGAGAGAGAGAGAGAGAGAGAGAGAGAGAGAGAGAGAAAGAGAGAGAGAGAGAGAGAGAGAGAGAGAGAGAGAGAGAGAGAGAGAGAGAGAGAGAGAGAGAGAGAGAGAGAGAGAGAGAGAGAGAGAGGATATATTTCTCCACAAGAACTATCTAATCCAATGATTTTGTTAAAATTGTAAATTGTTGTTTAGGTGCAGAGTATACAATCATAAATATATTGAAATACATATGCCTTTGTGAATTCATGTATATATGTTTATATACATATATATATTTTTATAGAGTACACAATCATATAAATATATTTCTGTGAATATATATATATATATATATAATGTAAACACACACATATATATGTCTGTATCTACAGATACACATAACACACACACATTTATTTATTAGTTTAAAGAAAAAAATGAGGTTTTGTACTTGGCATTTTTGTAATTAGTTCAATGTTAGTTAAATTGCCAATTCCTTCTTTGATTATTTAAATATTAAGTAAATGAAACATAATGAAATTTTATTTTTTATTTACATTTATTTATTTTAGTTTTCCAGTTTTCTTATATATTATTCTTCTATATGTTTTACGTGATTCCCTTACCCTGACTCCTAGCTGTTCTTAGTGCATGACACTCTATATGTTTACTCAAGCCTTTTTTTTCATTATCTATTTCTTCCAATACTTCCCTATTACATGTGAAAAATTTTAATTGATTTTACGTTTTTGAATTACAAATTCACTACTTTTTTGTACCTTTTCTTTAAATTGAGAAGGCAAACCAATTGACATCAATCTTACATATGATATCATATTAGCCATGTTGCAAAATAAAGCAAAGATGAATATATAAAACCAGAAAAAGAAAGAAAGTAAAAGAAAGTAGAATGCTTCAAACTGCATTGAAAGCTCAGCAGTTATCTCTCTGGAAATGGATAGCATCTTTCATCATGAGTCTTTGGAATCTTGGATCATTGTCTTGCTCAGAGTAACTAAGTTTTTCACAGTTAATCATCATTATAGTATTGCTGTCATTCTATTCAATATTCTCTTGGTTTTGCCCACTACATTTTGAATAATTTATTATAAGTCTTTTAAATTATTCCAAAACCATTCTGTCCATAATCTTGTAAAGCACAATAATATTCCATCATAATCATGTACCACAACTTTTCATCTATTCCCTAATTTATAGGCATCTTTTTTAACTTCTTACTCTCTGCTACTACAAAAAAAAAAAACACTGATATATGTATATATGTACCTTTGTACAGATATATAGATAAGTCCCTTTCTAATGTTTGAAGGTTTTCTTCAGTGAGCTTTTGTACCTCTTTTTCCATTTGGTCAATTTTGTTTTATGTTTCTTTCTTATGGTGTTATTTTCTCTAGTATATTTTCTACCTTATTTTTTTTAACAAACTTTTGTCTTTTCATAATTTTCTTTCACTGTTTTAATTTCTTCATCTTCATTTTTACTTCTACCATTCTTATTTGATTTTGAAAATAATTTGTAGGGATTTCAAAAATTAATCTTTATTGGACTTTTATCTAATTCACAATTTTCTTTAAGACTTTACTTATAGCTGTTTTGACTTCTTTGTCTTTTAAGTTTTTATCTTGATCTTTCCTGTCATCCTAATAGATTTTTATGATCAGGTTCTTATTGTTTTTGCTACTATGTGCTCATCTTTCTACCCTATTTTCTTTAATTTAAACTTTATGTAAAGTCAGGCTTTTTTTTCCTTTCTCAGGTGGAAAATGACACTTTGTCAACCTTGAGATTTTTTTCACACTATTGTTTTCAGAACTAGTTTTGTGGGTTTGGAAATTTGGGATGCTTAACAGGTAATTGTTTTGCAGATAAGTGTGACCAATGTTTTCCCAGTCTACATATTGGCCCTTGCCCTAGAAGGAAATCTACTCCCATAATAATCTTTTTAGGGTTGATGGTCCTTTGGAACAAGAAATAATGGTCTTCATAAAAGTTTTTGATTCCTTGGGATGATAAGTAATACAGTTCTTCAATTTCTCTGTTGCCTTATAAACATAAGTGATACTACTCCCAATTCTTCTTGCCCTAAAGTGTTCCTTTTGCCATTGAAATATGATCCCAAGGTGGATTTGAGTAATGAAGATGTCAAACAGTTCCTTGTCCAATGTCCAGTGCCACCTAGGTCCTTTGTAATGTGAGAAGTTGGAATTCCCTTTACTAATTTTTTTTTTTGCCTGAGAGCCCCTGAAGCATCTTTTTTTTCCCTGTTGTCACCATCTAATCCCACCATTACTTTTTCATCCACATGGGCTCTGGGCCAGTTTTCACTCTTATATCACATCTCTTTCTGACCACCTAAATAATCTTCTGCTAGAGGAACATATTATGCTTACCTTTTAATTTTTCCCTATCTTTCCAGAATTCTATTTAAGGAATTATTTTTTCATTTATTTATTTTTTTGGTGCATTAAAAATGTTTTATTTAAAATATAGATAATAAATGAAATAAAATATATTTAACCACAGTTTTCATTTTTTTATTTTTTAAAATTAATTTTATAATTATAACATTTTTTGACAGTACATATGCATAGGTAATTTTTTACAACATTATCCCTTGCACTCCCTTCTGTTCCAAATTTTCCCCTCCTTCCCTCCACCCTCTCCCCTAGATGGCATGCATTCCCATACATAATAAATGTTATAGTATATCCTAGATACAATATATGTGTGCAGAACTGATTTTTGTTGTTGTGGTGGTTGTGGTTGTTGTTGCTAAGAAAGAAATGGATTCAGAAGGTAAAAATAACCTGGGAAGAAAAACAAAAATGCAAACAGTTTACACTCATTTCCCAGTGTTCCTTCTCTGGGTGTAGCTGATTTTGTCTATCATTGATCAATTGGATCTGAGTTAGATCTTTTCTTTGTTGAAGATATCCACTTCCATCAGAATACAGTTGAGGAATTATTAAAATAATTTTTTGAGAGTAATATTGAAAGAGCTCAACAAATTTTTTTTTTTACTTCACTATCTTGCTTCTGCTCCTAAAAGCCAATTTGTATATTTTTGCTAATTTTTCTTCCATTCTGCCTCTTGACTATCCTTACTTCAGGGCTTTGTTAAGGTCTCATCTTTTGCAGGAAGCTTTCTTAATATAGTCTTCCATCATACCTTCTCTCTAAGGTTATATCCAATCATTTCAATATACATATTTTGGGGAAGTTTTCTCCCTCATTAGAATTTATATTCTTTGAAAGCATGAACTATTTTTCTTTTTTTTTTTACTTTTCTGTTTATCCTCAGCACTTAGAACAGTGCCTGGAACATTATGCAATTAACAACTGATTGACAGAAATATTCATCAATTTTGTTTAATTCAGTCACATATCAAACAGGTGTAAGTGGGTGGGGGATATTGACCATATTAAAATAATATAAGATAATTAAGATAATTTACTCTCTGTAATGAAATTGAATAAAAGGGGGAAAAAGATAGTAACTTCAAATAATATGGGAACTGGACATAACTTGCTGTTTTCATTTACTTTTAAGTCATTTTGGTATTATTGTTCTAAAGTAGCAATCTTTATGTTATTTGTGACAAAAATGAGTATAAACCATGTAGCCAAAGAGGAAAAATGGCTTTTGTAGTTAATTAACTGAAGATAACCATCTTAGCTGTTATTTAGCATAAACACTTCTAAGAAAATTATGTTATATATGTATAAATAAAATTTGTTATTTTATATTAAGATTCTTACATAATAATATAAGCATTTTCATCTACTCTATTAAGAGACTATGTCAGTGATTAATATTTTCTTTAAAACTTTGAGACATTTGTTGAGACTTTTTATATGGAGGTAAAGTAAATCAACACAGTGTACTTAGAAGAGATGGAACTGTCCAAATATATTTTACATGTTTACTATATCTCTCTAAAATTGCACCAAAAGTAAATAAATCTCTTGTATTTGTTATTCACATACCTCCATGCAAATTCTCCAGGAGGCATATTCTATTAATTTAGCAACAATTTTAGGTGAACTGTTTTTTGTTTTGTTTTTTTTTTTTATGGGGAAATATTCTCATAGACAGAAAGTATATATAGAATGCTTTATAGAAGAATAGAAACTGAATAGAGAGAAGAGTGGTAAAGAAAAGAAAAGAAAAATCTAAATTTTTATTGTGTAGCCTAGAGATAGCCCTGGAGCCTCATATTTTTGTAATATTGCATCCCTAATTGCTAAATACTTTAAATGACTAATCTATTTCACATTATTAGTAATTACTCTTTTGTATAACTAATCATAAACATGTATGCCCTAATTACTTTTGCCTTTGAAATTTGCTTATATGTTTCTAATTGAAGACCAAAAAGAGGAATGAATTTTTATCAATGGTTGCAGTTTTCTGAAGGTACATTAGCTTTCTGGAGGTTTTCATAAGAATAATTGTTATAAAACGTTGTTGAATAAAAAAAAAAAAAAGTCAGGAACATTCAGATGGTGTTTATTAGTATCTTACAAAGCAGAAATATTGTAGGATATAGAACTATGAGACTCAATGTCTCATTTCATCCATTCCTTTCATTTTACTGATGAAGAAATTAAGGGCCTCATATCAGACTTAACTTGCCCCTGGCCATAAAGAATGTAAGTGACGGAACTATGATTCAAGTTCAGGAGCTTTAATTCCCAATTCTGTGATTTCTTTTTTCCAGTATCAAGTTTACAGTCTTTTATTCAAGATGTTCTATTTTCTGGCACAATTCTGACATTATTTCATACTATTCTGATTTACATATACAACTTCACAGCAAAATTGGATCATTATTTGCTTTGTGATAACTTCTTGTGATTTGCTATGTTCATAAATTTATTTGTTATTTTCTATGCTTGTAATCCACTCCCTTTCATTCTTGAATGATGGAATTCTACCCCTTCCTCAAGGTCCAACACAAATGTGTTAATTATTCTGTTCATGCATATAATACATATTTCTTAATTATCAACTATGTAAATACTGGGCAAAACTTTAGAAGAGCACAAAGTTTAAATAAACCAGCATCACTGCTTATAATTGAAATATTAAGTGTTGCATGAAGGCTTCCTTAATCCTCAAAGACAATTGTGATGTTTTTCTCATATGAATTATCATGCATTACCAAATGACAGTTTAGATTTAACATAGAATCAATAGGAATGATTTAGAAAACTTTTTTTCTAGACTTTGGTAAAGCATTTCTTAGATCCTGGGAAAAAATGCCTCTGAATTACACCATTAAAATAAGAATTAAAATATTTATAAACATTCACATCATAATATTCTTGTATGAATCAAAAGAGCTAATGGATTTAAAGTGTTCTGTAATTTTTAAAGCATGATAAAACTATCATGGCATTATTTCTTCTTCAAAAAATGTGTTGCGATGTTAAAAATGTTTAAATTTCTCAGAGCAAAATATTCATTACAGGAATCATGATAGTAAATACTTGTTTTTAAACTATCTGAGGGTATTAAAATTTAAAATTTCACCAGGGTATTAATATAATGACATATTTGATTTAATTTTTATTTGACTTCAATAACATTGTAAATTGAAAAAATAAAAGCACAAAATCTGGTAAAATCTATCAACCTTGAAATATTTTTTAAAAATTAACTTAGTGATGAAATGTGGACTTCTTTATAAGGATACCAGATTGGTTTTATTTGTACAGGCTTTTTAAAATTTGATATAATAAAAATTGTCTATTTGACATCTTATATTGCTCTCTATCTCTTGTTGGGTGATAATTTTTTCTCTTACTTAGAGATCTGAGAAGTAAAATATTCCATGGTCCCTGAATTTGCTTATGATTTCACTTTTTTTTATTTCTAAGTCATGTACACACAATCTAAGTCATATACACAGTAGGTATTTTTCCCCAAATTTTTGGATTTTTTATTTTATCAAACACTAGAATACATTATTGTGTTTTATGTTAATGCATCTATTCCACAACTATATTTTGCTAAAGGTACCATAACTAATGAAATAATATCAATATTAAATATATATGCATCAAGTGGAACAGCATCCATATTACTAGAGGAAAAGTTAAGAGAGCTACATGAAGAAATAAACAGCAAAACTATGCTCATGAGGAATCTCAACCTTGCTCTATCAACACTAGATAAATTGAACCATAAATAAATAAGAAAGAAGTAAAGAAGGTAAATAGAATTTTAGAAAAGTTGACTGAATTTTGGAGAAAAATGAATAGGGACAAAAAGAATTGTACTTTTTTTCTTTGTGGTACATGGAATCTATGCAAAAATTGACCATGTATTAGTTCATAAAAATCTTGAAATCAAATGCAGAAAGGCAGAAATAGTAATGCTTCTTTTTCAGATCTTGATAAAATAAGCATTACATGCAATAAAGGGCAAAGGAAAAATAGACCAAAAATTAATTGGAAACTAAATAATCTAATCCTAAAGAATGGGTGGATGGGGGGGCGGAGCCAAGATGGCAGAGAAGATATACGCGACTGTGTAAGCTCCTTTCTTCCCTCACAACCAACTAGATTTAATCAGCCTCAGAAATAGCATTGGACTAATAGAATCCACAAGGACTGGAATCACGACTTACCAGCTGAAGAGAATCTGGAGATTCAACAGGAAAGGTCAGCTCCCAGGGGAGGAAGAAGAGAGGCCAGTGCAGACGGTGGGGTAGTGGCACACTGCGCCCGTCGCGCTGGGGAGGGCTCTGGGATCAGAGAATCCACTGACAAAAAAGAATCTGGCACAGGCTGTTAGCTCTTCTCTGCTTATAAAACAGCAGATCAGAGGAGAAATAGAAGCAACTTTAACATTTAAAACTAGATTGGATCTTCCCTTAACCCAGGGGTGACTCAGCAGATCTCGGCACCGGGACATAGGCAATCCAGGCTTTTACCTCGGGGTAGTTAAGAGATTGAAGAGTGGGCGGGGCAGTAACTCATAGTGCCTGGCTCAGCTGGAGGCGGTGGAAGTCCCAGAGAAGCGGAACCTTTGAACTAGGGACCGCGGTTCCTGGCAGACACTTCCAGTTTGAGCACAGGGGCTTTTCACGTCACCTGCTGCAGACATCCACACCCCATCGGGACGCATAGGCTAGGCTTTGAGTCGCCTTTACTGTTCAGTCTCAACCTCAGGGAAGGCGCTAAAACACAGCGCCCTCAGGGCACAGCAGTGCTGATCACCTCTGGGACACTTCCAGGGAGGGGGTGGGGGACTCTCTCCCAGAGCTCTCTCTTAGCTCAGGCGCAGGGGCCGCTGCATCCATCCAGTCTGGGAGGAATCTGGTAAAGAAATAAATAAATAATTTCCTACCCCAGGGACAGACCCCAAAAGATTTTTTAAGTATGAGCAAGAAGCCCAAAAAAAACATAGATTCCTTCTACACAGAGAAAGAGCGGGTATCCAACCCCCAGGAAGTTAACAGCAGAGACTCAGCAGATAACAACCTAAAGGGGAACGATTCCTGCCCCCCATCACATAACTCTCTCCTTGAAGAGACTATTAAAAAGTTAAGAGAGTTTGAAGAAAAATGGGGAAAGGAAAGGGAAGCTATGATAGAGAATAACAACATCCTGAAATTGGAGTTGGAAAAAATAAAGAATTCACAGGAGATGCAGGGAAACAAAATTAGTGAATTAGAAAAAGTAAAAAAAATCACAGGAAAATAGGATTTCTGAATTGGAGAAGATAAAAAAGTCCAAGAAAATAAGATTTCTGAATTGGAAAAAGAAAATAATTCTCAAAAAAAAATTAGGGAAATGGAAAAAAATTCAATAGAGCAAAATAATTCATTTAAAAACGAAATTGGGCATTCATAAAAAGAACTAAAAACTGTGAAAGAAGAAAATAACTCCTTAAAAGTCAGGATGGAACAAATAGAAATGAATGATTCACAGAGAACCCAAGAATCAGTCAAACAAAACAAAAAAAATGAGAAGTTGGAGAACAACGTCAAATACTTACTGGGAAAATCTATAGACCTGGAAAATAGATCTAGGAGAGATAATCTGCAGATTATTGGACTTCCCGAAAACTATGACCAAAAAAAGAGCCTAGATTCTATTTTACAGGAAATTATCAAAGAGAACTGTCCAGAGATAATAGAAACAGAGGTGAAAGTAGATGTTGAAAGAATTCATCGACTCCTTCTGAAATAGACCCTAAAAAAAGAACACCACGGAATATTGTGGCTAAGCTGCAGAATTACCACACAAAGAAGAAAATCCTGCAAGCAGCTAGAAAAAAAAAACAATTTAAATACCAAGGTGCCACAATAAGGGTCACCCAAGATCTGGCTGCCTCCACATTAAAAGATAGAAGGGCCTGGAACCTGATATTCCGAAAGGCAAAAGGTCAAGGATTGCAACTAAGAATAAACTACCCAGCTAAGTTTAGCATCTTTTTCCATGGAAGAAGATGGTCATTCAATGAAATAGAGGAATTCCATATGTTTCTAAGAAAAAAACCAGACTTAAACAAAAAATTTGATCTACATCCACAAGACTGAAGAGAAACAGAAAAAGGTACACAGAACCCTTGAGAACTATATCTCTGTTGTGGGTATATAGAAAGTACGCATGGATAATTTGATTTTACTGATATAAAAGAAAAAAAAAGGAGAGGGTGTAGTAAGGGAAGGGGGTAGTATCAGAAAAAGGGGAGGGTGTGATAAAAAGAGGGAAACTACATGCTAGGAAGAGGCATAGAAAATACACCATATCAGAGGGAATTTAGAGAGGGGGAGAATCATTGTGTAAATCTTAATCTCATCAGAAGAGGCTCAAAGAGTAACATAATTGTCATATTTGTTTTTCAGAGAATTCTCTTTCACCTCATTAAAAAGACCAAATTAAAAACCCCCAACCAAAATATTAAAACTTGAAATACAAAAATTAAAAGGAGAAATCAATAATCATTGAAAGTAAAAAAACTATTGAATTAATAAATAAAACCACAGAGTTGGTTTTATGAAAAAGCCAATAAAGATAGATTAAACATTTGGTAAATCTGATCAGAAAAAAGAAAGAGGAAAATCAAATTGTTAGTCTTACAAATGAAAAGGGAGCTCTTTCCACCAATGAAGAGGAAATTAGAGAAATAATAAGGAGTTACTTTGCCCAACTTTATGCCAATAAATTTGATAACTTAAGTGAAATGGATGACTTCCTCCAAAAATATAGGCTTCCTAGATTAACAGAGGAGGAAATAAATTGCTTAAATAGTCCCATTTCAGAAAAAGAAATAGAACAAGCTATTAATCAACTCCCCAGGAAAAAAGCCCCTGGACCAGATAGATTTACATGTGAATTCTACCAAACATTTAAAGAACAATCTAGCCCCAATGCTATATAAACTATTTGAAAAAATAGGAGAATGAAGGAGTCCTACCAAACTGCCTTTTATGACACAGACATGGCTACTGATACCTAAACCAGGTCGATCGAAAACTGGAGAAAGAAAATTATAGACCAATTTCCTTATATGAATATTGATGCTAAAATCTTAAACTATCTAATCTATTTATTTAGTGCTATACCAATCAGACTCCCAAGAAACTATTTTAATGACCTAGAAAAAATAACAACAAAATTCATATGGAAGAATAAAAGGTCGAGAATTGCAAGGAAACTAATGAAAAAAAAAGTCAGAGGAAGGTGGTCTAAGTGCACCTGATCTAAAGCTATATTATATAGCAGCAGTCACCAAAACCATTTGGTACTGGCTAAGAAATAGAATGGTAGATCAGTGGAACAGATTAGATACAAAGGACAAAAAAGGGTACATCTATAGCAATCTTTGACAAACCCAAAGATACCAACATTAGGGACAAAAATTCATTATTCGGGTCCATGATTGAGGCATAAAGCATGAGATCATAAATAGATTAGAGGAACAGAGAATAGTCTACCTCTCAGACCTGTGGAGGAGGAAGGAATTTATGACCAGAGGAGAATTAGAGATCATTACTGATCACAAAATAGAAGATTTTGATTACATCAAACTAAAAAGTTTCTGTACAAATAATACTAATGCAAACAAGATTAGAAGGGAAGTAACAAATTGGGAAAATATTTTTAAAAGGAAAGGTTCTGACAAAGGTCTCATTTCCAAAATATATAGAGAACTGACCCTGATTTATAGGAAACCAAACCATTCTCCAATTGATAAATGGTCAAGTGATATGAACAGACAATTCTCAGATGATGAAATTGAAACTATTTCCACTCATATGAAAGAGTGTTCCAAATCACTACTGATCAGAGAAATGCAAATTAAGACAACTCTGAGGTACCACTACACACCTGTCAGATTGGCTAAAATGACAGGAACAAATAATGATGAATGTTGGAGGGGATGTGGGAAAACTGGGACACTGATACATTGTTGGTGGAGTTGTGAAAGAATCCAGCCATTCTGGAGAGCAATTTGGAACTATGCCCAAAAAGTTGTCAAACTGTGCATACCCTTTGACCAGGCATTGCTGTTATTGGGATTATATCCCAAAGAAATACTAAAGAAGGGAAAGGGACCTATATGTGCCAAAATGTTTGTGGCAGCTCTTTTTGTTGTAGCTAGAAACTGGAAGTTGAATGGATGTCCATCAATTGGAGAATGGTTGGGTAAATTGTGGTATATGAAGGTTATGGAATATTATTGCTCTGTAAGAAATGACCAGCAGGAGGAATACAGAGAGGCTTGGAGAGACTTAAATCAACTGTTACTGAGTGAGATGAGCAGAACCAGAAGATCACTATACACTTCAACAACAATACTGTATGAGGATGTATTCTGATGGAAGTGGAAATCTTCAATATAAAGAAGATCCAACTTACTTCCAGTTGATCAATGATGGACAGAAATATCTATACCCAGAGAAGGAACACTGGGAAGCGAATGTAAAGTGTTAGCACTACTGTCTATCTACCCAGGTTACTTATACTTTCGGAAACTAATAATTAATGTGCAACAAGAAAATGGTATTTACACACATATATTGTATCTAGGTTATATTGTAACACATGTAAAATGTATGGGATTACCTGCCATCGGGGGGAGGGAGTGGAGGAAGGGAGGGGATAATTTGGAAAAATGAATAAAAAAATAAAATAAAATAAAATAAAATAAAAGAATGGGTGGATGAAACAACAAATTACAAACACAATTGAGAATTTCATCTAAGAGATGACAATAATGAGACAACATACTAAACTTTGTGGGAGGCAAGCAAAGCAGTTCTTAGGGGAAATTTTATATCTCTATAGATGCTTACTTGAATAAAATAAAAAGAATGAATCAGGTTTATTACTTTAAAAAAAGCTAGAAAAAGAATAAATTTAAAAACCCCACTTAAATACCAAATTTGAAATTCTGAAAATAAAAGGGGAGATTAGTAAAATTGAAAGTAAGAAAACAATTGAACTAATACACAAAACTAAAAGTTGATTTTATGAAAAAAACAACAAAGTAGAAAAATCTTTAGTTAATTTGATTAGAGAAATGAAAAAAGAATCTATTCCACAGCTCCACCACTCAATTTCTTAGTTTTAATGATTACTGATTAATGATTTGGATAAAGTTCAAGATATAGTATTACAAGACCACTTTCCTTCATAATTTTTCACTGATTCCTTTATATTCTTGACCTCTTTCCTTCCAGATGAATTTTGCTGTTATTTTCTAGCTCCATAACATATTTTTGGTAGTTTAGTATGACAGTGAATAATAAATTGATTTAAGCAGAAATAGCATTTTAATATTGTCTTGGTCTACCCATAAGTAATTAATATTTTTCCATTTCTTTAGATTTTACTTTATTTTTGTGAAAAATATATTTTTTTTTATTTTTTATTTATTTTTTATTTTTTTTACCTGTTTTAATTATTTTTATTTTTTTTATTATATATATATATATATATATATATATATTTTATAATATTATTCCTTGTATTCATTTTTCCAAATTACCCCCCCTCCCTCCATTCCCTCCCCCCGACGACAGGCAATACCATACATTTTACATGTGTTACAATATAGTCTAGGTACAATACATGTGTGCGAATATCATTTTCTTGTTGCACAATAAACATTAGAATCCGAAGGTACATGCAACCTGGGCAGACAGATATTAGTGCTAACAATTTTCATTCCCCTCCCAGTGTTTCTTCTCTGGGTATAGCTACCTCTGTCCATCATTGATCAACTGGAAGTGAGTTGGATCTTCTTTATGTTGAAGATTTCCACTTCCATCAGAATACATCCTCATACAGTATTGTTGTTGAAGTGTACAGTGATCTTCTGGTTCTGCTCATTTCACTCAGCATCAGTTGATTTAAGTCTCTCCAGGCCTCTCTATATTCCTCCTGCTGGTCATTTCTTACCGAGCAATAATATTCCATAACCTTCATATACCACAATTTACCCAACCATTCTCCAACTGATGGACATCCATTCATCTTCCAGTTTCTAGCTACAACAAAAAGAGCTGCCACAAACATTTTGGCACATATATGTCTCTTTCTGCTCTTTAGTATTTCTTTGGGATATAATCCCAGTAGTAGCGCTGCTGGGTCAAAGGGTATGCACAGTTTGATAACTTTTTGGGCATAATTCCAGATTGCTCTCCAGAATGGCTGGATTCTTTCACAACTCCACCAGCAATGTATTAGTGTCCCAATTTCCCCACATCCCCTCCAACATTTGTCATTATTTGTTCCTGTCATCTTAGCCAATCTGACAGGTGTGTAGTGGTATCTCAGAGTTGTCTTAATTTGCATTTCTCTGATCAGTAGTGATTTGGAACACTCTTTCATGTGAGTGGATATAGTTTCAATTTCTTCCTCTGAGAATTGTCTGTTTCATATCCTTTGACCATTTATCAATTGGAGAATGGTTCGGTTTCTTATAAATTATGGCCAGTTCTCTATATATTTTGGAAATGAGACCTTTGTCAGAACCTTTGTTTTTAAAATATTTTCCCAATTTGTTACTTCCCTTCTAATCTTGTTTGCATTAGTATTATTTGTACAGAAACTTTTTAGTTTGATGTAATCAAAATCTTCTATTTTGTGATCAATAATGATCCAAGTCTGAGAGGTAGATTATCCTCTGTTCCTCTAATCTATTTATTATCTCCCTCTTTATGCCTAAATCATGGACCCATTTTGATCTTATCTTGGTATATGGTGTTAAGTGTGGATCCATATCTAATTTCTGACATACTAATTTCCAGTTTTCCTAACAGTTTTTTCCGAATAATGAATTTTTATCCCTAATGTTGGAATCTTTGGGTTTGTCAAAGATTAGATTGCTATAGATGTACCCTTTTTTGTCCTTTGTATCTAATCTGTTCCACTGATCTACCGGTCTATTTCGTAGCCAATACCAAATGGTTTTTGGTGACTGCTGCTATATAATATAGCTTTAGATCAGGTACACTTAGACCACCTTCCTCTGAGTTTTTTTTCATTAGTTCCTTGCAATTCTTGACCTTTTATTCTTCCATATGAATTTTGTTGTTATTTTTTCTAGGTCATTAAAATAGTTTCTTGGGAGTCTGATTGGTATAGCACTAAATAAATAGATTAGTTTGGGGAGTATTGTCATCTTTATTATATTCGCTCGGCCTATCCAAGAGCACTGAATGTCTTTCCAATTATTTAAATCTGATTTTATTTTTGTGGCAAGTGTTTTTGTAATTTTTCTCATATAATTCCTGACTTTTCTTTGGTAGATGGATTCCCAAATATTTTATACTCTCAACATTTGTTTGGAATGGAATTTCTCTTTGTATCTCTTGCTGTTGCATTTTGTTAGTGATATATAAAAATGCCGAGGATTTATGTGGATTTATTTTGTATCCTGCCACTTTGCTGAAATTTTGAATTATTTCTAGTAGCTTTTTAGCAGAGTCTTTGGGGTTCTCTAAGTATACCATCATGTCATCTGCAAAAAGTGATAGTTTAATTTCCTCATTTTCTACTCTAATTCCTTGAATCTCTTTCTCGGCTCTTATTGCCGAGGCTAGCGTTTCTAGTACTATATTGAATAGTAATGGTGATAGTGGGCAACCTTGTTTCACTCCTGATCTTACTGGGAAAGGTTGCAGTTTATTTCTATTGCATATTATGCTTACTGACGGTCTTAAATATATACTCCTGATTATTCTAAGGAATAATCCATTTATTCCTATACTCTCAAGAGTTTTTAGTAGGAATGGATGTTGGATTTTGTCAAATGCTTTTTCTGCATCTATTGAGATGATCATATGGTTCTTATTAATTTGATTATTAATATGGTCAATTATATTAATAGTTTTCCTAATATTAAACCAGCCCTGCATTCCTGGAATAAATCCTACTTGATCATAGTGTATTATCTTGGAGATGATTTTCTGAAGTCTTTTTGCTAATATCTTATTTAAGATTTTAGCATCAATATTCATTAAGGAGATTGGTCTATAATTTTCTTTCTCAGTTTTCGATCGACCTGGTTTAGGTATCAGTACCATGTCTGTGTCATAAAAGGAGTTTGGTAGGACCCCTTCATCCTTTATTTTTTCAAATAATTTATATAACATTGGGGCTAATTGTTCTTTAAATGTTTGGTAGAATTCACATGTGAATCCATCTGGCCCTGGGGATTTTTTCCTGGGGAGTTGATTAATAGCTTGTTCTATTTCTTTTTCTGAAATGGGACTATTTAAGCAATTTATCTCCTCCTCTGTTAATCTAGGGAGCCTATATTTTTGGAGAAAGTCATCCATTTCACTTAAGTTATCAAATTTATTGGCATAAAGTTGGGCAAAGTAACTCCTTATTATTTCTCTAATTTCCTCTTCATTGGTGGAAAGATCCCCCTTTTCATTGGCAAGACTATCAATTTGATTTTCCTCTTTCTTTTTTTTTTGATCAAATTTACCAAAGGTTTATCTATTTTATTGGCTTTTTCATAAAACCAACTCTTGGTTTTATTTATTAATTCAATAGTTTTTTTACTTTCAATTTTATTGATTTCTCCTTTTAATTTTTGTATTTCGAGTTTAATTTTTGGTTGGGGGTTTATAATTTGGTCTTTTTCTAGCCTTTTAAGTTGTAAGCCCAATTCGTTAATCTTCTCTTTCTCAATTTTCTTCAAATAAGCCTCTAAAGATATAAAATTTCCCCTTATTACTGCTTTAGCTGCATCCCAAAGATTTTGATATGATGTCTCATCATTATCATTATCTTGGGTGAAATTGTTAATTGTTTCTATAATTTGCTCTTTCACCCAGTCATTCTTTAAGATGAGATTATTCAGTTTCCAATTACTTTTTGGTCTATTTACCCCTAACTTTTTACTGAATGTAGCTTTTATTGCATTGTGATCTGAGAAGAAGGCATTTATTATTTCTGCCTTCCTACATTTAATTTTGAGATCTTTATGTCCTAATATATGGTCAATTTTTGTATAGGATCCATGAACTGCTGAGAAGAAAGTATATTCCTTCCTATTGCCATTCAGTTTTCTCCAAAGGTCTATCATACCTAGTTTTTCTAATGTTCTATTTACTTTTTTAATTTCTTTCTTGTTTGTTTTGTGGTTTGATTTGTCTAAATCTGAGAGTGCAAGGTTGAGATCTCCCACTATTATAGTTTTACTGTCTATTTCTTCTTGCAGTTCTCTTAACTTTTCCTTTAGAAAGTTAGATGCTATACCACTTGGTGCATATATGTTTAGTATTGATATGGCTTCATTATTTATGCTACCTTTCAGCAGGATATAGTTTCCTTCCTTATCTTTTTTAACGAGATCTACTTCTGCTTTTGCTTGATCTGAGATAAGGATAGCTACCCCTGCTTTTTTGGCTTTACCTGAAGCATAATAGGCTCTGTTCCAACCTTTTACCTTTACTCTGTATGTATCTCCCTGCTTTAAGTGTGTTTCCTGTAGGCAACATATTGTAGGGTTCTGCTTTTTGATCCAATCTGCTATCCGTCTCCGTTTGATGGGATCGTTCATCCCATTTACATTTACAGTTAAAATTACTAATTCTGTATTTCCTGCCATCGTATTATCCCCAGATTATGCTTTTTTCCCTTGACCCCCCTGATCCCCCTTACCGATATTTAATTTACAGACCCCCCCTTGTGACGCGCAACCCTCCCTCTTTTTTTTTTTCTTTTTTTTTTTAGGATCCCTCCCCTCTCCCTCCAAGTCCCTTCACTTATTCTCCTTTTCCTTTTCCCTTTTCCTCTCCCCCCTTTTAATGAGGTGAGAGAAAATTCTCTGAAAAACAAATATGTTAATTATTTACTATTTGAGCCTCTTCTGATGAGAGTAAGATTCACACAATCATTCTCCCCCTCTCTAAATTCCCTCAGATATGGTGTATTTTCTATGCCTCTTCCTGGGATGTAGTTTCCCTCTTTTTATCACTCCTTCCCCTTTTTCTGAACCGACCTCCTTCCCTTTACTACACCCCCCTTTTTTTCTTTTATATCAGTAAAATCAAATTATCCTTGAGTATTTTTTATATACCCACTACAGAGTTACAGTTCTCAAGGGTTCTGTGTACCTTTTTCTGTTTCTCTTCAGTCTTGTGGATGTAGATCAAATTTTTTGTTTAAGTCTGGTTTTTTTCTTAGAAACATATAGAATTCCTCTGTTTCATTGAATGACCATCTTCTTCCATGGAAAAAGATGCTAAACTTAGCTGGGTAGTTCATTCTTGGTTGCAGTCCTTGATCTTTTGCCTTACGGAATATCAGGTTCCAGGCCCTTCTATCTTTTAATGTGGAGGCAGCCAGATCTTGGGTGACCCTTATTGTGGCACCTTGGTATTTAAATTGTTTTTTTCTAGCTGCTTGCAGGATTTTCTCCTTTCTGTGGTAATTCTGCAGCTTAGCCACAATATTCCGTGGTGTTCTTTTTTTAGGGTCTATTTCAGAAGGAGTTCGATGAATTCTTTCCACATCTACTTTCCCTTCTGTTTCTATTATCTCTGGACAGTTCTCTTTGATAATTTCCTGTAAAATAGAATCTAGGCTCTTTTTTTTGGTCATAGTTTTCTGGAAGTCCAATAATCCGTAGCTTATCTCTCCTAGATCTATTTTCCAGGTCTATAGATTTTCCCAGTAAGTATTTGACGTTGTTCTCCAGCTTCTCATTTTTTTTGTTTTGTTTGACTGATTCTTGGGTTCTCTGTGAATCATTCATTTCTATTTGTTCCATCCTGACTTTTAAGGAGTTATTTTCTTCTTTCACAGTTTTTAGTTCTTTTTGTAAATGCCCAATTTCGTTTTTAAATGAATTATTTTGCTCTATTGAGTTTTTTTCCATTTCCCTAATTTTTTTTTTGAGAATTATTTTCTTTTTCCAATTCAGAAATTCTATTTTCTTGAGACTTTTTTATCTTTTCCAATTCAGAAATCCTACTTTCCTGTGTTTTTTTAACCTTTTCTAATTCACTAATTTTGTTTCCCTGCATCTCCTGTGAATTCTTTATTTTTTCCAACTCCAATTTCAGGACATTGTTATTCTCTATCATAACTTCCCTTTCCTTTCCCCATTTTTCTTCGATCTCCCTCAATTTTTTAAGAGCTTCTTCTAGGAGAGAGTTATGTGATGGGGGGCAGGAATCGTTCCCCTTTAGGTTGTTATCTGCTGATTCTCTGCTGTCAACTTCCTCGGGGTTGGATACCTGCTCTTTCTCTGTATAGAAGGAATCTATGGTTTTTCTAGCTTTTTTGCTCATACTTAAAAAAATCTTTTGGAGTCTGTCCCTGGGGTAGGAAATTATTTACTTCTTTACCAGCTTCCTCCCAGACCGGATGGATGCAGCGGCCCCTGCGCCTGAGCTAAGAGAGAGCTCTGGGAGAGAGTTCCCCACCCCCTCCCTGGAAGTGCCTCAGAGGTGATTAGCACTACTGTGCTTCGAGGGCGTAGAATAGTGAAGACAGCACGAAGCCCAGTCTATGTGTCCGGGTGGGGAGTGGATGTCTGCAGCAGGTGACGTGAGAAGCCCCTGTGCTCAAACTGGAAGTGTCTGCCAGAAACCGCGGTCCCTAGTTCAAAGGTTCCGCTTCTCTGGGACTTCCTGGAGCTGAGTTCCACTCCCTCCAGCTAAGCTCGGCAGTGTGTGTTGCCTTGGGCCATATCCACCCACTTGTCAATCTCTTAACTATTCTCAGGAGGTAGCTGAGGCCACACCCCCTGGTGCCAAGAGTTCTGCTGAGTCACCCCCGGATCGGGGAAAATCTAATTTGAGTTTTAAAATATTTTGGCTTTCTCTTCTGAACTGCTAAATAATTAGCAGAGAAGAGCTAACAGCCTGTGCCAGATTCCTTTACCTCAGTGGCTTCTCTGATCCCAGAGCCCTTCCCAGCGCAATGGGCGCAGTGTGCCCCTACCCCACCGTCTGTGCTGGTCTCTCTTATTCCTCCCCTGAGAACTGACCTTTCCTGTTGAAACTCCAGATTCTCTTCAGCTGGTAAGTCGTGCTTCCAGTCCTTGTGGTATCTATCAGTCCTGAGCTAATTTTGAGACTTAATTTATCTAATTGGTTGTGAGGGAGTAAGGACGTTCACTGAGTCGTGTGTTTCTTCTCCGCCATCTTGGCCTTGTGAAAAATATTTTGCAATTATTTTCATATAGTTCCTGGATTTGACTCCCAAATATTTTCCATTAATTTAAATGGAATTTCTCTTTCTTACTGTTGTGTTTGTTGTTGGTGATGGTGGTAATATATAGAAATGCTGATGATTTTTTTGTAGTTATTTGCATTCTGCAATTTTCTTGAAATGGGAAAGTATTTGATTAAGATTTTTAGTAGATTTTCTAGGATTCTCTAGGTATATTATGATACCATTCACAAAGAGAGGCAGTTTTGTTTATTTTCTTTTCTGATTCTTTTAATTTCTCATTCTTCTCTTACTGCTATGGTTAGCCTTTCAAGTACAATATTAAATAATAATATTGATAATGGAAATTCTTGCATTGTACTTGAGATATTTGGGAAGAGTTCTAACTCATCCCCTTTAAAAATAATACTTGCAAATGGATTTAAAGAAATAATAATTAAGAAAGCCTCACTTATTTCTGTTTTCTAGATTTTCTGTGAATTTTTTTTCTACTGTGCAAAATTATCTCTTTTTTTACTTTTAGAATATTTAATATTAAATTTCTCAATTACATGTAAAAATAAATATAACCATTAAAAATAAAAATTATTTTCTTTCCTCATGCCCCTTTGAAAAGGTAATCAATTTGATGTGAAGTACACATTTGCAATAATGCAAAACATTTTCATTTAATGATATTGTGTGTGTGTGTGTGTGTGTGTGTGTGTGTGTGTGTGTGAAAGCAACAACTCTCCTTCTGTAAAAATAAAGAAAAAGAAATTTTTTTTTTTTTTTTTTTTTTTTTTTTTAAATTTTGCTCCAATCTGTACTTGGACTTCCTCAGTTCTTTTTTTTTATGAAGGAAGAGGTTTTTCATCATAAGTGTTTCAGGAATCTCTTGGATTATTGTATTGCTATGCCTGATTTAGTTTTTTGTAGTTGATGATCTTAAAAAATATATTGTTATTATGTACAATATTCTCCTGGTTCTTGTAATTTCACATTAGCTAAACCTTTCCTGTTTTTTTCTGAAAGTGTTAAGCCTATCATTTCTTCTATCAAAATAAGTAACTGTGACATCATAATAATATATTATAACTTATTAAGCTTTTCCCAGTTAATGGGCAGGCTTTAAATTTCAAATTTTTATCACCTCAAAAGGAACTACTACAAATATTTTTTGTATATATAGGCTCTTTTATCTTTCTGCTTTAAATCTCCTTGAAATAGAGATCAAATAGTCATGCTATTAGAGGAAAGAGTATGAAGTTTTTATAGCCCTTTGGGCATAATTCCAAATTATTGTCCAGAATGGTTAAATCAGTTCATAACTCCAATAACAGTACATTAGTGTCTCTATTTTCCTACATCCCCTCTATTATCATTTTTTCTTATCATATTTGTTAATATGATAGGTATGAGGTGGTAATACAATGTTGTTTTGATTGGCATTTCTCTTATAAATATTTATTTCTAACATTTTTTTCCCATAAGATTTTTGATGACTGATTACTATGTCTGAAAACTGTGTATTTATATCATTTAACCATGATAAATTGGGAAAAGACTTATATTCTTCCAAATTTCACTCACTTCTTTATATATTTGAGAAATTAGAAATTCGAGAATTGCTGTAAATTTTTTTTCACAATTCTTATTGCTATGTATTCCCTTCCATCCTATTTTACCCTTCTTATCTAACTCTGTCTCTTGTTTCATCTAGGCCATTCTCAAAAGTGTTTTACTTCTATTAATTCCTCCAATCTGTCCTCCCTTCTATCTTATTTCCTCCTTCTCTTGCTTTCTTTTAGAGCAAAATTGATTTTGATGGCTAAGTGTGAATATTATTCCCTCTTTAAGCCAATTTCAAAAGAGTAAGCTTCATGTGTTTCCCTCTATCTTATCCATGTTCCCCTCAACTATAACAGCTCTTTATTCCCTTCTTATGTTGGATAATTTATCCTATTCTAATACTCATTTTGCCTGTCTGACAGCACATTTTTCCTTCCCGTATCTTGCTTTCCATTTTTGTACTTCCTTATTTTTTTTTGGATAATCATCCCATTACATTCACCTCCAATTGATAATTTCTGTCTATTTATACACCTTCTAATTGCCCTACTACTGAAAAAAAAATTCATGTAGGAAAGTCATCAGTTTAAACTTATAAAATCTCTTATGATTTCTTTTTATTGTTTGCCTTTTCACACTTCTCTTGAATCTTGTTTTGAAAGTCAAATTTTCTATTCATTTATGTTTTTTTTTTAATCAGGAATTCTTAAAAGTCCACTATTTTATTTTATTAATTTTTTTTCTACATAGAATTATACTCAGTTTTGCCAGGTAGTTCATTCTTGGTTATAATTCTAGCTCTTTTGCTCTCTAGACTAACGTGTTCCAAGACTTCATGTCTTAATGTCAAAATTCTTAAGTCTTCTATTCTTCTGGATGTGGCTCTATGATATTTGCATAATTTCTTTCTGAGAACTTGAAATTTCTCTTTCTTTATCTGGAAATTCTTTAATTTGATCATGATATCTTAGGCACAGACGTGGTACTGATACCTAAATCAGGTAGGTTGAAAACTGAGAAAGAAAACTATAGACCAATCTCCCTAAGAAATATTGATGCTAAACTCTTAAATAAGATATTAGCAAAAAGACTATAGAAAATCATCCCCAGGATAATACACCATGATCAAGTAGGATTTCTACCAAGAATGCAGGGCTGGTTTAATATTAGGAAAACTATTAGTATAATTGACCATATTAATAAGCACATTAACAAGAACTATATGATCATCTCAATAGATGCAGAAAAAAACATTTGATAAAATCCAACATCCATTCCTACTAAAAACGCTTGACAGTATAAGAATAAATGGACTATTCATTAAAATAGTTAGGAGCATATATTTAAAATCGTCAGTAAGCATCATATGCAATGGAGAGAAACTCGAACTTTTCCCAGTAAGATCAGGAGTGAAACAAGGTTTCTCACTATACCATTACTATTCAATATTGTATTAGAAGTGCTAGCCTCATCAATAAGAGTTGAGAAAGAGATTAAAAGAATTAGAGTAGGTGAGGAGGAAATTAAACTATCACTCTTTGCAGATGATATGATAGTATACTTATAGAACCCTAGAGATTCTAATAAAAAGTTATTAGAAATAATTCACAACTTTAGCAAAATTTCTGAATACAAAATAAATCCACATATATCCTCAGCATTTTTATATGTCATCAACAAAATGCAACAGCAAGAGATACAAAGAGAAATTCCACTCACAACAACTGTCTAGCATATAAAATATTTGGGAATCCATCTACCAAAAAAAAAGTCAGGAATTATATAAGGATTTAGAGTAGATAATGAGGAAACCAAATTATTACTCTTTGCAAATGATATAATGGTATCCTTAGAAAATTCTAGAGAACTAAAAAACTTCTAGAAATAATTCACAACTTTAGCAAAGCTGCAGGATACAAAATAAATGTATATAAATTATCAACTTTTCTATATGTTACCAAAAAAGTCAAGCAGCAAGAGATAAAAGAGAAATTCCATTTAAAAGAACTATAGAGAATATAAACTATTTGGGAGCCTACCTGCCAAGACAACATCAAGAACTATATTACACAATTACAAAACATTTTTTTTCACAAATAAGGTCAGATCTAATCTATTTGAAAAATATCAAGTGCTCATAGGTAGGCTGAGGTAATAAAATGAACATGACAGTACTACCTAAATTAATCTACTATTACATAACACTCAAACTCCCAAGAAATTACTCCACAGAGCTAAAAAAAAAAATAAATAACAAAATTCATGTGTAAGAACAAAAGATCAAGAATGTCAAGGGAATTAAAGAAAAGATGCAAATAATGGTGGCCTAGCTGTTCCAGACCCAAAACTATATTATAAAGTAACAATTATCAAAACCAGTTGGTACTGGCTAAGAAGTAGAATAGTAGCTTAGGGGAATAGGTTAGATTCACAAGACACAATGGTCAATATCTATAATAGTCAAGTGTTTGATCAACCCAAAGATCCCAGCTTCTGGGATAAGAACACATATTTGAAAAGAGAATTGCTGGGAAAATTGGAAATTAGTGTGGCAGAAACTAAGTATACCTATCACCTGATATCAAGATAAGGTTGAAGTGGGTTCATGATTTAGACATAAAGAGTGATATTATAAGCAAATTAGAAGAACAAAGGATAATATACCTCTTGCATCTAGGGAGAAGGAAGGAATTTGTGGCCAAAGAAGAACTAGAGTACATTATTGAATACAAAATAAATAATTTTGATTATATTAAGTTTATTTATTTATTTTTTTACAACAAAACCAATGCAGACAAGATTAAAAAGTAAGTAGTAAACTGGGGAAAAAACATTTTATATCAAAATGTTTTGATAAAAGCTTCATTTCCAAAATATATAGAGAATTGATTCAAATTTATAAAATACAAGCCATTCTCCAATTGATAAATGGTCAAAGGTTATGAATAGACAATTTTCAGATGAAGAAATTAAAACCATTTCTAGCCATATGAAAAACTGCTCTAAATCACAATTGTTCAGAGAAATGCAAATTAAGACAACTCTGAGATACCATTGTATATCTCTCAGATTGGTTAAGATGACAGGAAAAGATAATGATGAATAGTAGGGGAATGGGGGGAAACTAATTTATTAATAACCATTGTTAGTGGAGTTGTGAACTGATCCAACCATTCTGGAGAACAATATAGGACTATTCTTAAAGGACTATGCAACTGTGAATACTTTTGATTTAGTAGTGTGCAAAATGTTTATAGCAGCTGTTTCCTTAGTGGCAAAGATCTGAAAATGCAGTAGATACCCATCAGTTAGGGAATGGCTGAAAACATTATGATATATGAATGTTATGGATTATTATTGTTGTATAACAAACTATCAGCAGAATGTTTTCAGAAAGGCCTGAAGAAACTTACATGAACTGATGCTAAATGAAGTGAATAGAACAAATAAAACATTGTATATGGCAAAAACAATGATCAATTCTTATGGACATGGCTCTTTTCTTTATATTATTATTATTTTTAATAACTTTTTTATTGACAGTACATATTCATGGGTAATTTTTTACATTATCCCTTGCACTCACTTCTGTTCCGACTTTTTCCCTTCCCTCCCCTTTGCCCCCTCCCCTAGATGGCAGCAGTCTTATGTATGTTAAATATGTTATAGTATATCCTAGATACAATGTGCAGAACCAAACAGTTCTCTTGTTGCACAGGAAGAATTGGATTCAGAAGGTAAAAATAACTTGAGAAGAAAAACAAAAATGCAAACAGTTCACAGTCATTTCCCATTGTTCCTTCTCCAGTTATAGCTGATTCTGTCCATCATTGATCAATTGGAACTGTATTAGCTCTTCTCTTTGTTGAAGATAACTACTTCCATCAGAATCATACAATATTGTTGTTGAAGTATATAATGATCTCCTGGTTCTGCTCATTTCACTCAGGATCACTTCATGTAAGTCTTTCCAAGTCTCTTTGTATTCATCCTGCTGGTCATTTCTTAAACAACAATACTATTCCATAACATTCATATACCACAATTTACCCAAACATTCTCCAATTAATTGGCATCCATTCATTTTCCAATTTCCAGCCACCACAAAAAGGGCTGCCACAAACATTTTGGCACATACAGGTCCCTTTCCCTTCTTTAGTATCTCTTTGGGATATAAGCCCAGTAGTAGCACTGCTGGATCAAAGGGTATGCACAGTTTGATAACTTTTTGGGAATAATTACAGATTGCTCTCCAGAATGGTTGGATTCTTTCACAACTCCACCAACAATGAATCAGTGTCCCAGTTTTCCCACATCCCTACAACATTCATCATTATTTTTTCCCTGTCATCTTAACTAATCTGACAGGTATGTAGTGGTATCTCAGAGTTGTCTTAATTTGCATTTCTCTGATCAATAGTGATTTGGAATCCTCTTTCATATGAGTGGAAATAGTTTCAGTTTTGTAATCTGAAAATTGTTCATATCCTTTGACCTTTTATCAATTGGAGAATGGCTTGATTTCTTATAAATTAGAGTCAATTCTCTGTATATTTTAGAAATGAAGTCTTTATCAGAATCTTTAAATGTAAAAATGTTTTCCCAGTTTGTTGTTTCCCTTCTAATCTTGTTTGCATTAGTTTTGTTTGTACAAAAGCATTTTAATTTGATATAATCAAAATTTTCTTTTTTGTGATCAATAATGATCTCTAGTTCTTCTTTGGACATAAATTCATTCCTCCTCCACAAGTCTGAGGATTAAACTATCCTATGTTCTTCTAATTTATTTATAACCTCATTCTTTATGCCCAAATCATGGACCCATTTTGATCTTATCTTGGTGTATGTTGCTAAGTGTGGGTACATGCCTAATTTCTGCCATACAAATTTCCAGTTTTCCCAGCAGTTTTTGTCAAATAATGAATTCTATTCCAAAAGTTGGGATCTTTGGATTTTTCAAAAACTAGATTGCTATATTTATTGACTATTTTGTCCTGTGAACCTAACCTATTTCACTGATCAACTAATCTATTTCTTAGCCAATATCAAATGGCTTTGATGACCACTGTTTTATAATATAGTTTTAGATCAGGTACAGTTAGGTCACCTTCATTTGATTTTTTTTTTCATTAATTCCCATCAAATTCTCGTCCTTTTGCCCTTCCATATGAATTTTGTTGTTATTTTTTCTAGGTAATTAAAATAGTTCCTTGGGAGTCTGATTAGTTTAGGGAGTATTGCCATCTTTATTATATTCGCTTGGCCTATCCAAGAGCACTTACTGTCTTTCCAATTATTTAAATCTGACTTTAATGTGGACATTACTAGATCCTGAGTAATATTGTGGCTCCTCTATATTTGAATTGATTTTTTTCTAGCAGCTTGCAGTATTTTTTTCTTCATCTTATAGTTCTGGAATTTGGCCACTGTATTTTTTGGAGTGTTTATTTTAGGGTCCCTTTCAGTAGGTGATTGATGAATTCTTTCAATGTTTATTTTACCCTCTGTTTCTATAATATTTGGGCAGTTCTCTTTGATAAATTCCTGGAAAATAGTGTCCAGGCTCTTTTTTCTCCATCATATTTTTTTGGGAAGTCCAATAATTCTCAGTTTATCTTTCCTAGATCTATTTTCCAGGTCTGTTGTTTTCCCAAGAAGGTTTTTGACATTTTTTTCTATTGTTTCATATTTTGGTTTTTTTGACTGATGCTTGGTGTCTCCTCAAGTCATTCAATTCCATTTGTTAAATTCTGATTTTCAATGAATTGTTTCCTTCATTCAATTTTTTTATATCTTTTTCTAATTATCCAATTGAGTTTTTACGTGAGTTATTTTGTTCTATGGAAAATTTTTCCATTTGACCAATTTTATTTTTTAAAGAGCTATTTTCTTTTTCCAGCTCACTAATTCTGTTTTTCAAGATTTGATTTCTTTATCAACTCTATCTTTAAATGAGTGGAATGACTTATCCAGACTCTCTTGCCAAGCTTCCCTTTCCTCTTCCCATTTTTCTTCTAGCTCTCTCTCTTTTTTAATTATAACTTTTATTGACAGAACATATGCCTGGGTAATATTTTACAACATTATCCCTTGCACTCACATCTGTTCTGACTATTCCCTTCCCTCTCTCCATCTACTCCCTTAATGGCAAGCAGTCTTATACATGTTAAATATGTTATAGTATATTCTAGATACAGCATACATGGGTAGAACCGAACAGTTCTCTTGTTGCACAGGAAGAATTGCATTCAGAAGGTAAAAATAACCTGGGAAGAAAAACAAAAATGCAAATAGTTTACACTCATTTCCCAGTGTTCCTTTTCTGGGTGTAGCTGATTCTGTCTATTATTTTTTCAATTAAATCTGAATTAGATCTTCTCTTTGTCGAAGATATCCACTTCCATCAGAATATATCCTCATACGGTATTGTTGTTGAAGTGTATAATGATCTCTTGGTTCTGCTCCTTTCACTCAGTATCAGTTCATGTAAGTCTTTCCAAGCCTCTCTGTAGTCATCCTGCTGATCATTTCTTATAGAACAGTAATATTCTGTAACATTCATATACCACAATTTACCCAACCATTCTCCAATTGATGTACATCCATTCATTTTCCAGTTTCTAGCCACTATAAAAAGGGCTGGCACATAGAGGTCCCTTCCATAGAGGTCCCACATTTTGGCACATACAGGTCCCTTTCCCTCCTTTAGTATTTCTTTGGAAAATAAGCCCAGTAGTAGCACTGCTGGATCAAAGGGTATACACAGTTTGATAACTTTTTGGGAATAATTCCAGATTGCTCTCCGGAATGGTTGGATTTGTTCACAACTCCACCAGCAATGTGTCAGTGTCCCAGTTTTCCTGCATCCCCTCCAACATTCATCATTATTTTTTCTGTTATCTTAACCAATCTGACATGTGCGTTGTGGTATCTCAGAGTTGTCTTAATTTGTATTTCTCTGATCAATACTGATTTGGAACACTCTTTCACATGAGTATAAATAGTTTCAATTTTATCATCTGAAAATTTTTCATATCCTTTGACCATTTATCAATTGGAGAATGGCTTGATTTCTTATGAATTAGAGTCAATTCTCTATATATTTTGAAAATGAGGCCTTTATCAGAACTTTTAACTGTAAAAATGTTTTCCCAATTTGTTACTTCCCTTCTAATCTTGTTTGCATTAATTTTATTTGTACAAAGGCTTTTTAATTTGATGTAATCAAAATTTTCTATTTTGTGATCCATAACGATCTTTTGATCTTCTTTGATAACAAATTCCTTCCTCCTCCACAAGTCCGAGTGGTAAACTATCCTATGTTCCTCTAATTTATTTATAACCTCGTTCTTTATGCTCAATAATAGACCCATTTTGATCTTGTATTGGTATATGGTGTTACGTGTGGGTCCATCTTATAGCTCTCTTGTGAGAGCCTTTTTAATTTCTTCAATGAGAGTCTTATGTGTTGAGTAACAGATCATATCCCACTTTGGACATTCATCTGGAGACAGTCTGTTTTTATTCTCCTCAGGGTTTAAAGTCTGCTTTCTATCTATATAGAAGCTATCAATGGTTAGAGTCCATTTTAGTTTTTTGGTCATTTTGTCAAAGAATCAAAGAAAACAAACTAACAAGAAAAACAAATGCAGTCTGCTTTTTTTTTGGTGGTGGTGGTGGGGGGGGGCTGGATGGTATTATTGAGCTTCCTCTACAGACTACAGAGGGGGGTAGCAGTGAGGCACTGGCAGGATAGCAATGGCTACAGTGGGTGTGCTCTCTGAGACTCTGAGACTCTGAGATACTCTGAGTGAGTGTGGCCAGGTCTCGAGAGACCATAGCTTTTCAGGGTTATAGTCTTTACCCTCTGTGTTTTTAGCTTCTCTGCTACTGGCTTAATGCCAAGGCTAAATAGCCAACACTGTGATAAAGCTCTTCCCACACAGAAAGGCTGAGATTACACCCCACCCTTTCCAGTCTTCTCAGCCGCGAGCTGCCTGCCTTACTCTGTCTGCTGTGCTGCTGCTGCCTGCCTTCAGTTTGTGCCCAATCTAAAACCATCCCCACCCATGGGCCAAAACAGACCTTTTCTGGCGAATTTCGAGGATATCTTCTCTTGGTAATTATTTGTGTTATTTTATTTATTTATTTATTTATTTATTTATTTTTTCAGTCAAGCACTAATTCCAAGGATTGTCATGAAATAAATTATTCTGAGAGAAAAGATGGAGTTTAAGTAGATGTGTGTGTCCTCTCTTCCACCTTGGCCAGAACTTCCCGAAATAGCTCTTTTCAACAGTAAGCTGATTCAGACCAGTCCCAGTGATCTTGAAATAGAGAGAGCCATCTGCACCAAGAGAGAAGACTGTAGGGTCTCAGTGTGGATCACACAACATAGTATCTTCAGTTATTTGTTAGTTTGCTGGAATTTTCTTTCTTTCTTTCTTTTTTTTCCTTTTTGATCTCATTTTTCTTATGCAGCATGATAATTATGGAAATTTGTATAGAAGAATTGTACATGTTTAATATATATTGGATTACTTGCCATCTAGGGAGGGAGTGAGGGGAAGAAAAAGAGAAAGAAATTTGGAACACATGGTTTTGCAAGAGTGAATGTTGAAAACTATGCATGTGTTTTGAAAATAAAAAAGCTTAAAAAAAACTAATATTTTGTATTCTGAAAAAATTTTTTAAAGGAGGTGTATATACATAAATCTTGTTAACAAATGAAAGTGTTTTCATTGTGTTCAATAAACTCTTTCCCTCTTCCAAGTTCTGAATTTATCCACATCCATCGTTCACAAGAAAATCCTGAACACCACTGTGAATAACCTTTTAAAAATTTTATATAACCAAGATATTTTAAGTAAAATTTTTAAATTATATTGGCCAAAATATTAATTTTCTATTTTTAGTATATACAAATTTCTTTCTTTCTTTCTTTCTTTCTTTCTTTCTTTCTTTCTTTCTTTCTTTCTTTCTTTCTTTCTTTCTTTCTTTCTTTCTTTCTTTCTTTCTTTCTTTCTTTCTTTCTTATTTTTTTTAATTGTATAATTATAAAATTTTTTTGATAGTATATATGTGTGAGTAATTTTTTTTATAACATTATCCCTTGTATTCATTTTCCCAAATTTTCCCCTCCCTCCCTCCCTCTACTCCCTCCCCTAGATGACAGGCAATCCCATACATTTTACATGTGTTACAGTATAACCTTGATACAATATATGTGTGTAAATCCAATTTTCTTGTTGCACTTTAAGTATTAGATTCTGAACGTAGAAGTAACCTGGGTAGATAGACAGTAGTGCTAACAATTTACATTCATTTCCCAGTGTTCCTTCTCTAGGTGTGGTTGTTTCTGTCCATCATTGATCAACTGGAAGTGGGTTGGATCTTCTTTATGTTAAAGATATCCACTTCCATCAGAATACAACTTCATACAGCATTGTTGTTGAAGTGTACAGTGATCTTTTGGTTCTGTTCATTTCACTCAGCATCAGTTCACATAAGTCTCTCCAAATCTTTCTGAATTCATCCTGCTGGTCATTTCTTACAGAGCAATAATATTCCATAATCTTCATATACCATAATTTACCCAACCATTCTCCAATTGATGGACATCCATTCATCTTACAGATTCTAGCCATTACGAAAAGAGCTGCCACAAACATTTTGGCACATACAGGTCCCTTTCCCTTCTTTAATATTTCTTTGGGATATAAGCCCAATAGCAGCAATGCTGGATCAAAGGGTATGCACAGTTTGATAACTTTTTGGGCATAGTTCCAAATTGCTCTCCAGAATGGCCGGATTCTTTCACAGTTCCACCAACAATGTATTAGTGTCCCAGTTTTTCCACATCCCCTCCAACATTCATCATTATTTGTTCCTGTCATCTTAGCCAATCTGACAGGTGTGTAGTGGTATCTCAGAGTTGTCTTAATTTGCATTTCTCTGATCAATAGTGATTTGGAACACTCTTTCATATGAGTGGATATAATTTCAATTTCATCATCTGAGAATTGACTGTTCATATTCTTTGACCATTTATAAATTGGAGAATGGTTTGATTTCTTATAAATTAGGGTCAGATCTCTATATAATTTGGAAATGAGACCTTTATCAGAATCTTTAACTGTAAAAATATTTTTCCAATTTGTTACTTCCCTTCTAATCTTGTTTGCATTAGTATTGTTTGTACAGAAACTTTTTAGTTTGTGCTGGAACTCTATCTTTCCAGAAATCAGCAAGAGTCAGGATCACTAAACGTCTTTATTCTAGATCTTTACCTTCGCCTCCAACGCCCGGTCACGAGTGCAAGTGAGCGTGAGTTCCACCACCCAAGTTTCTCTTGCTCCTCCCACACAAGTCACTTCCCTCTCTTTGTCTCACCAATCAAGTCAGCACAGAACAGCTGGGGAGGGTCAACCTTAAACAAGTTAATAGGGAACCATCCAATTGGCAATTAGTCTCACGTGCTTCATCATCCAAGTGCATTGCTCAGTTCTAGCCCTTTACATCTCCCGCTTTCTTTTGTTTTAGACCACAGGAGGTCGCGCCATCCTTGACCTTTCAGGGAGATGAGAACCCCAAAAAGGACGTGATCACGCCCCCCCTGACTTCTCAGGAGGGGAGATGAAAGCACTAAAAAGGAGATAATCACGCCCTCCCTGACATCTCAGGAAGGGAGATGAGAAGCACCAAAGAGAAGTGGGGATTTGCTAGCGGGTTTCTGGATTGAAGGGCCTTATTAGAGACAAGTATGCACAAACCCATCAGCATGGGAGTTATTACACAAGCACATAGCAATAACGCAGAGGCTATTAGTGGTGACTCTCCCCACAATCAGTGCAGACTCGATGTGGTGTAACAAACAGGAATTGTACATGCAAATAGTGATATAACAAACAATATAAATCAACATGGTATTGTAAGAGATTTCCAGAAGTCCTAGAAGGAGGGTATGTAGACACCAGACACACATACCCCTTCTTCAGCAACCAAGAAATAGTCCAAAACCAATCTATTGTCCATTGCTTCACTGTTAGGGAATCCAATGATCCCCACAAGTTTTTGAAATCCCACATCAGTCTTTTTATATGTTAGGGAATCCAATGATCCCCACAAGTTTTTGAAGTCCAGCAACAGTCCTATGATGCCTCAGAGAATCCAATGATTCCTGAGGACTTTCAGTCCTACAATAGTCTTATGATGCCTCAGAGAATCCAATGATTCCTGAGGACTTTCAGTCCTACAATAGTCTTATGATGTCTCAGAGAATCCAATGATTCCTGAGGATTTCAGTCCTACAATAGTCTTATGATGTCTCAGAGAATCCAATGATTCCTGAGACTTTCAAGTCCTACAATAGTCTTATGATGTCTCAGAGAATCCAATGATTCCTGAGACTTTCAAGTCCTACAATAGTCTTATGATGTCTCAGAGAATCCAATGATTTCTGAGGATTTTCAAGTCCAACAGTTTTTGATGTCCATGGGTCAAACGCCATAACTGCCAGGTTCTTTCAGTGGTGGGCACAGTCAGCAACGGAACCACCCGATGTTTCTTGGGCCTTCTCCTTCGTTTCAAGGGTCTGCTCTGTCTCTCTCCGATGGACAAGGCGAATACGGCTCATTGGCACCCATCTGATTCCTTCTCCATCTGTGGAGAATTGGTCTAGAACTGTGATAAATGTAACTAGAATTGTGACAACCTACCTACTGATATTTGTTAACTAGAATTGTGATGTTTTACCTTGTTGACTTCCCACCTCAGTGTTGACATCCTACCTCATTGGCATCCAACCTCTTTGGCTTATTATCTCGAGTATGACTTTGATGAATGGGTTGAACACTTGGGCCACTGTTGAGCCTGGTTCTCATTGTCATACTTCTGTTTACTGATCTGCTGCTTTGGACCTCCTTGGGCATAACACTGTCATCTCATGGATCAAGTGAACTATAGCTGGTGCTAAAAGTTTAGCTTGGTGAGATGTGCGGTTCCCGCAAAACAAGAGAAAGGGAATTGTAAGGGCCCTTTAAATGGGCGGACACAGTGCATCGGGAGATTGAGGCCCAGAAGTAATTTCTGTGGATATTAGGACTGCCCTTGGGCGGGATCCTGGCCATATTGAGATAGTTTTGTAATGGGTGACTCTCTCGCTGATTGGCTGTGTGTGTGACCTCACAGGCCCTATGTAAGCCCACTGCAGGCAGCAACCGCCCTCTTTAACCTCGTGCTGTTCACCCTGGCTCCTAGCCTGGGTGGCCAAGCCAAGATGGGTAGCCAAAAGAGGTAAGGATTTTGGTAGTGAACACATGGGTCTTCTGACCAGGTGTTCACTCGGGAACCAACAAGTCAGGGCATCAGCTAGGGCATTATGTGAGTAGGTATAATAAAGGCTTTTAAGATTACACGTGGTTGTTCTTGAGTGCGCTACCGGTTATTAAGCTATAGATTCAAGAGATTGTGGCCAGAGACCTTAGAAGGCCTCAGAGGAGGCGAGCCGGGTAGAGCTCACACTGCAAAGGACAGTGGTCAAAGGTACTCTGGTGGGTCTAGGACAGACTAGTAATTGTAACTGCCAGGAGAGCACGCTACAAGTTTGATGTAATCAAAATCTTCTATTTTGTGATCGATAATGATCTCTAGTTCTCCTCTGGTCATAAATTCCTTCCTCCTCCACAGGTCTGAGAGGTAGACTATTCTCTGTTCTTCTAATCTATTTATGATCTCATTCTTTATGCCTAAATCATGGACCCATTTTGATCTTCTCTTGGTATATGATGTTAAGTGTGGATCCATATCTAATTTCTGCCATTACAAATTTCTTAAAAAAAGATCTCATTAAGGTCAAATGTAAATTCATTTTGGGCATTGTCAATGTGTCAGAGATACAGAGTTTTATAATAATAATAATTATTATTATTATTATTATTATTATTATTATGTGGAGGAGAAGAAGAAGATGATGAGTAGGAATATGATAATGATTCATTTCGGACAAAATCATCACTGAATTTCTTAGCACCATTGAAGCTAATCATAGGTTAATAGTATAATGTTGGATTTGGTGTCAGAAAATCATGTACTGTTACTCAATTGACATTAGAAAAATCAACTTATTTCTCTGGGTCTGTTTCCTTATCTATAATATTAGAGCATTTTAAGAATCTCCATTGTATTTGTTATTCCTAAATCTTCTCATGTTGAATGTTTCACTTCACAATATGATGATGGATGGAAAAGAATTCAACTTGGAAGAATATTTATCTCCATTTAGGTCATTTTAAAATTTATATAGTCCAGCCTTAATCTCTCTCCTGAGATAATCAGACATTTCCAGTTGGTCTTTTATATCTCTGCCTGGATATTTCTTTGGGAATCTCAAACTCAACAAATTCAAAATACAACTCATTGTTTTTAAACCCAAACAGTACCATCTTCTAAATTTCTTTATTTTTTTTCTCAAGGATACCATCATCCTTTTAGTTTGTGCTATCCATAATTTTTCTGTCATCCTTGAATCTGCACTTCCACTCTACATGTCTGATGATTTTTCAGATTTCACTATTTCTTCTTTTGCAGTACCTCATATATACACTCCTTTCTCTTCACTCAGGAAGCCATCAAATTAATTTACATCATGTAACTGGGTTACCTGTCTTGCATCTCTTCCTAATATTTGGTCTAATTTCCATTAAGTTGCCAAAGTGATTTTTTTTCTAAAGATGGATTTAACTATTTTAGCATTTTATTCAGTGAACACTAAATACTTCTTTTTACCTCCAAACCTAAATTCCACTATTAGGCATTTAAAGCCCTTTACAACCTGATTTATTGCTACCTTCTCAATGTTAGTACACTAATTCTTCTATTTGAAGTTCAAAATTCAAAATTCGCCTGTTTGAATTTCCTTACCTAAGACACTGTCTTTCCTCACTCAGTTCCTTTATATTGGCTGTCCCCCATTCCTAGAATAATATGACTATTCATCTTTCCCGCATAGGTTCCTTAACTTTCTTTGCAACTCACATCAAATCTTGCCTTCTTCAAATATATTTCCCAATATTCCCAATTGCTAGTACTTTTCCATTTTATGTTACCTCCTATTAATTCTATTTATATACTATTTAATAAAAATTGAAGTATGAAATTATTTCCCAAAATCAAGAATCCAGAAGACAATTGCTAAACTTTGTGATGAGTCTATTCAACCCACTTATCTAATCTCTCCTAAAAAATGCTTCAGATCTAACAATGTCTCCCTACTTTCCCCATCTTCTATCTTAGAATAGGCACTAAATAATTGCTGACTTTGAAGTGATATGAAAATCTATTGCCCTGAGGGTTCTGTTACTTGTTCAGTGAGTCTGAGGACTCATCACTTTCTGAATTCTTAGTCCCTAATATGCATTTTCTCCCCTATTAGATTATAAGTTTCCTGAAGGCAATGTCTATTCTCTTTTTATATTTGTGCTCTTAATAGCCAGAAGAATGCTTGGTATTCAGTATATAGTAAAGAAATTAATTTTCTTTCAATAATTCATGAATTATTACTACTAGAATATAATCTTCTTGAAGTCAGGGCCTTTCTTTTTTGTCTTTATATCTCCACTGCTTACAACATTTTTTCTTTACATAATAGGCATTTTATAAACATTTGTTTAAATTAATTGAATTGATTAGAAGTTCTGATGTATCCTCCTCTTATTAAAAAAAAAGCCTTAACAGTTGAGAAACTGAGAAACTAACTATTGATGTTATATAAAATAGTTTTATTCACATATCTATAATATGTTTATGTATATTTCAAATATATCTCCAAAATTTTGATTTTTTTAAAGATGTTCATCAAAGATAACTCTTTCCCCTCAGTGCTTTTGAAGTATTGTTTATTTACGTACTAACTTTTGCAATATACTCAATCTTTACTTTTGTTTTTATTTCCTAGATGAACATATACAAATCATTATTTTTGGAACTCAGTTTCTTCTTTGTCTATAATATCAAAAAGGTTCTGATCTCACAACTCAGGTCACCAGAGGATGAGTACTGATTCATTTCCCCCAATGTTCTTGGTGTATCTCTAAGATATTACACTTTCAGTAAGTTTTATCTTCTTATATAATTCCCCAATTCTTATATACTCCTTTCTATTTCTATTGCCAGTGTTAGATAATATCTCTTCTAATTAATTGACAGTTATTAGCATCCAGTATAATTTTAACTACTCAGTAATTCTTCACTAGCATTAATAGTCAATTAATATAAATCACCTTTACAAAAGTATATTTACTAAGCAAATAGAGAAAAAAAAAGTAACAACACATTCTCCTTCAATCAAGGATCATATCCTCATCTCTTAACAACTTCTTCTCTGGGCGAATGGGCTCAAAAGCAAAAAAAACAAAAAACAAAACAAAACAAAACCTACAATAAATCATTTACTCCACCAAATTTACTTCCAAATACAATATGGCCTCAGGGCTCAGGACTTGATGCTCCCTTATTATGGACCACAGGGTTGATCCCTTTGTGTGGTGATTTAAACAGGTCACTCCTCAGTATTTCTGGCAAGCTCTAGGTTGGGATATAGTTTTTGGACCTTTTGCCCTTGCTTTTCTCCCTTTTTCAATATTTCTTCAACTACAAGGAAGAAACAATAGGCATCAATATGGAAAAGAAAAAGTTGCTCCTTTAATACTCATCTTGAGCACCCATCTCCACCCCTCAATCCAGGGATCTAGGGCTTTATTTATTTATTTATTTATTTATTTATTTATTTATTTATCTCACTTGAGGTTAGCCAGGAAGAGACAAAACTGGAAGGTCCCATATCTTTTCTATGCTTGCTCAATTCTACTCAGCAGACTTTTGGAAACTCTTTATTTTAAGAATTTAGTGAACACATCAGAAACAGTTAAAAATAATTATGCATTTTCTACAACCAGAATCAAGACCATTCCATTATGTCATTTTGCATTTACAGAAATAGTTTAACCAACTGATCCCTCCATTGCATGTGTGTTGTTAGGGGCAGAACAACCTGACCAAGCTCTGAGATTAAATCTCACACTGGTCAGTCTCCAGTTAAAGATATATGAGAGTGTAAAGGGCTAGAACTGAGCAATGCACTTGGATAATGAAGCACGTGAGACTAATTGCCAATTGGATGGTTCCCTATTAACTTGTTTGAAGGTTGACCCTCCCCAGCTGTTCTGTGCTGACTTGATTGGTGGGACAAAGAGGGGGAAGTGACTTGTGTGGGAGGAGTAGGAGAAACTTGGGTAGTGGAACTCATGCTGTCTCGAACTCGTGACTTGGCATTGGAGGGGACAGAAAAGATCAAGAATAAAGACATTTAGTGATCCTGACTCTGGCTGATTTCTGGGAAGATAGAGTTCCAGCATGAGAGGATTGTACTAGATTATTTCAAAGTTCTCCGTCAGCTCAATAAAGTCTACCTCCTCTGATACTTTATGATTCACCTATTTAATTTATGAAATATAAATTATGATATATGGTCTTACCTACCTTTTAATTCTTTTAAATTGTTTCATTTTTCTTTGTCATACATATATATCAAATTTTAAATGTACATTTCATTATGAATCATGTTGGGAGAGAAAAATCAGAACAAAAGCGAAAAACCAAGATTAAAAAAAAAAACAGAAAAAAATGAATCTGACATGTGTTGATTTACATTCATTCTACATTCTTCCCTTTCTGGATGCAATTTTCTATTCAAAGTTTATTGAAATTGCCTTGAATCACTGAACCATTGAGAAGAACCAAATCTCTCATTGTTAATCCTAGTATAATCTTGCTATTACTGTGTATAATGTATTCCTGGTTTTCCTTGTTTCATTCAGCAGCAATTCATATACCATAATGTATTCAGCCATTCCAATTGATGGTCATCTACTAATTTTTTCAAACCTTTGCCACTACAAATTGCTACTACAAACATTTTTCCACATATGGGTATTTTTCCCTCTTTTAAAATTTCTTTTATAAAGACTCAAAAGTGGTCTTGATGGGTCAAAGGATATACATAGTTTTATAGCCTTTTTGACATAGTTCCAAATTGCTCTCCAGAATGGTTGGATCATTACACAACTCAACCAACAATACATTAATGTCCCAATTCTCCCACATCACCTCCAATATTCATCATTATTTTTTCCTGCCATCTTAGTCGATCTGAGAAGTGTGAGGTTAGTATCTCAGAGTTGTTTTAATTTGCATTTCTGTAATCAATAGTGATTTAGAGCATTGTTTTATATGAATGTAGATGGCTTTAATCCCATAACCTAAAATTGTTCATATCCTTTAACCATTTATCATTTGACCAATGACTTCCATTTTTATAAAATTGATTATTTTTTTTAAATTAGAAATCATCTTTTATCTTCATAAAGGTGCTTCCCAATTTTTGTCTGCAAAGATGATTCCATTGATTTCCAAATGGTTTTTCATCTTATGGAATACACTATTGAAATAGAAATAAACTTGAAAGAAAAGATAATTTCAATATTTTCAGCTAATAATTCAATAGGGAGGAGTTGACAAATAAGGAGAGAGTGTCAAGAGGCTGGGAATACAAAGTGGGTAAGGATAGGTATCAAATAGAACCCTATTCTATTTTGACTTATTACTGACTTGATCAATATAAAGAACACCATTTTTTTTTTTTTTTTACCATATGCAACACTGTTGCTTTCCTCTTACTGAAAGAACCAAGGAATTGAATTTGATTCATGCCACTGATCAACATATTGAGGATTTGATGCCTAATGAGACAATTATTTATAAAGCATTTAAACACCAAAATAAAGCCATCAAATCAAACCAAACAAGAAATATTTATGCAGAAACAAATAATATTCTTTTAAATAAACTGGTATGTTACCATGATCATATCAAAAATTTAGGACTGGAATTCAATGTCTTTATAAAACAACTAAGACTTATGGAACTTAAATGACTTACCTATGGTCAAACACATTAATAAGTAAAAAAGGGGACTTGAATATGGGTTCTTTCACTATAGGCCCATTCCATTTTAAAATGTTGACTTTATAGGAAGTAAAATTGTACCCAAGCTTCTTCAGAAAATATCAAATCAATAACTTTATTGACGAATTCTTTCATAAGCTTCTAAAGACAAGTAAATTATTGCTTAATAAGAACAATAACTTAACTAGCAAACCCAGGTACCATTTAATAAAATCTTGAGTCAGCATATTATCATATTTAACATATCATGAAAATTGCTTAACTTCATCCCTGAGAATCTGGATGAAAAGAATAATAGAGTTGACCTTTTCTACCATGGGGTTCATCTTGTTAAAAAATGTTGGCTTTGAAGAAGTCAAATGTTAGAATGTGGAATTTTGGATTTTTCATTACAAGAAGTCATTTCCTACTGGAATTGTTGAGGTAGTTACTAAATTTATTCTGGATGAGCACATTGATAATTTATCAGCAATTATAAAGATTAATAGTTTAAAAAATTCTAGACTTGGCATCAGGACAGTTGAGCTAAAATCCCAGAGAAGGATTATATGCTCTACTAAGCTACAGGTGGACTGTGATAAGTGAGGAACAATGGTTCCTACACTTAAAATCACATTAAGACATTATCTAAAATGAATATATAACTCCAAGAGCCAATTATTCACTTGAGAGACGTTAAATAAATGCCCACATTTAATATATGTTACATTCTGTCTTCAGTCTTGTAACCTAGCTATTTGTCTACCTTCATTGTGGACAAAGTACCATAAATGACATATAAATAGGAGCTATTTTTTTGTGACAATAACTCAGGTAGTGGCTTATATCCTTATATCTTCTATCATTTTGGTTGGTTGGTCTTTCAAATACTTTGTTTTCTTTACTTAACTGAAGCTAAGCCAATCAGTATTGAATATGAGTAGTTACCATTTTAATAAGTTTTTATTTTTCCCCCTTTCAATGGATGAGAGCTGCAGTTAGTAAATCTTCTCTTTAATCTCTTTTCATAGTTTATTCTTTGCAGAAATTTTGATTAAAATGGGTAAAAAATATAAGATTCCTACAGCCATATTTATCACCTACTGACATAATAACAGTAATAAGAAATAGATATTTAGTGAACACATGGCAAAAAGTAAACTTTATATGCTCTTCTGTTGTCAGCTTTGGTAAAATAACAAAGTAATAAAACATAAATACATATTTTTGTAGCTTTGAAAATCCAGCAGAAAATCAGAATAACATAGGTCACTATGTATAAAGAGATATTTAAATGCTTATATTTTCATCCATATAAGTATTCCATTTAGTGTTTCAGAGGGCACTAGGCCATGCTTGCCTATCCTAAACAGTTTGTATTCATTTACTCCATTTTCTTCTAGGGATTGATTCAACAACTAGCTTTTTTCTAAAATTCAACATTGAGTCAGAATATCAAGTAGTACACCAAGCTTTGGAAACACAGAGGAAAACATCCTAAGTATAAGCATTGAAGAAGATGGCTCTCCTCTGAATTTATACTACAGGCTTGCTTCACTCATACTCTATACTGATGTCATTATTACATGGGTTTGCTTCTGGTTCTCAAAATCTACTCCAAAAAGTACCAGCTCTAACAAGTTTTTCTTTGTAACAATGACCTGGTTCAGTATTTGTACAGGTAAGATATTCTCTGAGTCAAAGTTAGGAATTTCAGTCCTTTTGTTTTCTTTTTTCCAATAGAACCCAAGATCATTATGGCTGTAACTCCTAAATCCTTTGGGGAATCACTGCTCCTGGTATCCAAAATTAGGAAAGAGAAATAACAAAGTTCAAAAGAGAATCAAACCTTCCAATCATATTTCTAGAGCTTAAAGGGAGGCATTTTCCATCTCAGTTTAATTCATTGCTTCCATGACCTTGACATGAATGAACTGTGAAATTCACACTAAAAGATTAAGCCAGAAAAACTAAAAACTATATCAGTTTTTTAAACTCAAAAGACATACAGCCAAAGAAAGAAAAGTACCTGATCAACAGGATAAGGTTCAAAAGGAACCCCCATCTTAGAGAAGCTAAGCATACCAGAGATGTCCATCATATAATTTATTCATGTGCTTTGTCAATTTTTTTTTTACTATGACTGAGGCAAAAACATTAAGTGTTTTATTAATTTGCCTTAATCTTATAATTAGTTATTTGGAGCCTTTTTATATAATGATGAAGGTCTTTAGACTTAAAAAAAAAGAATTTATATTTAATTCTAGTGGCATTAAAGAGACAATGGAATTTATTGAGAAGGGAAGTGACTTAGATCTATGCTTTAGAAAGTCATTTGGACAGGTTTACAGAAGATGAATTGGAATGGGGAAAAATTAAGGTATGGGGAGTATTGTAATTATTCATGTGAGAAATGATAGTGAACTGAAGTAGGTTGATGATTATATGGGTAGACAGAGAAGGAGGGCCTTGAGAAGTGTTACAATGGAAGAAATAGCAAGATTTGACAACCACATGGATAATTTGTTAACTTGGGTGATTGGAAAGATGATGATATCCAGAAAGTTGGCTATAAGATTATTCATTTTTCTTTTAGCTTCTTTTCTTTTCTTTCCTTTTGATAGAACTATCTATAAAGACAAAGTACCAATGTGAATAAGGGTTTAATGTATATGGCACATGAGTACAATGATGAAATAGTTACTTCAGAAAGTTTTGTGTTATTTCACTTTCCTAACCATGATTTCTGAAACTAAACTAGAAAATATTTAAAGGGAATAAAATAATTTTCTATATTGATAAGAACACCAAAAATATAAGTGTAGACAACATAGTCATTTAAATTGACATGTCCTATAAAATAAGGTCACACAACAAATGTTGCTCAATAGATATGAAAAGGAAGGGAATCAAAATCATACTTAAACAATACAATTCAAATTCTTTCCCTACCTTATGCAAGACAAATTGAGAACTACCAACAACAAATAAAGACTATTAGGGGGGAAAAGGCATTGTTCTACCTTAAAAAAGAAAAAAAAAACTTTCTTAATGTTATGTTTTCTAAGTTTTATGCCTGCAAGAACATTAATGATATATAGCATGAAACAATGAATTACCCACATGTATTGGATCTTAATGAATAAACCATGATAATATATCCAGAAAGTGTTTACTTTTGATTTATTGGTAGTAAAGTCAATCACAAAACAGTATAAATGCAAAATTTCTGAAAAGAGAACCTAAATATTGATGATACAAAAATAAGATAAACAAAAATAACAAGAGTTTTATTTGATAAAAAAAAAAAATCCTGACTGATATTTGAAATTAAGAAGAAGGACATTTTCTCCTATTTATAACACACATTTATTATAGCTGCACAATTCTTTTACCTAAAAGAATGAAATATTTCTGTGGACTGTTTATATCTTACTTCCCTTATATTTGGTTAAGAACCACTAGCATCCAGGGGTGGAAGAAAGTAAGGCAAAAAGGACAATTTTGATTATATTAAATTAAAAAAGTTTTTACACAAACAAAACCAACAGAAACAAGATTAAAAGAGAAGTACAAAACTGGGAATTTTTTTTTATGACAAGTTTGTCTGATAAAGGCCTTATTTCAAAAAAAAAAAAAAGTACTGTATGAAATTTATGAAAATACAAGTCATTCCCCAACTGAGAAATGGTCAAAGGATATGAATGAACAGTTTTCAGATGATGAAATACAACTCATCTATAGTCATATAAAATTCTCCAAATCACTACTGATTATAGAAATACAAATTAAAACAACTAAGAGATACTACCACATACCTTTCAGATTCTCTGAGATGACAGGAAAAGGTAATGATAAATTTTGGAGGGGATATGGAAAAACTGGGATACGAATTCATTGTTGGAGAAGTTGTAAAATGATCCAATCACTTTGGAAAGCAATTTGGATCTATGCCCACTGGGATATAAAATTGTACATACTCTTTATTCGGCAGTACCAATACTGGGTCTTTATCCTAAGGAAACCATAAAGGAAAGAAAGGACCTATATGGGCAAAAGCTTTTGTAGCAGCTCTTTGTGTGGTGGCAAACAATTGGAAAATTAGACTCTCTTAAAAAAGCAAAATATACCAAATAGAAAAAGAGGCATTCTAAAGAAAATACTTCCTCAAAAAATTAAATTGAGGAAGTAGAAACTAATGACACAAGAGATATCCAAAAGCAAGTAAAAAAAAAAAAAAGTTAAAAGAATGGTGAGGGGAAGAGAAGAAAATCTAAAGTATCTCATTGGAAAATAGAGCAATGTGAGATAATTTTAAAATAATCAAAATAAAGAGGCCAGCTATAATTCAATTATCAAGGAAAACATCTTCAGTATCTTAGATTCAGAAGGTAAAATAGAAATTAAAACAATCCATTGATCACTTTCTAAGAGAAATCTCAAAATGAAATTTCTAAGGAATATGCACACACAGACAAATTCCAAAGCTCTCAGAAAAAAGTAGAACATATTATAAGCATGCAGAAAGAAACAATTCAATGCATGAAACCACAGCCAAGATTGCCTAAGATTAATAACTTCCAAATTAAGGAGCATAGACTTTAAAATATGATATTCTAGAAGATGAGGGAGCTAGAATTGAAATCAAGTATACTCTATCTAGCAAAATTGAGTATAATTCATCAAGGGAAATAAATTTAATAGATAAATTTCAGGCATTCTTTTAATTTTTCCTTTATTAATTTTTTTCTGATATTATATATATATATATATATATACATATATAACAACTTCTAAAAAAATTATGAATCATGTTGGGAGAAAAAAATCAGAACAAAAGGGACAAACCATAGGAGGAAAAAAAAAAAAAGAACTGGACATAGCGTGTGTTGATTTATATTCCATCTCCATAGTTCTTTTTCTGGATGCAGAGGCATTTTTTTATCTAAAGTTTATTGGAATTGCCTGAGGTTACTGAACCACTGAGAAGAATCAAGTCTTTCATAGTTGGTAACTGCACAATCTTGCTGTTACTGTATACATATATTCCTAGTTCTTCTTGTTTCAGTAAATCTTCCAAGTATTCTTGTTGAAAATACCAGAGTGAGTAGAAAACTTAATATTCAAACATAAAATTCATGAGAAGCATAAAAAGATAACCAAGAAAGAATAACCATGAGACTATAATTGTTTACAATCCTGTATGAGAACATGACAGAAGTAATTCCTAAGAATGTTATCGTTTTGGCAGTTAGAAGACATTTATATAGTGGACATGAATATATTTCAATTATGCTAGGATGGTCTATGAATGAATGAATGAATGAATGAATGAACCCATAAACAAACAAATAAAGAATGAGTGAGAACTGGGAAAAGGGGGAAAGGAGAGGTTCTATAGGGATTTTTCTTCACATATAAAAGAAGCATACTAAGAGATTTTGTAGTGGAGGACAAAGTACCGGAATGGGGGAAATGTGGTAATACTTGAGCCTTTTAATCAAAATTCATTCAAAGAGGAAAGAATATACACACACTAGCACACCCTACACATGCATACACACATACATGCACATAGACATACAAATATGGATATATATATATATAATGCACAGTATGCATAATACTACACATATATACATACTCATACATGTGCATGTGTATTTGTATGCTGTTAGGATTACAAGGTGAGAACTCAGGTTGTCTGGACAGTGACAAGGTGAGAACTCAGGTTGACTTGACAGTTCTCTGGCTCAGACCTTTGGTTGGGGCCTTTAAAAGGAGTTTACACCTTAGGAATTTTAAGAGGAGCAAGTTCATTGGTGGAAGTATTTCCCCACAGCCCCGTTGAGTTCTTACACACCCATTCTCTGGGAGGATAAAAGAAGGGCAGCATTGGGCCTGAGAGAATCGACTCTGGGATAGAGTTGTGACACCAGGCCATCTGAAAGGAGACCAGTCTGATTTGGGGAAGGACAAGAGCTGGAGGAGATTCAGAGCTCCCAAGAAACCTGCGCACAGAAGAAAAGATTTTACAGATCTCCTCCCAGAGAAGGATTATAATTGGGCAGACAACCAGACCCTCACAATTCAAGAACTTTACATATTGGCGCCCAGTGTGGGGCAAGGACTTTTGCTTATCCTGACAAGGACTTATTCTGAGCCCTTCAGAGGAGCTAGACTGGACCATAGCAGTATGCATGTGTGGGTAAACACTCAATTGAGTATAGAAATCTAACTTATCCAACAGGGAAGTAGGAGGTGACAGGGATAAGAAAAGTAAGTGGGCTAATTATTAAAGGAATGGCAGATTTAGAGATCAGAAGGAAAATAGACATTTACGAATTAATAATATGGAAAGACATAAAGCAAGATAAATAGGAGAAAATAAGATGGAGAGAAATACAGGATTAGTAATCATAATTGTAAACATGAATAGACTAATCACCTACAAAATAAAAATGAATAGAAGAATAGATTAGAAACCAGAATCCAGCAAAATTTTGTTTACAAGAGATACACATGAAATAAAAAGGCATACTTGGTTTGTAAGCCATGTATGTAAAGGGTTAGACAAAAATCTGTTATTCATGTGAAGTTAAAAAAAAATGTCAGGCATAGCAATCAATCTAAAAGCACAATATTTTTCTTATAGTAGATTCAATTAAAAGAGAATCAGAGAAACTACTATTTGTCAAAAATGAGGTGATATCAATTCATTACAGCAAGTTTCTATTTCGAAGGCTTCATATCTTAAATATACATGTAACTTAGTCAAATTTATAAAAATTAAAAACCTCTCCTTAATAAATGGTCAAATGAAATTAAAGAGCAGTTTATAGGATAAGAAAGTTATAATCATATAAAAATGCTCTAAATCACTCTTGATTAGAGAACTGCAAATTGAAACAACTCTGAGTGATCATCTCTTACTTATCAGAAACTCAAAATACTGGAAAGATGGAGGACAAAGAGTCACATTAACAAAATGTTGATAATGTCGTGAATTAGTTCCTGCTCCAAAAATGTTCTCACTAGATCTATTTTTTTTTTACTAGAAAATTCTTTTCTAAAAACATCTATTTAAAGCTGATAGACTAAATAACTTTGAACTAATTATTTTTTAGGTCTGAACCCAATGGAATTAGACAATCATTTTTTCTCAGGACTCTATAACCCCAACTTGCAGATGATATTAAGTTTGGGGGTTTACTACCTATTTATATTTAAGCTAAATGAAGCTTGGATAATTAGTTCCATGCATGATATTTTATGGACAAGTAGATTTGAGATCAAAATTAATTATTTATCTATTTCTATTTCAGCTTTAGCAAAAATGTCAAGGCTTGTGTGTTATTCTCAAAAACTTAAGCAGGTGATTTAAAGTTGCTATTACTATTACTGCTCGGTGGTGCAGTAGCAATTTATTTAACCCTTGCCTTAAAAATAATTAAAAAATTGCTGCTATTGTTTGCAACACATTATTAGTCTCAATAAATGGGCTCATCCAACAATAAGAATATAAAATTTAGAGGAAGGAAGGAGCATTAAATGTTAGAGAAATGATCTTTCTAATCAAAATCTATTTTGGCATTAATGTAATAGAACTATTATTTATTTTTTTAAAGAATATATTTCCCCCATAAACTTTAAATCATTTAAAATGATATTTAAATTTCAATAAATACTCTATTCAGAGGAAAATATTATTAATTTAAATTTTTAATTCTAATTTTGAAAGGTATTTACATAAAATTAATAATCTCAGATATTTAAATTTAAAATAATTGCAGTGCTGGACATTATCTCCATTATATCAGATTTCAGTTACTGCCCTAATTAGAGCAGAATTTTCTACTCTGCTGAATCAAACCCTCACACTTTCATGTCACATTCTCTTTCAAGACACCAGTGCCCTCTCATCAGATGGACAGTTGATTTGAGTGATGTGGACAGAGAGAGTCAGATGAAAGAGAAAGTGCTAAATGTTTGCCTTGTGGGTAAAATTGATGATCATCAATTTTTTGCTTAATCTAGGAAAATCTCTTGTTGAACCTCCACTTTGTAAGAACTTCAAGTTCATTTTAAGCACTCAACTTTATTTTTTTTTTAACATGGACTATGTTGCAATGATTGCTTCCTTCTGATTTTTATAATACCTAGTGTTTTACTGATCTATTAGTGTACCGATATTCACTATACTGAGACCTGTTTTTTTTTTTTGTTTGTTTGTTTGTTTGTTTGTTTTTCCCTGAACATTGGAAGGATTCAAAAACCTGCCTTTTTAGGTTTATGAAAAAAACAAACCAAAAATACCAGACTGTCTCTCATCTAGGGTCTGTGCTATAGATGATTTTGTTCTTGGCTACAAGGAGAGAATTGTTTCCTTGCTTACTGAAGTGGTGCTCACTACTTATCAAAATCATAGTGTCAGAAGTTGATGGCCCTCAAACCCTATTAACATAGAATGTGGAGTTACAGAGGTGTCAATTATTGTTGTATAAGAAATATTATTGTTCTACAAGAAATAATTAATAGGCCGATTTCTATAAGAAAAAATGAACAGGGTGACTTCCTAAAAAACAGGAAAGACATAAGTGAATTGATGCTGTTAAATGAGCAAAACCAGGAGAACATTATCCACAGTAAAACAAGATCACATGATCATCAACTATGATAGACTTAGCTACCTAAGAATGTAGTGATTCAAGATAATTCCAATAAACTTGGAATGGAAAATGCCTTCCACATCCTGAAGTAGAACCATAGAGATTGCACCAAAGAATGCTATTTTTTACTTTTTCTTTTCTTTTTCTTTCTTTCTTTTCCCTTCTTCTGACTTGTTTTTCAAAACATGACAAACATGGAAATATGTTTAAAGTGATTATACATATATAACTGTCTTGGCAAGGTGGGTAAAGAAGAAAAGGAGAAAACATTTGGAATATAAAATTTTGCAAAAATGAATATTGAAAACTATCTTTTCATGTAATTGGAAAAATAAACTATTGTTGAGAAAATCATTATATTAAAAACATGAATTTTAAAGTTAAAAAGGAAATAAATGATACTATAAACTAAATAAAAGACAATATACAACTTGCATTTGTGTGTTCAAACATTAGATGTTATGTCCTTAGAAATGAAACAATTCACATTTATTAAATTAATTTTTTAAAGCACTCCATGAACATGACTCAACAGATGGAAGGTACTAGAGACACAGGAAAAATACGTTGGATCATAAACAATGTTTACCTAAAATCTTAGTGTTGGTACAAAACCAAAGTGAAAAAAATAACTTTTCATGAAAGATTGTATAACAGTATTACTATTAAAAATGTGAAGACCCACCTTTTTGAGGACTCTTAATTTCACCCAAGAACAAATAATTAGTTTCTTTTAAAGAAAATAAATATAATAAATATATCCTTAAGGTCTGATTGACAGCTGTCTCCTTTGACACATCTTTCTGGAAGCAAAGAGTATAAAAATGCTAACTCTCATAGAAATGGCACTGTTTTGAAACTGATGGATACTTGAACCTTGCATTAGGCACAATATCTCACCCTGCTTAACCAGATGTTTTTCCAAATGGACGTGAGACATGTGCCTATAGAAATTAAGTGTACCCTCTATACCCTTTGTTGCATATCCTTGCTAGATTAGGGGCAAATAAGCCTCTTTTTGTTGTATTCAAAATTTTCCAAATGCCTCATTTCATTCATATATATATATATATATATATATGTATATATATATATATATATATATATATATATATATATATATACACACGTATATATGGGTAATTTTTTCCAACATTGATCCTTGCATAACCTTTTGATCCAAATTTTCCTCTTTCCCCCCCATCCCCTCCCCTAGATGGCTGATAGTCCAGTACATGTTAAATATGTTGAAATACATGTTAGATCCAATATATTAATACATATTTATATAATTATCTTGTTGCCCAAGAAAAATAAGATCAAGAAGGAAGAAAAAGAAAAATTGAAAAAGAAAACAAAATGCAAGCAAATAACAACAGAGAGAGCATAACATGCCACAAACATTTTTGCACATGTGAGTCTCTTTCCCTCCTTTAATATCTTCTTTGGCATGTAAGCCCAGTACAAACACTGATCACAAGGTATGCACAGTTTGATAACTTTTTGAGCATAGTTGAAAACTACTCCAGAATGGTTGGATCTGTTCACAGTTCCACCAACAATGCATCAGTGACCCACTTTTCCCACATTACCTCCAACATTTGTCATTATCTTTTCCTGTCATCCTAGTCAATCTGACAGGTATGTAGTGGTATCTTAGAATTGTCATAATTTTCATTTATCTGATAAATAGTGATTTGGAACACCTTTCCATGTGGCTAAAAATAGTTTTAATTTCTTCATCTAAAAATTGCCTGTTTATATTCTTTGACCACTTATCAATTGGAGAATGGTTTGAACTATTATAAATTTGAGTCAATTCTCTGTATATCTTAGAAATGAGACCAATTCCTTCATTTCATTTCAAAATTGATTCTGAATGAAAAGGATATTGGTATCAGACCAGATTATGGTTGGCCACTGAAACAAGATAAAAACGACTTCTTACTTCCCAGAGAAGCTGAGTTGGGAGGAGATATAAAAATTAGATGGGTAATTCAGATGCCTAGATACTCCTGTTTGATAGCAAGATCATGCATGGGAGATTTTATTTATAGAATGGAAGGAGGCTCATGTGCAATTGTTAACTTAGTGTATGCCAGAGGAAACTCAGGAGATAAATGAAAATACCATTTCCATCATTGGAACAATGTCTTATTGAACAAACTTAAAAATATTGAATGTTAACACAAGGCAGAAGAGGAAGGTGTTTATTGGTCAACTGGAAGACAGTACCTGTAGTCCTTTTCATTAACCTCTATAAATTTTACTGTGGGTAGGGAAAAGAATAAATTCTTAAGAATTACTTGAACTATCATATCTATTGTTCTTGTTGTTCATTCAGTTGTGTTTGACTGTGACATTACAGACCATACTACTCCAAGTCCTTCTATTCTCCATTCTCTCTCTTTTAATCTTTTAAAAATATATTATTTGGTCTTTTCCCCAGATACGTGATGAGAAAATTTTAAATATTCTTTTTTACAAGATTTTGAGTTCCAGTTTTCTCCCTACCTCACCTCCTCTCTTCCCAAAAAGGTTAGCAGTTTGATCTAGTTTATACATGTCCTGTCATGTAAAACATATTTCCATAATGTGAAAAAAGAAACATATAAAAAATAAAAAAAAAAATTAGAAAGAGTAAGGCAAGTGAAAAAATAAGTTTCCTTCTACATTCAGTTGTTTATCTTGTTATGGGTAGCATTTTCCTTCATGAGTCTTTTGTCTTTTTCTTGGCTCATTTTGTTGCTGAGAAGAACTTAGTCACAGTTGATCATCACACAATATCGTAGATATTGTATACAATAATTTTCCTAATTTTGTTCATTTCACTTTGTATCAGTTTTTACATAATTTTCCAGGTTTTTCTGAAATCTTCCTGTTCATAATTTTTATTACAAAATAGTATAACATTACATTCATATGCCACAGATTATTCTGCTATACCCTGATTTATGGATATCTCTTCACTTTTCAATATTTTGCCACCATGAAATGAGATGCTATAAATATTTTTTTTGCATATATACAACCTTTTTCCTTTGATATCTTTGGGAAATGTACCTAGTAATGGTATTGTTGGGTACTCCTTTGAGCACAGCTCCAAATTACTCTCCAGAATGGTTAGCTTAGTTCACAATTTCACCAACAATGCATTAATGTCCCAATTTTCCTATATCCTATCCAACATGTATCACTTTCTTTTTTTTGTCACATTGGCCAATCTGATAGGTATAAGATGGTATCTCAGATTTGTTTTCATTTCCTTTTCTCAAATCAAAAGTAATTTAGAACACTTCTTCATATTCCCACAGATAGCTTTATTTTCTTCATCTGAAAACTTACTATTCATTTTCTTTGACCTTTTATTTATTTTATAATAGCTTTCATTTTTAAAAAAAATTTGATTGAGCTCCCTATATACTTGAAAAATGAAGCCTTTATTAGAGATGCTTGCTGGAAAGATTGTTTCCCAGCTTTCTGCTTTCCTTCTAATATTGGTTTCACTTCTACAAAAGTAGAAAAGCAAACATCTTTCACTTTAAAGATTTCAATTGCTATCAGCAATGGTCATTGAGCTCAATAATATAAAATGTCACAGAATTTTCATTTTTTCTTCTATTTGCCAGGAAGTTATTAAACTGATTGTCAGGATTTTAGGTTGTCTGTTTGTTTGTTTTATGTTAAACTTCAAGGCAGTTTTTGTACTTTCCTTTTTTAACCTCATTAAAAATCTTAATTCTTCAATTTCTGCCATCATGATGATACCATCTGCATATTTGAGATTGTTGATATTTTTCCTAATAATATTAATTTCAGTTTTTTATATATGTAGTCTACCATTTTGCATGATGCACTCTGCACATAAATTAAGTACATAATGGGAAAATATTACAGACGTAGTCTTTCTAAATCTTAAAGTAATCAACTGTTCTATGTTCTGTTCTGTTGTTTCTTTAATTACATACAGGTTACTCAAGAGACAAATAAAATGACCTGACATTCCCATCTTTTTGGGGATTTGCCACATTTTGTTGTGATCCAGACAAACAAATACTTTAGTTTAATTGATGAAACAGAATTAGAATTTTTTGTTTATTTTTTTTTTCTTGTTTTTCCTTGGTTTCTCCATACTCTAGTGAATTTTAGCAGTTTGGTCTCTAGTTCTTCTGTCTCTTAAAAATAAATAAACAAACAGCCTGCTTTTCTGGTAATTCTCAGTTCACATATTGCTGAAGTCTAGTTTGCCTTTCCATTAGCATAATTTTGCTGGCATGTGAAATGAAAGCATTTGCTTCATAATCTAAACAATTCTTGCCACTGCCCTCCCTTAGAATATGGAAATAAACTGATTTTTTCCAATACAATGACCACTATTGAGTTTTCCAAGTTTGCTGTTATATGGAATACAGCATTTTAACAACTGCATCTTTTATAATTTTAAGTAAATCATCTTGAGTTCCATTTCTATGCTTCCTAATGTCCATTTGACTTCATTCTCTAAGATATCTGACTATAGATCTCTAACCATACCATCATCATCTGAGATGTTAGGATTTTTTGTATCTAGTAATTTTGTATATATTTTTCTTAATCTCTTCTGCTTCTGTTAAGCTTCTGCATTTTTATATCTTTTATCAAGTCCATTTTTTTATCCTTTAGTATCTCCAATTTTCTTTAAGAGATCTCTTGTCTTATTTGTTTCTTCCCTTTTTTTGCAATATTCATCTAATAAAATCTTTGTGATCTCTCATTATTCTTTGGGATTCTACATTCAGATATGCATATCTTTCCCTTTCTCCTTTCCCTTTAGCTTTCCTTCTTTCCTCAGGAAAAGGAAAAGGATCTATAGAACAATTATTTTGACTTCTTAATCTCTTTTTCATTAGAATGTTTTGTTGTTAATTTTGTTGCTGCTATCTTCTGTACAATATTTTCAAATTCTATTCATAGTTCTTTAGCACTTCATCTAATCACTTCAATCTATTCATCATATCAACTTTGTATTCAGGAGGGATATTATTTTGTTCCTAACTATATCGTCTGATGATTTTAATTTTGCACTAAAAAGGTGAACATCCTAGTCACAGTTTGTTTCAAGTCTGTTTTAACTGATTGTAAAAACGATCTTCTCCACTTTTGGTTACAAAATATATAATCATCCTAATTTTAACTTGATCATCTTGTAATGTCTATGTGTAAAAGCACCCTTTGGTTTGTTGAAAAAGAGTGTTTGCTATAACCATTGAATTATCTTAACAAAAGTTTAATCGTCTCTGGTCTGTTTCATTTTGAACTCCAAGGCCAAAATTGCATTTTATTCTAATTATTTTTTATTTCTTTTTTCCAATCCCCTTTGAAGAATGGCATTTAAAAAAATTTTATCATTATTATTACTTTTCATAGGTGTTGCAGGTCTTCAAATAATTGATCAACTTTGTCCCTTTGGCATCAGTAATTGGAGTATAGATTTTGTTATTATGATGTTGAATAGTTTTTGCTTTAGATTGAAATAGATACCATTCCATCAACTTTGAAATTATGGTGTTTTTCTCACTGTTTTATTGACAATGAGGGCTGCTTCATGTCTTCTAAGAGATTTTTGCCTGTAGTAGTATATGCAGTGAACCCCTGAGTTGAATTCACCCATTTCCATCTATATATGTTCACTGACACTCAAGTTCTCTATATTTAATCTTTCCATCCACTATTTGATTACATTCAGCTTACCTTGATTTTTTTCATTTTTACTTTAGAGATTACCAAGCAATATAAATCTTTTCAGCATTTGAATTTACTCTTTTCATCAGATACATCCACAGCTGAACTGCATTTTGGTTTGTAGTTGCCATTTACTCTCCCTTAAGTGTTTTGAAATCTGACCTCAGGGGTTGATCTTTCTTTATCATTTCATTTACAATTTTAGTGATATTCATAGGGTTTTCTAGGCAAAGATGCTGGAATAGTTTGCCATTTCCTTTTCTAGTGGATCACCTTTTGTCAGAATTCTTTACTATGAGCTATCTATCTGGGCAAGCCTACACAGTGTAGCTAAAATTTCCTTGAAATGAAGGAAGATGAAGTATTTCCATATATTAGGTCCCTGTGAAAGTCTGTATTTTTCATGAATAAGATGGAGGAATGAACTACAGTTAGTGGAATAAGTTGTCTTTTCCATTACAAATAATTGATCAACTTTGTCCCTAATCTTGCTGATATTTTCAATGATGAGGACCCAGTAGCCAAGGCATAGAGTGAATGGTACATGTTTATCACTCTCATCAATGTTTATTTCTTTAATGCTGTAGTTGAGAATAGTCAGGAGCCATTTATTTTCACCTGGAAAGAGTCTAGTGTAATTTTGCTGTTCTTTTCCAGAAGTGTCTGAATTCTTCTTTCCAGTATCATATTATATTGACTAGAGATCTTCTTTCCTTAGGTGCATTGGTATAGACCACTAAAATATCATGATAAACTGAAAGGGGTAGGAAATCTATACCAGGAAAATCCACAATCCATTCTGATTAATCAGTTTTCAGGAATATAGTAGATAAGAAGTGCAAATTTAAACAACTGACCTATCACTTCGCACTTATGTTGATTAATATGACAAAAAGAAAAATGATAAATATAGGCAATTTGGGAAAATGGAACATTAATATATTGCAGGACCCACATGTACAAAAATGTTTATAATAGTTTTCTTTGTGATAGCAAAAATTGGAAATTGAAGGGATGCCTATCAGTTAGGGAATGCCTTAGTAAATTGTACTATTTGAATGTGTTAGAATATTATTGTTTTATAAAAAATGAATAGGAGGCAGATTTCAGAAAAAAACCTGGAAAGACTTACATAAATTGATGCTTCCTAAAGTGAACAGATTAAGGAAAACATTGTACACAGTTACAGCAACATTGTGTGATGATCAACTTTAACAGATTTAACTGTTTTTAACCATACAATGCTTTAAGGAAATTCCAAGAGGCACATGATGGAAAATGCTATTCATATCAAGAGCAAGAAATATGGACTTTGAATGCAAATCAAAACATAGTATTTTCATGTTTTTGTTGCTTTTAAAGTTTTCTTTCTTTTGGTTCTTCCTTTTTGTTTTAATTCTTCTTTCACAACATGACTAATGTGGAAACATGTTTAATACGATCATATATATATAATCTACATAAGATTGATTTCTGTCTTGGGAAAGAGCAAGGAAAGGAGAAAAAATAGAAATCAAAATCTTATAAAAGTAAATGTTGAAAACTAATAAATACATTTCAAAAAAGAAAAAAAAAATGATTCCTTTAATAGAGTGGGCACTTAATATTTTTTTAACTTAAAAAAAAAAGGAATATAGTGAATGGGGAGTATTCTGAGCGCCATATAAATTAAATTATTTTCATTTGCTTCATATTCCCTAGAATTCACATTTATTCTTCATCTGTGTATCCTGATGGCCCACATTTATCAAATTACCTGGAAATCTCTCTGTTTCACATATCATCCAGGACAGGTTTCAGCAGCATTGGAAGACCTAAAGCAAAGTAACAAGCAGTGTTTCCCCTTGGGTTATAATTTCCTTGTTTCTTATTTACCTTTTCTATAAAAGAGGGAGGGTTAGCTTATCAGTTCTAGAAGAAAGTAAGTAAAGAAGCACTTCAGCATACTGGACAAAATACTAGGTCAAGAAGACCAAAATTTGAATTGTACTTCAAATACTAGCTGTAAGGCCCAGGTTAATTTTCTCCTCCTTTTTTTTTTTTTTTTTTTTTTTAAACTTCAGTTTGCTAATCTACAAAATAGGTATGGCAATACCGTCTAACTCTTAGAATTTTGTGGAGAGAATATCCAAAGTGTTTTGAAAACTTTACATGACCATATGATGTTAGTTATTATTCATAATATTCTCACTTCATTCTGTAACTTTCAATGAAGTTGACACAACTAACAATGTTCTCTGTGTTTAGATGAGTCATCTACTAAATTTAATAAACTTATTAAACATCTGGGCATGGAGATGACTCTCCTTTTTAAAAGTTATGACAGTGAGTGCAAGCAAATATTTTCTCATGTAGGCTAAAGTTAATCCTGTTTGGTTCTTAATTTCTTTGTTCCAAAACTATTCTAAAATTCATCATAAACCTTAATAAATCATGAAATTCCTGAATACCTTTTCTTGATTGCTAAATCATTCTATTAATCCAATTGGAAAAAAAAATTGTCACAACTTTTAACACAACTACCAATGGATTCTAAGGAAGATTCTTATTATTTATTATTATTCACTGATGATTCTTTGAAATCTTTACTGTTCCAGTTTTTTTATGAAATCTTGATATCAGCTATTTTTAATTACCTATGCTCAAAACTTATATATAGAAAATTATTATGGGTGTGAAAATTCTACATAAGTAGAATATTATGTTTACAGAAAACTTCAAAACACAATGTTTTGTTTCAGCATATATGGTTGTATATTTTTATGATGACATTTACTTCAAATTAATATTTTGATCACATAGACCTTATGTAAACATAATATTCTCACTTCATTCTGTAACTTTCAATGAAGTTGACACAACTAACAATGTTCTCTGTGTTTAGATGAGTCATCTACTAAATTTAATAAACTTATTAAACATCTGGGCATGGAGATGACTCTCCTTTTTAAAAGTTATGACAGTGAGTGCAAGCAAATATTTTCTCAAGTAGGCTAAAGTTAATCCTGTTTGGTTCTTAATTTCTTTGTTCCAAAACTATTCTAAAATTCATCATAAACCTTAATAAATCATGAAATTCCTGAATACCTTTTCTTGATTGCTAAATCATTCTATTAATCCAATTGGAAAAAAAAATGTCACAACTTTTAACACAACTACCAATGGATTCTAAGGAAGATTCTAAGGTAATGTCTGAGTTGACTATCAGCTTCCTTCTAAATTAGAAAGGTTTTCCAAATAGGATTTTGTGGACTAGTCTAGCTAAATTTTGAAAGAATAATCATCAACATTTTGAGATTTATATTTTAGAGGGACAATTTCATAAAGGTTTTTTGTAAAACAGGAAGCTGCTATATACATAATAGTGAGTGGATTAAGTGACTCAAAGATGAAATTATGGCTCCTTGAACTATTAGGATTTAACTCAAAATTATAAACTTTGATTTGATTTAACCCAGAAATAAGGAGGAAATATTGTTGATTTTCTGTTTTAATAGGTAAATTTTGCCATTTCATGAATTAATATTCCCACTGTCAACATTGTATTATAAATTATTATTGAATTGTAATGTTATTGTAAATGATAATCATTATTATAAATTATAATTATCATAATAGTATTATAAATTATTATTGTATCGTATTGTAAATTAACAAAAGATGAACAACTTATGCTCATTAATAGCTTTAGTTTTCATTTTTAAAAAAAGTTTGTTTTTTAGGGTCCTAAGATACTAGGTTGTTTGTAAACAGACAGTGAATATCAGGAATTATCAATAAACTTTATTTCTCAATCAATGAAATCTATCTTCTAAATGGCTTCCTGTTTTAGTTTTAAGTACATACATCAAAGGGTAGATTTTGATTAAAAATAAACAAACAAACTATATTGTAGTCTGTCTCTACTCACTCCTGAGAGTGTAAAAATATACAGATATAGCTCATGATATAGAATATCAGTGACCAAAAACCCTGAGATAGTCGTAAGAATATAGTGTTCTTTGTATAATGTGTGCCAGTTCCTTATTGCAGACCAAGGATTCAATATCAGTTTGTTTTTAAACACTAAAGAAAAGAACAACATCACAAAGCGTAGGGACTGACAAACACTCAGCCTTAGTTTAGCATGTTTGTGTTGGTTTAATTTCCTTTTCCAATGGCAATATTTTTATAAATGAAGAAAAACAATTTCCCTTAAAATGAATAACAATGGGCAAGATGAGTGTTTGGATGTTTGATGTCAACATGCACTGACCAGTATTTACACACATTTAAAATGTGTATTATTTTAACTTATTGGACCAAGAAATCAGCAAGTAATTCACTGAGGTATGAAACACAAATAAACAGGCAGATCATTTTTAAAAACAAAGAATCCTACTGTCTTGTATAATTAAACAAATGTATATCTATAATAGATGGACATATTCAGCATATAAAATAATTACATTTTTGACATCTTATATCCAATGTTATTTTAAAAATGCTGAAATTTATACTTACAGACTTAATTAATTACCTTACATTTTCATAATGGTATGTCTTTTATAAAGTGTTGTCTTTTAAAAAGTGAAGGACTAGGGCATGCATATGATCAGAGATACTTTTTCCAGGCTCAATTCCTTTGCAAGTATCTTTGATTAACAAGATTTATGAAGGAGGATTTAATTTGCTTGGATTTAGAACTGGTTAGTTTTATTGTAGGCATTCTAGCCATTAGTTGTCCCTGCTCTTCCTCATGAATTGAACTTTTTACCTTCAGTTCATCCATATGTTCATATGAATTTGAAGGAAAAAAAAAAGAAGAAAATGAGTTTGTTTGTAATGGGGGATTTCAAAGAAAAGAATATTATAGTTCTCCATATCTGCAATCTGACTTCATGTTCTTTTAAATCTTTTCAAGACTGCCTTTATCAAGGAATGATTGAGGCTAGAGAATAATTGCAAAATGCGACATTTAAATCTCTTCATAACTTTGCCCTTTTTAACCATATATATATATATATATATATATATATATATATATATATATATATATATATATATATATATGTGTGTGTGTGTGTGTGTGTGTGTGTGTGTGTGTGTGTGTGTGTGTGTGTCCCTACATGCACCTATGATTCAATTACACTGGCATACTTGCTGTGATATTTTCAAACAACAAGCATCTTTCAAGCCCTGTGTTTTTGTACTATCTCCTGGACCCAGAATTGTTTTTAGTCAGTAGTTTATCTCCTGTTAAGTATCTTATGTGTCTTAAGCACATGTGCTAAGTGCACAAACCTCCACTTACTTTGCTAGTTCCATTCCATATTCAAAATTCTTTTCCTTTTATTTCAGCTGTTACTTTCTTCCATGAGATTACTTTTTCTTTGTTTCTTCCATTCTTCCTTCCTTTTCTCCTTTCTTCCCTCTTTTCTCCTTTACTCCCTCCTCTTATTTCCTTTCTTCTATGTATTATTTTTCTTCCTCTTTTCCTCCGTCCTCCCTCCCTCACTCTTTTCTTTTGTTACTTTTGTTGTGTGTTTTGTCTTTTCTTTAATCCTGCTGTTTAGCAGAGTAACTGGCACATAATTAAAAAAATGTGTAATAAATGGTTATTGACTGACAATTGAATCTATAAATTGAATATACATTTTGAAGCAATCAGTGCTGCATTTATTTAGAAGATAGTTGAACTAAAGCATAAAACCTCAGGTTATGAGTCCTAAAAATGAAATTAAGACTTTGCCTAATTGTTCACAAAACAATAATCTTAAATATTAGATTATCAGGAATCATATCAAGTCAATATCCAAGTTGAGACATACATAAGCTTTTTTCTAATATACAGAAAGAGGTCTATTGTTTTTCTTTTAATAAAATGGAGATAAACTGCTCAGAAGAAAGCTCATTTTTATAGCTGAAAAAAATCAAGAATGAACAGTTGATAAAGATGCTTTATTAAAAGAAAAAAGCTATCTCTCCTGAAAGTCGCTGCCTGAGAAATTATAAACTTGGTGCCATATTACTTTTATACATTATCAAAGAGTTTGTTTCCAAAGTATCATGACAGTGTTTTAAATTCAATGGCATGTACAGAACCCACACTGCTGCTTATTACCTTGCATTCAATATTACAAACATAATCCAGACACCTCTAGCTAGATAAAAAATGTTATATTATTTTCTGCATTCCAAATGCAAGAAATAAACTTATTAAATTGTGTATAATCTAACTTTTAGTTTGTAAATCTAGATTTAATTCAACTTTTTGAGAATGAATTCTTTTTTCTTTTCATTTAAGCTAGGTAATTTACAAACATTAGCATTTATTAGTTTGATTATATTTATCCCTTCTTTTCAGATAATATACATTTTTGCATGTGTAGTCATGCTATAAGGATTTGATATAGCTTAAGATCCCAGCATGTCTTATCTTACCCTGGAATCAAACCTAAAAAATAATGGAGAGGAAAAAAAAATAACTGGGTTTTCTAATCTTAAAAGTTCATATATTTTCAAAATCTTCTACATTTCAACTTCAAAGAAGTACTTTCAGGCTAACTATAAATCTATGACCCATCAATTACAGTTTGTTGAAGTGCAGCCATCTTGTAAGCGTTATAGGCCAAAGGTGCCCCCAAATGGACTTAGAGTACTAAATTACTCCGAGGTTTTTATATGGCAATATTTGGCAAAAAGAACAACTGAAGATATTTAATGTCCATGGTTGTCTTCTACTTTTAAAAAATATTTCCATACCCTTCTATTTCCATACCCTTCCATTTCTAAGAATGTGTAGTAACAAAGCAATTATGAACAGTAATGTGTTAAATTGAAAGTATAAGTAGGTTCTATGTATGTATATATATATATATATACATATATCTGCAATTTATAAATAAACATGTTTATATAACTATGTATGTATGTATACACAAATATAATCATAAATAATTACTGAATTGCCCATCTGATCAAGTAAATTTGACCTGTCATCTCTAACCCAAATGTTTGTAAACATTGTTTTCCTGCAGTCCTTTCTATGGCTTGCACAGCAAGCTCAATGAAGCACAATATATACTAAGGAGAATTCAAACCCAGGGTTTTTCTGCAAACAGCAGTCAGTTCACTTATCAGTGAAGCAATAATTTTTAACAACATTCTCATTTATTTGTCAGTTTCAAATGCATTTTACGTAAGGCACAATTTTAAATTTGCTGATTTGCAGCACTTCTTAAGCCTCTGGTCTATTTTTTTAAAACCTATTTTAAAAGCTTTTATGTTAACAGAGGGGGGAAATTGCCCCCATCAACTATAGATGTGTACTTATAAAAATAAAATGTCTTAGAAATATACAGTATGTTTAATCCTAAATTAAAGTTGTTGCTGGAATGCTATTACTTAGCCCCAGGGCATATGTGATTTCTAAAGAAACAAATTCAGCATTTAATTAACTCTGAAATCCTCCTGTAAATGGAGCTTATATGTCTGTGTAAAGTTCAAGGCAGTCTGAATTTAGAGAAGAAAACTGCTCGAAGGGGCTGATGTCCTACAGAAGCAAGTCTGCCCTATCTGAGGCAGACAGACTTCACCACATGGCTACATGTACTAAATTAAGAAGTGGGGAGGTTCATCCAAAGTGCACAGATTAAAATTTTCAATAGGCCTAAAAATGACTCGGAGGCATGAATGAGCCTGTCACTTTTTCTTTGCCTCTCTAGCCAATGATGGATACACTCTATAGCCATAATATAACCCGTGAGATATGCCCAGCTTCGTTCGTTATTCTTCATTCTCAGTCATGCTGAAATAGAGGTTGTGGTTAAACAAATTTGCCTTTATGAAGCAAAGCGCTGTGAAACGGAGCTGATTATAGCCTGACACATTGAATTAGATTATAGTATAAAGTAGCATGGATGACACTGTTGTTTCAGTTTTGTGTCCTTGAGCTTAGCCTTTCTTCTCTCTAACTTTACAATATACCTTTCTGGCATTTTCCCCCTATTTTTAACTTATACCTCTCCCCTCTGCTCCCCTAAAAGTAATATTAATATTACATATACTTACTACCAAACATCTATATCATCTATTTATCTATCTATATGTAAAAACAAAAGATAATTTCCTCTATATTTGAAAGCATCATGCTATCATAAAATGATTTTTACTTAACTTTCTCATTTTTCTACTTTGTACTTTATTTGGCCTTAATCTGACCACCTGAGGACCTGAATACACACATAAAACTGAATCAGAAGTGATTGCTCAAGTTAACATGAGTATTTTTTTTTGGTCTAATACAAGGATAATTTACTTTTTTTCTTTTTAATTGTTTTGAATTCTACTTAAATTCAATATTTTGCTTCTTTCCTGTAGAAAATATGACTTATAAAATATCCTGAAACATTTTTTTCCAAGTTCAGTTTTGCCTTCCTTCCAATGTCCACCTTGATACTTAAGTTGATGAACATAAAGATAGGTTTTGATTTAGCCTTTCTTGCTAATTCATTCATGCCAATTTTCTAGTTTTTTATCCTCTAAAATAGATGTTTTATTCTTAAATGATCTTCCCTTTTAAAATTTCTAGTATCTTTCCAAGTTCAGTTCTGGTGTTATCTCCTGAATGAGACATTTCCTATTTCTCACTTGTTCTTAGTTCCGTGTCTTCATAATTCTGGGGGCGAGGTATGGTGAGAACCCCCTTGAATTAATCTATATTACATATTAATCTAAATTATTATTATTTATTTTGTTAGTTTTATAACATAGCTTATATAATTTACTTAACTTATAGAACATGAGAATATACATATTTATATAATATATATATATCTGTCTTTTGTTGCTAATTTCTTCAAAAAGGATCTTCTACAATAGATACCTCCATCTTCTCTTGCTCTGTTCTTAACCACTTACAGACTTCTAACCTTATTATCCCACTGAAACTATTGTCTGCAAAGTTAGTAGCCAAATTAAATGGCCTCTTCTCAATCCCCATCCTCCTTTACTTCTCTGCTTAGCATTGACTCTTTGATCACTCTATTCTTGATGTTCTTTTCTCTAGGTTTTCATGTCACCACTTTCTCCTATTTTTCCTTCTGCTAATCTGACTTCTCTGTCTCTTTTGCTGGATTCTCATTTGGAACACATTCTCTATCAGTGTCCCCTAGAGTTCTGTCCCATGACTTTTTCATGTCCCTCTATAATGAAGATTTTCAAATCTACCTTTTCTATTCTAACTTATCTCCTTCTTTATCTTCAAATGTCTTCCAGACATCTCAAATTAAATATTCAGAAGATAACAAATTTAGCACATACAGAACGAAACTCATCATCTTTTCCCCAAAAACAAACCCTTACTTCAACTTCCCTTATTATTATTAAAATTAGTCCTTTAAGTTTGCAACAGAGAAATCATGCTGGGTTCCCTTTTATCTTTTGCCCCAGCTATATCTAATCTATTAACAACATCTCTGCAATATCTCTCAATAATGTTTCTGTCTCTCCTCCTTTATTGAGACTACTCTAATTCAGGCCCTCATTATCTCACTTCTGGATTAATGCAAAAATCATCTAGCAGATCTACCTGCCTCAAGCCTCTCTCCACTCTAATTTATCATCCATTCAGTCACCAAAGTGATTTTCCTAAAGCAGACTCACTTTATCAATAGCACACACACACAAAAACTCTCATGGCTTCCTATTGCCTCCAGGATCAAATACACAAAGCTGTTTGGTATTCACAGTGCTTCATACTTAGCATCCTCCTACCTTACCAGTCTCCTTATACCTTATTACCTGATATGCATTCTTTGAACAGGTGACACTTGCCTGCTGGCTAGTCTAAGAATAAGACTCTCCATTTCTTAGTATCAGCATTTTTTCAGACTGTCTTCTGTGCCTGGAATATTCTCTCTTCTTAACTCTATATAATGTTCTCCCTGGCTTCCTTTATATTCCAACCAAAATTCCAGTTTTTTTATAATTTCAATATAAGTATACACATATATTTATATTTATACATATATACACATATGTATATGTACACATATGGAATCACACACATCTACCTATCCATTCATACACTCACACTACATATATTTTTTTCTCCTCTAATGAAATATAAGGTCCCTGAGAGTAGAGGGTTTCATTTTTCATTTTTTTACCCCCATTGACAATTACAGTGATTGTTAAATAATAAGTATTTAGTAAATGCTTGTACTTGTTTGAATGCAACCTAAATTTCATTTGCCTTTATAATCATCTATTTGCTTATACTGACTTTGAGGATTGCAGGGTAAAATGGATCAGATGTTCAATGAAATGTTATTTCTTTGGGCAACTTATGGGGACAAGCTTTATGGAACAATCCAAGAAGAGACTGAAAATCTTTCCTTTTAGCTGAAATTTCTTTATGGCCATTTGTTTAATTGATAGTAATGTTAAAATCATCAACAATTAAATTAATACTTGAAGACAATCCAATAATTCTATGATTTTTTTAGCCCCCTTTATCCCCTTTAAACAAGCTTTTTTATTATATCTATAGAAGTAGAAAGGGATTGGATAGGCCAATAGCTATTTTTATTTTTATCCTTCTCTATTTTGCTAATGATTAATTTACCTATGAGAATCATTTCTGAGATTATCAAGGCAGCCCTCAGAGATTTTATATAGATAAATAGATGCATAGATAGATAGATAGATAGATGTAGATGGTTGCTAGATTAAAAGTTTCCCTGCCATAGATCCTGACAGATCTTAAAAATGTGAACAGTCTGGGTGCAACAAGCTACAGTGAAGTACCTGAGTGGTATTTCTACCAAATGGTTATATGAAGGAAAAATGGTTTTATTTCTGCAAAGGACAGAATTTTACTTTGTAATGATACTTAACTGTTTGAAATTTTAAAAAAAAGAATTAGACATAATATTACTATTAACTATTATACTACTATAACTATTATAACTTTCTAATAATCATAGAGTGGACAAAGGACAATACAAGGAAAATCATTAGATCTTTCTAAAATAAAGTTAGTACTGTATATTTAATTAAATTTATTTTATGTATTAAAAATGTTTGCTTAATTTTATTTTATTATTTTCTTTATTTTGTTACTTGGCTTATATAACATGAGAATATATATGCACATATGAAAGTATATATGTATATATGCATGTGCCTATAGAAACATATATAAAAATACATGTATACACATGTGTGTGTATGTGTAAAATTTCTTAATTAGAATTTCTCTACCTTAGCATTTGTTTAGGATGCCAATTTGTGTTATTCTTGACCCTACTCTCTTTTCATCCACACCACACATCCATACATCTGCAACATATAGTGCTAAATGGAAAGGGATCATTTCCAATCATTTTAATTTTCCATACTTCTTAATGAATTTATTTTATTTATCAAAAGAAATAAAATCATGAAAAAAGTCATTAGAAATCTTTTTATTAAATATTAAATTTTAGGTTTCCAAAAAGATTAAAAATCTGAATCTATTTTGCACTGGAAATTCCATAAAGCAATTGAGTCACAAAGGATTTATGGCTTAAAGAACATAGGACTGGCAGAGGCCAGGGAAAACTGGGTTGTGGTCCTACCTCTCAAAGTATGATCATGAGGAAAATCATTTAAATCCACAGAGTTTTAAGCAATTCTTTAAAAGAAGGTACCCACTGATGTTAGTAGAGGCAGTTTCTTCATCAGTGAATTTCCTATAAAAGTAAACTCACATTTCTAGGGGTAATTGCAGTCTCTTGTTCTTATTTAGGAATATGGTTATGAAGTATGTAAAAGAATATTCTCAAAATCTTCCTGAAAAAGTTGGATATTGTTAACCTCATTTTCTTGATTTTATTTTTTCAATTATATGTTAAAAAAAATCCACATTCTTTTAAAAAAAATATTGAGGGGGCAGCTAGGTGATACAGTGGATAAAACACCAGTCTTCAAGTCAAGAGGACCTGAGTTCAAATATGACCTCAGAGGGATAGCTAGGTGGCGCAATGGATAGAGCACCAGCCTTGAATTCAGGAGGACCAGAGTTCAAATCTGGTCTCAGACACTTAATACTTCCTAGGACCAGAGTTCAAATCTGGTCTCAGACACTTAATACTTCCTAGCTGTGTGACCCTGGGAAAGTCACTTAATTCCAGTTGTCTCAACAATAAAAATTGAGTTTTTGATTCTTTCCCCTACCTCTATTCATCCACTATTGAAAAAACAAGCAATTTGATATGGATTATAAAAGTATTATCATGCAAAATTATTTCATATTACACACATTGCAAAAAAAAATGCAACTTTCTAAAAAAAGGAAAAATTAAGGAAGTTTTTTAAAGTATGTTTTGATTTGTATTCAGACTCCTTTATGTCCACCATTAGGTGGATAGAGTTTTACTTCATAAGTCTTCAGAATTGTTTTGGATTATTGTATTTCTGAGAATAGCTAAGTCATTCAATATTTGTCATCATACAATATTCCTATTAATGTGAACAATGTTCTTTTTGTTCTGCTCGCTTTGCTTTGCATCAATTCATGTAAATCTTCCAGCTTTTTCTTAAAGCATTCTACTCATCACTCTGTATTATTAAAGTGTTCCATCATAATGATATACCACAACTTGTTAAATCACTTCCCATTTAATAAAAATACCCTCAATTTCCAATTTTTTAGCCAACACAAAGAGCTACTATAAATTTATTTGTATATATAAGATCCTTTCCCTTTTCTCTGGGATACAGAGCTAGTAATATTTCTGGGTCAAAGGTATACCTGGTATTATGCCCTTTCAGCTTTATTCTGAATTGCTCTCTTGAATGGTTGGAGAATTGAGAACTCCACCAACAGAGCATTAGTGTCTGATTTTTCCTACATCCCGTTCAACTTTTGTCATTTTTATTATAAAGCAAAATAAAACAAAACATATATTGTTAAATTTCATAGGTGAGAGTTGGAAACTCAGGCTTGTAGTTGTTAGCATTTTTCTACTCAATAGAGATTTGAAAGATCCTTCCCCCCCACCCCATGTAACTATAGACAGCTTTGATTTCTCATTCTGAAAACTACCTATTCATATGCTTTGTCAATTTTTCAATTGGGGAGTGACACATATTTTTATGAATTTGAGTTAGTTATCTATAGAGATCAAAAAAGGCTTTTAGGAAACAGAATTGGAGTACATTTTTCCAAGTTTCCTCTTTCCATTTTAATCTTGACTGCATTGTTTTTGGTGCAAAACCTTTTGATTTCATGTAATAAAAATTATCCAATTTATATCCCATAATTCACTTTATCTCTTCTTTGATCATGAATTATTTCCTTCCCTATAGCTCTGAGAGATAAACTATTCCATGGTCTCCTAATTTGCTAATGGTATTATCCTGTATATCTAAATTATGAATCCATTTTTACCTTATTTTGATATATGATGTGCATTTTGGTCAACACCTATTTTCTGCCAAACTACTTTATCTTTTTTGTAACAAGTGTTTTTTGTTTGTTGCTTTTTCAAATAGTGACTTCTTATCCCCAAAATGTGGAAGTGCATCTATCAAATACTAAATTTTTATATCCATTTGTTATTGTCTAATATGTATATGATCTATTTCTTTAAGCCATCACATTATTACTTAGCCATTATCAGATTCTTTTGATGATCATCACTTTGTATTACAATTTGAAATCTGCTAATAGAAAGCCACTTTTCTTCATATTTTAATCATTCATTCTCTTGACAATATTGATTTTTTATTCTTTTAGATTAATAATTTTATTAGTTTTTCTAGTTCCATTTCTGAGTAATTTGATTGATATTGTACATAATATGTAAATTAGCTTGGTAAATTTTTTTGAAAAAAAAATACTTGATATTGGCTTGGCATACCCATGAACAATTAATATTTCAGTTCTATAGATCTGGTTTTATTTGTGTGAAATATGTTTTATAATTTCATTCATATAATTCCTTTGCTTTGGCACATAGAGTTCCAAATACTTTATATTACTTGCACTTATTTTTAATGGAACTTTTGTTTTTTAATCTCTTCCTGCTGGATCATTTTGGTATTATATAAAATGCTGATGATTTATTTTGGTTTATTTTATACTATGTCACTTGCTAAAGTTAATTATTTTACCTAGTTTTTTAAGATTCTCCAAATATATCATCATATTGAATATGAAGAGTGATAGTATTGATTCCTCAATGCCTCTTTTAATTTCTTCAATTTCTTTTTTTGATGCTATTGCTATAACCAGCATTTCTTGTACAGCACTGAATAATAGTGATAATAATACATATCCCTTTTTAAAGAAGGGGAAGGGACCTGTATGTGCAAGAATGTTTGTGGCAGCCCTCTTTGTAGTGATCAGAAACTGGAAACTGAGTGGATGCCCATCTATTGGAGGATGGCTGAATAAATTGTGGTATATGAATATTATGGAATGTTATTGTTCTGTAAAAGATGACCAGCAGAATGATTTCAGAAAGGCCTGGAGAGACTTATATGAATTAATGCTGAGTGAAATGAGCAAGACCAGGAGATCATTATATACTTTAACAACAATACTATATGATGATCAATTCTGATGGACGTGGCCCTCTTCAACAATGAGATGAACCAAATCAGTTCCAATAGAGCAGCGATGAACTGAACCAGCTACACCCAGAAAATTATGACTATGAACCACTACATAGAATTCCCAATCCCTCTATTTTTGTTCTCTTGCATTTCTGATTTCTTTCACAGGCTAATTCTACATGATTTCAAAGTCTGATTCTTTTTGTACAGTAAACTGTGTGGACATTATAAATATATTGTATTTAACTTATACTTTAACATATTTAACATGTATTGGTTAAGCTGCCATCAGGGGGAAGGGGTAGGTGGAAGGAGGGGGAAAGTTGGAACAAAAGGTTTTGCAATTGTCAATGGTGAAAATTGCCCATGCATATATCTTGTAAATAAAAAGCTATAAAAAATAATGTATATCTTTGCTTCACCCCTGATTTTGCTGGAAACATTTCTGATTCCTATAAAAGATAATACTTGATGTAATTTTGGATAAATACTACTTATCATTATAAGAAATGCCCTGTTTATTCCTATGTATTCTTATGTTGTTTTTTTAAAGGAATGAATGTTTATTTCATCAAAAACTTGTTCTGAAATCTTTTGAAATAATCATATGATTTATGTTAATTTTATTATTTGTACAATCAGTTATGCTTATTGTCTCCCTAATATTCCACCGGTTCATTGTTCCTGGCATTAGTTCTATCTGGTCACAGTGTACTCTCCATGCAAGTATTTAATTTAAAATAGTTACATCAATATTCATTAGGGAAATTAGTGTATAATTTTCTTTCTCTGTTTTGCCTCTTTCTTATGTAGGTATCAGCACTATAGTAGTATTGCAAAAATAATTTGGTAGGGCATTTTTTCAAATAGTTTATATAATATTGTTTTTTCTTATGGATCTCATTTATATCACATTCAATTTTTTTTCTGACATAAACTTATTTAAGGGTTGTATTTATTCTTTTATTAATATCAGCAGTTCATATTTTGGAAAATATTCATCAATTTAAGTTAGAGTGTATGATTTATTAGCATCTAATTGGACAACCAAATATTTGTTTTAATTTCATTTTCATTTGTGATTAATACCAGTAATTTGTTTTATTTTCTTTTTTAAATTAAAGTAACCAATATTTTGTCTATTTTTACTGTTTTTTCATAAAACTGGCTGAGTTTTATGTATTAGCTTAGTAGTTTGCTTACTTTCAATTTTATTAATATCTCATTTGATTTTCAGAATTTGTATTTTGATGCTTAAGTGAAGATTACTAATTTGTTATGTTTCTACATTTTGTTTTTAGTTTTAGTTGTATTCTAAATTTTCTGATCTGCTCTTTGTTTATTTTATGGATGCAAGCATTTTAGATATACATTTTCTCCTGAGTACTGCTTTGGCCCACATAGCTATGCTTTTTTTGATTGCCATTCTCTTTCATGAAATTAATTACTATTTCCATGATTTGTTAGGTGTTATCATTCTTTACTATTAATTATTTAGTCTTCTCTATTTTTAGATCATGTTTCTTTCCATGGCTCCTTATTGAAAATTTATATTAAATATATTTTGATTATCAATATATTCAGTTTATTGCATTAATATCTAAAATAATTAATTTAATATTTCAGATTTTCTACAGTTAGTAGTCCATTATCAATTATAATCAATGTTTGTAAAGATTTAGTATACACCTGACAATCAAAAAGATGCACATCTTTCTGTTACCATTAGTTTTCTCAGGAAGTATGTTATATTCAACTTTTCTAAAATTCTGTCAAATTCCTTATCTTCTTTCTTTTTTAGTCATAATTAGATTTATGTAGTTCTGAAAGGGTAATGTTGAAGTCTCACATTAGTATAGTTTCATTAAATATTTCTTTTTATAACACATTAAACTTTTTCTTTGAGAATTTGGATGCTGTGTCATTTGGTTTACATATGTTTAGTATTGATATTCATTTATTGTTTATGATACTTTAAAGCAAAATATAGCTGTTCTGCTTATTTCTTTTGATTAGTTGTATTTGTTATTTTCTTTTCTCTAAGATCAAAATTGCTACCCCTGCTTTTGTTTTTCAACTTTAGCCATAGCATTGTAAATTCTCTAATCTCTAATTTTATCCATATTTGTGTCACTCTCTTTCAAGTGTGTTTCTTGTGAACAACATACTTTTGGATCCTGGTTTCCAATCCATTCGTTTTTTTTTTTCTTTTTTATTGATATAGTCCTCTAAATTACGTTCATAATTATGATTACTAACCATTACTAACCATTTACTTATCTCCTGAGGAAGCAGTAGGCAAAATCACATGTGGAACCTTTTCAACATTAATTTATATAATCAAAGATATTGTTTTTCAAGTATCAGTTTATTGTTGTGAGAGTGTCAACTCCACTGCCTACATAAGTGCATACATTTTCTTCAAATTAATAATGACTTAGCATTTTTGCTCTTTTTATTGTTTGTTTGCATCTTATTTTTTCTCACTTTTTCAGTTTGATTTGACTTTTCTTGTGCAGCAAATTAATTGCATAAATATGTATGGATATATTGGATTTAACATATATTTCTACCATGTTCAACATATATTGAAATAGTTGTCATCTAGTGGAAAAGGAGGAAGAGGAGAGAGAAATTGGAACACAAGGTTTTGCAAGGGTTAATGTTGAAAAATTATCCATGAATATGTTTTGAAAATAAAAAAAGAAAGGGTGAGAATGAAATAATCAGTTTAAAAATTAAATAGAAAAAAATTAAGAATGATCATGGATGCATGGAAAAATCATTACTGGCTGGGGGAAGGATTGTAAGGAGGAAAGATTGTCTAAATTTCAAATTCAGTTTTTTAAAGTTCTTTTTGAAAAACATGAGAAGATATTTAGATATTTGATAAACAGAAGGGAAGGAAAGAAATTCCAGACATAGAATATAGGTGACTAAATATATTGAGAAGGAAAAGCTTTGAATAAACAAAAGAGAAAGCAAATATAATGATTTGACTGGTTTTTGGAGAACTGAGTGTGAGATAAGATCACAAAGTATAGTTTGGGGTTTTATGCTGAGAATTTTATTGTTTTTGAAAATCAGAAAAAAAAGTTTGAACTTATCTTGGTAGGAATTGGCATCAACTTAAAGGCTTTAAGGAGCATATGGAGGAGAAAATAAAATCTATGAAAAAGAAAGATACGTGTTATGTTTGTGAAGGATGGTTTTAGGAGGAGAATGTTTTGGTTGTAAAAACAAAAAAAAAACTCAAAAGAAAGAAAGGTCAAAGAATAATGTGGAATGGTAGCTTTTATTTTGTAGAATTGCTTTAGTTTGGACATTTTTATTAGGTGAATAGGAAGGAGCTAATGAAGAAAGATTTATAGCACATGACCTATAGAGAATGTTTGAATCCTGGAAACTCCAAGAGGAGACAGGGTGTTGAAAATCAAAGCTAAATATAGTCTAATTAACAAATAGAACATCTGTACTCCAGAGGCAACATAAAAACATGGCAAAGGAATGAAATAATTTGAGAATCTTTGAATTTTTTAAGATGAAATTTGAAGAAACATCTTTGGGATAGGGTTCAACATTCTTAGGTAAGTGAGATATCCTTCTGTAAACATAGGGGGCTGAAAGTCCATATAGAGATTTGAAGAAAAATGAAATTATCTCAACCAATCACTGCTGTGAATGGAACAGAAAATTGGGGAAAAAATGATTAAAGAAAGGTTCTTTACCAAGAGTGAGGTCTCAGCTATGATCATGAATCACAAAACCATGAAATTCATTAAAAATGAGACTTTCTCTAATAATATTCAGCAGTACAGAAGGAGGATCTGTGGAATTAAATGATAATAACCAAGGGTGTGAATAAGAATATTGGGAATGGAAAAAAGATTCTAAAAGAAATTATTTTAGAGTGGTGTTCCTAAAATATTAATGTGGTACACCATAGGATTAAGACTGATTATGGAGGTAAGCAATGCCATAGTAATAAAACCAAGCAGATTTATATTCTCAAAAAAATCTGGACAACCTAGAATAATGAGCTGATTCAAGGAAGATTACATTTTATAAAAATCAATGTCAATCTCAAAGAGGCTTAAAAATCAACATCACAAGTTGAGGATAAGAGAAAGAATCCATATTTTCTTTGAGAAAGATCAGGAGGTTCAGCCAGGTTTTGAGAATATTTCTGGCAGAGTCTTATGATATTCTTGTTCATAAATTAAGAAATATGGGCTAGATGTAGAGTAAACTACAATTAAATGGAATTGTACCTTCTTAAGTGGTGAAGTATAAAAACCAGCAATTAATCACTCATTGACAACTTGGAAGAACATTTCTAGTGCAATGCCCTGGGGTTGTCTTCTTGACCATGTTCTATTCAATATATTTTTTTCCAACCACTTGGATGAAGACATCAAATTTTCATCAAATTTCAGATGTCACAAAATAAAAAAAGAAATCTATCATACTGAATGATCTCCAAAGATTTCTAGATGTATAAAACTGGATCAAGGTGAATAGGAGGATATTTAAGGGATGCAAATGAAAAGTTATACTTAGATTCAGAAATTTAATCTTAGAGGTATAATAATGGTGATCAGTGGCTTCATAGAGTATTCCCTATAAAAAGATAAGGAGAAATAAGAAGACTGAAAAAAAAATCAATATTGACTAGTATGAAGTATGTAATATGATAGTAAGAAATTTTAAGCAAAAGTTAGTTCAACAAGATCTTAGGATAAATAAACCCTGTTCATTTACAGTTTGGATTGGTTGTACAATTTTACAGTCCTTATAGTTTGCAAATCATTTTACATATATTAACTTATTTGATTCTCTCAATATCCCTATGAGGCAGGTGTTATTATCTTAATTATACAAGTGGTGAAACTGAGTCATAGTGAGGTTTACTGAGAACTAGAATCACACAGTAGAACATCCTCCAAGGCAGTATCCAAAATTTAGATTTCCAGATTTCAAGGACCATGCTCTAGCAAAACATCACATAGTTGCAAAAAATACTTTGTATGCTTTTTAAAGCTCTATGTTGTTTTAATGGAATTTGAACTCAGTATAAGTAAATAATTTCAAACAGCATTTTCCCCCAAAATTTCAATTTAATCATGGTAATAGAAACATAATGCCCAAATTGAGGGAGCCAATATTCCTTCTGTAATATTCCTTGTTTAGAGCACATTAAAAAATCTGGGCTTCAGCACTGTCAATACTGAGTTTGTATTTTAAGGAAACCATAAAGAAGGGAAAAGGATTCACATATTCAAAAATGTTTGTAGCAGCTCTTTCTGCAATGGCATAGAATTGGAAAGTGAGTAGATGCCCATCATCTGGGGAATGGCTGAATAAAATTGTAGGATAGGAAGGTAATGACATTATTCTTCTATAAAAAATGATGAACAACATGATTTTGGAAGGTCCTGGGAAATTTTACATGAACTGGTACTAAGTGAAACAAGTAGGACTTTAAGTACTTTGTACAAAATAACAGCTAGATTTTTCAGTGATCAGCTATGAAAGATTTGGTTCTTCTCGGTGATTCAGTAATCCAAGGCAATCCCGATAAACTTTTGATGGAAAATGCTACCTGTATCCAACAAGAAAACTATGGAAATTGAATGTAAATCAACACATGCTATGTTCACTTTTTTCTGTTTTTTTCCCCTTTCCTGTTATTTTTTTCCTTTTGTTCTCATTTTTCTCTCTCAACATGATTTATAAAGAAATGTGTATTGAAATTTCATATACATCTATAATCAGAAAAATGTATTAAAAAGTTTGGACATTATATTTTAGGAAAGAAATAAAGATGCTAGAATACATCTGGAAAAAAATGAAAATAGCTTAATGTATATTAACTTGGATTACTTATTAGATCCCTTCCAACTCTAAAATTTAAAAAGATAGGTAGTATGGATAAAATACTAGACACAGAATTAGGAAGATCTGAATCTAAATAAAGCTTGAGATACAACTATGGGATTTGAGCATATCAATTAACTTTTACTTTGTTTTCTTCATCTATAAAATGAGATCAATAATGCTATCTATCTCCCAAGATTATTGTGAAGATCAAATTGGATAACTTGTATAAAATAATCTACAAATCTTAAAGCCTTACATAAATATTGGCTATAATAAGTAATATTTTGTTGCTCTCTCAATAACACAGATTAAGGGATCAAAGAGTATATAGTGAAACAACGCTTGCAACTAATCCAATAATTCTTAAATTATCTTTTCTCAATCTCAGACTATTTTAGAAGGTCAGTTTCCCCCCAATGAATTAGTTCACATTTTCATTTTTCCCCATCCTTTTAATTTTGTTTCATTATTTCTCTATATTTCTTGGAGTCATTAGCTTCCTCTAATCCAATTCTAATTTTAAAGGACTATTTTCTCAAGTGATTTTTTGTATCTCCTTTTCCTCCATTTGTTATTTCCATTGACAAATTTTACTTCTTAAAACAGTTATTTTCTTTAGTGAATTTTAATACCTCCTTTTCAATTTAGATAATTTTGCCTTTTAAAATATTCTATTCAGTGAATTTTTATGCCTCTTTTTCTATTTAGACAATTCCATTTTAAGGTACAATTGTTGTGCCTCTTTTTCTAAGTTGTTGACTCTCATAACTTTTCTACATAACTCTCATTCATTTTTAAAATTTTTATTCCTCTCTTATTTTATTTTAAAATGCCTTTTTGAGTTATTCCAGGAATTGTTGTTGTGTTCATAGCCAATTCACATTTTCCTTTGTGAAATTGCTTGTAGATACTTTGACACCTTTATATTCTTTGGGTATTTTGTCTCAATCTTCCCTGATATCATAAAAACATGCTATGTTCAAATGTTTTATTGTTGCTATTGCTATTGCTGCATGCTCATTTTTTGTGTTTGGTTTTTGTTTGTTTGCTTTTTTCATTGGAAGGAACAAGAGGGTAGATCTTTCCCATTTTATAAGCTACATGTCTTGAGAAACGGGGCAGTGGGAAAGGGGCAGGTCAGACTACAGGGTTTATTACTGGAAAGTTCTGGGAGGCCAAGTTGTTGAAGAGTAGACAGGGCATTGCCTGAGTTTTCCCCAGTTTACCTCAGAATCAACACTAGATCAAGCCTCTAAAATGATTTTGGAGTGACAAAGCCACAAAACATTGAGAGTTTAATAATGTTCTAGCTTAAGAGAAGTCCCAATGCAGACATCTACAGTGGAGTTGGGCATAGGGATGCCTAGTACAAGAAATTTAAGGAGAGGTTCTTAGCCAAAATAAAGCATTATTGGCTACTCTATCCTGGTTGAGAAGAACAGTGAATAAGCAGACCAGCTGTTAGAAGTCCAATATAACTCCAGAAAGCAAATTGCGAGCCCCCAAGCTCCAGAATAATAGCCAGAGTTGGGCAGTAAAAGCACATATCACTACCAGCCCCAGCAGAGTCAGTGAGATGGCCCAACTCTCCTTCAGAAGAAGCTCAGGACAATCTCCTCTATGTCCAAGGACCAAAGCTCAATCTTTAAAAATCTGCAAAAAAAAAGCAAAAAGATCTCTGACCATAAAGAGTTACTATGACAACAGGGAAGAACACAAATGCAGAAGAGAACAACAAAGGGAAAATACCTTTAGGTGAAGTCTTAAAGGATATGAATAGGTTTCCAGTTCAAAAAGTTCTCTTGGAAGAAATCTAAAAGGATCTTAAAAAGAGAATTAGAAGAAAAATGGGGGAAAGAAATGAATATATAGGAGAGTTATGAAAGTTTAGGGGGAAAGTCAACAGCTTGGAAAAGGAAGTGCAAAAATTAACTGAAGAGCTACTTCTTAAAAGATAAAATCGATGAAATGGGAAAATACACTGAAGAAAATTATTACTTAAAATAAACTTGAGGAAATGGAAAATTATTCCTCCTTAAAAAGCAGAATTAGCAAAATGAAAAAAAAATCTGCTGAATAAAACAACTCATTTAAAAATACAATTGGCCAAATACAAAAAGAAATAAAATAGCTAAGTGAAGAAAATCTTTTAATACAAATTAAAACTGGACAAATGGAAGTGAAAGACTAAATGAGACATCAGGAATCAGTCAAACAAAATTTAAAAAATTAAAAATAAAGAAAAATGTAAAATAGCTTGCTAGAAAAACAGCTGACTTGGAAGATAGATCCATGAGAGTCAATCTAAAAATTATTGAAAGCCAAAATGAAAAAAAAAAGAGCCTAGACATCATCTTTCAGGAAATCATTAAGGAAAACTGCCCTGATGTCCTAGAATCAGAGGTAAAATAACCATTGAAAGAATCTACTGATCATCTCTTGAGACACAAAAAATGAAAATACAGGGAATATAGTAGCTAAATTCCAGAATTATAGATCAAGGAAAAATAATACAAGTAGTAAGAAAGAAACAATTCAAATATCAAGTAGCCACTAAAAGTATTACCCAAGACCTAATAGCTTCCACGTTAAAGAAGGGAAAGGCTGGCATATGATATTCTGGAAGGCAAAGGAGCTTGGAGTACAACCAAGAATCAATTGTCCAGTGAATATTAAGGATTTTTTTTTTCAGGGAAATAGATGGAAATTCAATGAAATAAGTGCTTTCAATCATTTCCAATGAAAAATATCAGAGCTGAACAGAAAATTTGATCTCCAAATACAAGACTAAAGAGAGGTATAAGAAGGCAAATTAAAAACAAAACAAAACAAAACAAAAACAAAAAAAACCTTTTTTTAAAATATTTGTATGCATTTATATTTAAAGTTTATAGACACCAGGGTAAGAATCTCTTCCCTAGGTAAATCTCATTTTAGAGATAATAAACTGAACATCATAAATGTTCTGTGTTTCACTTAAGGTCATGAAGGAGACAGCCCAAATCTGGAAATCAAAAGTCTTGGATATAGTCAGACTTTTAGCCCAGGATCATTAGTCATAATCTTGGCTGTGGAATTATGACTTGGGATCCACTGGTTCCTGTAGGGGAAGCAGTCACCATTTCTGAAGACCCATGAAAAAGAAGTTCTAGCCACCAGAGCCTCAGCTCAACCAAATAGTTCAACATAAGAAGACAAAACCCTTTTTTAAGGTTAAAATATTTACATACTTACATGGGAAGATGAGACATGTGACTCTTGAGAACTGTATTTTTGTCAGGGTAGTTAGAAGGGTTAAATATAAAGAGTGTAGCTATAAGTTGATTTTAATGTAATGGTATAAGAAAGAAATTAGTGGTGGGAAGGGATTGTATGGAGAGAAGAGGAAAGTGCTGTGAGGTAAAGGGAAGTAAATTACATAGCATGAAGAGGCACAAAACATCTATTAAAGTTAAGGGAAAGAAGGAATGGGATGAACATTGATTGTTTGAACCTTAATCTCATTGGATTAGGCTCAAAAAGGGAATAACACACATACTGAAACTGGTGCCAAAATTTTGTCTTATTCCATAGGAAAGAAGAAAGGGAAAGGGAAATGAAAGGGAGTGGCAAATTGAAAGGAGAACAGAAGTAGAAGGGGGAAAAGGATGAAAGCAAAGAGGATGGAAAAGGGGAGAGCAAATAGAGGAAGTTGGTGGTCAGAAACAAAACACTGATGGAGAGGGAAAAAGCAAAAGGAAAAAGAAAAGTAAAATTTGGAAAAATAGGAAGGTGAGAAATAAAGTTAGTAATTTTAATTGTGAATGGGAATGGGAGGAACTCTCCCATAAAATGGAAGCAGGTAGCACACTAATGTAAAAGCGAGAATTCTGCAATATGTTATTCAAAAGAAACACAGTTGAAGTTGAATTAACAACTTTAGTAAAATTGCAGGATCTAAAAAAAACATATAAATTAATGAGATTTCTATATATGACCAACAATGTCCAGCAGCAAGATATAGAAAGAAAAAAAATTCATTTAAAATAACTGCATTTTGTAGTCTACCTCCTCCAAAAAGCCAGGAACTATATGAACTTAATTATAAACCACTTTTCACACAATAAAGTTCAATTTAAACAACTGAAGAATATCTAATGCTCATGAGCAGCCTGAGCTAATATAAGAAAAATGAAAATTCTACCTAAATCAATCTACTTATTCAGTGCCACACCAATCAAACTGTGAAGAAATTACTTAATAGAGCTAGAAAAAATAATTCATCTGGAAGAAGAAAAGGTAGAGAATTTTAAGGGAACTGATAAAAAATATTCAAAGGAAGGTGGCCTAGTTCTACCAGACCTAAAACTCTATGACAAATCAACAGTCATTGAAACCATTTGGTACTGGCTAGGAAATAAAAAAAAAAAAAAACATATGAAATAGTGGTCTGAATAGAATTTGACAGAATGAAACCACTCTTCAGCTCAAGATAGATTGGAAAAACTTTAAGAAAAGTCAATCTCACTGGGGTAAAAAGGATGTTCATTCCAACTCAGATAGACTCTGGGAAAGCTGGTGAGAAGTTCTTAAACACAGCAAATCAGTAACTTAAGACACTGGCTCAGTAGAGGAACAAATCAGTGGGGCAGCTTCCAAATTCAGCTCAGAAGAAATATAATAGTGGATCAATGGAATAGGTTAGGTTCACAAGAAATAATATTCAATGACTATAGTAATCTAGTGTTTGATAAATCTAGACTCTAACTTCTGGGAAAAGAAAATTCACTATTTTACAAACATTGCTGGGAAAATTGGAAAATAGTATGGCAGTATCTAAGAATTGACCAACACTTTATACCAATTTAAGCTTGAAAAAAGGAAGAACTAGAGAACATTATAAAAAGCAAAGTGGATAATTGGGATTATATTAAATTAAAAAACATTTTGCATAAACAAATCAATCCAATGAAGCTGGCATTAGAAGGACAGCATAAACCTGGGGACATTTTTATATCCAGTGTTTCTGATAAAGTCCTCATTTCTAAAATATATAGAGAATTGAGTAAAATTTATAAGAATATAAACCTTTCTTAATTGGTAATTTTATAATATGAATTGATAAATTGATGAATTGATAAACCTATAATATGAACATACAATTTTCAGATGAAGAAATTAAAGCAATTTCTAGTTATATGCAAAAGTGCTCTAAATCACTATTGATTAGAGAAATGCAAATTAAGACAACTCTGAGGAACCACTTCACATCTCTCAGGATTGGTTAAAATAACAGGAAAAGATATTGATTCATGTTGGAGAGGATGTGGAAAAGCTGGGACCGTAATGTATTGTTGGTTGAGTTATGAAATAATCCAACCATTCTGAAGAGAAATTTGGAAATATGCCCAAAGTACTATAAAACTGTGTATACTTTTGCATACTTTGCTGAGTCTGTATCCCAAAAAGATCATTAAAGAGTGAAAAGGACTCACATATGAAAAAATGTTTGTCATAACCCCTCCCTTTTTTTCTTTTTTTTTTTTTTTTTTTTTTTTTTTTTGCATTGGCTAGGAAATGGAAATTGAGTGGATGTTCCTCAGATGGAGAATGGCTGAACAAGTTATGGTATGTGAATGTAATGGAACATTATTGTTCTATAAGAAATGATAAGCAGACTGATTTCATTCATAAATTGATGCTAAGTAGGAAGAACCAAGAGAACATCATTCAAAGTGATAAGAAGAATATTTGATGATCAACTTGGATGCTCTTGGATCTTTTCAGCAATGAGATTATTCAAGGTGATTCCAATAGACTTATTATAGAAAGTGTCATACACATCTAGAAAGAGAACTATGAAAAGTTAATGTGGATCAAAACATAATATTTTCACTTTTTGTGTTGTTATTTGTTGACTTTTTTCCTTTCTTATGTCTTAAATTTTGATCTTTTTTTGCTAAACATAACAGATATGGAAATATGCTGAGAAGAATTGCACACATTTAATTTATATTAGGTTGCTTTCTGTCTTAGAAGAGAGTGAAAAAAAGTTGGAATACAAGGTTTTGTGAACATGAATGTTGAAAACTATCTTTTCATATATTCAGAAAAGTAAAATACTACTAAAAAAGAAAAAAAATGTTGCCCAGATAATTGAGAGAGATAGTGATTATTATTTCAAATTCATGTAACCACAATTTATTTGACTTATAGCTTTAATCCAGATCTTTTTAGCTCCATGGTGAGTGCTTTATCAATTGGTTTATGTCAGTTCTATGATAACATTTTAATAAATGCCATAATAGAAACACTTCATTTTTCCATTCATTAAATCATTCATTCAAGATAATGTCTGAGAACTAAGGGCTCTTGCAATTTACACATATTTCTAGACAAGAAAAACTAAAGGAGAATTTTAATTTTGTAACACATGACCATCTTCCTTTTTCTCCTCAGCTCCTCTAAAGATTTCAGTTTTTGGGGCAGCTAGGTGGCACAGTGGATAAAGCAACAGCTGTAAAGTCAGGAGGACCTGAGTTCAAATCTGGCCTCAGACACTTAACACTTCCTTGCTATGTGACCCTGGGCTAGTCACTTAACCCCAATTGCCTCAAAAAAAAAAAAAAAAAAAAAAAAAAAAAGATCTCAGTGTCCTCCCACATCCACTAAATATGGAAGCCTCAGGGAAATCTGGAATGCTGAGACACTGCATAGAAGTAAGACTTAGTCAAAAGCCTATATGCCCTCTGTAGGAAGTTTGCTTATCGTTTAACTTCAAAATCATCAGACATTTTCCCTTAATACCTCCATGAATCAGCATCACTTCTAAGAAGTTGTTTTGCAAACTAGGTCCTAAGTCTTTTCTCCCTCCATCCCATATCTGATCTTCCTTCATTTAGAAAAACAAAACAAAACAAAACAAAACAACACTATATAAAAATTCATGTCTCTATCCCAATTTTGGGCACCAAATTTGATACTGGCTCATAATAGACTTGTTCCTTTCATACTTAACTGACCTTTTAAAAATGTTTTTATTTCATTAAATATTTCAAATTACATTTAAAAATTATTACTATTCATTTTAAATGAAGTTATAAATTCCCTCCCTTTCTCTGTCATCTCCCTCTCAGATGAAGAAATAAAATGAACAAGGTTAAATTGTTCAGTTAAAGTCATACAAATGGAAAGCATTTCAGGCAAGATTTTGAACTTAGGAAAATGAGTCTCCCTGACTCCAAGCCCAATTCTCTGTTCATTATACTACTTAGCTACCCCCAAAAGATTAAAAAAGGTAATTTTAATCAGGTTATAAAGGGCTTTAAACATTCAGAAGACTTTGTATTTTATCCTACCGGTAATAATTAGCTCTAGAGTTTATTAAAAGAGGGAGTAATTTGGTGAGACCTGTACTTTAATTAGAAATATAACATTGGCAGCTATTGGGTAGGTGAGTTATATTCTTTGGTACCAATGAAAAATAACTCTTATATATGTTACCTTCCAAAATATTTTAATGTAAAGATATTCCTAAAACATAATACTTCCTTTGTCATCAACTTTGATAATTTTAAGTACTCTTAGTTACATTGTGGACAACCAGTTCAGAAAAAAAACATACATCACTATTTCCTTTGTCAGGTCACCTGTTGTTTCTTTCCTGTTTTTGCGTCCCCTTTCACCTTTCCTTCCTCTAGTCAGTCTTGGATGATTTATCTCCTGGGGGCAACAGGGGATGTTCATCTTCTCCTTGGAGTAAGCTGTTTCTTCCTGAAAGAGAGATTCCTAATCTAGGATTGATTAGGAAGAGAGAAGAGAGATGTCTGTGGATTAGGATTAGAAAAATTATATATATTCATTTCAATATGATTGTTTTTCTTTGTAATTCCTTTGTAATCTTTGACACTTTTTTTCTCACCTTAATCCTAATAGTGCAGGTTAGAACCCTCCTATGCCTTTTAGGATCATCATTTTATATTTTATTATCAAAATATTATTTGACATTTTTTCTCATTTTTTATTTCATTCTCCTAGATAATCTAGAGGTATTTTTCTAACTTGCTCATCTTTTGAACCAATAGAGTGACTAATATGCATCATGTTTAACTGAAAGTAGGTATTAACAACATCATCTAGTCAGATCAAGGAAAAATGCCCTTTACTTGCCATACCCAGCACAGATGACAATTTCAGTTCTCCTTCTCACTCCTAGCTCATTGGGCAGTATCCCAGGAAACTTTGTCAATTATTTCCTTGTTCACCATGTCCTTAAAACATTAGGCTCAAGAGTTTTGTCCACAGTGATCTTCTCCCAATCCAGTATTTTCACTACAACTTCTCCAATATGACATTACTTGCCTAAAACAAATTAATTTGTAATTAGATTCCTGTCAAAGCATTTTAGCATATCTTTCATTTTTTAGTGGAATCAAAGTCTTTTCATTATCCAGCAATTGGGAGCAGCCTCTCATAAACATAGTTAAAGATAAAAGATGGCCATTACCACTAATGAGAACAACTTTGCAGATCAAAGTTGGAATATCCTGTTCAAAATGTAAATGCATATAGCTGTAGCTATGAAAAAGGAGACATCATGGTGGTGGCAACTTCTAATCTAAATATTGTTTCAGTGAATAATTTTCCTAATATGGTATAAGAATTCATGATGAACATTCTGTTTAAAAGATAGATTTGTATTTTATAAAACACTATCTAAAACATCCTTGTAATATTTATTTGAACTAGTTTTCTCTCAACATCACTGAAAATTATTTGTCATATATACTTTTCCATTATGTACTGGTGCATAAGCTTTTGAAGAAAAAGGAAAGTGAGCATGACTTAGTTAAACTGTGCCAAGTAAATGCACATCATAATTTCAAGAAGGTATATATATATATATATATATATATATATGTATATATATATATATATATATATATATATATATATTTATAAGGACATGTATAGAAATATTTATATAGCTATATGTATACTCATACACATGTGCATATGTGTGTATCTAGTCTTTCATCTCCTTTTTCTTCTTTAGGCAAGTTTCTTACCTTCTCAGTTAGGTGTGATAGAAGGTCTCCAAAGTAAATTGTAATTCTTTATTTAGATATTAATATGTTATAATATTTGTTTCAAAAGTTTGTCAGATTTGGATAACTTGTGGTTTGATTTTGGAAGATGATATTTTTTCTCATTAATAGGCATTAAGGAAATAAATAAAATTATCTCTGAATAACCAATATTAATTATTTTTACATAGAATAAATTAATATTAATAAATGCATATTATGGTGAAAATATGTGAAATATCCCAGGGGAAAGACCCTAGTTTATAATTAATTCTAACATATCCAGGTACTTTTTAATTTTTCTCTTATAATACTTTCTTGTTTCAAGGATCAAATTCCCCAGATTTTCTCAATTTCAGACAACTCAGTGATTCAATGAGGCTTTATTACTCTACCAGCTGCAAGACAATTCCTCAAAGTTTTTTAGCCAAATGGATATAATTTAGGATATGAAACCTTGACCTAATCTAGGCAGTTACAATGTCAAATTAGTGTCACTTCTCAAAATATGATAAGAAAGTAAAATCATTTTATACATAGCTTTTTTTTTTAGAATATTAATGTCAAATCTGATTTTATTTTCTTTTTTACCTTACTGGTATAATATTAAACCCAATCATTCCCACATATGTGATGTCTAGTTTTAGCTCTTTGAAGATAGAATTTATACTAATTAAAGGTCATTTTCATTACCAAATATAATTTTCACACAACTATTGCAACAAACATCTTCAATTAACTTTAATAATTTTAAAGACATTGAATGTGTATTTATAATGGCAAAATGGTTTTATCACCTTACCTATTAATGTCATTTATATTTGAACATCAGCAGTACTAAAACAATTGTAAATACTAAGGCATTACTGCTGGTAATAATAAAAGCAATATATTTGCTGAAATTGTACACATTTATTAATCTTGAATGAGTCAGGAGGAAAAAAATCAATAAAATGCCTGTTATCTACATATTCAGCATGTTTCTTTGTGTTTTCTTTCCCATTTAAAAAAAAAAGTTCATATGTAGGTCACTACAAATGTGTATATGTCCAATAGATTACCCTCATTAAAGGAAAGGCAAAGATGAAAGAATACAGTAAAATAGCTTGCAATCTTCTGTAGATGCAGTAGTTCATATTTAGTCAGGTGACACAAATGCAGCTAGCCCATAGTAGCTAACCTAGAGACCTCTGGGTGTTGAGCTGGAAAAGATGAAGTCTGATTTGACTTCATACTATAAACAGAATGTCATCCACATATCAAAATTCCACCCACAGTGAACCTCCGGCATGGTTAATGATTATAATCTTCACATTTAATCATGGGAACACAGTGACAGGCAAACAAAGGTTATCTGAACTGACAGTTCAGACTGTTTCAATGGAAGAGGGGAACTTCACAAGTTTTATTTTTATATGCATTGATATGAGAACTTTTCATATTTGCAATGATGACTCTTAAAAGAAAAAAACTTGGTACATATAATATGCATAATTAATCTTTAGATTGCTGAAAAGGATAGAAATTTGGATGTTTTTTTCAAAAAAAATATTCCTTCTGCATGACTTTCAAGGTTAAATTGCAGGCTCTCAAAAATAGAAAAAAATAAAGTTGAACAGGAAAAAAGTAGCTATGTCAAACCGAAAAGTATATTTTGATTTTATCTGTACATCAAAGAAAGTAGCATTTTTAAAGTAACATCATTTTGGCATACATATTATTCCATCCACTTAAAAATAGGAAATAAAATCTTTTTTGAATGTCATAATGCAGTATAAGAAAATCAATTTAAAACTTTCTCCAAAAATACAATTTTTAATAAATACTTGTATTGGCAAAATTTATACTAAAAATCTACTATAAAATGTTCTGAAAATAATGATAATATAATTAAATTTAGAGCAATGTTTCCAAATAAAATTTAAAAAAAATATTTAGTGAAATTCATGTTCTAAAAAGTTGATTAATATTTTCAATTGTACAAAAAAGTGAATGACTTAAATATTTAAATGTAAAAATTTCAAATGTCCATTATTGAAATACAAATAAAATAATATGTCTACATATATTTAAAATATTATATATTACTAAATGCCATATAAATAAGAGCATTAATTTAAAAATATGCAATAACCATCTTTTGGAGGAAATTATTTTAAAATTATTTTAACATATGAATTAACTTGAATATTGTTATTTTTCACATTGTTATTACTTCCTTGAAATGATCAAGTATTTTGAAAATATATAAACAAGTAATTGTCTACCTAAAATAAACTCATGAATTATTCATGAGAAAAGCATACTGCTTTCAGTCCACTATTTGAACCCTATCTTATCAAAACCCATTCTCTCATTCTTTGAGGTATCATTTATTTTTGATTTTCCCTATTGTTGGGCAGTCACACTTCCTTTCATTTTCTTTTATAATTGTATTTCTGAAGAACAAGTTTGATTTCAGTTTTCACTTTATCAAAATTTTATTTTCCTTCATGTTTATATGCTTCATTTTCCTGTATCATTTCCATACTTTGTCTTCTTTTCTTCTTTGTGAAATTCTGGGAGTATAATTTTACCATATTCTTAATTGTAAAAAATAATATTTTATAATTAGAAGCTTTAATAGGTAGTAAAAAAAAAAGAAACTATTGATATTAAATTTGTTAAGGGAATAGGTGTAAGGGGAGGATTATTTCACTATAAATAACAGTAATTCTTCTATTCCCTATATTGCAATACTTTAGTACTTAGTAGAAAAAATATTTAAATGAAAATATTTAAGATAGAAAAGATATTAACTCATAAGCTCTCATTATTTATCATGATATTAATTAAATTAAAATTTCAGATTTTTAAAAAACTATGATAAATGCCAGAGAAAATTTCAGTTTCAGTTTCAGTTTGTTTAAAGCAAACTGCTAGAAAAATGAAAAAAGAAATCTTCCAGTGATGAATGATCTTCCACTTCCATATAGTGACCTTTTTTCCCTTATCCTCTGCCCTCAATGTCCAAGGCTATTAATATCCTTTTCAGCCAGTTCAAAAGAATCTGAATATATTGCTTTGTTGTAGTAGGAAATATCAATAAAATTTATGTTTGTTTTTTTCCTAGGATGATTTAGTAATAATATAATAAACCTATGTTCATAAGATATTTTTTTTAAAAATCATATATAAAAATAACCCTTTACCATGAAAATAAAGTAATTCAGACCTTGGAATAAATGAAGAACAAGAAGCTTTGCAAAAATGATGATATAATAAAAAACCAGTTCATGATCGTGTACATGTTTTATATTCACACTAATCATTGAGTGTTGTGTGAACTAAAATCATCATAAAAAGTATTGATTTGAAATTTTAAAATGTCTGAAAGAGAAGAAATGAACACATGCTTTTATGATTTGTGGCAATAAGAGAAGTGAAAATAAAGAAACGATGAATTAAATTCATGATATTATGAAAGGGGACTAGATACCATGATCTATAATATTCAAATTCCAAATCATATAAAGTCTACTTTTATTCAAACAATAAATTATTACTAAATAATGTTTATGAAATAGCTTATGTTCTCAAAGCTTTAGATGTATAATGCTTATTACTTTGGGTAAATTATTTTAAATCTCAATGATGTCAATAAATGTATAAGAAAATAAATCATATGCATGTTTCTGGCTTCTATTTGCGAAGTAGGCTTTCACGTTGGCACTTAGAGTCTTTTTTAAATTTCTTTGTTTGTTTTTTCCTTTTGTTTGTTTTTAAATGGATAGCTATGTCCTGTAAAGTATAAATAATGAATCCCATGATTTGTCTTCACAGTCTAACTTTGATACATAATAGCTTTTGATTCTGATCAAGACAATTAATGTGATACTAAAGAGCTCCAGACATTTATCTATGATTGTAAGTTGCAAATAATCATTATCTACACAGTGGATAAGATTTTTCTCACCAGAAATTTCCTATAATTAAGAGGATATACATCAAATTATAACAACAACAAAATAACAAATCATGAGGCCATCTACACACATATTTGTATACATATATTTGTGTTTTGATGAATGTATTAATAACATGATTTATTTGATAATTAAGTCAGGAAATAAGCAAAAGTTAAAATAAATTTCTAGTTCTAGTAAATAAGAGATAATATCTGTTTTATGGCAGGTTTACAGAAGATTCTGTAAATGATTCATTCATTAAATATGTAATACTTATGTATATGTATTCATAAACACAAAATATGTGTATCATATATATGTGGGGGAATGTAAAGGAATATATTATACTGGCCATTCTAAACTTCATTTATTTATCTTTAAAATCCATAATTATAATAATTTTACTTGGTCTTCCCTTGTTGTTGTTCATCAGTCATTTCAGTTGTATCTTAATCTTCATGGTTTCATACTGGGATTTTCTTTGCAAAGATATGGGAATAGTTTTCCATTTCCTCCTCTACTTCATTTTAGAGATGAGGAACTGAGGCAGACAAAGTTAAGTGACTTTCCCATTATCAAATATCTCTTAAATGTCTGAGTAAATTCAAAAGGCTGGTCTTCCTGACTCTATATAGTAGTCCTTCTATTGTGCCACCTAGCTACTTGATGTTCCATACTTTTCACAAATCATCTTCTCAAAATTCTCTACACTACAGTTTTGGAAGTAGATGGCAATTTTTTTTCTCTCTACGTGTGTCATGTTTCATTAGTGCTTGAACTCACCTAGATAATATATTTAAAATTTTGTTGAAATTTGGTATAAATTTTTTCATAAACCCTAATTCCATGGAAGCTCAAATGTTTCAAAATCCCCCAATTTTCCTCCCCCACATGATAAAATTGAAACTCTATATTTTCCACCTATTGGGCAATATTATGCTGATGATTTAGCAATCAAATATGCTTTGTAGCCATATAGTCTATTCAAGTATCAATTATCTTTTACAACAATGGAGAAAATGTTCAAGGTAGAAACTTAGTATATGAGAGCAATTTGACTTATATAATTTGTAATGGCTTATAGTTTTCACCTTTAGCAAGTACTTGACAAATATTATGAAAGGCAGTCAGAAGAATTTTAGCAGACACTCAAGATTCCTAGAAAACTCTCTTTCTTTTTCTATGAAAATTGACAACTGTGGAAAGAGTCAAAGATACATTTGCATGCAGATGAATGTTTAGGAGGGGGTTGAGAGACTACAGATATTTTTGAACATATTTGCAAGGTTATATCACACATTACTTGAGCTGTCAAGATTTTAATAAAGAGTAACAGTAGAGAGGAGAGAAATGATACACTATTGTGAGCCTAAAATGATATAGTGATCACAACAAAAAAGATTAGAACTGTTATTTATTTTCACATCATCAATTCCCCTCTGTAGACATTTAAAGCAATGAAAGAAGCAAGCTGAAAATGAATGTATACCCTATAGTCAGTAGGCAGGACCAAATGACTAATAATCATGGAATTCTTTTTATGCAACAAAGACAGAGAAAGAAGTTGTCATTGAATAGACCAATATACCTTTTGCAAAGGAGAACTACTCTTTATCTTTGAATGATATTGGGAAACAGAATGATCAGAAAAAATAGTATTGAAGTAATAGTTGAAATTCATAAAGATTCCATTTTCTATAATTAAAGATAACGACAATGTAAAAATTATATATAACATATTAAAAAGTCCAGAAACATATTTTTAGGTATTATGTATTCAAAAAAGTTAGTAACTAAATAGAAGATTGAAAGTGGAAGATAAGTGTCTTACAAAAATGGATAAGTGCATCCTATTAGAATCTAACTGTTTTAATTAGAAAACAATTTTTTTAAAGATAATTCCCCATTGGATACCAATACTCCAAAAGCATATGTGAACATGTATGTGTGTGTAAATATCTGCATATGTATTAATGTGCATTTGCATGTATATGAACATATATTTAAAAGATGCATATATATATATATATATAAATTTAAAGATACAGGTATATACAGATATACATAGATGCTTGCAAGTACATATATATATATATACATATACACAAATACTATATGCATGCATGTGTTGTGTATTTAGATAGTATCTATGTGCATGTATTTATATATATATGTATAATGGATATGTATTGCATAAATATACATTTATAAATACCTATAAAAGAGTTATTATTAGAATCAATAATCACAGACCCCATTTAGATCAAATCAACAACAGAAGTAGCTTGGCTCTGTTCCAAAATATGGTGTATCTTTTAGCAGCATGAATTTCTACCCTGCTGCATTCTCTAATGACAGGTAACTACAATGCTTGTTTCTGATTCCCCTTGAGTGAGCAAAATAGCATCATATGATAGCATAAACCTAACACAGATCTATAGAAAACAAAACATTATTACTTTGTTATATTCTTTATTATGATGTAATGGGCTGCTTAACTTGTCAATCTTAAGTCAACTTTCAAGTGTACATGCATGATATAATTGAAGCAAGAACTTTATTTGTTGTAGTTTTCCCTGGAAACTTACCACTAAAGAGAGAGAGAGAAATAATGTAATTATAGAGAGAGCAAAACTAGCAGAAGGAGAAAGAAATAAACAATTAGACTAGGGGGAAGTACTAAATGGGCCTATCTGATCAAGCAAAGAAACTCAAGCATTTTTGCTTAGAGAACAATAAATTTTCTCTAGTAATTTACTAGAGTAAATACTTTATTACAATAAAATGTAAGGTTTCATTGATTTTATTATTTAAAATAGCAATTGTACTTAATTTAATTTTTATTGATATCTTTGCATTTTACATGATTTACATTAACTGATGTGTATATGACACTTCTATTTCCAGAGAACTGTTCCTAATAAGAAAAAATAAAATAAAAGTAGGGATTAATTAAGCAATATATCTCATACACTTTTGACATTGTATTCAGTGCTTCACACACACAAATCCCCACTCCTGGAAAGAAGACTGCATGTGATTTAAAATGCCTCATCTTTGTTGCAAAACTTGCTTATAATTTGACAGAATCCAAGTTAAATTATTTTATTCTTTTCATTTACATAACTTTAATTTATATAACTATTATTAACTAATATTAATAAATGCTTATTATATGACAGGCAGTATTCTAAATGTTTTACAGTCATTATCTCATTTGATCCCCACTACAACCCTGGGAAGTAAATGGTATTATCTCCAATTTACACAAGAGGTAATAGAGGTTAAATTCTTTATCTAGGTCACACAACTAGTAAATGTCTGAGGATGGATTTGAACTTTGGTCCTCCTTACTTTGTCCCCAGCTCTCTAGACACTTTGCCTCTTAGCTGCCTATCAAAATAATATTAGATATGTTTTTATTAAATAAATTATAACAATATATATAATATTAATATTTTACATATTATATTATATCTATGTAATACATATAGATATATTATAATTATTATATCTATATCTATATATAATATTATATCATGTATTTTACTTACTGTATCAGAAAACATATGATTATACATTTATATAAAGCAATTTGATATTTTTGCAGGTTTTACATCATTTACTTTGAAGCACTTTAAATGTCTTGGCATTATTTTCTTTATTCATTGTTCTCCAGCTCTAGACACACTTAATCAAAATCATACACCATAATTTTAGCCACATTCTAATCAATGAATATTCTTTGCTATTTCAATGTTTTAGCATATATAGGATTTTCCTTCCCCCCCCCCCATTTTTCCCCTTTTTCTGAGGCTGGGGTTAAGTGACTTGCCCAGAGTCACAAAGCTAGGAAGTGTTAAGTGTCTGAGACCAGATTTGAATTCGGGTCCTCCTGAATTCAAGGCTGGTGCTCTATCCACTCCGCCACCTAGCTGCCCCTCCTCCCCTTTTTGAATTTATATTTTTGAATTGTGAGCTTAGAGGATGAAACTTTGGGTCAATAAATATGGATTTTTTTCATTGCATAATGTCAAATAAATTTTCAAAATTATTTGGTCAAATGATATGTACACTAACTGACATTGGCTTGTTCCATTTTCTACAATTCTTTCAATTGACTAAATCTATTTTTCATCTATACCCAAACTGTTGAGTATAGTGTGTAACTTCAGAGTTATTATCAATAATGGGTTTTTAGAGTGCTTGTATACAATATTTGATTGATTAACTTTTTAATATTTAAATCAGTAGCAAATAATAATGATTGCTGCATTATAATAGAGTATGGAATTGCTAATCCTTCCTATTTTCAATGTGTCCTCCCTCAAGCATTTCTTTAGATACACATACTTTTTTCTTCTTCTCCATTTTTGTTCTATACATATGTATGTGTATATATGTATATATAATTGCAAAGCATATCCTTGGTGTTTTAATTAGTTCAACACAAAATTTGCAAATTAATTATAGATAGCATTATCATTATAATCATAGTGGCACAGTCCTGTCATGAATTAGAAATATATCAAAATTTTAAGATTGTTAATTATTTATTCAAGAAACTTTTTATAATTGTTACCTTTGTAGGTATGGATTATGTACATTGATTCCAGTTAGGTAAATTGAATGAAATATAATTGTTTCATAATACACACACACATATAATAGTATTTCCCTTCTTAATATTTCTTCAAAGATTATTTTTGACTTAATTAATACCTAGTATAAATCACCAAATAGATTTAGCTTTAGTCAAATTGAGACATGTTGAAGATCTTAGCTCAAAAAGACCAAGGTACCCCATTTCATCCAGAGCCGTCCCAGTTGTCTGGACCCTGATGTCTTTGAAGGGGAAAGTGAGGCAAGTGACCTTGATCTTGTACAGATATCTCTCACTTTAATTCAATTTACCTGGATGTCATGGCATCATCTCCCTGATGTCTTGGTCCTCTTAGACCATTAAGACTAAACAACAAGAATTTTTATACATAAATTCTATTGATTTTTGTGCCAACTTATGCTGAAGTTTTTATTTGTCTCAATTATTTTATTTCCTGTATGCCTATGGTTTTCAAAATAGTGTATTTTATTACTGAAAGAAGACATTTCCCCCTTTTCCTAACATCTTTATCTTTTTGTTTGTGATCTTACTGTCATAATTTAACACGTTAAATAATATATAATATTATATATTACATTATTACATATAATATATAAAAATTTAAAAAATGAAAACCAAGACAAAATCAAATAACAAGAGCATACTTGAATTACTTCTTAATTTTTAGAAAAAAAAAATTCTGTCTCCATTGCACATGATTGACTTTAGTGTTAGATGCATAATTTTAAATGTCTCTTAAATCTATAGTTTAAGGAACTCTTTTCTCTTTGTTTTATAAAACATATAATCTTTGTACTTAATTATATGCATTGCCTTCATTTATAAAATAATATCTTTTTGGATATGTTTGGTTCAACAATAATAATTATGACATTTCTTAAGAATGAAATACCTTTTTTAGGTACAGAGAACCCTTGAGAACTATATCTCTGTTGTGGGTATATAGAAAGTACGCATGGATAATCTGATTTTACTGATATAAAAGAAAAAAAAGGAGGGGGTGTAGTAAAGGGAAGGGGGTAGTATCAGAAAAAGGGGAAGGAGTGATAAAAAGAGGGAAACTACATCCCAGGAAGAGGCATAGAAAATACACCATATCTGAGGGAATTTAGAGAGGGGAAAATCATTGTAAATCTTACTCTCATCAGAAGAGTCTCAAAGAGTAAATAATTGTCATATTTGTTTTTCAGAGAATTCTCTCTCACCTCATTAAAAGGGGGGAGAGGAAAAGGGAAAAGGAAAAGGAGAATAAGGGAAGGGACGTGGAGGGAGGGGGGAGGGATACTAAAAAAAAGGGGAGGGCTGCACGTCACAAGGGGGGTCTATAAATTAAATATTGGGGAAGGGGTTCAGAGGGGTCAAGGGAAAAAGCATAATCTGGGGATAATATGATGGCAGGAAATACAGAATTAGTAATTTTAACTGTAAATGTGAATGGGATGAACACTCCCATCAAATGGAGACGGATAGCAGACTGGATCAAAAATCAGAACCCTACAATATGTTGTTTACAGGAAACACACTTAAAGCAGGGAGATACATATAGAGTAAAGGTAAAAGGTTGGAGCAGAATCTATTATGCTTCAGGTAAAGCCAAAAAAGCAGGGGTAGCTATCCTTATCTCAGATCAAGCAAAAGCAGAAGTTGATCTAATTAAAAGAGATAAGGAAGGAAACTATATCCTGCTGAAAGGTAGCATAAATAATGAAGCCATATCGATACTAAACATATATGCACCAAGTGGTATAGCATCTAACTTTCTAAAGGAAAAGTTAAGAGAGTTGCAAGAAGAAATAGACAGTAAAAGTATAATAGTGGGAGATCTCAACCTTGCACTCTCAGATTTAGACAAATCAAACCACAAAACAAACAAGAAAGAAATTAAAAAAGTAAATAGAACATTAGAAAAACTAGGTATGATAGACCTTTGGAGAAAACTGAATGGCAATAGAAAGGAATATGCTTTCTTCTCAGCAGTTCATGGATCCTATACAAAAATTGACCATATATTAGGACATAAAGATCTCAAAATTAAATGTAGGAAGGCAGAAATAATAAATGCCTTCTTCTCAGACCACAATGCAATAAAAGCTACATTCAGTAAAAAGTTAGGGATAAATAGACCAAAAAGTAATTGGAAACTGAATAATCTCATCTTAAAGAATGACTGGGTGAAACAGCAAACTATAGAAACAATTAATAATTTCACCCAAGATAATGACAATGATGAGACATCATACCAAAATCTGTGGAATGCAGCTAAAGCAGTAATAAGGGGAAATTTTATATCTTTGGAGGCTTATTTGAAGAAAATAGAGAAAGAGAAGATTAACGAATTGGGATTGCAACTTAAAAGGCTAGAAAAAGACCAAATTAAAAACCCCCAACCAAAAATTAAACATGAAATACAAAAATTAAAAGGAGAAATCAATAATATTGAAAGTAAAAAAAACTATTGAATTAATAAATAAAACCAAGAGTTGGTTTTATGAAAAAGCCAATAAAATAGATAAATCTTTGGTAAATCCGATCAGAAAAAAGAAAGAGGAAAACCAAATTGTTAGTCTTACAAATGAAAAGGGGGATCTTTCCACCAATGAAGAGGAAATTAGAGAAATAATAAGGAGTTACTTTGCCCAACTTTATGCCAATAAATTTGATAACTTAAGTGAAATGGATGACTTCCTCCAAAAATATAGGCTTCCTAGATTAACAGAGGAGGAGATAAATTGCTTAAATTGTCCCATTTCAGAAAAAGAAATAGAACAAGCTATTTATCAACTCGTCAGGAAAAAATCCCCAGGACCAGATGGATTTACATGTGAATTCTACCAAACATTTAAAGAACAATTAGCCCCAATGCTATATAAACTATTTGAAAAAATAGGGAATGAAGGAGTCCTACCAAACTCCTTTTATGACACAGACAAGGTACTGATACCTAAAGTAGGTCGATTGAAAACTGAGAAAGAAAATTATAGACCAATTTCCTTAATGAATATTGATGCTAAAATCTTCAGATATGAGCAAAAAGACTTCAGAAAATCATCCCCAGGATAATACACTATGATCAAGTAGGATTCATACCAGGAATGCAAGGCTGGTTTAATATTAGGAAAATATTAGTATAATTGACCATATTAATAATCAAATTAATAAAAACCATATGATCATCTCAATAGATGCAGAAAAAGCATTTGACAAAATCCATCATCCATTCCTACTAAAACTCTTGAGAGTATAGGAATAAATGGATTATTCCTTAGAATAATCAGGAGCATATATTTAAGACCGTCAGTAAGCATAATATGCAATAGAAATAAACTGCAACCTTTCCCAGTAAGATCAGGAGTGAAACAAGGTTGCCCACTATCACCATTACTATTCAATATAGTACTAGAAATGCTAGCCTCGGCAATAAGAGCCGAGAAAGAGATTCAAGGAATTAGAGTAGGAAATGAGGAAATCAAACTATCACTCTTTGCAGATGACATGATGGTATACTTAGAGAACCCCAAAGACTCTGCTAAAAAGCTATTAGAAATAATTAAGAATTTTAGCAAAGTGGCAGGGTACAAAATAAATCCACATAGATCCTCAGCATTCTTATATATCACCAACAAAATGCAACAGCAAGAGATACAAAGAGAAATTCCATTCACAACAAATGTTGAGAGTATAAAGTATTTGGGAATCCATCTACCAAAGAATAGTCAGGAATTATATGAGAAAAATTACAAAACACTTGCCACAAAAATAAAATCAGATTTAAATAATTGGAAAGACATCCAGTGCTCTTGGATAGGCAGAGCGAATATAATAAAGATGACAATACTCCCCAAACTAATCTATTTATTTAGTGCTATACCAATCAGAGTCCCAAGAAACTATTTCAATGACCTAGAAAAAATAACAACAAAATTCATATGGAAGAATAAAAGGTCGAGAATTGCAAGGGAACTAATGAAAAAAAAGTCAGAGGAAGGTGGTCTAAGTGTAACTGATCTAAAGCTATACTATATAGCAGCGGTCACCAAAACCATTTGGTACTGGCTAAGAAATAGAACGGTAGATCAATAGAATAGATTAGATACAAAGAACAAAAAAGGGTACATCTATAGCAATCTAATCTTTGACAAACCCAAAGATACCAACATTAGGGACAAAAATTCATTATTTGGAAAAAACTGTTGGGAAAACTAGAAATTAGTATGGCAGAAATTAGATATGGATACACACTTAACACCATATACCAAGATAAGATCAAAATGGGTCCATGATTTAGGCATAAAGAATGAGATCATAAATAGATTAGAGGAACAGAGAATAGTCTACCTCTCAGATCTGTGGAGGAGGAAGGAATTTATGACCAGAGGAGAACTAGAGATCATTATTGATCACAAAATAGAAGATTTTGATTATATCAAACTAAAAAGTTTCTGTACAAACAATACTAATGCAAACAAGATTAGAAGGGAAGTAACAAATTGGGAAAATATTTTTAAAAGTAAAGGTTCTGGCAAAGGTCTCATTTCCAAAATATATAGAGAACTGACCCTGATTTATAGGAAACCAAACCATTCTCCAATTGATAAATGGTCAAGGGATATGAACAGACAATTCTCAGATGATGAAATTGAAACTATTTCCACTCATATGAAAGAGTGTTCCAAATTACTACTGATCAGAGAAATGCAAATTAAGACAACTCTGAGATACCACTACACACCTGTCAGATTGGCTAAGATGACAGGAACAAATAATGATGAATGTTGGAGGGGATGTGGGAAAACTGGGACACTGATGCATTGTTGGTGGAGTTGTGAAAGAATCCAGCCATTCTGGAGAGCAATTTGGAACTATAACCAAAAAGTTATCAAATTGTGCATGCCCTTTGACCCAGCATTGCTGTTATTGGGATTATATCCCAAAGAAATACTAAAGAAGGGAAAGGGACCTATATGTGCCAAAATGTTTGTGGCAGCTCTTTTTGTTGTAGCTAGAAACTGGAAGTTGAATGGATGTCCATCAATTGGAGAATGGTTGGGTAAATTGGGGTATATGAAGGTTATGGAATATTATTGCTCTGTAAGAAATGACCAGCAGGAGGAATACAGAGAGGCTTGGAGAGACTTAAATCAACTGTTGCTGAGTGAAATGAGCAGAACCAGAAGATCACTATACACTTCAACAACAATACTGTATGAGGATGTATTCTGATGGAAGTGGAAATCTTCAACATAAGGAAGATCCAACTCACTTCCAGTTGATCAATGATGGACAGAAATAACTACACCCAGAGAAGGAACACTGGGAAGTCAATGTAAATTGTTAGCACTACTGTCTATCTACCCAGGATACTTATACCTTCGGAAGCTAATAATTAATGTGCAACAAGAAAATGGTATTTACACACATATATTGTATCTAGGTTATATTGTAACACATGTAAAATGTATGGGATTGCCTGTCATCGGGGGGAGGGAGTGGAGGGAGGGAAGGGATAATTTGGAAAAATGAATTAAAAAAAAAAAAAAGAATGAAATACCTTTGCAAGGAATCTCATCACCACAATAAGTTATTTTGGGATTAAAATATTGTAATCATTTGCCAGAATTACACGTATTATTTAAATAATCATCCACTTATTCTTTGTACCTTAATTCTCTTTATATTATTTATTCTTCATTGATTTTGGTTTTAGGACAAAGTTTACCAGGTTAAAGAGGTATATTCCTCAAATTGGAAAATTATTCATGTAATGTATGTATGAATTATTTTCTCAGATTTTGATTGAATTTTTAATAAATCCAAATGAAGAATATTTTGTTTTATTTTCCATTGTGGTAGTCCCTATCAAAGTAGTTCAATTTTTCTTAGTGGCATTAATTTAATTTCTCTGTTATTTGTACTATAAAGCTGGATTTTTAATATTTTTCTTAATAATTCTATATTTTAATATGGAATTTTCCTAGCATTAAACCATTTACCTAAAGTTCTAATAAATTATCTGTTAAGATTTCATTCTGCTCCTTTGATTGATTTTGTTTTTCACTTTTTTAAATTGAATTACTTAAAATTACTAAAAAAAAAAATACTTTATTGATTTTCTTTATATACTTAAAGTAGTATATTCTAGTTTAGTTTATCACATTTATATTATTGTGGTTTCAATTAATCAATTTTTAATTTAATACTTTGGTATTTTCTAAATGTGTTTATTTGAAATTTATTTGTTTGTTTTTTCTAATTATCAAATTTTATATTGACTTTTAAAATCATTTTTAAAATGTTTGGAACTCTATTTTTCCTTCTCAGGTTGACTCTAACTATATCCACATGATTTAGGTATGTAGTATAGTCTATATCACTTCATTTCCTAGAATTATTTTTTCCTTTAAAATACTCATTATTCAACATGTCATTAAGCATCATAAATATGTATATATCTTTTGATCATCTTTCCTGTATTAATTACTCTTTTCTTTGTCATGGTCTATAAAGAATGTGTTTAGTATTTTATTGCTACTGTTTATTGCAATCATTTAGAACTTTTATTTTCTAATATATGTTCTGGTTTGTAATGACAACAGGTATCGTATATCATATACTTATATAAGAATGTGTGCATATATGTATATATATGTATATATACATATATATATATATTATATGTGTTCCTATTTAAATAACACACATCTTTGTGTTGCAAATAATCTAATACTTTGTTGCATTTTATATTTTCCATTTTATTTACCTTTCTTTTACATTTATTCAATTCAGAGAGTGAAAAATCAAAATTTTCTCAGAATTATTTGTTATCTATAATTTTTAAATTTAAATTAACATCTATTATTTTACCTAAGTGGAATCAATTTAAATTATCAATACATAAAAAATAATTGCAAAATATTTCTGGAATAAATAAATAATAATTTTAGTAATGAAATTTATTCCTAATTCATGACAGGACTATACCAATATAATTACAATGATAATGCTATCTCTAATTAACTTACAAATTTAGTGCTAAATCATAAGGCTTAAGTTTTCTTCCATTTATTTTTAAAATTATTTTTCTTCATTTCATTAAATATTTCACAATTATTACATTTTAAAAACATTTTCAAAATGATTTCCACCATTCTGTTCCTTAGTTTTATTCCTCTCCCTTTCTTGAGAAGGCAAGCAATATAATATCAGTTATACAGGTGAAGTTATGCAATGCATAGTTCCATATTAATTGTGCTGAAAAAGAAAGCATACACAAGAAAGAAAAATAAAGAAAATTTAAAAGTACACATCAGCCTGCATTCAAAGTTAATTGGTATTCTCTTAAGAAGAATGTAACATTTTCACCATAGATCTTGTTTTAGACTATTGTCTTGATAAAAGTAGCTGAAGTCTTTCACAGTTGATCACTATTACATTATTGCTGTTGCTGTGCAAAAAGTTCTGATTCTTTTGATTCTGCTCATTTCACATTGCATGAATTCATGTAAATCTTCACAGATATTTCTGAAATTATACTGCTACCTTTCTTGCAACAAAATAGTTTTCCATCACAATTTTATGCCATAACTTGTTCAGCCATTCCCCAATTGGTTTATTTCCTCAATTTCCAATATTTAACACCACAAAAGGAACTAAGTTTTTTCAAATTTATTTCACATTTTAGTTATTGGAATTGGGATAATTTTCTTTTATCATTCTTAAAATAATTATTAAATATAGTTTTTTTTTTTTTTTATCATGGCTTTCAGATGTTCTAGTAATTATTAAATTATTTCTCCTTGGTCTGTTTTCCTAGTCAATTTTTTTTTTCTAGTAAGAAAGGCCATTTTTCCTTCTTTTCTCCATTTTTTTGGACTATTTCTTCCTGATATTTTATAGAGTCATTAGCTTTTAGTTGCTCAATTCAAATTTTTCAAAAAATGATTTCTTCCAGTGAGTTTCTTCAGTTTTTATTTAGTCAGTTTTGAATTTTTAGAGCGTTATTTTCTTAGTTTATTGTTGTGTCTTATTTACCAAGTTGTTAATTTGTTTCCATAATTTCCTTCCTTCACTCTCATTTTTACTAGTTTTTTTTGTAATCTTTTGTGATCTTATTTTATTTTGAAAAGCATTTGTAATTCTCCCAGAAATTCCAAGTTTTATTTGAGCCATTACTTGTAGCTTTTTTGATAGAATTCACTTCTGAGTTTGTGTCTTAATAATTCCTATCACTATATTCTGTTTCCTGATATGTTAAAATTGAGCTCTGTTTTTGATCTGGGACTCTTGAGTTTACTATTCCAAGTTTCAGATTTATGTTTTTCTTACACTACTGTTTTCAGAAACAATTCTTTGCGTTCTGAAGTTTTCAATGCTTCCACTCTATAGTAATCTGGGGATAGGTATGGTCGCTGATTCTCAGATCTACACTTTAATCATTAGCCAAGAAAGGCCCTGATACTTTAGAACTGAAAGTGATATTGCTCATCAGGAAAGTTGCTACCACAGGACAGAAAGTGATACTTTTCCTGAGTGCCCCTCTTCCCCTGCAATTTCAAGCACTCTTCTCCATCCTGGAGCTGTAGCTGTAACCAAGAAGTGGTTATATGCAATGGTATTTTCAAGCACTACTTACCCCTGTACTCAGTACTACTATAAAGGATATTTATATTCTTTTTTGAATAATTGCCCAATCACCTTTCTGTCTGTGGGTTAAAAACTTCTGAAACTTTTATTCTTTTAAAAAAACACATTTATTTATTTAATATTTTCCCGTTACATTCAAAACAATTTGTTTTACATTTGTTTTTAAGATTTTTGAGTTGCAGTTTTTCTCCCTTATCCCCACCCACAATTAAGAAACCTCATGTGAAGATGTACAAAATATTTCCATAAAAGTCAAGTTGTGAAAGAAAACATAAATCTCCCACCCTAATGAAAATAAAAACACTAAAGAAAAAAATTAGTTAAAAATAAAGAGAGATATATAGAGAAATAGAGAATGCTTCGATCTGTATCAGACACAACCAGTTCTTTTCTGGATATGGATAGGATTTTTCATCATAAGGCCTTCAGAGTACTTGTGAATGATTGTATTACTGAGAATAACAAAGTCATTTACATTGCTATTATTTTGTATCCAGTATATTTCATGGAGGACTTTCCAGTTTGTTTGTTGTTTTTTTTTTTTCTTTTTCTTTTCTTTTTTTTCTTGAGAAGAGCACCCTGCTTATCATTTCACAAAGAATAATAACACTGGAGAAATTTGCTTCAAAATTTTTTTTGCAACTACTGTTGTTAATTGTATTTTCCTCCATTTATTATCTTATCTCCTTTTACCCTGTTCCTCCTCAAAGCATTTTTTTTTAACTGACCATTTCCTTCCTCACATGCCCTCCAGTAGGTTAAGATAGATTTCTAATTTTATTTTTTTTATTAAAGCTTTTTATTTTCAAAACATATGCATGGATAATTTTTCAATATTTATCCTTGCAAAATCTTGTGTTCCAAATTTTCCTCTCTTTCCCTTTATCCCCTCCTCTTATTGGCAAGTAATCCAATATATGTTAAACATGTTAAAAATATGTTAAGTCCAATATAAGTTTACATATTTATACAATTCTTGCTGCACAGGAAAAATCAGATCAGACAGGAAAAATGAAGGAAAAAAATGCAAGCAAACAACAAAAAAAGTAAAAATAGTATGTTGTGGTCCATACTCAGTTTCCACAGTCCTCTCTCTGAGTACACATAGCTTTCTTCATCACAAGATCATTGGAACTGGCATCAATCATCTCAGCCAAAAAAATTCATGTCCATCAGAATTGATTGCCATATAATATTGTTGTTGCCTTGTACAATAGTCTTGTTCTGCTCATTTCACTTAATATAAGTTCATGCAAGTCTCTCCCGGTCTCTCTGTATTCATCTTGCTGTTTGTTTCTTATAGAACAATAATATATTCAGCCATCCTCCAATTGATAGGCATCCATTCAGTTTCCAGTTTCTTGCCACTACAAAGAGGGCTGCCACAAACATTTTTGCACATGTGGGTCCTTTTCCCTTTTTAAAGATCTCTTTCAAACATAAGCCTAGTAGAAACACTGCTGGGTCAAAGGGTATGCACAATCTGATAACTTTTTGAGCATGGTTCCAAATTGCTGTCCAGAATGGCTGGATCCATTCACAATTCCACCAACAATGTATTAATGTCCCAGTTTTCCCACATATCCTTTGATGTTTGTCATTATCTTTTCCTGTTAATTTAGCCAATCTGAGAGTATGTAGTGGTATCTCAGAGTTGTCTTACTTTGCATTTCTCTGATCAATAGTGATTTAGTGCATTTTTTCATATGACTAGAAACGGTTTTAATTTCTTCATCTGAAAATTGTCTATTTATAGCCTCTGGCCATTTGTCAATTGGAAAATGGTTTGAATTATTATAAATTTTAGTCAAATCTGTATATATATTTTAGAAATGAGGCCTTCGTAAGATAGATTTCTATACCCCTATGTATGTTGTTTCCTACTAAATCGAATTGTGATAAGTGTAAGGTTAAGTCACTCACTCTCTCCTGTCTCTCTTTCCCTCCACTGTAACATTTTTTCTTGCCTCTTTTTTATGGCAAATAATTTTCATTATTTCACTTCTCTCTTTCCCTTTCTCCCAGTACATTCCTCTCTCATTCCTTAATTTTATTATTTTAAAAAAACATATTATCTCTTCATATTCAACTTACATCTGTGCCCTCTGTCTATATAAACTCTTTCTAACTGCCATAATAATGAAAATATTGTAATGAGTTACAAGTATCTTACTATGTGGGAATATATACAGATAAACCTCATTAAGTCCCTTATGACATCACTTTCCTGATTACCTGCTTATGCTCCTCCAAAGTCCTATATTTGGAAATCAAATTTTTCATTCAACTTTGGTCTTTTCATTACAAATGCTTGAAAATCCTCTGTTTCATTGAATGACCATCTTGGCTCCAAAGGTTTACACTCGATTTTGCTGGGTAGGTGATTCTTGGTTCTAAAACTAGTTTCATTGCTCTGTGGAATATCATATTTCAAACATTTAATCCTTTAATATAGAAGTTGCTAAATCTTGCATTATCCTGACTGTGGCTCCACTATACTTGAACTTTTTTTTTTTTTTTTCTGGATGTTTTCAATACTTTCTCCTTGACCTGGGAGTTCCTGGAATTTGGCTCTAATATTACTGAGAGTTTTTATTTTGGGATCACTTTCAGGAAGTGACCAGTGGATTCTTTCTGTTTCTATCTTACTTACTGATTCTAGAATTCCAGGAGAGTTTTTCTCCATAATTTCTTTAAATATGATATCCAGGATTTTTTTTTTATCATGACTTTCAGGTAGATTAGTAATTTTAAAATTATCTCTTCTGGATCTATTGAAACTTTTATTCTTTCTGTAATTGTCTTCAAAGACCACAATTGGTAAATGTACCATACAGGCTCTGGACCAATGGTTTTCAAAGTATAATTGATCAAATAAAAAAGGAGGTAAAATGTACCTAAAAATTGTTAAAAAAAAATTAGAATTGAGCAAGTAGAAGCTAAAGATCTATGAGATATCAAGAATCAAACTAAAAGAAATCATATGATAATATTAATAAATACAGAAAAAAATTTGAAAAAATCCAACACCATTCCTATTAAAACACTAGAGAGCATGATAAGTGACATCTATCTAAAACCATCAGCAAACATCATCTGTAATGGTGATAAACTGGAAGCATTTCCATTAAGGCAACAAGGTTGCCTACATCAAGGCAATTTCAATAGACTTTGGATAGGAAATGCCATCTGCATCTAGAAAAAGAACTATGGAGATTGAATGTAAAGTCAGCACATGCTATGTTTTTTCTCTCCCAACATGATTTTTAAAATGAATAAACAAAAAACAAACAAATAAATAGATGGGAAAAAACAAAGTTACCCATTTCACTATTACTGTCCACTATATTGTATTAGAAATATTAGCATCAGCAATAAGAGAAGAAAAAGAAATTGAAGGAATTAGAGTAAGGTGATGAGAAAACCAAATCATCACTCTTTGTAGATGAGAGATTACAGAATCCTAGAGAATGAAATAAAAAATAGTAGAAGCAATTAACTACTGTAGCAAAGTTGCAGGATACAAAATAAATCCACATAAATCATTAGCATTTCTTACCAACAAAGTTCAGCAGCAAGAGATAGAAAGAGAAATTTGATTTAAAATAACTGTAGACAATATAAAATATTTGGTAGTCTATTTTCCAAGACAAAGTCAGCAATTATATGGACACAATAACAAAACACATTCTGCACAAATAAACTCAGATCCAAACAATTGGAAGAATATAAAGTGCTCATGGATAAGCCAAGTTTATATAATAAAATTACAATCCTCTTTCTCAATATGACAAAAATGTTTAGCTTAATTTTACATACATAACATATTAGATTGCTTGCAATTTTGGGGAATGGAAAAGTAAGGTAGAAAGTGAGAAAATTTTGGAGCTTTAATGGTTACAAAGTCATGAACTATCTTTATCTGTAATTTAATGTATTAATAAAAAAATCTCACATCAACAGTTTGTTGACTCTGTCACTCCTGAACTTGATTTGAGATAATATTTTTAAATTTTGGGGGTATAATGTTGCAAGACATAATTGCATTTTTTTGTTTATTTTCTAGATTTTTTTTATTTTTCATAAATATTACTTTATGAATCATATTGGGGGAGAAAAATAAGAGCAAAAGGAAAAAACCATGGGAAAGAAAAAAAAAAAAAAAGAAAAAAGAAATGAACATAACATGTGTTGATTTACATTCAGTCTCCTTAATTCTTTTTCTGGATGCAGATGGCATTTTCTGTCCAAAGTCTTTTGTGATTGCTTTGGATCACTGAACCACTGAGAAAAAACAAGTCTTTTTATAGTTGGTCATCGCACATTCTTTCTGTTATTATGTACAATGTTTTCCTGGTTCTGTTTATTTTGCTTAGCATCAGTTCATGTAAATCCTTCCAGGCTTTTCTAAAATCAGGTTGTTCATCATTTATTATAGAATAATAATATTCCATTACTTTTATATACCACAACTTATTCAGCCATTACCCAATTGATGGTTGTCTACTTATCTTCCAGTTCTTTGCTACTACAAAAAAGAGTTGCTACAAACATTTTTGCATATGTGGGTCCTTTTCCCTCCTTTATGATTTCCTTGGGATACAGATGAAGTAATGGCACTTTGGGGTCAAAGGATTTGCACAATTTTATAGTCCTTTGAACACAGTTTCAAATTGCTCTCCAGAATAGTTGGATTATTTCACAATTCCGCCAATAATGCATTAGTGTCTCAGGTTTCCCACATCTCCTCCAATATTTATCATTTTCTTTTCCTGTCATATTAACCCAGAGCTTATTGTGTTTCCTCTCCTCTTTCATATTAGTTCTGCTCTAGTATTGGTCATATATAAGCATTAACAAAACTAAATTTTGCTTAAAAGGAAACTAACAAAAATAATAAGCCTATATCCAAACTGATTAAAAAGTAGATCTAGAAAATAAAAACAACAAAATAATAATCCTTAATGTGAAATCTAAAGAAACAACAAATAATAATAATAATAATATTTAGAATTTTGAATGATGCTATATGGAATTCTGTACAAATAAAACAAATAAATTACCTTAAAAACCATTATATATTCAAAAAATAAAGCAGTTTAAGTAACCTGTTGCAAAATAATTAAAACTAGATGTAATGAAATTTCCCAAGAAAAAACAAGCGAACAAAATAATTCATCATAAGTAATTGAAAAATATATTAAGCTTTAAAAAAATACATTTAATAGCAATGCAACATAAACTATTATATTAAAAATTAAATGTCTACCAAAATAATTTTGAGATTACTTTCATCCTGATAGATAGAATGGTAAAGGATGAAGAATGATATCCAATATTACTAGGGCATGTAAGTTTTAAACATTTTTATTTCAAATGCCATACAATAGCAATTTTGATAAACATTAATTATAATAAATTAGATTTATTTGATTTTCTATAACTTTTTTATCATCAGGAAATTAATTGGTATACTTAATTTTATTAAAACAAAAGTATCCCAAATTACTGATTTTTAATAAAGAGGAGTATTTAAATAAGTAAAATATGCATTTCTATTAAATGTTAAAACTAAAGTACAACTAAAAAGATTACATGTGTATACATATCTCTATGTAATGTAATCTACCGGGCACACCTCCTCTCAGGCCTTCAAAGGTCTCTGGCCACTATCTCTTGAATCTATAGTTTAATAACCGGTAGCACACTCAATAACAGCCACATGTAATCTTAAAAGCCTTTATTATACCTACTCACATAATGCCCTGACTGATGCCCTGACTTGTTGGTTCCCTAATGAACACCTGCTCAGAAGACCCACGTGTTCACCACCAAACTCCTTACCTCTCTGGGCTATCCATCCGCTTGGCTCAGGGAGCCAGGTTAAAGAGCACCAGATTAAAAAAAGCGACTGCTGTCTGCAGTGGGCTTATAAAGGGCCTTTGAGGTCACATGCACAGCCAATCAGCGAGAGAGTCATCCATTATGAAGCTATCTCAATATGGCCAAGATCCCACCCACTAGGCAGTCCTAACATCCACAGAGAATACTTCCGGGCCTCAATCTCCCATTGCACTGTGTCCGCCCATTTAAAGGACCCTTACAATTCCCTTCTCTTGTTTTGCGGGAACCACATCCTTACAGAGGGGGGAACTGTAGTCTGTAGTTCTTCCTCAGAGGGGAAAGCTGAAGGGAAGCTTGAGCCATATCCATTCATCCTACAATTAGAGGTGTTTACAATAATACCTCTAAGTTTAAAAAAAAAAAAAAAGTGAATTGGCAAAGAAGAAATAACCTAACCATAACAATATACCAAGAGAACAGGGAAGACCTGGGTTCATCATCAGAAAATGACACTGAAGTAAAAAAATAAAAATAAAAATAAAAAGCTTGTGTTCTAAAGTATAATGTAAAATAACTCTCTACCCACAGAACTCAAAAAAGAATTCAAAAATCAAATGAAAAACATTGAGGAAAAAGTAAAAAAGTCCTAAAAAGTCAAGCAGATTATGAAAAAAAAGTTACCCACTAGGAAAAGAAATGTAGACTCTCAAAGATGAAAACAATTCTTTGAAAACTAGAATTTGGGCAAGGAGAAGCCAGTAGAGCTATAAGAGACCAAGATATAATACAACAGATTATAAATAATGAGAAAATAGAAAAGAATGTGAATGAAGCATCTTATGAGAAAAATGACAGATTTGGAAAACAGATCAAGAAGAGAAAATGTAAGAATAATTGGATTGTCAGAAAGTTCTTATTAAAAGGAGAGCCTTGACACAGTAATGCAGGAAATAATCCAAGGAACATGAGGGAAAAGTAGAAATAGAAAAAAAACACTAAATGATGAGGAAACCCCAACATTCTTAAAATCTCCTTGGACTCTGCCTCAGGGAAGAGACCCCACCCCAAGAACAGTTTCCTCCTTATGTAAAAACCCACTGAATTCTATTCAAATTCTAACCCAGGCTGGAACTCAAGCCAGAAGTCAACCTGAGACTCCACCCATGAGCCCCTTCAGATTATCCAAAGCCCCCTTGTTATAAAAAGGGCCAAACTGGAGTCCACTCTTTGCAGAGATCCCAAACATAGCATCCTTACACAGGCCATGTCAGGATTTCTGCCCACTGGTACTGTGGTTCTGGTGCCCTTTTATCTCTACCTTCAACTTTACTAACTAAACTTTACTTCCAAGTCCCACAATAAACCTTTTTTTATCAATCTAGGTTTTTGGGTCTGTACATTCCTTCACAGAGGACTCTTGTGCCAATACTAGACCTCATTTAACACTGGATCCTTATGCCGAATCCAAAGGGGTTGCAGGGGAGCTCTATTTGACTCCCTGTACCCCGAACCTGCCACTAGACCTCAATTAAACCTAATTTCATTTAGGCACCCCTTATCTAATTTTCATCATGAACATCACCTCAAAGAGATCCTGCGTAGAGCCACATAGGAATATTATTGCTAGATTCCAAAACTGCAGATCAAAGAGAAAAATTTTCAAGAAACAAGAAAACAATTCAAATATTCTGGAGTTACATCTAGAATTGTACAGGATTTATCAGCAGCAAAAATAAAAGATCCTAGGTCCTGTACTCCTATCTATCAACAATGAAAAGAACTAGACCTGTGCCCAAAAATATCATATCCTGCAGAATTATTTATAATACTGAATGAGAAAAAGTGGCATTCAACTTGCAGATTTTCAGGACTTTCCTTCAAACAAACCTAAACTTAACAGAAAATGTAATGCATAAGAGCCTACATTAAAGATCAGTTTCAAGGAACTAAATGTGGACAAATTGTTTAAACATGGACATATTGTTTATGGGAATTTTTTTTACATGGGAAATGTAACAATATGCTTAAGATTCACATCAACAATAAGGTAGCTGGAAAGAAAGATTGGGAAAGTAAAAATAGTAATCATGTTATACAAATAAGGTACTGAGGAAGAATAGATTCATAAAATCTATTTTTTAGAGAGAGGAAAGCTCATAGTTCTGACAACCTACTCACATCAGAAATGGGTTTAATGTATACCAGGAAGGTTATAGCACCCTCCAAAATCTATAAAGAAATAAAGGGAGAAGGATGGACAGAAGGGGAAGTAAAGAGTGATGGCAGAAGACAAGGGAATGATCCTTGGGTGGGGCAAGATTGAGTAATAGCAAGGCAAGTTATGGAGCAAATCTAAAGCAAAGAGTCAATAGGGATAGGAAAGTCATGTGTGTGTATGTGTGTGTGTATATATATATATGTATACATATATATATACATATATATATACACATGTATATATATATATATATATATATAATATCAATATATTTTTTCTTAACTATAATGTGCTTTGAGGTGGGAGGATGAAAGGGGGCAAAGAATAAAGTAAATAAGATTTTCAAAATGGACATTCATGAATATACTTTCTTCTATTTATAGATATTGATCTGGTAATTTGTAGTTATATGTTTTGAATGTTCTGCTGGGCAACTGACAATGTCCTCTTTGTTTTTTTCCTTTTGTTTTGTATTCCTTTTCTGTTTCCTTTTTGTTATTCTTTTTTTTTTTAATAAAACAATTTTTTAAAAATCCTAATATAAAAAAGGGTACTGGGCATAATTATTAGCCCTATAATTGAAACCTCCTGTGTCTATCTCCTCCTATTATGAGCTTCTCAAATAATTTGGAAGTATGTCCAAAGAGCTATAAAACTGTGCATACAATTTGACACAAAAAAATGCACCACTAAGTATATATTCCAAAGCAAACAAACAAAAATTAAAAGAAATGATTTGTACAAAAATTTCCTAGTGGATCTATTTTGGTGACAAAGAATTGAAAATTGAGAGAATGTGCATCAGTTGGGGGATGATAAGTTGTGGTATATGATTATGATAAAATACTACCTTATTGTAAGAAAAGAGAAAAGAGTAGTTTCAGAAAAACTTGGGAAGTTACATAAACTTAAAGAAAATGAGTGAACAGATCCAGGAGAAAGTGGAGAATAGTAATAGCAATAATTTAACAATGATCAACTGTGAAAGGTTTAATTCTACTGATGAATAAAATAATCTAAGACAATCTAAAATCTATAATGAAATATATTATCTGATAAGGTCAAAAAAAGAGATAGTTCAAGGAAATTCTTGTCTGAGGAGGGGTAAAAGGAGATAATTTGAGATACAAATGATTAAGAGAAATTCCTGTCTTATTTACAAATATCTCTGGGACCTCTTGGATAACATCTCTGTGCAAACGTGGTTTGATGATCCTAGTTATGTATAAAAGGAATCTCTAAAATTGTTTTCCTTGCACTCAGTCTTCACCAGCCTTGTACCCACCAACTGGCATCCCCTTGCCAGGCATTTTGGTCTTTCTGGAGGCCAAATGTTTACTATCAATAAAGACTTTGTTTTGATACAGCATTGATAGCTAATTCATTCGCTACCAAACCTGCCCTTGGGTTACTTTGGGGAAAGAGAGAGGTTAATCAGACCCAAGAGGAGAAGAGCTGATCCATCTCGGCTTAGAGCCTCCAAATTTACTCCTCATCATTTGGTGGCCCTCAAATGGGAAAATTTTATGGAAATAAGCTGGAAATATCTTCCTTTTATAGCATGGGGCAGTTTTAAAAATTCCTAGGAAATATAGTGGCCTTGAACTGTGGAAAGCTTGTAGAAAGCTCTGAGGATCATTTGGCTCAGGGATTCCAGGTGCAAACGAATTGCTGGACTCTGGGAGTACTCTGATGCTTTGCCCTTCTCTTCTGAGAAGCAGAGATCCTTCTTCCTCACCCTGCTCCCTCCAGGTTCCTAATCAGATTTCCCTGCCCCACTCTCCTACCTCTCCCATACAGCTTGACTCTACTACAGCTGCAGGCCCAGGACTCTGACTTAGCTATTTCTAAGCCTGGTCTCCCGAGAGAAATGGCCAACTCTTGGGGGAAAATGCTTAGAGTGCAAAAGCCCCTCCCTTTTTGGGATTTTTCCCACATAATGGAGAAACTTATTGAGAGGTTTACAGCCCTTTCTTTTCCCTGAGATCTGTCCAGGGGAGATGTTATCTCTTCTTATCTCACAATACTGGAGATAAGAATGATCTGGGAGCTAACACAGAGGTTTGCTGCTAATGTGACTGGGAGGTACCTGGTGAGAGCCCTTGTTATTCCCTTTGCAAATCCCAGGGGGAACTATGAAGAATGGAGTGGGGACATAGAAGAGGGGAGTAGGGACATAGAAGAGGGGAGTGGGGACATAAAAGATGGGAGTGGGGACGGAGAGGAGGGGAGTGGTGATACAGAGATCCCTAATAGGGATCATCTCCTAACCTGTCCCACTGAAGGAATGAAAAAGAGGAATAAAAAGCAGGTAGATTACAAGAAGCTTGGAGAAATTACCCAAGCAGTTGATAAGAATCCTACTTTATTTTAGGGTTGCCTTGTAGTGACTATTAGAGAATTCACTAACCTGCACCTCACTTTTCTAGAGGGGATTGTTGTCATTGCCATGCATTTTATCAACCAGTCTTCCCCAGATATAAGACAAAATCTGCAGAAATTGGCTCTAGAATCTCAACTATCAGAAGTCGCCTTTGGGGTATGTAAGGACAGGGATCAGGAGGAGGACAGAAAGGTCAAAGTAAAGAGCAGACAGCAGGCACAGATTCTGGCTACTGCTATTTTCCATGGGCCCCAAAGTTTGTGCTTCAGATGCAGTCAGCACAGCAACTGGGCAAGGAATTGCCCTCAGACTTTAGGCCCCTACCCTGAATACAAAGGGGAAGGACACTGGTAGAGCAACTGCCCAGAGAAAGGAAGTGATGAGGAGTAAATGATGAGGAGTAAATTGTGGTCTAAACAAAGATGGGTCAGTTCCTTTTCTCTCTCTCCTTCCTTCCCCAAAGTAACCAAAGGCTGGTTCGGCAGCAAAGGAATTTGCTACTTAATGCTGTATGGAAACATAGTCTTTATTGATTAGAATGGAAACACCTGAGAGCCGGTGGGCAAAATGGCTGCATGGTACAAGGCCATTTTTGCAAAGAGCAGATCCCCGAGTTCTCTCTTTTATACAGTGATGTAAATAAGATAAGGATTCTTTTGTAATCTTTTGAGTAGAGACAGAAGAAACTTCCCCTGCTGTGACATTTGGTCTGTTTGAGCAGATTAGAATGGGGGCTGTAAAACCCCAAGCTCAGATAGCCCAAACTAGTTTGACCAGATCTTGTATCAAAGGCCCAAGTCCCTAAAGAAGTTGGAGATCAGACAAGGAATACCAAAGGGCTACTGCCCTCAACAGAAGGACCACGGACTCCAGCCTCCCCCCCCTCCCCCCAGGCCTCTCCAGACTTGAGGTGGCATGCCCCTAGCCCAGGCCCATCTTCTTCTATCAGAAAAGCCAAGCTGCCCAGGGTAAATTTGGATTTAGCAGGTATGTCAATCTCGTTTTTTTCATACAGAAGCCTCTTTTTGTTCTGCTCCTCCATTCAGGTCCTACTCGCCCATCCCCCCCCAAGGTGCTCGAATTGAAGGGAGATATAAAAATTGTTTGGAAACCCCCCTTCCTTGCTGGCTCTGGGACCTCATGTTTCTAACTATCCCTTCCTATCCTAGCCCATTGATGGGTAGAAATTTGATAAAGGAAACTAGGAGCTCAATTCTCTCTGATTAAAATCTCCAAATAATCACCACACCTTCTCACATTCTCTGTGAAATCTGAGAGGAAATAGAAGTTTTAAGAACAAGGATTAAGAAATTTGGGAATTGGTTATTTACTTGTGATTTTAAATTTTAACCTGTTGTACTAATTTGTAAGTGAATGGAACTTGGCTATTTTAAAAACTGACAGGAAAGGTTTTTTTGTTTGTTTGTTTTTTGTTTTTTCCTTAAAGCAGTCTTTAGAGCTTTCAAGAGTAAAGGGCAATAAAACCTTATCTCATCAAAACTCTGGCAGTAGAAAAACATTTGATTATGGGAAATATAATTTGGCTATTGCTTTTGCATACTAGATTGTTTATTCTGAGTATAAGATCTTGGAATTTGTTTGAATGTTGATGCATTTACTGCTAAAGAGATTTGAAAAGAACAATGAGATTCAAACTTAAGCCTGAACTAGGAGAGAGATGCTAATTGCTGTTAGGCAAACCCTCAGAAAGAAAAAAAAAATAATGTTTTGTTTGATTCGGTTTATTTGTTAACCAAAGTTATACTTTAAATAGTTTTGAGCTATTCATACTATGTAGTGTGAATCTTACAGGTTTTGAAGGAAAAAGGAGTGAGCAATTAAAGATTTGCAAAGTATTAGAAGGTATTTGGGAATAGCAAGAAGAGATGGGGGAGGGAGACTCACTCACAAACCCCCACTGCTTTCTGCGTCTTTGGTAGTGGACCATCTAGTCAGAAAAGTTGTTGGAAATTAAGAAAGTGAATAAACTGATGGGAAAATGAAAGGGGGGAAAGGTGGTCCCACACGCAATCCTTATCCCCTCCCCCAGGTGTATTCCTGCCATTTTTTTTTTGTCAAGTTGCTGCTATAACAACAAAATGGTGATTTGAATAGATTGAATATTTGTTTCTTGTTACATAAGGGTTTTATTATTTGAGGAATATGGTCATAAATGTGAAAAGTTTAATTGTTATTTTTAAGAACTTCTTTTATTCTTTTATGGGGTATTTGGACATTCTGCATAAGTTTAAAATACGTTTAAATAGATTGTATGATATTGGGTCATTCTGAGATTATTTAGAGAACCTCTAAAATAATAGTTCTTTTTCTTTGTCCTTTTGAAAATGTTTCTGTTAAGGACAATATGCAATTTGGGATATTTTTCTATGTAATGGGTATTTTAAAAGCAAAATGATTTGTATGTATAATATTCACTTATGTAACTTCTGTTTGGATATGATAATTGTTTAAGTTATGAAATTTCTTTCTGTTATCAATATAAGGTTATGATAATTATTTTATCAGAAATCTGATTGATGGAATCTGTTAGTGGGAATTAAAATTTCTTGAGCTTATAGTTAATTAATTAATGCTTTTGGGGAGCTTCAAAGCTGTGGGATAATTGATTTGAATAAAACTGGATAAAGGTTGAGTTTTAACTGCTCATGTTATAATTATGTTCTTACATTTTTTCCTCCTGTAACTGATTTTTATGATCAGAGCAATGGTCAATAGAAGTGCTAAGAAGAATGTAACATTTTCACCATAGATCTTGTTTTAGACTATTGTCTTGATAAAAGTAGCTGAAGTCTTTCACAGTTGATCACTATTACATTATTGCTGTTGCTGTGCAAAAAGTTCTGATTCTTTTGATTCTGCTCATTTCACATTGCATGAATTCATGTAAATCTTCACAGATATTTCTGAAATTATACTGCTACCTTTCTTGCAACAAAATAGTTTTCCATCACAATTTTATGCCATAACTTGTTCAGCCATTCCCCAATTGGTTTATTTCCTCAATTTCCAATATTTAACACCACAAAAGGAACTAAGTTTTTTCAAATTTATTTCACATTTTAGTTATTGGAATTGGGATAATTTTCTTTTATCATTCTTAAAATAATTATTAAATATAGTTTTTTTTTTTTTTTATCATGGCTTTCAGATGTTCTAGTAATTATTAAATTATTTCTCCTTGGTCTGTTTTCCTAGTCAATTTTTTTTTTCTAGTAAGAAAGGCCATTTTTCCTTCTTTTCTCCATTTTTTTGGACTATTTCTTCCTGATATTTTATAGAGTCATTAGCTTTTAGTTGCTCAATTCAAATTTTTCAAAAAATGATTTCTTCCAGTGAGTTTCTTCAGTTTTTATTTAGTCAGTTTTGAATTTTTAGAGCGTTATTTTCTTAGTTTATTGTTGTGTCTTATTTACCAAGTTGTTAATTTGTTTCCATAATTTCCTTCCTTCACTCTCATTTTTACTAGTTTTTTTTGTAATCTTTTGTGATCTTATTTTATTTTGAAAAGCATTTGTAATTCTCCCAGAAATTCCAAGTTTTATTTGAGCCATTACTTGTAGCTTTTTTGATAGAATTCACTTCTGAGTTTGTGTCTTAATAATTCCTATCACTATATTCTGTTTCCTGATATGTTAAAATTGAGCTCTGTTTTTGATCTGGGACTCTTGAGTTTACTATTCCAAGTTTCAGATTTATGTTTTTCTTACACTACTGTTTTCAGAAACAATTCTTTGCGTTCTGAAGTTTTCAATGCTTCCACTCTATAGTAATCTGGGGATAGGTATGGTCGCTGATTCTCAGATCTACACTTTAATCATTAGCCAAGAAAGGCCCTGATACTTTAGAACTGAAAGTGATATTGCTCATCAGGAAAGTTGCTACCACAGGACAGAAAGTGATACTTTTCCTGAGTGCCCCTCTTCCCCTGCAATTTCAAGCACTCTTCTCCATCCTGGAGCTGTAGCTGTAACCAAGAAGTGGTTATATGCAATGGTATTTTCAAGCACTACTTACCCCTGTACTCAGTACTACTATAAAGGATATTTATATTCTTTTTTGAATAATTGCCCAATCACCTTTCTGTCTGTGGGTTAAAAACTTCTGAAACTTTTATTCTTTTAAAAAAACACATTTATTTATTTAATATTTTCCCGTTACATTCAAAACAATTTGTTTTACATTTGTTTTTAAGATTTTTGAGTTGCAGTTTTTCTCCCTTATCCCCACCCACAATTAAGAAACCTCATGTGAAGATGTACAAAATATTTCCATAAAAGTCAAGTTGTGAAAGAAAACATAAATCTCCCACCCTAATGAAAATAAAAACACTAAAGAAAAAAATTAGTTAAAAATAAAGAGAGATATATAGAGAAATAGAGAATGCTTCGATCTGTATCAGACACAACCAGTTCTTTTCTGGATATGGATAGGATTTTTCATCATAAGGCCTTCAGAGTACTTGTGAATGATTGTATTACTGAGAATAACAAAGTCATTTACATTGCTATTATTTTGTATCCAGTATATTTCATGGAGGACTTTCCAGTTTGTTTGTTGTTTTTTTTTTTTCTTTTTCTTTTCTTTTTTTTCTTGAGAAGAGCACCCTGCTTATCATTTCACAAAGAATAATAACACTGGAGAAATTTGCTTCAAAATTTTTTTTGCAACTACTGTTGTTAATTGTATTTTCCTCCATTTATTATCTTATCTCCTTTTACCCTGTTCCTCCTCAAAGCATTTTTTTTTAACTGACCATTTCCTTCCTCACATGCCCTCCAGTAGGTTAAGATAGATTTCTAATTTTATTTTTTTTATTAAAGCTTTTTATTTTCAAAACATATGCATGGATAATTTTTCAATATTTATCCTTGCAAAATCTTGTGTTCCAAATTTTCCTCTCTTTCCCTTTATCCCCTCCTCTTATTGGCAAGTAATCCAATATATGTTAAACATGTTAAAAATATGTTAAGTCCAATATAAGTTTACATATTTATACAATTCTTGCTGCACAGGAAAAATCAGATCAGACAGGAAAAATGAAGGAAAAAAATGCAAGCAAACAACAAAAAAAGTAAAAATAGTATGTTGTGGTCCATACTCAGTTTCCACAGTCCTCTCTCTGAGTACACATAGCTTTCTTCATCACAAGATCATTGGAACTGGCATCAATCATCTCAGCCAAAAAAATTCATGTCCATCAGAATTGATTGCCATATAATATTGTTGTTGCCTTGTACAATAGTCTTGTTCTGCTCATTTCACTTAATATAAGTTCATGCAAGTCTCTCCCGGTCTCTCTGTATTCATCTTGCTGTTTGTTTCTTATAGAACAATAATATATTCAGCCATCCTCCAATTGATAGGCATCCATTCAGTTTCCAGTTTCTTGCCACTACAAAGAGGGCTGCCACAAACATTTTTGCACATGTGGGTCCTTTTCCCTTTTTAAAGATCTCTTTCAAACATAAGCCTAGTAGAAACACTGCTGGGTCAAAGGGTATGCACAATCTGATAACTTTTTGAGCATGGTTCCAAATTGCTGTCCAGAATGGCTGGATCCATTCACAATTCCACCAACAATGTATTAATGTCCCAGTTTTCCCACATATCCTTTGATGTTTGTCATTATCTTTTCCTGTTAATTTAGCCAATCTGAGAGTATGTAGTGGTATCTCAGAGTTGTCTTACTTTGCATTTCTCTGATCAATAGTGATTTAGTGCATTTTTTCATATGACTAGAAACGGTTTTAATTTCTTCATCTGAAAATTGTCTATTTATAGCCTCTGGCCATTTGTCAATTGGAAAATGGTTTGAATTATTATAAATTTTAGTCAAATCTGTATATATATTTTAGAAATGAGGCCTTCGTAAGATAGATTTCTATACCCCTATGTATGTTGTTTCCTACTAAATCGAATTGTGATAAGTGTAAGGTTAAGTCACTCACTCTCTCCTGTCTCTCTTTCCCTCCACTGTAACATTTTTTCTTGCCTCTTTTTTATGGCAAATAATTTTCATTATTTCACTTCTCTCTTTCCCTTTCTCCCAGTACATTCCTCTCTCATTCCTTAATTTTATTATTTTAAAAAAACATATTATCTCTTCATATTCAACTTACATCTGTGCCCTCTGTCTATATAAACTCTTTCTAACTGCCATAATAATGAAAATATTGTAATGAGTTACAAGTATCTTACTATGTGGGAATATATACAGATAAACCTCATTAAGTCCCTTATGACATCACTTTCCTGATTACCTGCTTATGCTCCTCCAAAGTCCTATATTTGGAAATCAAATTTTTCATTCAACTTTGGTCTTTTCATTACAAATGCTTGAAAATCCTCTGTTTCATTGAATGACCATCTTGGCTCCAAAGGTTTACACTCGATTTTGCTGGGTAGGTGATTCTTGGTTCTAAAACTAGTTTCATTGCTCTGTGGAATATCATATTTCAAACATTTAATCCTTTAATATAGAAGTTGCTAAATCTTGCATTATCCTGACTGTGGCTCCACTATACTTGAACTTTTTTTTTTTTTTTTCTGGATGTTTTCAATACTTTCTCCTTGACCTGGGAGTTCCTGGAATTTGGCTCTAATATTACTGAGAGTTTTTATTTTGGGATCACTTTCAGGAAGTGACCAGTGGATTCTTTCTGTTTCTATCTTACTTACTGATTCTAGAATTCCAGGAGAGTTTTTCTCCATAATTTCTTTAAATATGATATCCAGGATTTTTTTTTTATCATGACTTTCAGGTAGATTAGTAATTTTAAAATTATCTCTTCTGGATCTATTGAAACTTTTATTCTTTCTGTAATTGTCTTCAAAGACCACAATTGGTAAATGTACCATACAGGCTCTGGACCAATGGTTTTCAAAGTATAATTGATCAAATAAAAAAGGAGGTAAAATGTACCTAAAAATTGTTAAAAAAAAATTAGAATTGAGCAAGTAGAAGCTAAAGATCTATGAGATATCAAGAATCAAACTAAAAGAAATCATATGATAATATTAATAAATACAGAAAAAAATTTGAAAAAATCCAACACCATTCCTATTAAAACACTAGAGAGCATGATAAGTGACATCTATCTAAAACCATCAGCAAACATCATCTGTAATGGTGATAAACTGGAAGCATTTCCATTAAGGCAACAAGGTTGCCTACATCAAGGCAATTTCAATAGACTTTGGATAGGAAATGCCATCTGCATCTAGAAAAAGAACTATGGAGATTGAATGTAAAGTCAGCACATGCTATGTTTTTTCTCTCCCAACATGATTTTTAAAATGAATAAACAAAAAACAAACAAATAAATAGATGGGAAAAAACAAAGTTACCCATTTCACTATTACTGTCCACTATATTGTATTAGAAATATTAGCATCAGCAATAAGAGAAGAAAAAGAAATTGAAGGAATTAGAGTAAGGTGATGAGAAAACCAAATCATCACTCTTTGTAGATGAGAGATTACAGAATCCTAGAGAATGAAATAAAAAATAGTAGAAGCAATTAACTACTGTAGCAAAGTTGCAGGATACAAAATAAATCCACATAAATCATTAGCATTTCTTACCAACAAAGTTCAGCAGCAAGAGATAGAAAGAGAAATTTGATTTAAAATAACTGTAGACAATATAAAATATTTGGTAGTCTATTTTCCAAGACAAAGTCAGCAATTATATGGACACAATAACAAAACACATTCTGCACAAATAAACTCAGATCCAAACAATTGGAAGAATATAAAGTGCTCATGGATAAGCCAAGTTTATATAATAAAATTACAATCCTCTTTCTCAATATGACAAAAATGTTTAGCTTAATTTTACATACATAACATATTAGATTGCTTGCAATTTTGGGGAATGGAAAAGTAAGGTAGAAAGTGAGAAAATTTTGGAGCTTTAATGGTTACAAAGTCATGAACTATCTTTATCTGTAATTTAATGTATTAATAAAAAAATCTCACATCAACAGTTTGTTGACTCTGTCACTCCTGAACTTGATTTGAGATAATATTTTTAAATTTTGGGGGTATAATGTTGCAAGACATAATTGCATTTTTTTGTTTATTTTCTAGATTTTTTTTATTTTTCATAAATATTACTTTATGAATCATATTGGGGGAGAAAAATAAGAGCAAAAGGAAAAAACCATGGGAAAGAAAAAAAAAAAAAAAGAAAAAAGAAATGAACATAACATGTGTTGATTTACATTCAGTCTCCTTAATTCTTTTTCTGGATGCAGATGGCATTTTCTGTCCAAAGTCTTTTGTGATTGCTTTGGATCACTGAACCACTGAGAAAAAACAAGTCTTTTTATAGTTGGTCATCGCACATTCTTTCTGTTATTATGTACAATGTTTTCCTGGTTCTGTTTATTTTGCTTAGCATCAGTTCATGTAAATCCTTCCAGGCTTTTCTAAAATCAGGTTGTTCATCATTTATTATAGAATAATAATATTCCATTACTTTTATATACCACAACTTATTCAGCCATTACCCAATTGATGGTTGTCTACTTATCTTCCAGTTCTTTGCTACTACAAAAAAGAGTTGCTACAAACATTTTTGCATATGTGGGTCCTTTTCCCTCCTTTATGATTTCCTTGGGATACAGATGAAGTAATGGCACTTTGGGGTCAAAGGATTTGCACAATTTTATAGTCCTTTGAACACAGTTTCAAATTGCTCTCCAGAATAGTTGGATTATTTCACAATTCCGCCAATAATGCATTAGTGTCTCAGGTTTCCCACATCTCCTCCAATATTTATCATTTTCTTTTCCTGTCATATTAACCCAGAGCTTATTGTGTTTCCTCTCCTCTTTCATATTAGTTCTGCTCTAGTATTGGTCATATATAAGCATTAACAAAACTAAATTTTGCTTAAAAGGAAACTAACAAAAATAATAAGCCTATATCCAAACTGATTAAAAAGTAGATCTAGAAAATAAAAACAACAAAATAATAATCCTTAATGTGAAATCTAAAGAAACAACAAATAATAATAATAATAATATTTAGAATTTTGAATGATGCTATATGGAATTCTGTACAAATAAAACAAATAAATTACCTTAAAAACCATTATATATTCAAAAAATAAAGCAGTTTAAGTAACCTGTTGCAAAATAATTAAAACTAGATGTAATGAAATTTCCCAAGAAAAAACAAGCGAACAAAATAATTCATCATAAGTAATTGAAAAATATATTAAGCTTTAAAAAAATACATTTAATAGCAATGCAACATAAACTATTATATTAAAAATTAAATGTCTACCAAAATAATTTTGAGATTACTTTCATCCTGATAGATAGAATGGTAAAGGATGAAGAATGATATCCAATATTACTAGGGCATGTAAGTTTTAAACATTTTTATTTCAAATGCCATACAATAGCAATTTTGATAAACATTAATTATAATAAATTAGATTTATTTGATTTTCTATAACTTTTTTATCATCAGGAAATTAATTGGTATACTTAATTTTATTAAAACAAAAGTATCCCAAATTACTGATTTTTAATAAAGAGGAGTATTTAAATAAGTAAAATATGCATTTCTATTAAATGTTAAAACTAAAGTACAACTAAAAAGATTACATGTGTATACATATCTCTATGTAATGTAATCTACCGGGCACACCTCCTCTCAGGCCTTCAAAGGTCTCTGGCCACTATCTCTTGAATCTATAGTTTAATAACCGGTAGCACACTCAATAACAGCCACATGTAATCTTAAAAGCCTTTATTATACCTACTCACATAATGCCCTGACTGATGCCCTGACTTGTTGGTTCCCTAATGAACACCTGCTCAGAAGACCCACGTGTTCACCACCAAACTCCTTACCTCTCTGGGCTATCCATCCGCTTGGCTCAGGGAGCCAGGTTAAAGAGCACCAGATTAAAAAAAGCGACTGCTGTCTGCAGTGGGCTTATAAAGGGCCTTTGAGGTCACATGCACAGCCAATCAGCGAGAGAGTCATCCATTATGAAGCTATCTCAATATGGCCAAGATCCCACCCACTAGGCAGTCCTAACATCCACAGAGAATACTTCCGGGCCTCAATCTCCCATTGCACTGTGTCCGCCCATTTAAAGGACCCTTACAATTCCCTTCTCTTGTTTTGCGGGAACCACATCCTTACAGAGGGGGGAACTGTAGTCTGTAGTTCTTCCTCAGAGGGGAAAGCTGAAGGGAAGCTTGAGCCATATCCATTCATCCTACAATTAGAGGTGTTTACAATAATACCTCTAAGTTTAAAAAAAAAAAAAAAGTGAATTGGCAAAGAAGAAATAACCTAACCATAACAATATACCAAGAGAACAGGGAAGACCTGGGTTCATCATCAGAAAATGACACTGAAGTAAAAAAATAAAAATAAAAATAAAAAGCTTGTGTTCTAAAGTATAATGTAAAATAACTCTCTACCCACAGAACTCAAAAAAGAATTCAAAAATCAAATGAAAAACATTGAGGAAAAAGTAAAAAAGTCCTAAAAAGTCAAGCAGATTATGAAAAAAAAGTTACCCACTAGGAAAAGAAATGTAGACTCTCAAAGATGAAAACAATTCTTTGAAAACTAGAATTTGGGCAAGGAGAAGCCAGTAGAGCTATAAGAGACCAAGATATAATACAACAGATTATAAATAATGAGAAAATAGAAAAGAATGTGAATGAAGCATCTTATGAGAAAAATGACAGATTTGGAAAACAGATCAAGAAGAGAAAATGTAAGAATAATTGGATTGTCAGAAAGTTCTTATTAAAAGGAGAGCCTTGACACAGTAATGCAGGAAATAATCCAAGGAACATGAGGGAAAAGTAGAAATAGAAAAAAAACACTAAATGATGAGGAAACCCCAACATTCTTAAAATCTCCTTGGACTCTGCCTCAGGGAAGAGACCCCACCCCAAGAACAGTTTCCTCCTTATGTAAAAACCCACTGAATTCTATTCAAATTCTAACCCAGGCTGGAACTCAAGCCAGAAGTCAACCTGAGACTCCACCCATGAGCCCCTTCAGATTATCCAAAGCCCCCTTGTTATAAAAAGGGCCAAACTGGAGTCCACTCTTTGCAGAGATCCCAAACATAGCATCCTTACACAGGCCATGTCAGGATTTCTGCCCACTGGTACTGTGGTTCTGGTGCCCTTTTATCTCTACCTTCAACTTTACTAACTAAACTTTACTTCCAAGTCCCACAATAAACCTTTTTTTATCAATCTAGGTTTTTGGGTCTGTACATTCCTTCACAGAGGACTCTTGTGCCAATACTAGACCTCATTTAACACTGGATCCTTATGCCGAATCCAAAGGGGTTGCAGGGGAGCTCTATTTGACTCCCTGTACCCCGAACCTGCCACTAGACCTCAATTAAACCTAATTTCATTTAGGCACCCCTTATCTAATTTTCATCATGAACATCACCTCAAAGAGATCCTGCGTAGAGCCACATAGGAATATTATTGCTAGATTCCAAAACTGCAGATCAAAGAGAAAAATTTTCAAGAAACAAGAAAACAATTCAAATATTCTGGAGTTACATCTAGAATTGTACAGGATTTATCAGCAGCAAAAATAAAAGATCCTAGGTCCTGTACTCCTATCTATCAACAATGAAAAGAACTAGACCTGTGCCCAAAAATATCATATCCTGCAGAATTATTTATAATACTGAATGAGAAAAAGTGGCATTCAACTTGCAGATTTTCAGGACTTTCCTTCAAACAAACCTAAACTTAACAGAAAATGTAATGCATAAGAGCCTACATTAAAGATCAGTTTCAAGGAACTAAATGTGGACAAATTGTTTAAACATGGACATATTGTTTATGGGAATTTTTTTTACATGGGAAATGTAACAATATGCTTAAGATTCACATCAACAATAAGGTAGCTGGAAAGAAAGATTGGGAAAGTAAAAATAGTAATCATGTTATACAAATAAGGTACTGAGGAAGAATAGATTCATAAAATCTATTTTTTAGAGAGAGGAAAGCTCATAGTTCTGACAACCTACTCACATCAGAAATGGGTTTAATGTATACCAGGAAGGTTATAGCACCCTCCAAAATCTATAAAGAAATAAAGGGAGAAGGATGGACAGAAGGGGAAGTAAAGAGTGATGGCAGAAGACAAGGGAATGATCCTTGGGTGGGGCAAGATTGAGTAATAGCAAGGCAAGTTATGGAGCAAATCTAAAGCAAAGAGTCAATAGGGATAGGAAAGTCATGTGTGTGTATGTGTGTGTGTATATATATATATGTATACATATATATATACATATATATATACACATGTATATATATATATATATATATATAATATCAATATATTTTTTCTTAACTATAATGTGCTTTGAGGTGGGAGGATGAAAGGGGGCAAAGAATAAAGTAAATAAGATTTTCAAAATGGACATTCATGAATATACTTTCTTCTATTTATAGATATTGATCTGGTAATTTGTAGTTATATGTTTTGAATGTTCTGCTGGGCAACTGACAATGTCCTCTTTGTTTTTTTCCTTTTGTTTTGTATTCCTTTTCTGTTTCCTTTTTGTTATTCTTTTTTTTTTTAATAAAACAATTTTTTAAAAATCCTAATATAAAAAAGGGTACTGGGCATAATTATTAGCCCTATAATTGAAACCTCCTGTGTCTATCTCCTCCTATTATGAGCTTCTCAAATAATTTGGAAGTATGTCCAAAGAGCTATAAAACTGTGCATACAATTTGACACAAAAAAATGCACCACTAAGTATATATTCCAAAGCAAACAAACAAAAATTAAAAGAAATGATTTGTACAAAAATTTCCTAGTGGATCTATTTTGGTGACAAAGAATTGAAAATTGAGAGAATGTGCATCAGTTGGGGGATGATAAGTTGTGGTATATGATTATGATAAAATACTACCTTATTGTAAGAAAAGAGAAAAGAGTAGTTTCAGAAAAACTTGGGAAGTTACATAAACTTAAAGAAAATGAGTGAACAGATCCAGGAGAAAGTGGAGAATAGTAATAGCAATAATTTAACAATGATCAACTGTGAAAGGTTTAATTCTACTGATGAATAAAATAATCTAAGACAATCTAAAATCTATAATGAAATATATTATCTGATAAGGTCAAAAAAAGAGATAGTTCAAGGAAATTCTTGTCTGAGGAGGGGTAAAAGGAGATAATTTGAGATACAAATGATTAAGAGAAATTCCTGTCTTATTTACAAATATCTCTGGGACCTCTTGGATAACATCTCTGTGCAAACGTGGTTTGATGATCCTAGTTATGTATAAAAGGAATCTCTAAAATTGTTTTCCTTGCACTCAGTCTTCACCAGCCTTGTACCCACCAACTGGCATCCCCTTGCCAGGCATTTTGGTCTTTCTGGAGGCCAAATGTTTACTATCAATAAAGACTTTGTTTTGATACAGCATTGATAGCTAATTCATTCGCTACCAAACCTGCCCTTGGGTTACTTTGGGGAAAGAGAGAGGTTAATCAGACCCAAGAGGAGAAGAGCTGATCCATCTCGGCTTAGAGCCTCCAAATTTACTCCTCATCATTTGGTGGCCCTCAAATGGGAAAATTTTATGGAAATAAGCTGGAAATATCTTCCTTTTATAGCATGGGGCAGTTTTAAAAATTCCTAGGAAATATAGTGGCCTTGAACTGTGGAAAGCTTGTAGAAAGCTCTGAGGATCATTTGGCTCAGGGATTCCAGGTGCAAACGAATTGCTGGACTCTGGGAGTACTCTGATGCTTTGCCCTTCTCTTCTGAGAAGCAGAGATCCTTCTTCCTCACCCTGCTCCCTCCAGGTTCCTAATCAGATTTCCCTGCCCCACTCTCCTACCTCTCCCATACAGCTTGACTCTACTACAGCTGCAGGCCCAGGACTCTGACTTAGCTATTTCTAAGCCTGGTCTCCCGAGAGAAATGGCCAACTCTTGGGGGAAAATGCTTAGAGTGCAAAAGCCCCTCCCTTTTTGGGATTTTTCCCACATAATGGAGAAACTTATTGAGAGGTTTACAGCCCTTTCTTTTCCCTGAGATCTGTCCAGGGGAGATGTTATCTCTTCTTATCTCACAATACTGGAGATAAGAATGATCTGGGAGCTAACACAGAGGTTTGCTGCTAATGTGACTGGGAGGTACCTGGTGAGAGCCCTTGTTATTCCCTTTGCAAATCCCAGGGGGAACTATGAAGAATGGAGTGGGGACATAGAAGAGGGGAGTAGGGACATAGAAGAGGGGAGTGGGGACATAAAAGATGGGAGTGGGGACGGAGAGGAGGGGAGTGGTGATACAGAGATCCCTAATAGGGATCATCTCCTAACCTGTCCCACTGAAGGAATGAAAAAGAGGAATAAAAAGCAGGTAGATTACAAGAAGCTTGGAGAAATTACCCAAGCAGTTGATAAGAATCCTACTTTATTTTAGGGTTGCCTTGTAGTGACTATTAGAGAATTCACTAACCTGCACCTCACTTTTCTAGAGGGGATTGTTGTCATTGCCATGCATTTTATCAACCAGTCTTCCCCAGATATAAGACAAAATCTGCAGAAATTGGCTCTAGAATCTCAACTATCAGAAGTCGCCTTTGGGGTATGTAAGGACAGGGATCAGGAGGAGGACAGAAAGGTCAAAGTAAAGAGCAGACAGCAGGCACAGATTCTGGCTACTGCTATTTTCCATGGGCCCCAAAGTTTGTGCTTCAGATGCAGTCAGCACAGCAACTGGGCAAGGAATTGCCCTCAGACTTTAGGCCCCTACCCTGAATACAAAGGGGAAGGACACTGGTAGAGCAACTGCCCAGAGAAAGGAAGTGATGAGGAGTAAATGATGAGGAGTAAATTGTGGTCTAAACAAAGATGGGTCAGTTCCTTTTCTCTCTCTCCTTCCTTCCCCAAAGTAACCAAAGGCTGGTTCGGCAGCAAAGGAATTTGCTACTTAATGCTGTATGGAAACATAGTCTTTATTGATTAGAATGGAAACACCTGAGAGCCGGTGGGCAAAATGGCTGCATGGTACAAGGCCATTTTTGCAAAGAGCAGATCCCCGAGTTCTCTCTTTTATACAGTGATGTAAATAAGATAAGGATTCTTTTGTAATCTTTTGAGTAGAGACAGAAGAAACTTCCCCTGCTGTGACATTTGGTCTGTTTGAGCAGATTAGAATGGGGGCTGTAAAACCCCAAGCTCAGATAGCCCAAACTAGTTTGACCAGATCTTGTATCAAAGGCCCAAGTCCCTAAAGAAGTTGGAGATCAGACAAGGAATACCAAAGGGCTACTGCCCTCAACAGAAGGACCACGGACTCCAGCCTCCCCCCCCTCCCCCCAGGCCTCTCCAGACTTGAGGTGGCATGCCCCTAGCCCAGGCCCATCTTCTTCTATCAGAAAAGCCAAGCTGCCCAGGGTAAATTTGGATTTAGCAGGTATGTCAATCTCGTTTTTTTCATACAGAAGCCTCTTTTTGTTCTGCTCCTCCATTCAGGTCCTACTCGCCCATCCCCCCCCAAGGTGCTCGAATTGAAGGGAGATATAAAAATTGTTTGGAAACCCCCCTTCCTTGCTGGCTCTGGGACCTCATGTTTCTAACTATCCCTTCCTATCCTAGCCCATTGATGGGTAGAAATTTGATAAAGGAAACTAGGAGCTCAATTCTCTCTGATTAAAATCTCCAAATAATCACCACACCTTCTCACATTCTCTGTGAAATCTGAGAGGAAATAGAAGTTTTAAGAACAAGGATTAAGAAATTTGGGAATTGGTTATTTACTTGTGATTTTAAATTTTAACCTGTTGTACTAATTTGTAAGTGAATGGAACTTGGCTATTTTAAAAACTGACAGGAAAGGTTTTTTTGTTTGTTTGTTTTTTGTTTTTTCCTTAAAGCAGTCTTTAGAGCTTTCAAGAGTAAAGGGCAATAAAACCTTATCTCATCAAAACTCTGGCAGTAGAAAAACATTTGATTATGGGAAATATAATTTGGCTATTGCTTTTGCATACTAGATTGTTTATTCTGAGTATAAGATCTTGGAATTTGTTTGAATGTTGATGCATTTACTGCTAAAGAGATTTGAAAAGAACAATGAGATTCAAACTTAAGCCTGAACTAGGAGAGAGATGCTAATTGCTGTTAGGCAAACCCTCAGAAAGAAAAAAAAAATAATGTTTTGTTTGATTCGGTTTATTTGTTAACCAAAGTTATACTTTAAATAGTTTTGAGCTATTCATACTATGTAGTGTGAATCTTACAGGTTTTGAAGGAAAAAGGAGTGAGCAATTAAAGATTTGCAAAGTATTAGAAGGTATTTGGGAATAGCAAGAAGAGATGGGGGAGGGAGACTCACTCACAAACCCCCACTGCTTTCTGCGTCTTTGGTAGTGGACCATCTAGTCAGAAAAGTTGTTGGAAATTAAGAAAGTGAATAAACTGATGGGAAAATGAAAGGGGGGAAAGGTGGTCCCACACGCAATCCTTATCCCCTCCCCCAGGTGTATTCCTGCCATTTTTTTTTTGTCAAGTTGCTGCTATAACAACAAAATGGTGATTTGAATAGATTGAATATTTGTTTCTTGTTACATAAGGGTTTTATTATTTGAGGAATATGGTCATAAATGTGAAAAGTTTAATTGTTATTTTTAAGAACTTCTTTTATTCTTTTATGGGGTATTTGGACATTCTGCATAAGTTTAAAATACGTTTAAATAGATTGTATGATATTGGGTCATTCTGAGATTATTTAGAGAACCTCTAAAATAATAGTTCTTTTTCTTTGTCCTTTTGAAAATGTTTCTGTTAAGGACAATATGCAATTTGGGATATTTTTCTATGTAATGGGTATTTTAAAAGCAAAATGATTTGTATGTATAATATTCACTTATGTAACTTCTGTTTGGATATGATAATTGTTTAAGTTATGAAATTTCTTTCTGTTATCAATATAAGGTTATGATAATTATTTTATCAGAAATCTGATTGATGGAATCTGTTAGTGGGAATTAAAATTTCTTGAGCTTATAGTTAATTAATTAATGCTTTTGGGGAGCTTCAAAGCTGTGGGATAATTGATTTGAATAAAACTGGATAAAGGTTGAGTTTTAACTGCTCATGTTATAATTATGTTCTTACATTTTTTCCTCCTGTAACTGATTTTTATGATCAGAGCAATGGTCAATAGAAGTGCTAATGCAATTTAATTATGTCATACCTTGTTATTTTCAGTCTGATTATATGTAATCATTGTATCCTAAATGCTTGGGCAATTTTTTTTTTTTTTTTTTTTGGCCTGGTCATTTGTCTTCTCCTTGTGTTTTATTTTTTAAGGGTTTTAAGTGATAAGAGGACAATTAACAGAAGTTGTGAGACCTAATTGCTGTTACAGCCTGGCCTATAAACTAACCTTTATTTGTTAGATTTATGTTTGTGCTCTAGATTTTGCTGAAATTACAGATATTGACTTGCTTCTGGGACCTAGATCAGCTTTGATCAGCTTTGATTGTCAGCACAGCAGACCCACCCTCTGCATGGAATGCAGACCAGTTCTTGAGAACTTCCAATCATATCTCAGCCGGCATCAGCTTTAGAAGAGACAATGAATTAAAAACTCTGCTTCTAGTGAACTTTAGATTGATGTGGAGGACTTTGGGAATGACTAATGAATGACTGTTAAACCTTGTCTGGGTTATCTATTACTGTGTGTTTAAAATTTGGAATGGGAATTGTTAACACTATGGCTATTGCTTTGAGACCTCAACTCTCCCCCGCTCTTCCCGCCCCCTTAGATGCCCCTTTCCAACAGGAAGCAACTAGATGATCTTCAATGCCCATTTTCCCCACCCCAAAATAATTTGGGTTCTATTATTTGAGGGAGGAAGAAATTATAAGGTCAAAAAAAGAGATAGTTTAAGATAAAAATAATTAACAGGAAATTCTTGTCTGAGGAGGGGTAAAAGGAGATAATTTGAGATACAAATGATTAAGAGAAATTCCTATCTTATTTACCAATATCTCTGGAACCTCTTGGATAACATCTCTGCGCAAATGTGGTTGTATGACCCTAGTTATGTATAAAAGGAATCTCTAAAATTGTTTTCCTTGCACTCAGTCTACACCAGCCTTGTGCCCGCCAATTGATGGCCCCTTGCCAGGCAGTTTGGTCTTTCTGGAGGCCAAATGCTTGTCTATCTCTTTACTATCAATAAAGACTTTGTTTTGATACAGCATTGAGTAGAGAATTCATTTGCTAATGAACCTGCCCTTGGGTTACTTTGGGGAAAGAGAGAGGTGAATCAGACCCAAAAGGAGAAGAGCTGATTCATCTCAGTTTAGAGCCTCCAAATTCACTCCTCATCATTATCCATCTCAAAAGAAGAGAGGAATAAAGTAAAAATATAAAACTATGTAAATAACATTCAAAAATTACATACTTTGTGATGAGATTATGGTTTAGATAATCCTAAATAATCAACAAAGAAAATCATTGAGAACATTCATAGTGCCTATAAGTTACAGACAAAATATTCAAATTTAATGAAATAAAAATTCTTATTTAACAATAAAATCTATTAAACACTAATGAAGAAAATAAATCCATTACAAAATAATTAAAATGCATGAAATTTTCAGAACCAATTTGCAAAAGCATACATTGTATCTGCATTTCATTTTCCATACTTCATTTTCCCCACACAAGTTGACTTTGTAAAGGAAAATAAAAAATGCAAATATTTCAAAAGTGGAAACCCATTGGCCAAATGAGTAATGATTAGAATAACACATTCATTATTATAGGAATGCTTATTTTGGATGGCTTCTCCCTACAATTCTCCATTTGTTCTCTTCCTTTCTTGACATATAAATGATGTTTGATAGAACAGTCACTTAAATATAATTTGTACTATGTTTAAAAAGACTCCTCAGATTCTAATTTTGCTAGTTGTGACAATAATTATGGATTTTATACAACAGGAATCATATTCTGGGAAACTATTGAAAAGATATTTTTCCTTAAAAAAGAAGTTTCACAATTCTAGTAAATAGTATCTTATTCTTTTTAGTAGACAGAAATACTCCGTGTCAAGAAGAGACATATTCAGACAGATTAATGGTGTGTATGAGTTTATATCTTTGTATGTTTTGTATGATGAACACAAATATATTGAGGCTACTTGTCAGAGTAGCCAAAAACTAAAGTGATGTGAATAGTAAAGTGTGAGTTCAAAGTAGTCAAGATTTACTTTTAGCCACACTGGACAATTTGCACTGATTTTAATTTGCCCTTAGTATCAATAAGTGGGTTGTATTCATTGGTATAATAAAGAAGGATTAATGAAAGAAATGAATTTTTGCAGAAATTTTTATCACACATTATTAAAGTAAGTATAAGAGAGGAAATGGGATACCAAGCATAAGAATTGCAAATATTATAAAAGTATCAAATAGCAATTATGTCTGTTGAAACAATATTATTAAATTCTCCCTATAAAACTATTCATCACTATAATTTAAAATGGAAATTATTTGGAATTTAATTATGCCATTTGAAATGACTATTTCCATTTTTAATTTAAAAAGTAAAAATAAGTAATCAAAGAGGATACTGTAGTTTTAAATTTGACCAAAGATACTAAAATTTCAATTGGTTTAATAATAATACAATGATATATAATGACAATATTTTGTAATCAAGAAAGTTACTGATCAGTCTGATTTCCTAGTGCCCTTTTCAAAAATCCTCCATGATTTCTAATTCAAGAAACTACTCACAGAATAATCACAACCTCATTCGTGAATAGAATCAGAGTCACAGTTAATAGACATCCATTAAAGTACATACTATGCTAAGTTTTGTGCTACTTATGCTAAGTTCTGTGAATACAAAGGAATATATAAAACAATCTCTGCCCTAAAGGATCTCTAGATTTAATGGAGGGATGTAACATAAAAAGCAGATGAAAAGAAAAGTTTCCTGGATCAGGGGAACAATTAATTCCTGCTGATGAATTAATAAATGAGTTGATTTCATCTTGCAGTGTAATAAAGATTCTGGAGTTTGAAACCCAAGACAATATCCACATAGAAAATTATGAGGTAGATTCTCATGATATACTTCCTGAAAGTGGAGCATTGGGAAAGGGCCCTCCAAAATGAGTAGTCACAAGAATTCCGTGTGTGTGTGTGTGTGTGTGTGTGTGTGTGTGTGTGTGTGTGTGTGTGTTTTCCTTACTGCTTACTGTTTTTGCAATTATCACCTGGTTATCATCCCTTCTCTTTACTCACAAATCCTAGCTAAATATAATATCATCTCTCCCAAATACATTTCCTCTAAAATGAAGATTTTGAGGGGTTTGCAACAGTTTAAGCTTTTGTTTTCTTGCAGTCTGGTTACATTAATTAATTTTAACAGTGTTTTCTGCATGTAAACCTTAACTCTTATTAAGCAGAACTTAAGTTTTTACAAGGTACTCTGTTTATTGTGTGCAATATACTCGGCTGAGCAATGCATGAAAGGTAAGATCTGCTCACAAAACAACAAAAAACAAGCAAAAATAGTTCAGGAACATTGACATATTGACAATACAACTGTGATGTTTTTTAGGCTTTAAGAATATCTTCTAATTTATTATAATTCCCAAAAATATTCTTTGGGGACACCAATTCTACTATTAAAAAAAAAAAAAAAAACTAAATCCACATTGCTGCTCAAATTTTACTTTGAATCCTGTTGAAATAATTTGTTTGCCATATCACCTCAGCATTCATTTTTTCTCTACAATTCTGGAATAAGAACACAATTGGATTATTAATAGTAAAGAAGGCAACTTTTCTCTCTCTTCAAGAAGATGCATTATAATCACTTTGTTTAATTATGGACATGTGAGCTCAGAATATCTAATATTTGAAGGTTAAAATGTTATATTATAGATCATATGGAGTCAAAAATAGTCACTTGCCACTTAAATACCTAAAATATTACTGGCTATTTTATTTTCTTATTTTCACAATTATTATCCTTAATTATTTAAGCCAGGACAAACAAAGCTCATTAAATTTTGAAAACTGAATATATTCAGGCTAATTGGGAAGAATAAAACTCAATGTAAATTAATACTTAAATACTCTTTAAAATGTTTTGTTTCCTTTGGAGAATATCAAGGAAGGGTTGGGAAGTAGAAAGAACTATTCTTTTGTTACAGATGATCTTTTAGTGTCCAATCTGATGTATTTAGTATTTGAATAAAGTCCCTTTAGTTTATAAGAAAAAGGACTTGGTTAAGTCAAAGGCAATAGGTCTTAAGTTCCTTTGATATTTTCTCTCTTTTTTGCTATCTACTCTTTTATGACAAACGTTCCCTCAGACTGAAATAAAAATTATTTTATTTTTAAATGAAAACAAACACAAACTATAAAAGTAAAGATAGGAAATAGAAAAAATAATTTTAAATAATTAAAGACAATTCTGTATATAAGTCCCATTAGGTAAAGTTGAACCAGAGTAGAAAGGGCATAATTTTATCATACCATGATTTTGTCACAGCATGACAAATGCTTATATACAGGCAAAAAATACATTTTATTTAGGAAGACCATTCAATTAAGCAGAAGAGTTAGCTAGACAAGCCTCCAAATGATCATGATTATATTAAATCTAGGGTAACAGTAACCTACCTTATCATCAGTTCACTGATAGTGACTATCAGCCTAGCCCTCTTTTCCCCTCTCTGGAGAGCAAGTTCCCTCTCTTTCCCTGTCACAACAGGATTCTGCTTGTCTTATCCTTAAGTCTCTCCTATCACCTGCGGAAAAAAATTATACATCTTTTCAGCCCTCTTGCTGATAAAGGAATATACCAATAAGCACTCTTCACTGTTCACTCTTCACTGTTGGAGAAATAAAGTATATAATAAAGTATATAATAACTCAAATAAATCAGTGAAAAAAAATAGGGTGGAGATTGAATAAACACACTTTCATTGTCTATATGTTAAACATTAATTTCTAAAAGAAAATGGATGTGCATTAGGAAAAAAATCCTCTAATTTGAAAATACTTCGAGTTAACTTTGGACAGGATTTTCTTTAAAATCTTTGAATTGACAGTCATTAAATATTTTGCTTTTATAGTTTTTTTTTTTTGGCTTTTTCTTTCCTGCTTTCATTATTAAGATTCCACACAATATACTTCAGTTATTTTCTCAACACCTCTAGAAACTGTGCTCCCCAAATAGCATCAGAAAATTTTAATTTTCTCATTTCTAAAATTTCCACCCAGAGACCTTTCCCAGTTTCTATCCCATTATTTCATTGTTTACTAATACAGTAAGATGGTAGCCTTGCTTTACTCTACTCCCTAGTCTTCTTTACAGGCTGTTCTCTTGATGTCACTCACATTTTCTTTTTTTTTTTTTTTTTTTTACAAACTCTTCTGGAACCATGATTAAATTATTTTTGCCTATATTCCTAATAGAGATGAAATTATCTACTCCTCAACATGTAATCACTATGTTTGTAATTTTTCAGAATCAACTTTTAGCGTGCTATCCTCAACTCCAATAAATTCATTGCTTCCCTAATTTCTATATAAATTCCTTCTGAAGTGAGATTATTTTTACTCTGAATTATATCGCTAACACATAGTGCAATTTTGTATTCATTCATTTACTATAATGTGGCTTATAAAAATAATTTAGCAAAGTATTTTTCTCATATTTTAAAATAATTTGCATATTCTAATATATACATATATATATTAGTTTTAAATTTAATAATTTTGTACACTCCTCTGGACATTACATTCCTGCCTCCAGTTCCATTTGGTAGTTTTTTTGTTTTGTTTTGTTTTGTTTTAGCAAGTTCAATATCCTTTTGGGGGGGAGATTGGATTATTTATTAAATGATTGGATTATTTATTCCCTTTATTTGGTGTTATGTTACGTGGTTTATTCTCTTTTTATGTGTTAATCATCTTCTATTCTTTTGAATTTTCATTTTTAAAATATTTATAATTTATTGAAAATTATTTCAAAAATAACACTAACCTAAACAAATTAAATCAACAGTGACTGAAATAGTGCTAGTTTAAGTGTCAAGACATAGGTTCTTTCTGGTTCTGTGCAATATCTCAATGTAGGTATGTGATTATGACCAAATAAAACTGTGTAGGCAGATAAAATTTCTCTTCCATAAAATGAAAAAGTTGATGTTGGACAATTTCCTCACAAAATTTTATCCAACTCTCATCGTCTCTAAAATATCCCAACACTTTGACATTATAATATAATTCCAAAATTAAGTACAGCAATAAATAGTGAACTCATATTTCACACCATTTAAATCAGAAAACTGAATCCAAACAATACACATAGTTCATCTTAAAACTTATACTTAAAATTGGAAGAAGTACATTCAAGGAACATTTATTACTTACCAGCTATGTGCAAAGTGTGTTTCAAGTTTACAATTCCAAAATGGCTTTGTGGCCAGTATAACTTTAGTGAATCAGAGTGTAATTTTGTTGATTTGACTCTTCAGAATTTGCTCTCTGGATTAAAAAAGCTTTAGAAATGGAATAAAGAGAAATTTATTATCATGAAAGCATATATATATATATATATATATATATATATATATATATATATATATATATATATGTACATATATATATATATTTACGTGATACATAGGTGGTATTAAAAGACAAAGATAAAAACAAAGGGCATTATTATATTTCGGTTAGTCTTGAAATATAGGGGGACATTTTAACTTTTATTCAAGAAGCAACAAGGGGTCTATGAAATTTTTCTTTATTTTTTTTTTAAAGGAGAGGAATGATATCCCTAAATCTATGCCTAAAGGAAGATTTTCTTACGGTATTTTTGTGGCAGAGAATAGACAGAAAGTACTATTAGGAAGTTCTTATAAGTGTTTTGAAAGTGATAATGGGAATATATATATTTTTGGCAGAGACAATAAAAAAAAGATGAAATATTACTGTTTTGAAAAAGATAAAATATCCAGAATTTCAATCAACTCATATCTGAGAGGAAAGAAAAGAATCCAAATATCGAAAATTAAAATCGCGTGACTTTCTGATATCATTATAAAAACTAGAGATGGAAGAAATACATTTGATTTGGCATATGATAAGATTGAACAAGAAAAAAGTAAATATAATTATTATGTGAGCAATTGTACATCAAAAAGATTAAGAATATGAGAAAAATATCTAAATCATCTTCACCTTTGTGTGAAAAAAGGAACAAAATGTAGAATAACACAAATCAGTGAAAAAAAATCAACTCATTGAAATAGAATTATGTATAGGTTTTATTGGTCTATTTATTATAGCATCTTTAATGCCCAGAGGCAATTCATTCATAAAATATGCAATCTAAAATAATTATTTTGAGTAATGAAATAATCCAAAATGAATCAAGGTAGTGAGCACCTATTATAAAAAAATGCAAATATGAAAGATTCATTTTTTTCTCCTAAAGTTTTGCTTTAGAGTTCAAAATGTTTGCAAAATGAAGTACTTAGGGCAGCTAGATGCCTCATGAATAGAGCACCAGCCCTAAAGTCAGGAGGACTTCAGATATTCAACACTTACTAACTGTGTAACCCTAGAAAAGCCACTTAACCCCACTGCCTAGACCAAAAACAAACAAACAAACAAACAAAACAAATAAACAAAAAGAAAGAAAAAAAAAAAAGCAAAAGCAAGCACTTTTGAATCATTGTTTTAATTGGAAAAAATTCTTCTGCATGATAATGTATTGCTTAGTATGCTGAATTACTTAAGTAGAACTTTCAGATTGTAAAGAGGATGCTACTTCTATAAGCTATATATTGATAATTAGATTATGATAAAAGAATAAATGAAAATATAATAAAATGCACATAAGTTCAACAAAGTATCCTTTATTTTTAATGACTAAAAGCACTTGATTTAATAAATATCAAATCAAATGGCTGTTAAGGATTCTTGTACTGTATTGTTAATGACCTTGATAAAATCATTTAGAAAGTGGCAAAGCATAAGAAGAAAGGCTGTAGCTGCCCAGAAGATTTTAAGGATATCTCAAATAATAATTGGCTCTTTGTTATGTAATCATTTAGTGAAAATGAATAAAGACAAAAAGACTACTTGTTTCAAGAAGTTTATATACACTATATGTATGTGTAGATTTATCTCAGAAGTCACAATAGATACAAATATGGATAAGGACAAAAGTGGTATTAAAGACTTTTCCTAAAGAATGTATGAGTTTAAAAGGCCAAAATTTTACAGAAAAGTCATTTACAGGATCTCAGAGAAGGCTTCTTGGAAGAATTCATAAAAGAAAAAAAATTAAAAGGCAAATAAGAGAAGTAGAAGAAAAAATGAGAAAGGAAATGAGAGGCATGCATAAGAGAGTCAAAAGCTTGGAAAAGGAAATAAAAAAACTATCTAAAGAAAAAAACATCTTAAACAATTGAAGCAAACAAATGGAAAAAGATGTACAAAAGCCAATGGAAGAAACTCCACATTAAAAACTGGAATAGGGCAAAGGGAAGGTAATGACTTTGTGATACAGAAAGAATCTGTCCAAAAACTGAAAAGAATAAAAAAAATGGAAGAAAACCTGTTTCTCATTGGAAAAACAGCTGACCTAGAAAACAGATCTAGAAGAGACTATTAAAAATTATTGTTCTAATAGCATTCTACAAAAGATCATTAAGGAAAATTGCCCCAGTAGTCTAGAAACAGATTGAAAGAATCCATCAATCACCTCTGGAAAGAGATCCTATAAGAAAAACCTCAGTGAACATTGTTTCAAAACTCCAAAAGACAAACACTCAAGGAAAAAACAGAGAAAAACAATTCATATATTAAGAAGTAACAGGACTACCCAGAATCTGGCAGCCTCTGCAGTGAAGGATCAGAAGACCTGTAATACCATTTTCTGGAAAATAAAGGATCTGAGGTTACAATTAAGAATTAACTTCCCAGTCTGACTCAGTATCAGCTTTCAGGGATAGTGATGGAACTTCAAGGAAGGAAGAGAGTTGCAATAATTTATATTAAAAAAAAAAACTGGAATTAAACAGAAAATTTAATCTACAAACCCATGACTCAAGAGAACCATAGAAAGGTAAACAGAGGAAAATATGCATTATTTAAAGGTTGAAATATTTATATCCCTGAATGGGAAACAATATCTGTAACTCTTGAGAACTGTATCTGTTACGGGGCAGACAGAGGAGGGCATCACATGGACTAAGGAAGACTTGTGAATGGACTCTGATGTGATAACATAAAAGAAAAAGACATTAAGGAGTGGGAAAAGGACTGTACTGAGAGCGCAGGAAAGGGTAAATATAAGGAGGGACAATTAGTTCACAAAAAGAGGTGCAAAAGACTTATTACAATTAAAGGTAAGAAAGGGGTCTAGCATTGAATGAAGATTGATTTCATCAGTTTTGACCCTAAGAGGGAACAATCCAATCAGTAAGTTAGATATAGAAATTTACCTAACCTTATAAAGTAGAGGAGAAAGAGGAAAAGAAAAGAGAGGGACAGGACAGAAGGTAGGGCAGAAACACTAGGGGAAAAGGTAAGAGAAGGTGGGGAAGATAAGGTAGTAGGTTGAGTATTTTCAAAAAAAATGCATTACTAAAAGAAGCAGGAGAGGGATAAGAGATTAGGTAGTAGATGGGTTAGGAAAAAAACACTAGTAAGAGAAGGGAGAGAGGTGATAGTAGATAAGGTAGTGGATAGAGTAGGTTAAAAAAAAACATAAGACTGAGGACAAGGTGGAAAGAGAGATAAAATAGGATGGAGGGAAATATAGAGCTGGTAATCATGACTGTTAATGTGAATCATAAAAGGGAAGCAAATACCAGAGTGGTTAAAAAATAGAATGCTACAATGTGTTGTTTACAAGAAACACATTTGACAAAGAGAGAAATATAGAATAAAGGTAAAAGTCTGGAAGAGAATTTATTGTGCTTCAGTTGAAGTAAAAAAAAAAAAAAGCAGGGATAGTAATTCTGATCATAGATAAAGTAAAAGTAAAGATAGATCTCATTAAAAGAAATAAGGAGGAAAACTACATCTTGATAAAGGCACCATAAATAATGAAGTAGTAATGATACTAAATGTATATGTATCAAGTGGTAGAACAGGCAAATTCCTAGAGAAGATTTAAGCCAGTTATAGAAAAAATAGAGAGCAAAACTATTCTAGTGTGTGACCTCAACCTTTCCTTCTCAGAATCAGATATATCTAACTACAAAATAAATAAGAAACTAGGGAGCTTAATGGAATCTTAGAAAACCTAGATATGATAGACCTCTGGAGAAAATTGGGTTGGTGGAGTTGTGAATGAATCCAACCATTCTGGAGAGCAATCTGGAATTATGCCCCAAAAGTTATAAAACTGTGCATATCCTTTGATCCAGCAGTGTTACTACTGGGCTTATATCCCAAGGAAATACTGAAGAAGGGAAAGGGACCTGCATGTGCCAAAATGTTTGTGACAGCCCTTTTCATAGTGACTAGAAACAGGAAAATGAATGGATGCCCATCAATTGGAAAATGGTTAGGTAAATTGTGGTATATGAATGTTATGGAATATTATTGTTCTGTAAGAAATGACCAGCAGGATGAATACTGAGAGGCTTGGAAAGACTTAAATCAACTGATGCTGAGTGAAATGAGCAGAACCAGGAGATCATTATACACTTCAACAACAATATTGTATGAGGTTGTATGCTGATGGAAGTGTATATCTTTGACAAAGAAAAGATCTAATTCAGTTTAAATTGATCAATGATGGACAGAATCAACTACACCCAGAGAAGGAACATTGGGAAATGAATGTGGACTATTTGCATTTTTGTTTTTCTTCACAGGTTATTTTTACAATTTTTCTTGTGCAACAACATATATTGTATCTAGGATATACTATAATATATTTAACATGTATAAGACTGCCTGCCAACTAGGGGAGGGAGTGGAGGGAGGAAAGGGGAACAAAAGTGAGTGCAAGGGATAATGTTGTAAAAAATTACCCATGCATATGTTCTGTCAATAAAAAGTTATAATTAAAAAAAAAGAAAAAAAAAGAAAATTGAATAGGAACAGAAAGTAATACACTCTGCAGTACATGTCACCTACACAAAAATTGACCACTCACAATCAAATACGGAAAGACAGAAATAGTAAATGTTTCTTTTCCAGACCTCAATGGAATAAAAAATATATTCAATATAGGGCTAGGGAAAGATAGACTAACAACCAATTAGAAGTTAAATAATCTAATTCTAAAAAAAATGAGTGCATTAAAGAACATATCACAGAAACAACCCATAATTTCTTTCAAGAGAATGACAATAATGACACAACATACCAAAATTTATGGGATGGAGCCCAAGCGGTTATTAGGGAAAATTTAAATTTTATATATCTAAATAGCTACATGAATAAAATAGAGACAGAAAAGAACAATAAATTAGTCATGCAACTAAAAAAGTTAGGAAAAGAACAGATTTTAAACCCCCAATTAAATACCAGATTGGAGCTTTTGAAACTGAAGGGAGAAATTAATAAAATAAAAAGTAAGAAAACTATAGAACTAATAAATAAAACTTAGTTGGTTTTATTTAAAAAAATAACAAAATAAGTAAACTTTTGGTTAATTTGATCAGAAAAAGGAAAGGAAAAAGCCAAATCACCATTTAAAAAAAATAAAGAGTGTGAATTTACCAGCAATGACAAAGGAATTAAAACAATTCTTAGAAGTTATTTTGTTCAACTGTATGGCAGCAAGTCTGACAATCTAACTGAAATGTATGAATATTTACAAAAATATAAATTGCCCACGTTAACACAAGAGAAAACAAATTACTTAAATAGTCCCATTTTATAAAAAAGAAATTGAACAAGCCATTAATGGTCTCCCTATGAAACAATGTGTGTAGCCAGATAGATACACAAGTGAATTATACTAAACATTAAAAAAAATGATTAATTCCAATACTATATGAACTTTTTGAAAAATAGGGAAACGAGGAATTCTGCCAAATTCCATCTATGGCACAAATATCGTACCTCTACCTTAACCGGGAAGAGCCAAAACAGAGTAAGAAAATTACAGACCAATCTTCCTAATGAATATTGATGCAAAAAATTTAAATAAAATAATAGCAAAGGCATTACAGCAACTTATCAATAGCATAATACACTATAACCAAGTGGGATTTATACCAGAAATGCATTGTCAGGAAAATGAGTACCATAATTGGCCATAACAATATCAAAAGCAATAGAATTCATATGATAATCTCAACAGATGCAGAAAAAGCTTTTGCCAAAACACAACATCCATTCCTATTAAGGACGTTAGAGAATAAGGGGATAAAAGAAGTTTTCCTTAAAATAATAAGCATTATTTATGCAAAATTTACACCAAGCATTATTTGTAATGGTGAAAAGCTGGACACATTCCCAATAAGATCAGGGGTAAAGCAAGGATGCCTATTATCACCATTATTATACAACATTGTATGAGAAATGTTAGCTTTAACAATAAGAAAAGCAAAAGAAATGAAAGGAATTGGAATAGACAATAAGGAAATAAAAGTATCACTTATTGCAGATGTCATGATGATATACTTAGAGAATCCTAGGAAGTCATTCAAAAATCTACTGGAAACAATTCACAGGTTTAGCAAGTTACGGAATATCAAATAACCCCACACAAATTATCAGCATTTCTATATATTACTGACAAAGCCCATCAGCAAGAGATAGATTCCATTCGATATTACCGTAGACAAAAAAAAAACAAAAACAAAAACAAAAAAAACCAACTACTTAGGGTCTACCTGCCCAAACAAATCCAAGAACTATATGAACATAATTACAAAATATTTCTCACACAAATAAAGTCAGATCTAAACAATTTCAAAAATGTTAATTGTTCATGGATAGGCCAAGCTAATATAATAAAAATGATAATTCTGCCTAAACTGATCTACTTGTTCAGTGCCATACCAATCAAACTGCCAAAAATTATTTTGTAAAATTAGGAAAAATAATAACAAAAGGCTAAGAGAATTAAGGGAATTAATGAAAAAAATACAAAAGATAGTGGTTTAGCAGTTCCAAATCTAAAATTATATTATAAAGCAGCAGTCATCTAAACCATTTGGTACTGGCTAAGAAATAGAGTGGTGGATCAGTGGAATAGAATGGATACCCAGGACACAATAATCGAGGCCTATAGCAATCTAGTATTTAATAACCCCCCAAACTCCAACTTCTGGAATAAGAACTCAGTATTTGACAAAATTTTGGGGAAAATTGAAAAATAAAATATCAGAAACTCATCAGAGACATATCTCATACCCCATACTAAAATAAGGTCAAAATACATGATTTGGGAATAAAAGAGAATATCCTAAACAAACCAGTAGAACAAAGGATAATTTACCTTTTAAGATCTTTGGAAAAGGGAGGAATTTATGATCAAAGAAGAACTAGAGAACATTCTGAAACGTAAAATTGACAACTTTGATTACATTAAACTAGACATTTTTGCATAAACAAAACCAACAATAACAAAGTTAAAAGGAAGAACAAAGCTGGGGAAAAATCTTTACAATCAATATGTTTGATAAAGATCTTATTGCTAAAATATATAAAGAACTGTGTCAAATTTATAAGAATAAAAATCATTCCCCAATTGATACATAGTCAAAGGTTATGAACAGACAATTTTAAGATGAAATTAAAGTCATCTGTAGTCATATGAAAAAATACTCTAAATCACCTTTGATTAGGTAAATGCAAAGTAAAATAATTCTAAGATATCACCTCTCATCTCAGATTGGCTAAAATCATTGGAAAATAAAACGATAAATGTTGCAGGGAATGTGGGAAAACTAGGACCCTAATGAAATATTGGTGTAGTTATGAAATGATCCAAACATTCTGGAGAACTATTGGGGCCAAATGTTGTAACCCTGGAACTCTTAGAATCAGCAGGAGTGAGGATAAGCAAAAGTCTTTATTCTTGGTCTTTTGAGATCCAGGTCAAGGGATTAGATCTAGCAATCTCCACCCCTCCTTCCTCTCCCTTCACTGCCAAGAGAATGAATTGATCTCCTCCTCCTACTCCACCCACTGATCTCACTTCCCCTTCCTTGTCCACACCCACAGCATAGCATCATTGAGTAGGGTCATCCTCCAAACATGTGGTAATAGAGAACTGTCCAATTGGTAATTAGCCTCAAGTGCCAGGTTACTTTGCATCTGCTCAGTTCTAGCCCCCTACAGAGAGCAATCTGGAACTATGCCCAAAAGACTATAAAACTCTGCATACCCTTTGACCAGCAGAGTCATTACTGTATCTTTATCTCAAGGAAATCATAAAGGAAGGGAAAAGGACCCACATGTGTGAAAATGTTTGAAGCAGCTCTTTTTGTGATAGCAAAGAATAGAAAAAATGAGTAGATTCCCATCAACTGAGGAATGGCTAAACAAGTTATGGTACATGAATGGAATGCAATATTATTGTTCTATAAAAATTGATGAAAAATTGATTTTATAAAGATCTGGAAAGATTTACATGACCTGATGATGAGCAAAATATACAGAAGCAGGAATACGTTGTACCCAATAACAGCAAGACATTGGAAAATATAATCATTACACTTAGCATAAAGGAAACACTTTTCCCTTTCTAAGTGCTTTAAAAATATTATATTCTATTAACTAAGTAAATATTATAACACCATAGCTTTAGTGGGAGCATTACAAAAATATATTGTGTTACATTTAAGCATAAAAATTACAAAGACTTTTCAGCAAATATTAGAATAAGAAAAATATTTAGACAGTAAATTGCTTTTTTTTCCCCAAATTTGTCACAGCCACTTTAGTTGGAGAGCATGAGACCAGCTCAAGCCCTTGCTTTCTCAGGAACAAATTGATAGGATGGAAGCCAGTGATGGTAGGAAAAAAACGTTGTTTATTGAGCAGCACAGTCTTTGTTTTATATGATTCAGCAAGCATTATCAGTGAGCATTCTTGTAGAGAGCCTGCATGAGCACCTCATGGACAATGAAAGAACAACAGTCAGAGGAGAACATACCCAGCATGCCAGCTGCTAACCACCAAGGGAGAGGTTTGTGGGAACATCCTTGCACAGTCAGCAAGTATTCCCATGCATATGTGCCAACTTCTCATCATACCTTGAGAACAAAGAAACGTCTTTCACTCCCATGGCTTCACTTCACACAAATTTATTTGATTTGAAGAAATAGAATAAAAATGGAATAAGAAAAAAAAAAAGTCAAGCAATACAAAACAACAAATACCAATTTAAGAAAGTATATGTGTGTATATATATATATATATATACACACACACACATACTACTTCTAGCCACGTCCTGCTGCAGATGGACAACTATTCATGAATCTCTGTGAATGACAAGAAATTTAATAAAATATGCCAAAAATAAATGGTGTTCTTACCACCAGAGATCTATTTTTTAAAGAGAATGTTATAGAAAAATTCACTAAAGCAGCTGTAGTGCATTATGTTCTTTAGTCCTAATAAGAACAACCCATCATTTAGTAATATTTAACAATTCAATGAAAGTTCCAAAATAGAACTCACCAGAAAATAGGAAACAAAAGTAAATAGAAAAAATTTGGAAGATATTTTGATATTGAAAGCTAATTGTGAAATTCTGTGCATTGAGTACTCATTCTTAATAATAGATTTTGTATGGACTCTTTTAGTTAGTGTGTTTGTTTTTTTTTTTTTTTTTCTCCCTATGAAATTATTCCAAATTTATTCTGGATATGTTGTGTTTATACATAGTTGTTTGCATGTTGCCTCATTCATTAAATTTTATTTATTTATTTTTATTAATTTTATAATTATAAAATTTTTTGACAGTACATATGCATAGGTAATTTTTTACAACATTATCCCTTCTACTCCCTTCTGTTCCAAATTTTTTCCCTCCTTCCCTCTACCCCCTCCCCTAGATGGCAGGCATTCCCTTACATATTAAATATGTTTTAGTTTATCCTAGGTACAATATATATATGCAGAACCGAATTTTGTTGTTGTTGTTGTTGTTGTTGTTGTTGTTGCAAAGGAAGAATTGGATTCAGAAGGTAAAAAGAACCTGGGGAGAAAAACAAAAAATGCTCACAGTTTACACTCATTTCCCAGTGTTCCTTATTTGGGTGAAGCTGGGTCTGTGCATCATTGATCAATTGGAATTGGATTAGGCCTTTTCTATTTTGAAGATATCCACTTCCATCAGAATACATCCTCATACAGTATTATTGTTGACATGTATAATGATCTCCTAGTTCTGCTCGTTTCACTAAGCATCAGTTGATGTAAGTCTCTTCAAGCCTCTCTGTATTCATCCTGTTGGTCATTTCTTACAGAACAATAATATTCCATAACATTCATATACCATAATTTACCCAACCATTCTCCAATTGATGGGCATCCATTCATTTTCCAGTTTCTAGCCACTACAAAAAGGGCTGCCACAAACATTTTGGCACATACAGGTCCCTTTCCCTTCTTCAGTATTTCCTTGGGATATAAGCCCAGTAGTAGCACTGCTGGGTCAAAGGGTACGCACAGTTTGATAATTTTGGCGGCATAATTCCAGATTGCTCTCCAGAATGGTTGGATTCTTTCACAACTCCACCAACAATGGATCAGTGTCCCAGTTTTCCCCCAGCCCCTCCAACATTCATCATTATTTGTTCCTGTCATCTTAGCCAATTTGACCAGTGTGTAGTGGTATCACAGAGTTGTCTTAATTTGCATTTCTCTGATCAATAGTGATTTGAAACACTCTTTCATATGAGTGGAAATAGTTTCAATTTCATCATTGTAAAATTGTCTGTTCATATCCTTTGACCATTTATCAATTGGGGAATGGCTTGATTTCTTATAAATTAGAGTCAATTCTCTATATTTAGGAGATGAGGCCTTTATCAGAACCTTTAACTGTAAAAATGTTTTCCCAATTTGTTACTTCCCTTATAATCTTGTTTGCATTAATTTTGTTTATACAAAAGCTTTTTAATTTGATGTAATCAAAATTTTATATTTTGTGATCAATAATGATCTCTAATTCTCCTTTGGTCACAAATTATTTCCTCCTCCACAAGTCTGAGAGGTAAACTATCCTATGTTCCTCTAATTTATTTATGATCTCGTTCTTTATGCCTAAATCATGGACCCATTTTGATCTTATCTTAGTATGTAGTGTTAAATGTGGGTACATGCCTAGTTTATGCCATACTAATTTCCAGTTTTCCCAACAGTTTTTTGTCAAATAATGAATTCTTATCCCAAAAGTTGGGATATTTGGGTTTGTGAAACACTAGATTGCTATTTTTATACACTATCTTGTCCTGTGAACCTAACCTATTCCACTGATCAACTAGTCTTTTTCTTAGCCAATATTAAATGATTTTGGTGACTGCTGCTTTATAATATAGTTCTAGATCAGGTACAGGTAGGCCACCTTTATTTGATTTTTTTTTTCATTACTTCCCTTGAAATTCTTGACGTTTTGTTCTTCCATATGAATTTTGTTGTTATTTTTTCTAGGTCATTAAAATAGTTTCTTGGGAGTCTGATTGGTATAGTACTAAATAAATAGATTAGTTTAGGGAGTATTGTCATCTTGATTATTATTACTCGCCCTATCCAAGAGCATTTAATGTCTTTCCAATTATTTAAATCTGACTTTATTTTTGTGGCAAGTGTTTTGTAATTTTGCTCATATAATTCCTGATTTTCCTTTGGTAGATATATTCCCAAATATTTTATGCTATCGACACATTTTTTTTTTTCAAACAAACAAAAAACTTTAATTCATGTATATGATTAAATAGGCAGCAATTAGACTGATTCTTTTTTCCCCCTGCCACAATCACAGGAAATAAGTAAAAAACACATCGCAGGACACAAATAGGAGTGACTTGAGACAGCTAGCAAGATTGTTAAAATAACCAGTCTAAACATGTCATAAGTTGGTTATTCACAAACAGTTTCTTATGGCTGATAGTGTGGTATAGAGGATTCAAAGTCAAAAGGAGTCAGATTCTGGTCCTACTTATAAGGTTGGCAGAGAAAATCTGAAGTATGGATAAAATTAGTCCCTAAGGCAAGTAGGGAAGGGCTCTGATGGGGATCAGCTCAACCTTAGACACCTACCCATTGTGGATGTCTTGGGTGGTTCCACCTAGCTGTGTCCAGTCAGAAGTTATATCCAAGCCCTGAGATTAAATTTCCTCTATAAACCTGTCCAAGGCTTACACTCATTGCTGACTCCCTTTTGGAATAGCCTCATCCCTCCACCATGTCTTATGATATCTTTCTCCTTTCTTTCTTTTTTTTTTTTTTATTCAGAATTTTTTTCCACAGTATATATGCATGAGTAATTTTTTTTAAAAAATATTTACCCTTGTATTCATTTTTCCAAATTATCCCCCCCTCCCTCTACTCCCTCCCCTTGATGACAGGCAATCCCATACATTGTACATATGTTACAATATAACCTAGATACAATATATGTGTGTAAATACCATTTTCTTATTGCACATTAAGTATTAGATTCCAAAGGTATAAGTAACATGGGTAAATAGACAGTAGTGCTAACAATTTACATTCACTTCCCAGTATTCCTTCTCTGGGTGTAGTTATTTTTGTCCATCATTGATCAACTGGAAGTGAGTTGGATCTTCTTTATGTTGAAGATATCCACTTCCATCAGAATACATCCTCATACAACATTGAAGTGTACAGAGATCTTCTGGTTCTATTCATTTCACTCAGCATCAGTTGATGTAAGTCTCTCCAAGCTTCTCTGTATTCCTCCTGCTGGTCATTTCTTACAGAGCAATAATATTCCATAACCTTCATATATGATAATTTACCCAACCATTCTCCAATTGATGGACATCCATTCATCTTCCAGTTTCTAGCTACTACAAAAAGAGCTGCCACAAATATTTTGGCACATACAGGTCCCTTTCTGCTCTTTAGTATTTCTTTGGGATATAAGCCCAATAACAGCAATGCTGGGTCAAAGGGCATGCACAATTTGATAACTTTTTGGGCATAGTTACAAATTGCTCTCCAGAATGGCTGGATTCTTTCACAACTCCACCAACAATGCATCAGTGTCCCAGTTTTCCCACATCCCCTCCAACATTCATCATTATTTGTTCCTGTCATCTTAGCCAATCTGACAGGTGTTTAGTAGTATCTCAGAGTTGTCTTAATTTGCATTTCTCTGATCAGTAGTGATTTGGAACACTCTTTCATATGAGTGGATATAGTTTCAATTTCATCATCTGAGAATTGTCTGTTCATATCCTTTGACCATTTATCAATTGGAGAATGGTTTGATTTCTTATAAATCAGGGTCAATTCTCTATACATTTTGGAAATGAGACCTTTGCCAGAACCTTTACTTTTAAAAATATTTTCCCAATTTGTTACTTCCCTTCTAATCTTGTTTGCATTAGTATTGTTTGTACAGAAACTTTTTAGTTTGATGTAATCAAAATCTTCTATTTTGTGATTAATAATGATCTCTAGTTCTCCTCTGGTCATAAATTCCTTCCTCCTCCACAGGTCTGAGAAGTAGACTATTTTCTGTTTCTCTAATCTATTTATTATCTCATTCTTTATGCCTAAATCATGGCCCCATTTTGATCTTATCTTAGTATATGGTGTTAAGTGTGGATCCATATCTAATTTCTGCCATACTAATTTCCAGTTTTCACAAGTTTTTTTTTTTTCCAAATAATGAATTTTTATCCCTAATGTTGGTATCTTTGGGTTTGTCAAAGATTAGATTGCTATAGATGTACCCTTTTTTGTCCTTTGTATCTAATCTGTTCCACTGATCTACAGGTCTATTTCTTAGCCAATACCAAATGGTTTTGGTGACTGCTGCTATATAATATAGCTTTAGATCAGGTACACTTAGACCACCTTCCTCTGAGTTTTTTTTTCATTAGTTCCCTTGCAATTCTCAACCTTTTATTCTTCCATATGAATTTTGTTGTTATTTTTTCTAGGTCATTGAAATAGTTTCTTGGGACTCTGATTGGTATAGCACTAAATAAATAGATTAGTTTGGGGAGTATTGTCATCTTTATTATATTCGCTCTGCCTATCCAAGAGCACTGAATGTCTTTCCAATTATTTAAATCTGACTTTATTTTTGTGGCAAGTGTTTTGTAATTTTTCTCATATAATTCCTGACTATTCTTTGGTAGATGGATTCCCAAATACTTTATACTCTCAACATTTATTTGGAATGGAATTTCTCTTTGTATTTCTTGCTGTTGCATTTTGTTGGTGATATATAAGAATGCTGAGGATTTATGTGGATTTATTTTGTATCCTGCCACTTTGCTAAAATTCTGAATTATTTCTAATAGTTTTTTAGCAGAGTCTTTGGGGTTCTCTAAGTATACCATCATGTCATCTGCAAAGAGTGATAGTTTGATTTCCTCATTTCCTACTCTAATTCCTTGAATCTCTTTCTCAGCTCTTTTTGCCAAGGCTAGCATTTCTAGTACTATATTGAATAGTAATGGTGATAGTGGGTAACCTTGTTTCACTCCTGATCTTACAGGGAAAGGTTCTAGTTTATCGCCATTACATATGATGTTTACTGAAGGTTTTAAATATATGCTCATTATTATTTTAAAGAATAGTCCATTTATTCCTATACTCTCAAGTGTTTATAGTATGAATGGATGTTAGATTTTATCAAATGCTTTTTCTGCATCTATTGATATAATCATATGGTTTTTGTTAATTTGGTTATTGATATAGTTGATTATGCTAATAGTTTTCCTAATATTGAACCAGCCCTGCATTCCTGGTATAAATCCCACTTGGTCATAGTATATTATCCTGGGGATGATTTTCTGTAGTCTCTTTGCTACTATGTCATTTAAGATTTAAGCATCAATATTCATTAGGGAGATTGCTCTATAATTTTCTTTCTCTGTTTTCAGCCTACCTCGTTTAGGTATCAGTACCATGTCTGTGTCATAAAAGGAATTTGGTAGGACTCCTACAATCCCTATTTTTTCAAATAGTTTATATAGCATTGGAGTTAATTGTTCTTTAAATGTTTGGTAGAATTCACATGTAAATCCATCTGGTCCTGAGGATTTTTTCTTAGGGAGTTGGTTAATAGCTTGTTCTATTTCTTTTTCTGAAATGGGACTATTTAAGACTATTTATTTCTTCCTCTGTTAATCTGTGCAAGGTATTCTTCCATTTCATTTAAGTTATAGAATTTATTGGCATAAAGTTGAGCAAAGTAGCTCCTAACTATTGTTGTAATTTCCTCTTCATTAGTGGTGAGTTCTCCCTTTTCATTTTCCAGACTAACAATTTGCTTTTTATCTTTCCTTTTTTTAATCAGATTTACTAAGGGTTTGTCTATTTTGTTGATTTTTTCATAAAACCAATTCTTAGTTTTATTTATTAATTCAATAATGTTTTTTTTTTACTTTTTACTTTCAATTTTATTAATCTCACCTTTTATTTTTAGAATTTCAAGTTTTGTGTTTGTCTGGGGGTTTTTAATTTGTTCCTTTTCTAGCAATTTTAGTTGTAAGCTCAATTCGTTGACCCTCTTTTTCTATATTTTATGCAAGTAGGCCTCTAGAAATATAAAACTTCCCCTTATTACTGCTTTGGCTGTATCCCACACATTTTGGTATGATGTCTCATTATTGTCATTTTCTTGGGTGAAGTTATTAATTATGTCTATGTTTTGATGTTTTACCCAATCATTCTTTAGTATAAGATCATTTAGTTTCCAATTATTTTTTGGTCTATTTTCCCCTGGCTTTTTATTAAATGTAATTTTGATTGCATTGTGGTCTGAAAAGGATGCATTTACTATTTCTGCCTTACTGCATTTGATTTTGAGGTCTTTATGTCCTAGAATATGATCTGCTGAGAAGAAAGTATATTCCTTTCTGTCTCCATTTAGCTTTCGCCAAAGATCTATCATATCAAACTTTTCTAGTATTCTATTTACCTCTTTGACTTCTTTCTTATTTATTTTGTGGTTTGATTTGTCTAATTCTGAGAGTGCAAGGTTGAGATTTTCCACTATTATAGTTTTGCTGTCTATTTCTTTTTGCAGATCTCTTAATTTCTCTTTAAGAATTTAGATGCTGCACCACTTGGTGGGTATATGTTTAATATTGATACTACTTCATTATCTATGATACCCTTTAGCAGGATATAATGCCCTTCCTTATCTCTTTTAATTAAATCAATTTTTGTTTTTGCTTGATCTGAGATGAGTATGGCTACCCCTGCTTTTTTGGCTTCACCTGAAGCATAGTAGATTCTGCTCCACCCTTTTACTTTTAATTTTAATGTATCACCCTGTTTCAGGTGTGTTTCCTGTAAACACCATATTGTAGGATTCTGACTTTTAATCCAGTCTGCTAACTGCTTCCTCTTTATGAGGGAGTTTACCCCATTCACATTTATGGTTAGAATGACTAATTCTATATTGCTTGCCATCCTGTTAACCCCTGCTTATGCTTTTCTCCTTTCCTTCCCTCTTACCCCCCTATCCAGTATTAAATTTGTGAACACCGCTTGCTTTTCACAGCCCTTCCTTTTTAGTATCCCTCCCCCACCTTAAAGTTCCTCTTCCTATTTTACCCCTTTTCCTCACAATTTCTGTATTGCCTTCCCCTTAGCTTACTCCTTCTCTCTCACTTTTAAATGAAGTGGAAAAAGTTTCACCATAAATCGAATATGTCTATTGATTCACATTATGTTCATCTCCCTCCTTTCTTTCTCTCAGATATAATAGGTTACCTTTGCCTCTTCATGAGATGTAGTACCACCACTTTACCCTTTTTAATTATATAATTTCCTTTCCACCTCTAGTTTCTAGGACAAATTATACAAGTGTTCTTTATATATCTTTATGGCATAAATATAGTTCTCAAAATATATTTTTACTTTTTTAGAAATCTCTTGAGTTCTGTATTTGAAGATCAAACATTTTGTGTAGATCTGGTTTTTTCATCAAGAATAGATGGCATTCATTTATTTTGTTAAATGTCCATCTTCTTCCATGGAAAACTATGCTCATCTTTGCTGGGTAAGTTATTCTTGGCTGCATACCAAGTTCCTTAGCCTTTTGGAATATCATGTTCCAGGCTCTTCATTCTTTTAATGTGGAAGCTACTAGATCCTGGGTTATCCTTATTGTGGCTCCTCCATATCTGAATTGTTTTTTTTCTAGCAGCTTCCAGTATTTTTTCATTCGTCTGATGGTTCTTGAACTTGGCCAGTATATTTCTTGGCATTTTGATTTTAGGGTCCCTTTCAGTAGGTGATTGGTGAATTTTTTTCAATGTCTATTTTACCCTCTGTTCCTAAAATGTCTGGGCAGTTCTCTTTGATTATTTCTTGGAAAATAGTGTCCAGGCTCTTTTTTTCCTCCCATTTTTCAGGGAGTCTGATTATTCTCCATTTGTCTCTCCTGGATCTGTTTTCCAGGTCTGTTGTCTTTCCAATAAGGTACTTTACGTTTTTTTCAATTGTTTCCTTTTTCTGGTTTTGCTTGACTACTTCTTGGTTTCTCCTTGAGTCATTCATTTCTACTTGTTCGATTTTAATTTTCAATTATGTATTTTCTTCACTCATTTTTTTAATATCTTTTTGTAATTGTCCAATTGAGTTTTTATCTTCTATGGAGTTTTTTTTCCATTTCATCAGTTATATTTTTTAGAGAGCTGTTTTCTCTTTCCAACTCACTAATCCTGTTTTCTCTGGAGTTGTTTACCTTTTCCAATTCACTAATTTTGTTTTTCAATTATTTGTTTTCTCTATCTACTCTGTCTTTAAATGCATGGGATGACTTCTCCAGGCTCTCTTGCCAAGCTTCCCTTTCCTTTTCCCATTTCTCTTCTAGCTCTCTTGTGAGAGCCTTTTTGATTTCCTCTATGAGAGTCTTGGGTATTGAGGAGCAGATCATATCCCCGTTAGGGGATTCCTCTGGAGACAGTCTGCTTTTAGTCTCCTCAGGGTTTGAATTCTGCTCTCTATCCATACAGTAGCTGTCAATGGTTAGAGCCCTTTTAAATTTTTTGTTCATTTTGTCAGAGTGGGAATTCGAAGAAAACAATTTGACAAGATAAACAATTGGTCTTTTTCTGGGGGGTGGGAGGGGAGATGGGGCTGGATGGTGTTTCTGGGCTTCCTTTACAGATGCAGGAGACAGCAGTGAGGCACTACCAGGACAGTGATGGCTGTTCTTTGTCTGAGCTCTGAAGCTCTAAGAATGCGCTGAGTCACTCCAGGTTGGGGTGGGGGTGGCCAGGTCTGGAGAGATGCCAGCCTTCCAGGGTTTTATTCTTTACCTTCGGTGTTTGCATCTTCTCTTCTGATCCTGGCTTGCTGCCAAGACAGAATATCCACACTGAGTTAAAGGTCGTTTTGAGGAATAGATCACACCCCTCCCCCCTTGGGTCTGCACAGTGTGAGCTGCCTGCCTCTCTCTGGCTGCTTGCCCTCAGTCTGTGCCCAGTCTGTTCATCCCCTCCCCCAGCAAACACAGGTCTTTTCTGGTGAATTTCAAGGATGTCTTCTGTTGGTGATTATTTGTGGGGTTTTTTTTGGGTTTTTTTCCAGTCAGGCATTAATTCCGAGGCTTGTCATGAAGTAAATTCTGAGAGAAAATGCAGAGCTCAAGCAGCTGTCTGCCTCCATGCCACCATCTTGGCCAGAAGTCCCTCATTCATTAGATTGTGAGTTCTAGCTAGCAGGTCTTGTCTTTTACCTTTCTTTACATGCTCATCCCTATACATTGTGTTTGGCTTAGGCACTCCTAATAAATACACATTGACTGGAAAATGCCAAAGTAAAATCAGCTGAAAAAATTCACATCAAAGCAAAATGTTAGGATATCAATCAACGATTTAAAAAAAAATAAAATTTAAATCCATTACATTATTTTCTTTTCCACAGAACTATTGAGTTCCCTTTCTATGAATGCTGGCTATTTTGGGGCAATTCAAAAATCAATCTTTAAATAATACAATTGAGGTTGCTTTTGTGATACTCTCAGATTGTTTTGCATTCAAATTAATGACATGAAAAACTAAGGAAAAACAGGTATTTTCATCATTTTGAAAATAAAAATGTAAAGCATTCTTAAGTTTTTGTCCCTGGAGTAATTTCTGTTCTCTAATTAATAGATTAATTAAATATTGAACAGCCTCTTAAAGCATTAAATTAACTTTTAAAAATATTTATAAAACAATATATACATTTATTTAGTTTACAAATACAGTTTTTGAACATTGCTTCTCTAAAGTCAGACTCTATGCCCAAGAAATGACCCAGTTTATAGTATTAGAGATTCATAGTAATAACAAGAAAGCATAACTCTAAAAATTGCCTCTCCATCTTATTCAGTAAGTTTCAAGGAAGTTTATAATAAAATATCACATCTAAGGATAGGGTCACATTTATATTCACTTTGAAATTCTGCATGTTTTATAGTACTGGAAAAGATATCCAGTTCAGCTAACCTTCTGAACTGAAACTCCTGCTCCCCCTCTGAGATACTGGTTTTCTAGTTTTTGAGTATTCACTATATCCCACATGGACTTTCTATTTTTCTTCAAGGTGCCATAGTCCCATCTCTGAATCTCCATGTTTGACCAGGAAGTAAGGCTCTCTCCCCAGGACATTAAGGTATTTTATGTCTGATCAAATTTTGTCAAAAAGTACATTTTGCAAGTGAAGTACTATAATTATTTTATTTCTCAATCAAAATACTTGTGATCACATGTTTAACATATACAGGATTACTTGCCATCTAGAGTAGGGGTGGGGGAAAGGGAAGGAGAAAAAAAAATGAACACATGGTTTTACAAGGGTAAATGTTGAAAATTATATATATAAACAAAACAAACAAAAAAAAAAAAAACCAACACAAAATACTTGTGGTCACTGATCAGATATAGACAATCCAAAATTTTTAATATAATTTCTTCCTAGAAATCTCTCAGACTTTTCCCCCTACCCCCAAATACCACTTTCCCCTACCCATCCTAGAATCTATCTTTGAGAGCAGCATCCATATTAACAATATCAGTTTTAGAAAGAAAAGATATGATTTCCCTTTCCAAAATGCTTTCCAAAGACCATTAATGCCCTGTAACTATTTTATGCCTAATAGAATGTAAGTTTCCTGAGTGTAGCAACTATGTTTCTTATTTGTACTTTCATATCCAGAGCTTATCATGCTGTCTGGCACATGATAAATATTAATACTTTGATACTTTTTTTTTTTGCCCTGAACATATGAAAAAATTAAAGCCAAGAAAGGTTAGACAAATGTGTCCATAATACATAACGGAACCACGACTAGAGTCCATTTCACCCAATTACAATTCAATAGTCTTTGTTTGTTACTACTAGGAGTATAGCATCTGGTACTTTGCAGGAAACCTATTCCATTAGTTTCACAAGTACATGATATGCCACAGGAGGCACAGTAGACAGAAAGCTAAATCAAAAGTCAGAATACCTAAGTCCCGTCCTGTCTTAAATTGTTCCCTCTCATATGATTCTAAACCATTTAAACTTACTTTGTCTCTGTTTTCTTTTCTTTTTTTTAAATTAATTTTTATAATTATAACATTTTTGACAGTCCATCTGCATTGGTAATTTTTTTTTTACAACATTATTCCTTGTACTCCCTTCTGTTCCTAATTTTTCCCCTCCTTCCCTCCACCCCCTCTCCTAGATGGCAGGCATTCCCATATATATTAAATATTTTATAGTATATCCTAGGTTGTTTCTGTTTTCTTAATTATAAAATGAAGGTAATAATGTCACTGACCATCCAGTATTCTTATGAAGATCAAATCAGATATTTGTAGTATTACCTTAGTGATGAAACATGTGTTTACTATATACTTGCTTTTTTCCCTTCTTTCCTCTCTCTTTCTCTCCTGATCTTCCTTCCTTCCTTCTTTTCTTCCTTCTTCCTTCTTTCCTTCCCCTCCTTTTTTTCCTTCCTTCCTTCTTTCCCTCCTTCCTTCCTTTCTTTCTTCCTTCTTTCCTTTCTTCCTTTCTTCTTGTAGTACAGATCAGTCTCTTTAAATTAGAATCTTAGAGATAATAATCTTTATAATTTTTTAGTTCTATAACAAATGGTTAAGGCAATGTTAGGTTAAATCATTTGCCATATATCACTTTTACAAAGTGAAGATTTGAACTTGTCTTCAAAACTACAAACTTAAACTTTTATCTACTGAACTTAAATTCTTTATGAAAATATATTTTTTCCAACTTAACTACAAAGATAAGGATGAAATCAACAAATTTGTCTGATTTTATTTATATCACCCCAAAATTCCAGCAACAAGGGATAGACAGAGAAATTCTATTTAAAATAATTGTAAACAACATAAAATACTTAGAAGTGTATACACCAAGACAAACCCTGGAAGAATATAACAAATTACAAAATACTTTTTAGTCCCATAAAGTTAGATCTAAACAAGTGGAAAAAAATAGCAATTTTTAATGGTTAAGCCAATATAATGAAAATAATAATTCTGTCTAAATAATTATTCAATACCATACCAATCAAGCTACCAAAATATCTGATAAAAAAAACAATAACAAAAACTAACAACAGTATCAAGTAGAACAAAATATCAAATCTCAAACTCTACTATAAAGCAAAAATAAACAAAATTTGTGGTGCAGCTTAGAAATAAAATGGAGGATTGGTAGAATACATTTAGTACACAGGACATAATAGTTATTTACAAAACTAACCTAGTGTTTTATAAATCTAAAGAATACAGCTTTTGGGATAAGAACTCATGATTTGAACAGAACCTGTTTGAAAAACAGGAAACAATAGGATACAAACTAGAGGTGGACCAACATCTCACACTATATATCAAAATACAGTGAGTCTATGATCTAGACATAAAGTGTGACTCCATAATAAAATTAGAAGAACAAACAATATTCAATTTGTCACATTTTGGGGAGGGGAAGAATTCATGACAAGATGAGAGAGAAAGAAAGAGACAGAAAGAAAAGAGCGAAATATAGAAAGAGAGAGAGCATTAAACAATTCAAAATAGATGATTTTTATTGCATTAAATTAAAAAAGATTTTGTACAAAAAAATCAATGAAACCAAGATTACAAGGAAAGCAGAATGAAGGGGAACAATATTAATGACAAGTCTCTCAGACAAAAGCCTCTTCTCTCAAATCAATAAAGAAAGAACTGAGTTGAATTAATAAGAATGAAAGACATTCCCCAATTGATAAATGGTTAAATGATATGAAAAAGTAGTGTTTAGATTAAAAAAGATAAAAGCTATGTATATGCATATGAAGAAGTGTTCTAAATCACCTTTGTCAAGAGAAATGGAAATAAAAATAACTTTGAAATATCACCTCATTCATATAAAATTGGCTAATATGACAAAAAAAGGAAAGTGATAAATATTTGAAAGGACATGGGAAAATTGACACTAATTCAGTTTTGGTGGAGTTGTGAACTGTAGAGCAATTTGTAATGATGCCCAAAGGGCTATAAAATTGTGCAAGTTATTTAATCCAGCAACACCCTTACAAAATCTATATCCCAAAGAGATCATAAAAAAAACAAAGGACTTGTATGTTCAAAAATTTATAGCAGACTTGTTTGTGTTGTTAAATTATTGGAAATTGAAGGAATGCCCATCAATTGGGGAAAAACTGAATAATCTGTAGTATATGAGTGTTATGGAGAGTTGTTGTGTACTAAGAAATGATGAACATATAATCTTCTCAATAGATGCAGAAAAAGCATTTGATAAAATCCAACATCCATTTCTATTAAAAACATTTGAGAGTATAGGAATACATGGACTTTTCCTTAAAAATAATCAGTAGCATCTATTTAAAACCATCAGTAAGCAACATGTGTAATGGGGAAAGCCTGCAACTATTCCCATTAAGATCAGGGGTGAAACAAGGTTGCCTACTATCACCATTACTATTCAATATTGTATTAGAAATGCTAGCTTTGGCAATAAGAGTGGAGAAAGAGATTAAAGGAATTAGAGTAGGTAATGAGGAAACCAAATTATCACTCTTTGCTGAAGATATGATGGTATAATTAGAGAACCGCAAAGATTCTACTAAAAAAGCTATTAGAAATAATTCACACCTTTAACAAAGTTGCAGGATACAAAATAAATCCAAGTAAATCATCAGCATTCTTATATGTCACTAACAAAATCCAACAGTTACAAAGAGTTATTCCAAAAGAGTTACAAAGAGAAATTCCATTTAAAGTAACTACCGATAGTATAAAATATTTAGGAATCTATCTGTCAAGGGAAAATCAGAAACTATATGAGCAAAACTACAAAACACTTTCCACACAAATTAAATCTGATCTAACCAATTGGAAAAAAATATTAAATGCTCTTGGATAGGGAGAGCAAATATAATAAAGATGACAGTACTACCTAAACTAATCTATTTATTTAACGCTATACCAATCAGACTCCCAAAAAACTATTTTAATGACCTAGAAAAAATAACAACAAAGTTCATATGGAAAGCAAAAGGTCAAGAATTTCAAGGGAATTAATGAAAAAAAATCAAATGAAGGTGGCCTAGCTCTACCAGATCTAAAATTATATTATAAAGTAGCAGTTACTAAAACCATTTGGTATTGGCTAAGAAATAGACTAGTTGATCAGTGAAATAGGTTAGGTCTAAAGGACAAAATAATCAATAACTCTAATAATCTAGTGTTTGACAAACCCAAGGACTCCAGCCTTTGGGATAAGAACTCAATGTTTGACAAAAATTGCTGGGAAAATTGGAAATTAATATGGCAGAAACTAGGCATTGGCTGACACTTAACACCATACACCAAGGTCAGGTCAAAATGGTTCATGATCTAGGAATAAAGAATGAGATTATAAATAAATTAGAGGAACATAGGATAGTTTACCTCTCAGACCTGTGAAGGAAGACATAAATTCAAAGAAGAACTAGAGATCATTATTGATCACAAAGTAGAAAACTTTGATTATATCAAATTTAAAAGTTTTTGTACAAACAAAACTAATGCAGATACGATTAGAAGGGAAACAATAAACTGGGAAAACATTTTTACACTCAAAGGTTCCAATAAAGGCCTCATTTCCAAAATATATAGAGAATTGACTCTAATTTATAAGAAATCAAGCCAATTTCCAATTGGTAAATAGTCAAAGGATATGAACAGACAATTCTCAGATGAAGAAATTGAACCTATTTCTAGTCATATGAAAAGATGCTCCAAGTCATTATTAATCAGAGAAATTCAAATTAAGACAACTCTGAGATACTACTACACACCTGTCAGATTGGCTAGAATGATAGGGAAAGATAATGCAGAATATTGGAGGGGATGTGGGAAAACAGGCACACTAATACATTGCTGGTGGAATTATGAATACATTCAGCCATTCTGGAGAGCAATTTGGAACTATGCTCAAAAAATTATCAAACTGTGCATACATTTTTTTATTAAACTTTATAATTATAACAGTACATATGCATAAGTAATTTTTACAACATTATCCCTTGTACTCCCTTCTGTTCCAAATTTTCCCCTCCTTCCCTGCATCCCCTCCCCTAGATGACAGGTATTCCCATACATATTAAATATGTTATAGTATATCCTAGGTACAATATATATGTGCAGAACTGAATTTTGTTGTTGTTGTTGCAAAGGAAGAATTGTATTTGGAAGGTAAAAATAACCTGGGGAGAAAAACAAAAAATGCTCATAGTTTACACTCATTTCCCAGTGTTCCTTATCTGGGTGTAGCTGGGTCTGTCCATCATTGATCAATTGGAATTGGATTAGGTCTTCTCTATGTTAAAGATATCCACTTCCATCAGAATACATCCTCATACAGTATTATTATTGACATGTATAATGATCTCCTAGTTCTGCTCATTTCACTCAGCATCAGTTGATGTAAGTCTCTCCAAGCCTCTCTGTATTCCTCCTGTTGGTCATTTCTTACAGAACAATAATATTCCATAACATTCATGTACCATAATTTACCCAGCCATTCTCCAATTGATTGGCATCCATTCATTTTCCAGTTTCTAGCCACTACAAAAAGGGCTGCCACAAACATTTTGGCACATACAGGTCCCTTTCCCTTCTTTAGTATTTCCTTGGGATATAAGCCCAGTAGTAGCACTGATGGATCAAAGGGCATGCACAGTTTGATAACTTTTTGGGCATAATTCCAGATTGCTCTCCAGAATGGTAGGATTCTTTCACAACTCCACCAACAAAGCATCAGTGTCCCAGTTTTCCCACATCCCCTCCAACATTCATCATTATTTGTTCCTGTCATCTTAGCCAATCTGACTGGTGTGTAGTGGTATCTCAGAGTTGTCTTAATTTTGTGCATACCCTTTGACCCAGCAGTGTTGCTACTGGGCTTGTATCTCAAAGTGATCTTAAGGAAAAGGGACCTGTATGTGCAAGAATGTTTGTGGCAGCCCTCTTTGTGGTGGCCAGAAACTGGAAACTGAGTGGATGCCCATCAATTGGAGAATGGCTGAATAAATTGTGTTATATGAATATTATAGAATATTATTGTTCTGTAAGAAATAACCAATAAGATGTTTTCAGAAAGGCCTGGAGAGACTTACATGAACTGATGCTGAGTGAAATGAGTAGGACCAGCAGATCATTGTATACTTCAACAACAATACTATATGATGATCAATTCTGATGGCTGTGGCCATTTTCAACAATGAGATGAACCAAATCAGTTCCAATGGAGCAGTAATGAACTGAACCAGCTATACTCAGCGAAAGAATTCTGGGATATGACTATGAACCACTACATAAAATTCCCAATCCCTCTATTTTTGTCTGCCTGCATTTTGGATTTCCTTCACAGCTAATTGTACACTATTTCAAAGTCTGATTCTTTTAATACAGCAAAACAATTGTTTAGACATACATATATCGTATTTAATTTATACTTTAACATATTTAACATGGATTGGTTAACCTGCCATCTGGGGAGGAGGAAGGAGGGGGAAAATTAGAACAAAAGGTTTGGCAATTATCAATGTTGTAAAATTACCCATGCATATATCTGGTAAATAAAAACTATTAAAATAAAAAAAAAAAAAGAAATGATGAGCAGGCAAGTTTTAGAAGGACTCAGAAAGACTTGTATTAACTGATGCGAAGAATTAGGAAAACAGTTTACACACTCTCAGCAACATTATGTGATGATCAATTATAACTGACTTAGTTCTTTTCAGCAATACAATAATCCAGAACAAGTACTCATGAAGGAAAATGCTGTGCATATACAGGCCAATCACTATTTTTAAACCTTATTATTTTGTGTTTTTCTTTTGATCTGTTTTTTTTTTTTCTTTCACAACTATGGATAATATAAAAACATGATTTACATGATGTTGCAAATGTGTAAACTATATCAAACTATCATCTTAACAAGAGAGAGAAGGGGATATAATAAAGATTTAGAACTCAAAATCTTATAATAATGTATGTTCAACGTGTTCTTAATATAAAGCTGGGATTAAGAATAATATGCTATCGGGGCAGCTAAGTGGCGCAGTGGATAGAGCACCAGCCTTGAATTCAGGAGGAACCCGGTTCAAATCTGGTCTCAGACACTTAATATTTCCTAGCTGTGTGACCCTGGGCAAGTCACTTAGCCCCAGCCTCAACATAATAATAATAATAATAATATGCTATTAAAATTATAAATAAATGAAAAAGAAAGAAGTAAAAGTTTCTATATGACTAGCCCATATTTGTAAAAAGACAGTTTTTTATCAAGGATATATTTTACCAGCTCATTTTTCTATTTCAATAAAAATATAAATAAAATATGAAATATACATCCCATAATATTCTTTCACATTAGCTAGCCTGCAAAAAAATATGATTTTACAAATATGTCATTGCCATTTGAAACAATATTCTCAAGAAAATATCAGAGGCATATCATAGGCAACAAATAATAAGCAGTGGTGATAAGCAAATAATTAAATCAGAGGTTTACCAGGAATATTCTTTGATACAAATGAAATAAAACAACCTCTGTTGACCTGCTGACAAGAATTCAATGAAAGTTAGAAAATAATCCTACTCCCACAAATTTCCCTATCTCTCTCCACAAACACACATCACACTAATGTGACAAATACAAACTATTTATTGAGAGCCTATTCTAAATTTGATCTTATTGTAGGCATTGGAGGTAGAGGTCTAAATAACGAAATAATCTCTCCTATAAGGAATCTACATTATAATGAGCAAAATAGCATATGTGTGCATACACATATATACATACATGTATATATGTGTGGGTGTATATATCTATATCTATATCTATATCTATCTATCTATCTATATATATATATATAGAGAGAGAGAGCATATATTTTTACTCACCCAGATATATGCGTGTGTATGGGTATGAATGTATACTTAAACACACACACACACACACACACACACACACACACACACACACACACATATATATATATATATATATATATATATATATATATTTCAGAATAAATATAAAAAGAAAAACTACAGATAAAGGTGAAGTAGTTCACAGCAGTTTAATTTAGAATTGAGGCTACTAGTATATGGGAAGATTAAGATAGACTTCATGTAGAAATAATTTTTAGGGGAGTTTTCAAGGCAATTGAGGTTAAGTGACTTGCCCAGGTTCACACAGCTGTTAAGTGTTAATGTCTGAGACCAGATTTGAGCTCAGGTCCTCTTGATTCCAGGACTGGTGCTCTATTTACTGCATCATGTAACTGCTCTAGAAGTAAGTTTTGAAGGAAAAGAATTATTCTATGAGGCTTAAGTGAGGAAAATGTGCATCCCAAACACAGAGGCCAGCTGTTCAAAGGCATAGAGCCATGAAATGGAGTGTCATATATAACAGAGAATAGACTATCTTGTCTAAATAGCAGAGAGTGGGAGGGGGAATAATTTACAATGAGCCTAGAAAGATAAGTTGAGACTAGATTGTCAAGGGTGCTAAATATTAAATGGTGAATTTTACTTTTTTTTCCTCCTTGAAGCCGACAATGGAGTTATAGAAACGAACAAGGCAAAACTGGAATAAATATCCTCTTGAGATTCATCTTTTTAATTACCATGACCTGGGAACGTTAAAGAGGTTCATTAAGATTGGGTTAGATACTAATGAAAGAGCGAGGAAAGTTTCCTGAATTCCCTGGAATAATAAGGTTATTATTAAACTACAGAGAAGAAATGTAAATGTTTCCTGTGCTTACCTCACTATTTATTGTATTGTACTATGTCTATGGTGTTTGGCCTACAATCTACATTGGATCCAGAGAATAGAAGACTCTAGAAGGAATACACTGAGTCAAGATGTCAGGGAATGTATAATGATCACCACTACTTCCCCATTCATTTTTAGCTCAGCAGTAGGATACTCTTCAATGAGTTAGACTGAAACTCCAAATGAATGTCAACTACAGTTCTCCTGGCAGATGACTTTATAAGTTGTGGAAAATTAATGGACTAATTGATCATTCCCAGTCCTCCATGGTCATACAACTTACCATCAGAAATTTCATCACCTACTTAGTGACCTTGTTTGTGGTATCATTGCAACTCCAGACATACTCCCAGCTAAACAAACTTTCAAAAATTAACGTACAGTTAAAAAGCAGCAGGAGATAATTAGCAACATTAATGAGGCTGCTTACTGGATTCCACAACAATAACTTTCACAGCAGGAGAGCCAGGCTATTTTTATGTCAAATATGCTTACCCTTAGCATTTCTTAATTACTTTTGGTTTTTCCTGTAATTCAACTTAACCTCCAGGTGTCCTGCACCTCCCCAGGTTGACCATCAATTAAGAAGAGGTCATGTTGAAGCACCTTGATAGACCCACAGTGCCCTCATGCCTTGGCAAAGGTTATGGATTATTTTTAAAGGAATTGCATGCAGTGTGATTAAGATAAATCTCAGCACTTTGCTTTGTTTTTAACTTAGTGAGAACAATTTCCTAAAATAGAAGCAAATTTAATGAAACACATTTCCTAGAAAATGTGTTATTCAAAGGCACAGGTTAATATTTGTGTAAATTAGATTATTGTATTTGCTAAATGTTTTCAAACTAGCAACATTATAATGTACTTGATAGATTTTTAAAAAGCATGAATTATCTTATCTCTTCACATTTTATGACAATTTAATTTCTTCTCTTTTTCAAGTTACCATCCCCTATATCATTTATCTGAATAATCCAATTACTCAAAAACATTTACCAAAAAAATAGCCATAGAACAAGGTGGATTTTGAATATTTGTTGAAAATTTTATTTTTCTGATATCTGAGAATTCAAATATTTATTTTTAAGGGCCTGTAAATCACCATACTGCTTTTATGTGAAAGTCAAACTTTAATAAAATACTGGCTCTACCCTCTTGGAATATGCATTCTGGGGGAAGACTATGACATGTACAAAATTAACTACACTCCAGTATAGTTTAATGGAATTATAACTTCAGTGATGTGAGTACTGTTGTTTAAGGTTCATGTATGTAACCCACTGATACCTTCTGATTCAATATAATTTGCTCCCATGCTCTCCAATAGAGAATATGTTTAATGCTCTTGGATTATTATTTTTTAATCTTTTAACATTCTACATGTTTTGATTTAGTACTTAAGAGATGCAGCTATTATCCTTCATGATACTCATGACCACTGCATCTTTTCTTCTAGTCATAAAATTGTGAAATAAACCAGTAATGACACCATTCTTTCAGCCTTTCACCTTTATAACATTGGTTTATGGGATCAAAGATATACTGCTTGAAGTAATCTTTAAGGTCATATAATCTATCCTCTCATTTAATTAAAGACGAAACTGAGGTTTAGAAGGGTTAATTGAATTGTCCAAGGCTATATAGCTAGTATGTATGAAGCAAGATTAAAATCAAGGTCTTCTTTACTTCAACTATTTTAATCAAACTATTAGACCACTCTACCTCTTTTCCCCTTCCTAATATTCCTTCACATTATTTATCCAATTAACTATGAGATCTAGATATTTCTTGCTTATCATCTTACACATCTCTTACCTTCCCCTTATTTATTTGACCACCTTTTTGGTTCAGGTCTTTATCACCTCTAGCCTGAATCATTTCAATAGTCATTTCAATTGTGCTCCCTGTTTCAATCTCCAATATGTCCTTTACAAAATAACTGAGTGATTTTGTCTTCAATGGTCTTCACTATTGCTCTAACTAGGTCAATACCCAGTTAAATAATCTCCAATAGTTCCATGATCATTGTAGTATAATATGTGCTTGCCTCCACTTTTTTATGGTTCTTTGTAACTCAGGCCCAGTTCACCTTTTGAATCTCATTCATATATCATTTCCTTTTTTGTACTCGATGGTGGACCAAAGAGACTTTGATGTATCTAATAGTACACTCCATCTTCATGACATTGTAGTGGTTATTCTCATTATTCATCCCCACTCCTTTGCTTCATAGAATTTCTTTCTTCCTTCAAGATTCATCATGAGAACATATGCATGAAGATTTTCATTGTATTTCAGCTGCTAGTATTATTTCTCCCCAAAAGTTTCATATACATTTTGTTTTCATTTGTTCTGTATTCATATGCTTATATATATGCATTATCTGTATTCATATATGTATTTAGACATACATAAATATAGATGTGTGTATATGTGTGTGTATTCAATATCTGCATAGTACCTAGAACATAAGAGATGCTTAATAAATGATTGTTGATTGATTTTTTTCCCTTTCTTTCATACAGTTCCCCATACTTAAGTCAGAGGTTCTTCACTTTGCAGGAGTTTTTGAATAGATTTCAGTGTGTATATAAACTTCATATTTCAATTACCAAAAAAAATCTTCTAGGAAAGAGTCCACAGTCTTGCCCGCAGTTTTTCCCCATGAGTTCTTCCATGATACAAATAAGATAAAGAACCTTTGATGCAACTTCCCAGTGCTCCCTTTATATCTCTTACATATAACAATGTTTATTTTCTCTTATTTGGATAATATTGTCACAAGAATATTTTTGTTAAGAAAATAAGTCAAGGAGAAACTTAGGATTGTTAAAAAATATGGCAAAATTTCTCCAATATAATCCCCACCCTTAACATTTCTTCTCCTTAGCAATTCTATTCTCCTTTAATTAGCTATAATGGCTATCTACACTTTTGTACTGACATTATATGTCATATTACAGATGATACTAATTTTTAAAACCTGCTTACTTTTTTCTGTTGATATTTCTGCAAATTCTTAAATGACACTGAATATCATTAAAGAATTTAAGCTGTAGTCTCAGGTTTGATACCTTTAGTTTAATATCATTCACAAACAATAGTTATTGAAAAACCTCATTATTTAAAAGGTAGGTATTTTTTATTTGGATTTGGATTTTGAATATGAAGCTACAGATATTTTGGGTAAGGAAGCATGTCTAAGTTTTATTATGCCTTGCTTTATATTGACAGAGGATCACTGATCTTAGATTTACCAAGGAATTTACTGTGGTCTTAATATTTTCAAAGATGATACTTTATTGGAAAACAGCCTTGAAGGAAGAATTTTTATTTCTATTATTTAATTTTCCGGACTTCTCTACTATTCCAGTTAAACTTCTTTAGCCTGGAATTTGATTCTCTTCTGGATTTTTCATAATGAAAGTACCCTTTCACCATATGCACAATTCCTATAATATATAAATTCTCCCTCTGAATCTTCATTTTAAGGAAAACACCTAGGCAAGCAATATCTTCATTCCTTTCCAGAGCATACTCTTGATGTTCCAGATTTCTTTGCCAAGCCCACAAAGATGTGTTCTCTTCTCCCTCTCTCTACTCTGCTTTTCAATTACTCTTTATGTTTTCTTTTTTTCCCTTTCTTCATTGAAATATTAGCTCCTTGAGGAAGGTATTGTCTTTCTTTCCAATTGTATTCATCTTTTCAGGACACACTGTCTAGCACAAAGCAAACACACATGTTTGCTAACTTAACTACTAAAACTCATTTCTTATATTCAACATTTTCTAAATTTGGTGGTATCTTATATACCTCATTCTTTTAGCCTTCTGTGCCTGGAAAATAATAAGTGATACAAATAATATTGTGAAATATAATTTGAAAAATAAAGTAAGTGGCAGAGCCAAAATGTTTGAGTAAAGGCAGTGACTCTCCAAAATCTCCATCCAAACTCTTCCAAATACCTTTACATAATTATTATAAATAAATTTTAAAGTGTCAGGATTTACAAAAAAACAAATTGAAACAAGTTTTCATCCCAGGACAACTTAGATGGTGGACAGCAGAGACCAAGCTGGCACAGCCCAAGCCCCCAGAATACCAAGAACAGATATCAGGCAACTGAATGAGTAAGAGCAGGGATGGTTTCAAGACCTTTTAGCTGTGGATCTCAATGACAATTTATAAAATCTGCAGAAAAGGTTGAGAGTGGAATATAATCCAGCATAGACTATACCAGCAAAGCCAATGAATTTGGAGCAACAGCTTCAGTCCACAGATGGTAACAAGGTCTAATAAGTGTTTAGAAGAAGATTATAGGGGTATCTTTATAAGCATTGAAATAGGACTCAGTGATTTTGTCTTATTTGGATCTAGATCATAGTCCTGGGTTGCAGTCCCAAGGCAAGGAGAAGGACTAGTATATTAGAACTTTCATCCACAATGGAGAAAGAACTCTCCTTGAAGTTCTAGGGCTGAAAAGAGTGCTTGTAGTTGCTCACAGAGCAGAGCACAGGAGAGGAGAGTAGTAAGTAAAACTCTTTTTGATCATAGAACTTTAAAAGAATTGAAACTTACATATATGAAATATATATGATATATTATTATTGATTACATATAATATATGATATACTATTTATTATATATATGTGTGTATATATATATATATAGACAAAGAGAGAGAAGGCACAGGTGTAAATTAAATGTGAAAAGATATCTAAAAAATAAAATTAAGGGATGAGAGATGAATGTATTGGAGAAAGGGAAAGGGAATTGTAGTATGGGGTAAATTATCTCACATAAAAGAGGCAAGTAAAATGTTTTACAATGGAGAGAAAGAGGCGGAAAGTAACAGAGAAATGAGTAAACCTTACTCTTATCAGTATTAGCTTGAAGAGAGAATGATATATACTCAATTGGATATAGAAATCTACCTTATGCTATAGGAAAAAAAGGAGGGGGAGGAGATAAGAAGAGGGAAGTGGATTGTGGAAAGGGGTAGTTACAAGGAAAACACTTTTGAGAAGGGGGTGGGTCAAAGGAAAGAAAGAATTGAATAAACAAGGAAAAAATCAATTAGCAAAAAAAATGTAAAAATAACAAGGAAAAAAAATACCTTGAAACAAGTTTCTTTTAAAAAGTTCACATTTTTTAAAGATACAGAAAACATAATTAAATTTATAAAAAATGAATGAAAACTTTTCCATTCCAGAAGAACTGGTGATCTGAATGCAAATTGAAGCAAACTCTTAAAACAAAACAAAACAAACAAACCAAAAAAAAAAAACACCTTTATTTTTTGTGTTTTTGGTTTGTTTGTTTTATTTTTATTTTTTCTGAAGCTGGGGTTAAGTGACTTGCCCAGGGTCACACAGCTAGGAAGCATTAAGTGTCAGATCACATTTGAACTCGGGTCCTCTATCCACTGCGCCACCTAGTGGCCCCTCTGTTTTAGTTTTGATCTATGTTTTCTTTCACAAAATGACTGTCATGGAAATGTTTTACATGACTGCACATGTATAACCTATATTGAATTGCTTGCAATCTCAATGTACAAGGAAGGGAGAAAAGAAGGGAAAAAATCTGGAACTCATATTATTGAAATCAAATTCTTTTTGCATTAACTGGGAAAAAATAAAATACTAAATTGATTAGAAAATATCTTTATGTTGCAAGAGTAAATTTGCTTAGTCCTTCCTCACCTTCCACCTCCTATATTATACCCTATTTTGAAAGGGCAGACTTTTGGCTCTAGAACTTATACTTAGAAAAACAGTTCAGCACATTGTTTTTTTCTCTATTTTTGATTAATTACAATATTTTTAAATATATGAAATTCTCCATTATGTCCCCATATCAGATACTTTCTCTCCCCTTTCCCTGCCATTATTTAGCTTCCCTTTATGTATTATATCCTTACTTTAGATTGCAAGTTCCTTGAAGGCAGGGACTATCTTTGTTTTTGTTCCTATTCATATACCAGTATTTAATGCAGTCCCTCTCCTAATAGGTGTTTAATAAATTATTATTGGTGCTAGGATGTTGATAGAAAGGCAGATAGACAGATAAATAGACAATCTGTATATGGTTACATGTAGTTGTCAATATGTAGATATATAGATATATATATAGAGAGAGAGAGAGACAGATATAGATATACATATGTTTTTATGGATATATATATATATATATAAAGAGAAAAAAATTGATAGCTATCAGAATGTATATATATATGTCCACATAGTCTATATCTAAATATATCTCTATATAATATATGCAAAGCACTTGTGATCCATAAGACTCAATAGCCCCTGACCACAGGACTTTCCATTCTACTAGGCAGGAAAACACACCAGTAGCTATGCATATTCAGTTTAAGTAGAATAAAATCTGAAGGGGAAAGGACTTAAGAAGTGAACAAAAATAATTTTATCTTGGTGAAGTTTTTTTTTTTGTTTTTGTTTTTGTTTTTGTTTGTTTTGTTTTGTTTTGTTTTGTTTTGGTGGTGTAGTATGGGATATTTTTAGTTTCAAAAACTTACATGACTTCCAAGAAATCTAAAAGTCTTTGACTCTTGCATTTCTTAATCCTAATCTAAATAAATTCTAATAGGCCATTATAGGCTAGTTATTATGATTACTTTTGCATTCTAATACTGAGTTCTATAAGATAGAGTAACAAATTGTCCCCTCAAAAAATTATTTCTTTTTCCTGTATACTATACAATTATACTATCTTCATAAGCTTCTTTACTTGCCTTTGCAGTAAACTTGGGGGCCATAGTTTACCTGAAATTCTCAACTATAGCAAGAATATTAATAGTGATGATTAATTTCCTGCAATGGTAGTGTTGTACAGTGAATAGAGATTCATAGTATAGCCAGAAATATGAAAGGGGAAAAGGGTATAAAGTTCAAATGAATAGGAATATAATTGTTTAAAAATTAACATTTGTAGATGGAAATTAACCTTATACTAATATCCCTTAACTTGGCAAATTTTAAAATAATTAAAAAAAATTTGATCAACCAAACTATTAATTATTATCATATACATAATTATATATAATAATATTATATATTATTAATATTCAACCAAACTAGAATTGATTGATAAACCAATTAAATATTATAGATCTTTAATTTATTTTAAAATAATTTCATTCAATATCTTTTTATCATATTACATACATTTGCCAGTCTATCATTCTCATATGATGAGCTCTAACACTGTAAAAAGAAAAAAATAAAGAGAAACAAAAAAAGGTCAACAAAACTAACAATATGTAGAAAATTCTGATGTTATATGCATCATTCCACAATTTTTCCTGACTTCAAACATTGCAAAATAAGTAGAATGGGATCTTGTTGTTTTTTTCTAAATCTTTTCTTCAAGGACAATCTTGGTCATAGTAATTCCACAATTTTTGTTTTAATTTAATTTTTACAATTAACAAATATTTCATTTTTCTTCTACCCCCAATCAAGAAAAAATTTAATATGTATTATAAAATTCAGTTTCTTTTTTTTTTGGTTAGCTTTTTGAATTTTTTTCAATCATCTGCTGTATTGTTTCTTTAATTCTGATTCCTTCACTTTGCCTCAGTTCATATTAGTTTCATCTCAATATAACCATTATACTCATATTTTTTTAAAGAAAAAATAATGATCTATTATATTCACATCTCAAAATCCTTTTAGTCATGCCCCAATTTGTGGTAAACTACTTTTTTTTCAGTTCTTTGCTGTCCAAATAAATATGACCATAAATATGATAGTGTCTATATGGCCTTTTTTTTTTTTTTTTTTTTTTGGTAAATACCTCCTTGGAATACATGTCTGGCAGTGAAATCTCTGGATTAAAGAAAATAAATATTTTAACCAATTGATGTCTATAAGTTCAAATCATTTTCTAGAATTTTTGGACCAACTGATAACTTCATTTAAAATATTTAATTTGTTATCTTTTAATAATCAATATGAGACTGACTATTTGAATTTTGGGATTTTTTTTTTGCCAATTTATCATTTTCAAGATCAAACATCATTTATTCTATTTTATCTGCTTCTAATATTAATAAGCATAAGTAAAGTTATTGCAAATAGCTAGATTTTTCATTGAAGCATTACTCATATATATATTCTAAGATTTCTCATCTATGAGAAAGTTATTTTCAGCCTTACATATTTCTGTTAGTTTTGTGTGTGTGTGTGTGTGTGTGTGTGTGTGTGTGTGTGTATACATAACTAAGATACAATTAGATTCTTACAAGAAATATTTGATACAAAGAGTTCTATGTGGTGCTTTTTTTTTTCCCCTCCAAGTAGGAATAATTAAGATTAATAGAAACCCAGAGTTGAACCTGTCATCAGTTAGGAAAATGAAAATCATGTCTTCATTGAGTTTTCTCTTTCATAAAATAAACATACTCATTTCCTTCAACTGATGCTCATATAAAATAAAGTTAAGTCTATTCTTTTGATTGCCCTTTTCCTGACTATTTAGCTTATCAGTAGGCTTCCTATTATGTAGCACCTTAAACTGAATACTTCAATATGTAATCTTATCAATAACAAGCATATCTAAATCCTCCATTCTATGACTTTTATGCCTCCTGTATAATCTAAATTTACTTTTATTTCCTTGACTGCCATTGACTCATACTTCATTTAAATTTTCTAAAGTCTCTCTATTTTTTTCCTGGTCTCAAAGTAAACTATGATTTAGCTGTGCTTTTTCCATTCTAGATTCTCTAGAACATTTCTCTCATCCTTTTATTTTTCTTATAAAACTTTACATTTAAAAATTTTTTTTCTATGCAAGTTATCTGACAATATTTTCAATTAGTTGTTTCTTTTTCAGTTATCACTATGTTAAAACATTTAAAACATTCTTTAAATGAATATATACTTAATTTATGGAAAAAATTCCACATAAGTCTATAAATCTATACACCTTGCTCTCTCTTTTAATTACATAAAAAAAAAAATCATGTAAATTTCTTTTCTCTTTTCCTCTCTCCTCCGAAGAGATGTCTACCATTAAACACAAATATGTATGTGTGTGTATATATATATATATATATATATATATATATATATATAAATCATTCTATAGATACTTCTATCAGTTTTAGTCGTATTTTCTTCTTAGATAGTGTTCATCCAGAAAAATAATACATCTTTAAGAAAATACTACTGGAACTGGAACTAAAATAAAGAAGTTATACACTAAATTTCTCATATTTACCTCTGAATATCTCTTTATTTCTTTGGGTAATTAACATAAAATGATATGAGTTATGAAAAAAGCCACTGCTAAACAACTTAATGTGTTAAAAAATTCTTTTTAAAGAGATTATTCCCCTAATACACCATAATTTAACATCAAAAGATTTCTAAATTTAAATGTACTTAATCAAAAGACAGCAAAAATAACATGGAGACATTTCTCTTTCTCTAAATTGAATAGAAGACTGTTTATCTTCTCAGAATATAAAATACATTATGAAGATGTTAGGACCAAGATTAATTTTTAAAGGGAAAATGTTTATTTTCTTGCTTCTACAATAATAAAAACTTGTCTTCCCACAGACTAAAGGAAATATTACAAGACAGATAGATTACATGATTGATATTCATGATCACACTAACTAATATTATTTGTCTTGGATATAATCCCCACTAGGGAATACTTAAAAGAAAATAATCTTGTCATTTTGTACTTAAATAATTATAACAAAATCATTTATTAGGATTTTTCCCTCATGAAATTTTTAGGGTTGTGTCTTCTATTTATTTTAAGAGCTTAGTTATTTTTTTTTAAATGACATTACTCTTTTAGTACTATATAGTTATAATAATCTGGAACATTAATTAAACATGTCCTATGATAGGAGTAATATGAAGTGAAGACAGAGATTAAATGTTCCATTGGAAATACTCTCAGATCAAGATTCAAATAATTTAAGGTTTAATCCCATATCTGCTTTGAAAAAGGTCACTTGATCTCTGTGAATGCCAGTTTCCTAATGTATTTGGATGAAGTACCTTTTAAAGTCTAACTTTGCTGACATTATTTATTTTGAATAAAAATATTCCTCTATTAAAGGAGAAATAGACAGATTTCAATCTCTAAAAATCTAAGTCTGTTTACTATTAATTGTCCAAGGGACAATAATATAGATATAAAAGGAAATAAAGGAGCAATATATGATTCTAAAGATGAAATATGAGCATTTAAATATTATACTACTTGAAATTTCATTGCATGTGCGGAGTTATATATGAAGAAAAATTTATGAAAATCTAAAAGTCATATAATCAATACTTGACTTACAAACAACATATCAAAGGAGTAGGGGCTGCCAAATGTTTAAAAAATAAAAATATTCAATTATATGGGATTTATAGATTTAGGGGGGAAATGTAGCCATAGTTCTATGCTTTGCTTAAGAGATTTGTCTTGAATTAAGAAGACCAAAATAAATTAATATGCATATAAATTAAATAAAATAGGAACAAGATTGAATATCAACTTTGAGTATCAAGCTTTAGTAATTGTTTGCAGAGAGTATGTTACAACGTAAGAATAAGATTGGAATAATAAAAATAAGGAACAAGCAAGAAAAGAAAATTTGGTGAGAAAGAATTTCAGAAACCATTGGTAGTGTTTGAATAGGAGAACATCATGGTCAAATTTATGTCTTCTTGCAAGATGTATTCTAGTAAAAGAATAGAGGACAAGTTTTAAGAGACTAAAATCTAAGTGAGAAGTCATGAAAAAATGTACATTTGTGACTGTAGAGATAAAAGTGTTGGAAGGAATGACTAATGGAGATATAGTTGAGATAAAATCATCACTTCTTGACAATAGCATATATATATATATATATATATATATATATATATATATATATATATATATATATATATATATATATGTATATGCGAGAATCAAAGAAAGAGAAGAGGCAAAGACATCTTCAAGATAAAGTTTTGATGAAGTCAGAAACACCAGAGTTTTAATTCTGTTTCAAACACTATATAGTGACTTTTCAATGTCATTTTCTTCATTTATTAAATGAAGGAATTGGCCTTTGTGCCTACTAAAATTCTTTCCAGTGATGATTTCTTCCACTCTTATGAGTTTACTACCTGGAAGTATTATGGTGCCTTCAATAAACAATGAAAAATAACTGACAAACTCTAGCATATTTTTACAAAACAATGTGTTGTCATTTAATTTGTTAAACTGACAAAAACATGCACTATATTCATGTTATTCAAAAGGTTAACCATACTTTCCTTTCTAAGTAACTAGTGAATATTACAGTGAAGATACTGATTTAGGAACAAAGCTTCATGTAACTATATCCATCTATCTATCTATCTATCTATCTATCTATCTATCTATCTATCTATCTATCTATTTCTATCATGAATTGAGTTTGCATTCAGTTTCAATTGCTTTTTCTTAAGAAAACATTATAAAATCATAAGTTTAGCCCAAATTTTATGTTATATTTTACATAAAATTTTTCTATGAAAGTTATAATGCCTTTAGGCACTATAGCTCTCCCCTAAAAGCATGATATGTGAATAAATAGACATGAATATACTGTTTTCCAAGACCATTTTAGCATTTTTGGTATACCTGATAATATTAGACTGTACACTATGGCCCCATTTGGGTTTCTTGATAATAAGAGAATGAATCCCTGAATTATGCCACTTACAATTCTGAATTAAAGGCTGTTGATATCTTTGGTCAAATCACCACCACAAACCTTTTATAGTTTTATCTGGGACCTTGCTAATAAGTTGAAGTAATAGGGTTACCCAGGAAGCAGCAACAACCACAACAACAATTTGCACATGCAAGTATATTTCTTCTTGTTGATCAGTCAATTTTTAATCATGTTTGACTCTTTGTGACCCTACTAGCAGTTTTCTTATCAAAGATATTAAAGCAGTTTGCCATTTCCTTCTTCAATATTTCTCCTAAAGAAATACAGTATAACTTGCATATTATACAACACTATATACTTCAAGAAGGTTTTCAGATTGGGTAAATATTTTTATTTCATTTCAATAACTTTTTTCACTTCAAAAAATTAAGAGGAATTATATGTCTATAATTTTGTACTAGCTGGTAAAAACAAATTTTTAAATGGCTCTCCATGGTCTCAAGAAGTTCTTTAATCTACTAAAGAAAAACACATGAACAGAACAAAAAGAAAATGAAAATTAATAGGAAAGGTTCAGTGAAAAGGTAAGAAAGATTCAGAAAGGCCAGTATCATTTTGACTAGAGTGATGGGAACAGGAGTCAGATGTTCAGAATTTGGGAAGAGATGATGGGTAAAAAGGCAAGTAACCTGGCCCTTGAAGGAAGAAGCATATATCAAAATTTCAAGATGTGTCAGGAAGATTCTTCAAGTTTTGGGAGCAGGATATGCAAATTGCCTTGTGTATTAAGAGGGAGACAATCAAATTTGCAAATAGTTCTTTAGTGTTATTGAAAGTAATGCATGAAAAAATGTTGAACAAATATTGAAAAGTTCCTTAAATTCTGGAAGGTCTTCAATTCTAGACTCCTGATAATCCAGAAGGCAAAGCACCCAACATTAGAAATAATGGCCCACCCAGCAAAACTGAATGAGGTGGGGGAGAAGAAAATGGACATTTAGTTAGGGATGAAAAGACTAAAGGAACTGGGGAAATATGGACAATTTTTGAATAGAAAAGTAATGTTATTGGATTTTGACTAAGGGAGATTGGTTTGGTTTAGGATATTTTCTCAATGCAAAATGAATCGCATGATAGTACAGCACAACAGAAAGAGGGAATCCATCTCAGATTTTGGTTCTATAACTATGGGCAAGCTGTTTCACTTCTATGTGTCTTTTATATCATCCATTTAATAATAAGACCTTTTAAGTTTATTTTTATCTCTAAATCTTTGTTTCTTTAATACCAAATGAGTTAATTGAGCATACATTAAAAAAAATCACTATGGGCTGAATATTGTACTATTCATTGGGAATTCCAAAATGGTTCCTCATCAATGAGCTTCCATTCTAGTAAAAGAGGTAACATATGTGGGGAAGTGATGCCTGAAAAACATAAAAAGATGGCAAAAGAAGTCATAGAAGGAAATACTGACATCTAGAAAACATGGTGAGACACTTGGTAAGGAAGCTTTGGAAAAGATGAGCAGAGAAGGAAGAGTAAAACAAACCAATCTTCTTAAAAAAGGAAAACCTTTCTTTGCTAGTATCATCCTCTCAGTCTGTATAAAAACAAGTTGAACAAGTTAGATGGTGGGAATTAATGTGTGTTAAGTAGGAGCATTATTTTTCTTCCTGCAAATACTTAGATATTCAAAGTCAACACAGAAAAATGACAACATGCCATTTGCTAAATATAGTATGAGCAGAATGTTAATCCTTTCCCCCTTTGCTCAGCAAAGCAACAAACATTTGTGAAAAGAGCTGTCACAATTTGTGAATGCTTTTGGATGCAAAATCAATTCTAATTTATCACCAAACAGAGGAGTTAGCTTCTTTCTTTCCTTTAGATTACTATCTGGTAGTTACATAGTATCCATTACTGATCTTTTTAAGAAGAAATATAACTTTCACTTCCTTTTAGACCTGTGAATATGTGGGTATGTGGGTGAGGGAATAAAACTGGGGAAAAGTCAGGGACTGTATAATCAGAAATAGAAGGAATCTCAGAAGTTAACTATTCCAACCCTTCTATTTTACATTTGAGTTTTACATTAACATTTTCGAAGTCTAAGGATATATTTCATTTTGTATTTGTTGGCCCTATTTTCACCTTCTAGAAACAAGTTGCCCTTCTCACTATAAGCTCATGACTTCCAAATTTACCATCAGAATGGTAACTCACACCCTCCCTGAGCCTCTTTTCCCTTCTGTTTTGAGGACTGGAGGGTAGAGTACTAACTCTTTACAGTGTTTTCCTTTATAAAGGGCAAAATTTGTATTTGATGATTACTTTGCCTCTGTTGCCCTGACTGGTTTCAGTTCCATGGAACAAGTTGTCACAATTCTGCATAACACCTAGTTCCAATCATCCCTGCTTGCAGGCTTCTTTTTGTTTAGTGATCCCCCATTTAGGTTGTAGGCAAGATCTATCTTTTTTATTAATTGTATCTCTAGAGTTGAGCATAGTGCCTGGTACATCATAAATGCTTAATAAATGTTTCTTTAAATGGATTTCATTTGTTAAATGGCTTGCACAAAATCTCATAGTGAGCATTAGAGGTATGATTTTAATATAGAACTTATGAATCCAAAACTAGTATTCATCATATTATTTCTCTTTTCATCTTGGCAGGAAAAGCTGTTCCCTGAGATCTTTAGAAGTTGTTCAAAAATTTAAACAAATATAATTAAGATATTAGATCATAGAATTTGGATTCCTTTGGGATTCACCAAAGGCAGAATATTATTTTGTTATTCAAAAAGGAAGAGAAGATTGGTGTGGGAAAAATACCTATGAACAAATAAAGATCCTTTATCAATATTGAACATCTTCTTAATTTAACTATATTGAAGAAAAAAAAAATGTCTTTAAGAAAACATTGTAGGAAAACAAACAAAAAAGAAAAGCACTATTGCTACATCCCAAAATTCTTTTCCATAGAAAAAATATACTTTCCTCTAACAGTTTTCAGGGATTTTTCTAACATCCTCTGAAATCATTTAAAAATTATACTGATGATATTAATCATAGTGTAGTAGGACTGGTATAAAAGTGAATTGATGAATAGACAGCAGCTGCTTTGTGAGTCTGGGGGATGATTTCAACTTTGGCTTGTAATTCACCTCTCCCAGGGCAAGGGTGAGATGGCAAGTAATATATCTCTCCCTCTATGTGCCCCTCCTCAAGAGCTGATAGCACAATGGCATGGTCACTTGGTGGTCTGGAATTGAATACATCTTTTCTTTTTATCTGACCAATCATAATCTGTCTCTAAATGAGTGAACTCCATTACAGGTACACTCCTTTCTTTAACTTGTCCCAGTCATCTGATCCAGGGTCTACTTGGCAGCAGGGGGGAGTTCTAATGACAGGCAGATAGCATCAGCCAGCTATTGATAGCTGCCAGCCTTTAAAGCTCTTCTCAGCCCCATGTAAATCACATGCAATGAAGGCACAGGACATTAAAGGCAGAAATTCTGTAAAACCAGTCGAGCTGATTAGTACTAAATTACAGAGGTTCCATCTGCTAGGGTGGTAATAATTTTTTTTTTAACTGCCAGACTGAAATGCTTCATTTCACAATGAGCCTGTGTTCAATGGTCCTATAGGGAGCACTTTGTGCTGATTGACAAAGGAAGAAGATGGTGACAAATACATAATTACTTCATGAGGCTTTAATGCTGCCATTAAGAAAACTAGCAATTCATATGTGAACGCATTATAAAAAAATATGTTCCTGATATTGTGAATATTTCCAACTTGCAAACAGAAAGTCACTGGAGAAAATTAGGGCATTTGGATTCAGTTTTGTACAAATGGGCAGACAAGTATGAGCTCATTTATTTCATGACATGACCACCAAATCCACTTTAAATTACCTACTTGAAACTAGGTAAAGATTGGTTGAAAATATTCAATTTCCCTTTTGTTTAATATAACAGTGCTGCCAATGTTTATGGGACATATAAGTAGAAATATTGCATAGAAAATGATAGATTTATGATTAGAGGTTAGGGGAGAATTATCAACTGGAACTGGAACATATCAAAAGATATGTTAATATATTAGAGACATTCACTAAGGGAAAATTTGTAGATGAAAAAATAAACATAAAATTCTGACTCAGCTCTATTATCCTTCATATCATAAAAACATGTTATGGATATTTTATTCAGTGATTTTAAAAATTGTAGCCATGTTGTCTACATGTAGTTAAGTAGTAAAGGATTAAACTACTTGAATTATTGGACCCTGAAACATTCTACTGGAATTGGACATATATGCTCAGCCTCCACAGAAAGACATGTTCAGTGCTGACAGATTTGTGCTTTGATTCATACAGTAATATATTCATGACATCCATGGACTTATACTTTGGATAGGGAAGGGCATCATATGAATCATAATTAAGGAAGGAGATATTAACCAAGTAGAATCAGCATGTAGATGTCCAGAGCGAAATAGCACAGGATAGAGATAGAAGGATAAGGAATCAAACAGAAGTTTAATTTTAAAGTGAGGGAAAACAGCTTGCAAGAAGGATGTGCTGGCTTCTCACCCATAGTAGAGGGAGTCCACTTTAGTAGATTTTAGATCTCAATAGCTATGCAATGAGCTGTAACCTTGACAATAAGGGCTAAACCACAACAATGTGATAGAATTGATTCTTAGCAAAGCTACTTGACTAAAAAAATTCTTGGATTTCGTAGTAGCTGAGATTATCTAGATGATGATCACAAAGTATGGTTGATATGCCAGGAGTACTTGTTTGCTGGGCCTTAGTTCTAGAAAAAAAAAAAAAAAAAAAAAAAAAAAAAAACAACCCATTTTAACCAAAGAGAAAGGTTCTAAAAGAACCATTACTCTTTCTGGCCAATAAAAGAGAGGCAGGTATAAGCCAAGATTCATTAAGGGGTAAATTGGGCCAGGGCAAGATGTCCCCAAGAGGCTGGTTCCTTGGGAACCTATTAAAAAATGTCTCATGTATTATTGCTAGCCATTGTTTGCCTTCAAGAAAAAAAGATGTAGAATGTAGACTGAGAAAATATCAACCTACACATGTGTCAGAATTGTTTCTGGACTTTTGCTGTGACTGAGATCATCTACATGGGTAGGTGCAAAGTGTTGTTGATATGCCAAGCTCAAGACAAGCTTGATTGTTGAAAAGCAAAGTGTCTCCTAATATCTCATCAAGTACATGTTTTGGACCTGTACTAAAGAAGAACATTCATGACCAAAAAGGTCTTGATTATTCCCTTATGTATCCATGGCAAAGGAGTGGAATTAGTGAAATATGCTAAATCAAAGAGAGAGAGAGAGAGAGAGAGAGAGAGAGAGAGAGAGAGAGAGAGAGAGAGAGAGAGAGAGAGAGAGAGAGAGAGAGAGAAAGTTGACTTCTCTGGAAAAGCTGCTTATTCAGTAGAATTTTTTTTTTTTTAATTTAACTTTATTTATTTTTCTGAAGCAATTATGGTTAAGTGACTTGCCCAGTGTCACATAGCTAGGAAGTGTTAAGTGTTTGAGACCTGATTTGAATTCAGGTCTTTCTGACTTCAGGGCTGGTGCTCTATCTAGTACTGTGCCACCTAGCTGCTCCATTCAGTACAATTTTAAAGTAGGTGCTCAAAATATCTCATCTTTCTCCTTTTTTCTCTCTGTCTCTCTGTCTCTGTTTTTCTGTCTGTCTTTTTTTCTCTTTCCCCTCTCTTCCTCTGTCTTTTCAATATAGGCATGTGTGTCTAGGAATATGTTAGCTTAATGAACTTGATATTAGATCATTGAATCTCTATTCCCTAGTTGCTTCTTCTGCTTTGTGTATCTTTCCCAGAGTACAGGTCACCAAAGAGCAATATAGGGAGCTGGATGTTCAGTTCTGACAGGTGGTCATGAGTGACAACAGGCATGAGGTTCCGATGATGATTGAAAATGCACCTTTTTTGGAGGAGAGGACCATATTTCCTGGAGAATGAGACATGCCTTTGCTGACCCAAAAACTTAGACTTGAGTTGCTCCTCAGCTAATACAAATTGCTATAAAAGTGAAATACATCCAGAAATCCCGTATATCTCCAGAGTCTTTTATGTTTTCTGGAAATTTATCTTCTCAAAAAAATCAATTTTGCAGGTGAAGATCATTAAGGACAATTGTTATTTATTTACACTCACTCTGAGCCATCAATACCCAAACAAAACCCAAGGCTTGTGACATATTTGCCAATAAGTGAGAGTCTGAGTGATAGGGAGATAGTAGACAGGACTCATAACTAAGCTTATTCAAGAAATATACTTTAGGACTTTGGTATTTTGTAATTATGAGCCAGATAACACAAAAACATCCTTATTTCATTTACTGGTTAGGCGCCTGTGGAAAGAACCACAGTATATTTGTGCTCAGAATCAATGAGGAGTAGTGGTGGGGAGGAAATCTAGGCTCTGGGTGATATAGCTGTGAAGAAAATTGGAGAGAAAAGCAGCAGATGCAGTTTTGTTTAAAGTGACATGATTGTCCATTGCTATGTTCTAAAACTTTGTTAATCATAATGCTTTAATTTTTGCTTTTTTTTTTCTTACAGTAAAGAATCTTCTCAGAATATAGTGCTAGGCAATCTATTATCTGAATTATTATTAGGTGTGAGCATATTTCTGATAAGACAGAACTTTGTTGGTAAATTGTCTCTTTTTTCTTACATCATCAAGAGTAATGATTCCATATTAGATTTGCCTGTTATATTATATATAAGTTATATATGTACATCTATAAACAATATAACTATACAATTTTATATATATATATATATAATTATATGTGTATTGTATGTATATATATATGTATATATATGTGTATATATATATATATGTGTGTGTGTGTGTGTGTGTGTGTGTGTGTGTGTGTATGTGCAAATATTTTAAGAAATACTCATAAAGATGGGAATTTTACATAAGCTTTGGTAAAATTAAGGGAATAAAAGGGTTCAAACTATGTTCAGTTTTTCCTCCCAAAGAAGCTTTCTTTGATTTTTAATCATAAACACATTTTCACAGGTATTTTCTCCTTCCTTTAAAAGGGAGAACCTCTGATTCAACCCTAGGAATGTCCAATCTTAATTCTTCATCATTCTCAAAAGTTATGCCAAAAATTTATTCTATCTTTCCCAGTTATTACTGTGTGACTTTCAGTAACTCATTAAGCTAGATTTTATGCCTTAATTTCATCATCTATAAAATGAGGTATTTATGCTGACAAAGTCTTGTAGGTGTGGGTGTGGATGGCAGACAGAAAGTGAAGTATTGATGGAACTGTTCCCGAAGGCATGCAGAAGAAAAAAAAAAAAAAAACAAACTATGATAGAGATCAGTTTAGTTCCACTGTTCCACCCTCTATGGAAATCATCTAGTCAGAAATCCAATTAATGTTAATCCCCTTGGGCTGACCCTCTGCAGAGATCATGGGCAGCTCAGCTCAGATTATGGTGTCTCTTCTTTCAGAACCCACTTCTCTTCCTTTTAGCTAACTAACTTTTTTAGGGTGCTAAATCCCTTTTAGGATTTAGCCTTCCATCTAAGGGAGTGCCAAAACTGCATGGGGGTGTTTCTTTTCTCCTGGGTAATCATGAGTTCCACTAAGGAACTTGCTTTTCCATCATTAACTATTTCATAAATACCATTCCTGGTGTCGATTTTATGTCTTCATTTTTTTTTGTCTCTTTTCCTAAATATGTTTTGCTAAAGAAAATGATCATTGTGAATTCTTCACTTGACCAAATCCCACCATTTGGTGATTCTCCTAAAGCACATCATGTGGTGCCTCATAATTTGCTATATCAGCCACATCGATACTAGATGGTCCATAAAGGTTTTTCAGGCTTTAAAGTTACGATCTGTAATCAAGTTCTAAATTAGTAGGTTCCATAGTAGTATACCTGGATCTAGTTCAGACTGATCTAATAAGTCAGCCTATTTAATTCATGAGAGACATCAACAGAGATTTGGTCACCAGGTCATGAATGCTTTAGCCAAAGTAACTCATGAAAAAAAAAACAAAGTGCAGAGTGGTTGCAAGTAAGGAAAAGTGTGCATGCACATTGTTAAAATCACCAGGTTTTTTTGTTTTGTTTTGTTTTGTTTTTTGATGTGTTCAATTATGTAAAATGAGGAAAAGGACTTAAAGCCTATTAAGATGAAAAGGTAAAGGTATTAGAAAAAAAAAAAAAAGAAGAAGAGAAGAGTCTGCAATCTGTACTAGGAAAGACAAAGGGAGCAAACTGAAAAGACAAAATTGCAAGGATATCACCTTACTATTTACTGTTAGCAAAATGAGCAAATAATGATGCAAAACAGAAAAAGAAAATTCTTTATAAGTCTGTATCTACTATATATGATAACTTGGCTCAATCCTGCAGGCATACCTCCCAAAGAGCAGCATGTGAATATTAAATGTTTTAAATAAGACTTTTTTAGGTTTTTGTCTTTATTACATATATATATATATATATGTATATATATATATAAAACAAATATAACAAAAATGTTAACAAAAGTTAACAAATAGTGTTAACTTTTTTTTTAAGTACAATAGATAAATAGATAAGTAGATAAATGAATATCTAGGTATATATCCTGCAATTCTATTTTTCTTCCATTGTCATTTGTAGAAATTAATCAGAAATATTTTTAAATTCTATAATCTACTATCCAGAATATGATAAGCCGTAAGTTTTCTTGACTTATTCCAGGACAACAGAGATCTACAAACATGCTCTTTCCAGGTGTTTTACTTTGCAGAAATTAAAGAAATGCTCTATTTGTCCCAGATATAATAATGTCCCTTATTGATCTGTATGGAAACTTTATTTTCTTACCAAATTTTGTGTGATTCATTGAACAGAATGACATTTTTTGCTATAGCAATGCATGAATGCATGGTATATTAGAATGAATATTAACCCTGAATTTATATTTTTATATAAATCCTTTATTTATATTTATATAATCTCCAGTAATAAAGGTCTTTGTGATTTAATCTACTATTTAGAACTTTAGAACACGGTTTATAGCATGAAGAGGTTTCAGAGAATTTTCAAAGTCAGAGTACATCAGAAGCACCATCTGAACCCAGGTCTTCTTAGCCTCAAGACCAACTTATTATTTTCTGTGGCATGATGCTGTCATATCATATATCTTGCTTCCTCCAGGTTAAAGATTTTTAATTGCTTTTACCAATATTCATATGATGTGCTTTGCAGTTCTGTCATTATCCTGATCATTCTTTGGGCACATTATAGTTTCTTAATTTCCTCCTTAAAATGTAGCACACAGAAGTGACAATTGTGACATAATTAGGGCACTATTATATCCCTCTATGTGGAAAGAACAATCAACTATATTATAACCCCTTTCTGCATTTTTACCTCTTTCTTTTCCTTCTCCATTTTTAGCAATTATGCAACCTCATAATTGTATCACTGAACTCATAAGTCTCTTGGCAATTCCTGTTTTCCTATTATTTGGCTATATTTTTTTCATATAAATAAATACACGGTTCCCAAATACATTATATTTTGTCCACTATATGACTTGACCCTCAGGCTATTGATGTTCCATCATCATTCCTCCTTATCTCCATTTCAATCATAACTTTCTTGATTGACACCTTTGAGAATCTGTCAACATCTTCAGGGGCAGCCTAGAGATGACATAATGACACAATGAAGCCCAATCATAAACTCCTTCTTTTAGCTTTGGTCTGTGAAGAAAACAGCCTTGACAGTCAGCAGACCAAGCTGGCCAGTAGTCAGAAACAGGGCAGCTCATACTGTGCTAAGTCCTGCTCAAGTCCAGGAGGTGAAGAAACAATGACAGACTCTGTAAACTGGAAACACAGTTGTGAAATGAAATACAGGCTAGATATGTATGCAGTGTGGAAAAGTCTGATGGTGATGCATTCTGGCTAGCACACATACATTAGCACTGCCTTCAAATCCAAGAGAAAATTTATGTGCATACATTCATAATCATATGCAAACCTACAGTGTGTTTCATTCTCACACATTTATTTTCTGATGGTAACCCTGGTACCATATAGTAATGTGCACAGGGGAAATGCCTGCAGTGAAAGTTTATGGATTCTGTGACTTTGGTATAGGATTAATTAAAATGATAGTGAGACATCAGAGGGAAAACAAATCTGGGGTAAAGTTACCACCAGAGAAATTACTTAGTAGAAAATAGTTTATTATTTAATTTAAGATATAAAAGAACTATATTTTGGCCTATTGATGACTTTTACCTCTGTTTTTATATTGTAGAAATGAGTTTCTAATACTATCAAGATAAAATTCAGCAAAGAAGGATAAATTTTATCTTGATATTGTAGCAGTATGTTTTTTTGGATTCCTCATGACAATCTGTCTACTATGTCTCCCTCTCAAGTTTCTTGGGAATAAGTTAGAGATTCTGTTGCCACTTCTCTAATGATAGTGGCTTGATCCCTCAATATTTGTGTTTCCTCTACACTCAGATACTAATGGGCAACTTCCTAGTTCTATTCAAGTCTCTGATATGAATTTCCATTTAAAAAGAAATATCTACTTTGAAGATATAGCAATAGCAAAGATATAAACATTTTCTAACAACTCAGTGACACCTTCTTGCTAATATAGTCAGTTCAGTCCTAATTCAGTTTCTTGTCATAAGTTCTACATAGTGTTAGTACCAATAATTTCATATTCGAAGGTGTAATTGCTGATTAGCTACTACTGAGTTAGGTCAATAGGGTCCTTGATGCTTGGAGCACAAGTGCTACACTGTGTGCAGGATTCGTTGATATCCATATATTCAGATTCTAGGATAATTCACTCCTGATATTTCAGAAATCATAAGATTTTAGTGCAAGTAAAATAAAATAAAAGAATAAATGTAGAACAAAGCAAAGAAAAGAGATCCACATCTACAGGACCACTTGTTAACCATGGATGGAAAAAAATGTCATTGTCTCCCTTTAACACTATCAACATAATTATTAAACCAAGAGCATAGAACTACCAACAAATAGCAACAAAGGTTGCTTTAGGTGAGACTTCTAAAGACTTAGACTTCTTAGCCAGAACCTTTCTTTTTTTTTTTTCTTAACTTCTTTTAATAATAGCTTTTTATTTTCAAAATACATGCAAAAATAGTTTTCAATATTCATCCTTGCAAAACCTTGTGTTTCAAAATTTTCCCTCTCTTCTCCCCATCCCTTTCCCTAAATAGCAAATAATCCAATATAGATTAAACATGTGTAATTCTTCTAAGCATGTTTTCACATTTATCATGCTGCACAAGAAAAATCATATCAAAAAGGGAAAAAAAAAAGAGAAAGAAAAAAAATAAACAAACAACAAAAAGAGTGAAAATAGTATGTCATGTTCCATAATCTGTCTCTACAATCCTTTTTCTGGATACAGATTGCTTTCTCCATCATAAGCCTATTGCAGTGGCCCTGAATCACTTCATTTTTTAAAAGAGCCAAATCAGTCACAGATGTTCATCACATAATCTTATGGTTGCTATGCACAATATTCTTTTCATTCTGCTCACTTAGAATCAGTTTATGTAAGTCTCTGCAAGTCTTTCTGAAACCATCCTGCTGATTATTTCTAAGACAGCAATAATATTCCATTGCATTCATACACCATAACTTATTTAGCCATTCCCCAACTGATGGGCAACTACTCAATTTGCAATTCTCTACCACAACAAAAAGGGATACTACAAACATTTTTGCACATGCGGGTCCTTTTCCCTTTTTATGTTTTTTTTTGTTTTGTTTGTTTGTTTGTTTTTTGATATACAAGCCAAGTAGAGACACTCAGCCATGGTTTAAGCTATATAATTAATTAAAGAAACTTTTCATTGGTGTAGTTATGAAACTGAAATCAGTTACAGAATAATTATGAATGCATCAAATCCTATCTATAATATTTCCATTATACTCTCCTTTAAGCAGGATATCTATCATTTTAGATGTAGAAAGCATCATCAGAGAAGCTTTGCACATGTGCCCATTTCTTTACTTTAGTTCTTATTTTATAGCACAATAGAGGAATAGTGACAAACATCATGAATAAAAGAAAATATGATTATTTTCTGTCTTAAATTCAATAGCAAATTTTTCTCTAATAAATGTTTCCTATGGAAATATCAAAAGCCAAAATGTGTGTCACCTCTTGTGTCTGAATTCCAGACTTTAATTCCAGCTTTAAAGGGAGAATGAGAGAGAGTGAGAGCAAGAGTGAGAGAGAGAGAAAGAGAGAGAGAAAGAGAGAGAGAGAGAGAGAGAGAGAGAGAGAGAGAGAGAGAGAGAGAGAGAGAGAGAGAGAGAGAGAAGGAGGGGGTAGGGAAAGGGAGAGAGAAAGAGCACAATTTATTTAAACTACAGGAACATTTTGCACTCAGATTCAGAATAACAACATTCAACATTACAGCAGGAAAGAAGTTAAATTTGTTGTCAGATATTCCATAATAATGAATGACTTATCTTTAAAGAATTTTAAGACCTCTGTCAAAAGTAATCAGTGATTAGGTTAAGTAGCAAAATATTTCCACAATAGTTATGGAGCTTCCTCTTCATTTTTTTAGTTATAATAATTAACATTTAATGAGAGAAATTTTTTTTCCCAGAATTTTAATGAGGGAAATATTACTATCCCCAATCCCCAACACTAATAATGTCCTTTTTTTTTCCCCAAAAGAAATGTATTCTCATGACCTTCAGTGCATATTTTATAAATTTCATGTTTTAGTTTGTCATGCTTCCATAAATAATGAAAGAAACAGATTATATCTTAAGTAAAACACATTTATTTTTGTTGTTGTTTCATTGAATGTATGTTCGCATACAAAAGGAAAATTGTTAGAGACAGACTGAATTGAGCAATAAATTCATTTAGAAAATAGAATCCCCTTCTTTAACAAACTCATATTAATAATAAAAGCTAACATTTACATAGTGCTTACTAGAATCCAGGCCCTATGCTAAGTGGTTTACAATCTTAAGTCATGTGATTCTCAAAACAACCCTGGGAAAGAGGTAATATTATTAACCCTATTTTACAGTTGAAGAAACTGAGACAGACAGGTTAAATGATTGCACAGGATTATATAGCTAATAAGTGTTTGTGGCCAAATTTAAACTCAGATTTTCCTGACTTCAAGCCATGTGCTTTATCTACTTCACCACTCTTCAAAACTGTGAATACACTTTCCAAAGGAAAAAGCTAAACAATCTGTAAATCAATTTTGGTTCAATTTCTCTAGCATTCTTCTTCTAGTAGCAAAGTGAAAATAGGAAGTCCAATTTTTCTTCCCAAATCCTAATTTAATTTAAAATCAGCTACATAGTATACAATAGAGTGATGGACTTGGAGACAAGAAGAATTGAATTTGATTTCCAACTCAGAAACTTTCTGCTGAGTTTGTGTGACACTAGATAAGTAATTAAATCTAACACACTTTCCCTATCTGTAAAATTGGCATAGCCCTCATCTCATAAGGCATCTTCATGAGAATCAGATGAAATAATTTTTTTGTTTTGTTTTGTTTTGTTTTTGATTTTTGTTTTTTTTTTTACAGATCTTAAAGACCAGTGTCAATGCTATTGGTCGTCTGGGTGGCATGGTGGATAGAATGTCAGCTCTGAAATCAGGAAGTCTTATCTTCCTGATTTCAAATGTGGTCTCAGACATTTAATAGATATGTGACTCAGGACAAGAGATTTAACTTTGTTTACCTCAACTTCCTTGTTTATAAAATGAGCTGATGAAGGAAATGGCAAATCAAGCCAAGTATTTTTGCCAGGAAAACCCCAAACGGTGTCTTAAAGAGCCAGACATAACTGAAAGAACTGAAAAATAACAACAAACAATGCTACTATTATTTTATAAAAATATTTTATTTGAATAATATATGTTAATGTTATATTTTTTATTTAATACTAATGGCTAATTGAAATATGGCTTCAAGACTTGGAAAGAATTTTATTCATGATAACTCATTTGATCCCCATAACAACTCTGTGGTAGTTCTTGCATCTCCAAACATGGAATAGGAACACAGTATTTTTAGTATCTTCACAACTCTTAATCTTTTTCTTTTTCCTATGTATTCTCACAGGGACTATGGAAAGATGTCAATGGATATGCATGTATATAAATATACATTTGTGTCTGTATATACATATATCTTTATATGAACACTTATTCAGATATCTCACATATATATAGTGGTACATATGTATATAATCACAGAAAGGATAAATCATTTGAAAATATTTTTAGATTTTATGGGTTTCAGGAATTTGATATTCTTTACTCCTAGTTTGCCTCCTTTTCTAATAATAGTGTGAGATCCTAGTGAGATTTCTTATATTTGAATAAAGATAGTTATCATTGGAATTAGGCTACTTAATACTTATTATACCCCTTATTTCTATGTCCATTTTCCTTAGAATCAATTATGTATACCTTAGATTCTTCAGAGATTTTCATTAATATACTACCACTCAAAGCACATTTTTTAAAAAATTAAAATCATTGCATCAGGTTAATATTTGGGATTACTAGAAGTACCCATACCGCCCCCCCCCCAAGCTTAATGATTGTCAAATCCAATCCAAATGACTTACTTTGATATTTGTTTTGAGATCAATTCATTGTCTGACTTAGTAGCTTTTGGAGAGAGAAAGAGAAAAAGTTCTAACTTATTAACACATCAGTCATTAGTCCAATTTCAAAATGTAATTTTAACAATAGTCACTTCCCCCCTTTTACTTAGGGCTTTCTATATGGATTATCAAGCCAATTTCTCTAATAACATTATATGTTTATACAGTTACATTTACAGGTCACTCTCAACTATGAAAAAAAAACAAAAAAATAAAAAACAAACTACATTACCAAACTATTGTATAAAATGTGTTCCATGTTGAAAGGCCTTATAGTTTCTTTTTAACTGACAGGGCAATAAAGAAAATGGGAATATCTTCAGAATAAAAATAATATTGAGGAAGTAAATGCAGCCAATCTAGACATATATTAAATAAAAATGATTATTATTTCAAAGAATCTCACACAATTCTTGCAATCTTCCTAACAAAAATAACCCTTTAATTTTTTAGTGCAAATCTTTCATATCTGATTGCAACAACTCCATAACTGAACACACACTTCAGACTTGAATAAATACTATACATTCATTAGGTTGACAATTAGAAACTATGTGGCTTTAAAATGGACCCCAAATTCAACTAGAAAGGAACCTCTCTTTCTAACAATACCTCATTCCATCTTTAAACTTTCCAGTGACTAACATGCCATAATCTTTCTCAGTTTGAAAGTCCTTAATCAAATTACCCAAGATAAAGTCTTACTTCTTATTTATTATTCCCTTTCATTCTGAACCAAACCCTGTCCCTTCAAGTTGCTGCTAAATACAATTCAATTGCTTACCTGAAATATTCATTTTTGCTCAAGTTTTGTGACCCAGGGTGTCATATGAGTCCTGATTACTGTCTTTATTTAGGTTTTGACATCCACTGAGAAGACAGATCCTATCAACTTCTATTGCCAAATTGTTCTTTGTTCTGTTGACCATTCACTCTTAATTATTTCTAGATTTGGTCCCACCATCTAGAAGACTATTTTAATTAAATAGTCATACACACACACAGAGAACTATTGATGAACTTTAATTTTATAAAAATTTGAAGCTAAAAACAGAGAATATTATCATCTTTTCAATTATTTGGAAAATTAATTGGATATTATGATTTTATTATTTTAAAATACTATAAAAACTTGAATATATGTGTATTTATATATCTATATGATATCTATCCTATTTATTTCTCTACATATATTATGTATAGGTATATATATATATATATATGTATATATATATGTGTGTGTATATGTATATATGTACATATATATATATATATATATATATATAATATTTTCTCTGTTGAAATCACTAAAACATAAGAAATAATTTCTTGTGTGCTTTTTCAAATGTGGCTACTTTTAAATGATCGAATCAAAGCACTTAGCATACCTTGCCAAAGATTTCTAGACAATAATACTGCCTTGAGTGAAATATTCTTTAGTTGAATATAATCCAAGTATTGCCGGGTTTTTGAAAGTTCTTTTTAAAATTTATAAATGCCTTTATGACAAACAAAGCAAAGTGGTGATCTAAACAATTCTTTTTGGAGTCTGAACCCTTAGATTTTCTTTTTGTTTACTGCATATATGTGCCAGATATTTTCTCAGACCACTTACTTTAATTTCACTTAAAATAAAAGGAATGAGGGTAGGACAGGGCCAGAAATCTTTGAAGACTGAAATAATTAGAAAACAACTTCCTTATTAATCAGAGAAGTAGAAAGATCAATTGCTAAATTAGAACTGGCCTCTAAAAATATACTTATAAACAGTTTAGTCAAATAGAAAATTGCTTAAAATAACCATCTTGTATTTTCAAAAAAGTCAGAAACTCATCTCACTGGTGTATTGTTTATATTTGAAATCACAATTAAAATTCTCTCTCTCTCTCTCTCTCTCTCTCTCTCTCTCTCTCTCTCTCTCTCTCTCTCTCTCTCTCTCTCCTTCTCCCTCTCCCTCTCCCTCTCTCTCTTTTTATCTTGGTATCAGAATGACTATATCAATGTGGATGGTTTCTTTCACAGACCTTCAGAACTAAAAAGCATTCAAAACCCCAATCCCCAATTGTATGGCACAAAGAAAATTAGCCCTTTGAATGACATGAGGAGACACAGAACCAAAAGGAGTCATGTTTTGAATTCCCATGGAAATTCAATATTGCAGAAAACATGTTTAGCTCCTTGTGAAGGCATTAAATATATCAAGGCTCTGTGACTGTTTGCAGACTATTTGAAGTCAATGGAGCAGTTAGACAATTAGACACAGTTTTCCATTTGGCTTAAATGAGTAATCACCTAATTTCCGCTATACTATTTCTTGACATCCAAAACCATTTGATACCTGGATAAGGGGAGAGGGAGAGAGGGGGAAAGGAGGAGAGAAACAGAGACAGAGAGATAAAGAGACAGAGAGACTTTAATGAGAACAGTGGCCTTAAGTCTGTTGATTTGCATGTGACTGTAGTGTTTATTATTATTCTTTTAAAAGAAATATGTTAATAAATATGTTGATACAGTTATATAAATCTGAAAATGTTTTTTTCCCCTTTATATTTCCTATACCTTTTTATTAAGTTGAAAGAAGATTTTGTGGTCTGCAGACATAGCTGAGATCCAAATCTATGAACTATGCCTTCTGAAAGAGAAGGAATGGCAAACAATTTCAGAAATTATACAAAAGTCACATTTTTCTTGGCATCATCATAAAATGACTATATTGATATTATATTTTTGTAAAATAATAAAAGTTCAGACACTGAATTTCTTAAGAAATTGCTAATGAGCCACTTTATATCATTATAATATTTTGTGGTGATTTACAAACAAATGAATATTGAGTGCTTACATTCAGGAATGGTAAAATTTGACATAGGTCCTGGACTTATTTTATTTTATGACAGTTACAAATAAATAGAAAATATATAATATTTTTTTTCACATCTAGATACTTTTTCTAAATTAATTTACTCTTCATATCACTCATGAAATGCTTGTGGCATGATTAAAAAGATCCCTAATTAGACAAAATCACACAGAGAAGTAATTAGTGGGGAAAAATCTGGGAAAATAACCTAAATTGCCTCATTTCCAATCCAAAGTTTTGCCCAATAATCCACGCCACTTTTATAGAGAAGTAAAAAGATCAATAACATTGAGTTCAAATCTTTTATAATCCACTATTGCTAAAAACAGAAAAAGTTGTAAGTAATATTTCACAACTATTATGTTGAGGTGATAAAATCTAAAAAAATATAAAACCTTGCTAGTAGCAAAAGATAAAAGTTATTCAGTTTATGGACTAAAAAATAGTGTATTAGAAAAATTAAGCTTTTTATTAACTGCTAAAATGTAAACATTATACTAAAGATAGATGAAAAGAAAATCAGAAGTGTTTAATGTTACTTAATGCTACTTTTTTTTTTTTTTACTATTGTTGATGCTTTGTAATATTTTAGGTTAGTGATTAAATAGTGACCTAAAGTTGCTTTGATACCACAAGATAAGTATTGAATTAAAACTTGAAATTGTGGCCCAATTAAAAAAAAGTTCAAGATTTAGGCATAAAGAATGAGATCATAAATAGATTAGAGGAACAGAGAATAATCTACCTCTCAGACTTTTGGAGGAGGAAGGAATTTATGACCAGAGGAGAATTAGAGATCATTATTGATCACAAAATAGAAGATTTTGATTACATCAAACTAAAAAGTTTCTGTACAAACAATACTAATGCAAACAAGATTAGAAGGGAAGTAACAAATTGGGAAAATATTTTTAAAAGTAAAGGTTCTGACAAAGGTCTCATTTCCAAAATATATAGAGAACTGACCCTGATTTATAGGAAACCAAACCATTCTCCAATTGATAAATGGTCAAGGGATATGAACAGACAATTCTCAGATGATGAAATTGAAACTATTTCCACTCATATGAAAGAGTGTTCCAAATCTCTACTGATCAGAGAAATGCAAATTAAGACAACTCTGAGATACCACTACACACCTGTCAGATTGGCTAAAATGACAGGAACAAATAATGATGAATGTTGGAGGGGATGTGGGAAAACTGGGACACAGATACATTGTTGGTGGAGTTGTGAAAGAATCCAGCCATTCTGGAGAGCAATTTGGAACTATGCCCAAAAAGTTGTCAAACTGTGCATACCCTTTGACCAGGCATTGCTGTTATTGGGATTATATCCCAAGGAAATACTAAAGAAGGGAAAGGGACCTGTATGTGCCAAAATGTTTGTGGCAGCTCTTTTTGTTGTAGCTAGAAACTGGAAGTTGAATGGATGTCCATCAATTGGAGAACGGTTGGGTAAATTGTGGTATATGAAGGTTATGAAATATTATTGCTCTGTAAGAAATGACCAGCAGGAGGAATACAGAGAGGCTTGGAGAAACTTAAATCAACTGTTGCTGAGTGAAATGAGCAGAACCAGAAGATCACTGTACACTTCAACAACAATGCTGTATGAGGATGTATTCTGATGGAAGTGGAAATCTTCAACATAAAGAAGATCCAACTCACTTCCAGTTGATCAATGATGGACAGAAATAACTATACCCAAAGAAGGAACACTGGGAAGCGAATGTAAATTGTTAGCACTACTGTCTATCTACCCAGGTTACTTATACCTTCAGAAGCTAATAATTAATGTGCAACAAGAAAATGGTATTTACACACATATATTGTATCTAGGTTATATTGTAACACATGTAAAATGTATGGGATTACCTGCCATGGGGGGAGGGAGTGGAGGGAGGGAGGGGATAATTTGGAAAAATGAATAAAAAAAAAAGAAAAAAAATGAAAAAAAATTTAAAAAAAGTTCAATATACCTTTTAAGAATACAATAAATAACATTCATAAGTATATATATATATATATATATATATATACACAGATATATATGTGTAGTGTGTATCTCCATATACATGTTACATAATTACATGTATATACATATATATGTATATGTAAACATAACTAAACAAGCATATGTTTTCTAGTATGTATGTAACATTCAGGGATTTAAATGTACAATGGATTTAAATATTATTAATTGTTTACTGTACAGCAAACACCATGCTAAGTATTGAGATATAAATATAATATCAAAATAGCCCCTCTCATCAAAGAGCTAGAGAAGACAATACTTATGTGGAAATATTGATGAACAAAAGTTGATTTGGTCCGAGTTGTCTCAGAGAAAACAAGTGGAATAAAAGACAGTTTGATGAAATGTTCTTAATAAAGGGAATGGTAATGCAATAGGTGGGAGATAGGGGAGGATTCATGAAGCATGGGGAAGATAGTGAGTCATAGCTTGCTCCAAGCACATCTCATAGTTAAGAGGCATAGTGGATATAGAGCTGGAAGATTCAGGAAGGTTGGATTTTAAGTATAGTCTTAGCCATTTCCTAGCTCTGTGATGATGTCACTTAACCTCTCTCTACCTCAGTTTTCTCATTTATACAAATGTCAATAAAAATAATAATTTCTAACTTGGAAAGTTAAGACCAAATGTTATAGGAAAAAATTCCCTACAGCTTTTCATTTGCTCTTTATGCTAAGAAAATTGTAATCGTGGAGTAAAATGAATATTAGAATTAGTATTTCAAATTATATACTTTTAAAAATTCAGATATTAAAAAGAATATTACCGAAGAATATGATTTTTGGATATCCATATTTATTAATATTTTAAAGGCAAGCCTATATCTAGAGCTGCATTTCCTGTCACCTTTAATTGTTCCTAAATTCTGAATTCTTAGAATTAAATGTACTCAAAGAAGTGGCCATTCTTATATAAACATAGAGAGGCTTCTGTTCTCATATAAATTGACAGAAATTACATGTAGATTTTGAGAATTAGTGATTTATCTGAATCAAGGAATCTAATATATCACCCAACTACCTAAAGATCTACTTTTCTTAGAAGCCTAATTCCACTGCTACTGTGACCTATTGCTAACTGCTTCCAAGGAAATCTCTTTTTAGTAGGTTGCATGAACAGCTGTGCTAAGAAAAAAATCTGAAAGATTCGTAAACACGGCATTTATTTATCCAATTTTTATAAATATGTAGGAGCTTTGTACATGTATACATATATCCACATATTATGTATATGCACATACCTACATACACACACATTCACATGAATATATATAGATATGTATATATAGGTATATAGACATATTCATAAGTAATGATAGGTAAGTAATACAATTACTGCCACTAGGATTAGCACCATTAACCTCTCCACCACCAATAATAGTAATACATTATATTTTCATAGTGCTTTATAGATTTCACAGTACTACACTATATATTATTGTATTCAAGCCTTGTAACACTGGGGAAATGTTTAGGAATGCTATTATTTTACTGAAAATAAAATTAATTATCAAAGAAATTAAATTACTTGCTCATGGATAGTGAAATATGGACTGGATAATGAAGTGATGAGGGTAGAGAACATGGATTTGAATCTTGACTGTGCCTCTTACTATCAGTATGACTTTGGAAATGCTTCTTGGCTTTTCTGTTCCTTAGTCTCTCTTCTATGCTAAAAATATGAGGGGACTGGATAAGATTTTATTCACTTCTAAATCTATGATCCTATAAAGAGAAAGTAACAGGATTAAATTGAAATCAGCTACATCATAATTTATATGACTAGATTAGAAATTTAACCCTTATTATAAAACAAATTTGATTAAATTAAATGCAATAAGTGAGGAACTGAGGTTAAGGGAAAATAAATAACATTGTGAGGTTTATCAGACTAGTTATCAAGTGTCAGAGTCAGGTTTTATCTTGTGGCTCTTCATCACTTGAAGTCTGAGCTCAATCCACTATACATCATCCCTCACTCAATTAAAATTTCTTTTCATTTCTAATTTTCATTACTACACCTTTATGGATCAGATGTGCCAAAAACTTCTTTGAAACATATTTAGAATTAATATGTAGAATTGTTTTGGGGGATCAAAGAGAAGTTGCTAATAGCCTAAATTATCCAATTAATTTTCCTTTCCTTGTATACTTGTGTACAGTGATTCATCACAACTTTTAAACTTAAAAGGTTATATATTATACATATGTATATATATATATTTTATATATGTATATATGTACATATATATGTATATATATGTGTGTGTATATATATATGTATGTGTATATATATATATATATATATATATATATATATATACACACACACACACACATATACTTTTGTTCTGACTCTGGAATTTATCAACATGGGAGTTCATGATGAGGAAATAATCTAATAGCAAACTGGTTTTATTCAACATTGTATTCTAAAAGAGTTTCTAGATTCAGCAGGTTTCAAGTTTGGTAAAGAATATAATAATGTAAAAAATATCCAGTCTATGATGTCTATAAATGTCTTTATATCAATAAATTAGATAGATGCCTCCAGGATTAGTTATGTTTTACATACTGATTATAAAGAAAGGACTGAAAGTAACAGGTTTAAATTTTTGCACTGCACATAAATTTCAGTCCTTTGTTATTAAGTAAATGGAAAAAAATATATCTCCACTTTCTTTCCCATCACTTCTCAACAATTTGTATTCTGATTTCTAACTTCATCTCCCACTTGAAACTACTCTTTTAAAGATTTTTTCAGTGACTTTAATGATGAAGTCAAAAATATTTTTAAATCAATGCTCATTCTTCACATTTCCTCTGCAATTTTTTATTATCTTTTTGATTTTCTTCTCTCTGAATTTTCATGAAACTTCTCTATCTTGTGTTTTCTCCTATCTTCCTGAGCACATCTTATCACCTTTGCTATGATCATACCCTCAAGGCTTTATATCAAGTTCTCTTCTCACTTCCTCTTGATGACCACACCATCCTTTATCCAAGATATATTTCATTAGCTTTTTTTTTTTTTTTTTTTGTTCGTTTGTTTCGAACTACTTCTCTTACAAACTTTTCTAGTTTTCTCAAGGAACCATCATATTTCCAGGCATATAGGTTGAAAATTTCAGACATTCTTATTTTCGCTCTCCTCATATTAAATCTGTTATCAAGTATCATCAATTATACTTCCTTTTCTTAAGTGGACTACTGCATTAGACACCCCATCTGTTTTCCTTCCTTACTCTATAATCTATCATTTATATAGCTGTCAAACTGATGTTCCTAAAGCAAAATGACAATGTCAGTCCTTTGTTCAAAAATTTGTAATAATTCCTTGCTACTTCTAGAATAACATTCAAAATCCTATGTTTGGTATTTAAGGACTTTTATAATTAGCTCCAGGTTACTTTTATGGACTTTAATTCATTATTTTCCTTTGTATATATTTCATTTAACTAAAATATTCCTATTTTTGTAGAGGCTCAATGCACTTAGAGTCAGGAAGACCGATGTTCAAATATGCCTCAGGGTCTTACTAGGTTTATCACACTGAGCAAACCACTTAACTATATATATATATATATATATATATATATATATTTTTGTTTCAGCTGTAACAACTCTAAAATGAGGATAATTGCACCTGTTATTCAAGTTATTTATAAGGATAAAATAAGATACTGTTTGTAAAGTACATAGCAGAGTATATAGCACACAGTTACAGTGAAAGATTTGCTTGTTATTATCTTTCCTGCTCTCTCCATACAACACTGTATCTTCCCAAGGCTTTTTGTAATAAAAAATACTGCATCTCATGCCTTTAATAGAATCCCTTCTTCATTTTTTAGAATACCTGTATTTCTTTACAGCATTACTCAATAATCTTACCAAAGTATTTCTTGATTTTTTTCCCTTACTACTAAAGCTATCCTGAATATTGCCTTGAATTGACCTATGAGATTTAGAGATAGAAGAAATTTAGAGGTAGATAGAAATAACACATATTTTGATTTATACATATATAAATATGTATGCATATATATGCATGAGATCTGTATCAGATACATATATATGTATATTATCCATTTGTATGACATGTGTATGTATATGTAAATATACACACAAGTATTATATACTTTAAAGTATGCATCTATATATTTATATAAAATCTTATATATGTACAAATTATTTTCTTGGATAGAATGTAAGCCCCTTGAAGGCAAGAGAAGCTTATTCTATTTTATTTTATCTGAGTTTATATTCTCAAAATCTTGATTGGTTGATAGAATTAATCTTATGTTAATTCTGCTTTGTCTACTAAGGCAAGTGCTCTTTGAAATGAAAATAATAAAAAAAAATTAGCAGAGAGTACATTTTGTAGATAAGCAATAAGCTATCAGATTAGTGTTGATGTGTTAAGGTAATATGTAAAGGAACCTTTAATGATTCTGAGTAAACAAAGCATAAACCACATTATGGTGTATTGGATGTCTTTGTAGTTGTGATAATAGTACTATTTGCTGTTGCTAATTAAATTATTCTTTTTTTAATTATAGTTTTTATTTACCAGATATACGCATGGGTAATTTTACAGCAGTAACAATTGCCAAACCTTTTGTTCCAATTTTACCTCTCCTTCCCCGCCCCTCAGATGGCAGGTTGACAAGTATATGTTAAATATGTTAAAGTATAAATTAAATACAATATATGTATACATATCCAAACAGTTATTTTACTGTACAAAAAGAATCACACTTTGAAATAGTGCACAATTAGCCTCTGAAGGAATAAAAAATGCAGGTAGACAAAAATTGGGAATTCTATGTAGTGGTTCATAGTCATCCCCCGGGGTTCTTTTCCTGGATATAGCTAGTTCATTTCATTACTGCTTTATTGGAATTTATTTGGTTCATCTTATTGTTGAAGATGGCCATGTCCATAGAATTGATCATCATGTAGTATTATTGTGTATTATGTGTATTATGATCTTTTGGTCCTGCTCATTTCACTCAACAACAGTTCATGTAGGCCTCTCCAGACCTTTCTGAAATCATCCTGTTGGTCATTTCTTATACAACAATAATATTCCATAATATTCATATACCACAATTTATTCAGCCATTCTCCAATTGATGGGCATCCATGTAGTTTCCAGTTTCTGGCCAATATAAAGAGGGCTGCCACAAACATTCTTGCACATACAGGTCCCTTTCCCTTCCTTAAGACCTCTTTGGGATATAAGCCCAGTAGTAACACTGCTGAGTCAAAGGGTATGCACAGTTTCACAACTTTTAGAGTTCCAAATTGCTCTCCAGAATGGCTGGATGTATTCACAATTCCACCAAAAAATCTATCAATGTCTCTGTTTTCCCACATCCCCTCCAACATTCCACATTATCTTTCCCTATCATTCTAGCCAATCTGACAGGTGTGTAGTGGTATCTCAGAATTGTCTTAATTTGAATTTCTCTGATTAATAATGACTTGGAGCATCTTTTCATATGGCTAGAAATAGTCTCAATTTCTTCATCTGATATTTGTCTGTTCATATCCTTTGACCATTTATCAATTGGAAAATGGCTTGAATTCTTATAAATTTGACACAGTTCTTTATATATTTTAGAAATCAGACCTTTATCAGAAGCACTGGCTTTAAAGATTTTATCCAGTTTTATACTTCCCTTTTAATCTTGTTTCTGTTGGTTTCCTCATTACCTACTCTAATTCCTTTAATCTCTTTCTTAATTCTTATTGCCAAAGCTACCATTTCTAATACAATATTGAATAGTAATGGTGATAGTGGGCAACCTTATTTCACTCCTGATCTTATTGGGAATGGTTGCAATTTATCCCTATTACATATGATGTTTAGTGATGGCTTTAAATAGATGCCACTGATTATTTTAAAATAGTCCATTTATTCTTATACTCAAATGTTTTTAATAGGAATGGATGTTGGATTTTATCAATTTTTTTGCATCTATTGAGATGATCATATGGTTTTTGTTAATTTGATTATTAATATGGTCAATTATCCTGATAGTTTTCCTAATATTGAACGAGCCTGGCATTCCTGGTATAAATCGTACTTGATCCTGGTGTATTTTCCTGGGGAAGATTTTCTGTAGTCTTTTTGATAATATCTTATTTAAGATTTTAGCGTCAATATTCATTAGGAAGATTAGTCTATAGTTTTCTTTCTCCATTTTCAACCTACCTGATTTGGGTATCAGTACCATGTCTGTGTCATAAGAGGAATTTGATAGGAGTCTTTCATCCCCTATTTTTTCAAATAGTTTATATAGCATTTCAGCTGATTATTCTTTGAATGTTCTTCCCCTCCATAAATTCCCTCAGATATGATAGGTTTTCTTTGCATCCTTGTGGTTTGTAATTTCCCTCTTTTTATCTCCCCTTTTCCCTTTTTTCTGGCACTATCTCCCTTTCCATTTCTACTTCCCTTTTTTATGTTATATCAGTAAAATCACATTATACCTGTGGTCTTAATGTATATCCACAACAGAAATACAATTATCAAGTGTTCCTTTTGCCTTTTACTGCTTCTCTTGAGTCCTGTGGTTGGAGATCAAATTTTTTGTTTAGATCTGTTTTTTTCCTTAGAAATAAACGGAATTCATCTATTTCATTAAATGTCCATCTTCTTCCATGGAAGAAAATGCTCAGCTTAGCTGGGTAGTTTATTCTTGGCTGCATTCTCAGTTCTTTTGCCTTTTGGAATATCAGATTCCAGACCCTTCAATTTTTAATGTGGAGGCAGCCAGATCTTGAGTGACCCTTGTTGTGACACCTTGGTATTTGAATTGATTTTTTCTTGGCTGCTTATAATATTTTTTCCTTAATCTGATAGTTCTGAAATTTGGCCACAATATTCCATGGAGTTTTTTTTTTTTTTAAGAGTCTTTTTCAGAAGGTGTTTGATGAATTTTTTCAATGCCTATTTTACCTTCTGGTTCTATTACCTCTGGGCAGTTCTCTTTGATGATTTCCTGTAAAATATTTTGTAGGTTCTTTTTTTCATCATAATTTTTGGGAAGTCAAATAATCCTCAGATTATCTCTCCTAGATGTTTTCCAGATCTGTCATTTTTCCAAGTAGATATTTGGCATTTTTCTCTAGTTTTTCATTTTTTTGATTTTGCTTGACTGATTCTTGATGTCTCAATGAATCATTCATTTCTATTTGTTCAGTTCTGATTTTTAATGAGTTATTTTCTTCATTAGCTTTCTTTTTACTTCTTTTTGTATATGTCCAATTGATCTTTTAAATGAGTTGTTTTGTTCTATGGAATTTTTTTCCATTTCACTATTTTTTTTTAAGTGAGTTATTTTCTTTTTCCAATTCACAAATCCTACTTTCATGTGAATTCTTTACCTTTTCCAATTCATATTTCAGGAAGTTGTTACTTTCTTGAATAACTTCTATTTCCTTTCCCCATTTTTCTTCTAACTCTTTTTTGAGATTTTTAATAGTCTCTTCTAGGAGAGCATTATTTGGGGTATTGTCTGGAGGTTGTTTGCTATTAGTCTCCTCGGGGTTGAAAACTTGCTCTTTCTCTTTCTTTACAGAAGCTATCAATCATCCTCTTGATGTTTTTACTCATTTTTTAAAAGCCTATAGGGTCTGCTTCAGGACAAGGAGGTTACCAGCTTCTTCTGTAGAGCAAGGATGGGTATATGGAGAGTAGCTGTCCTCTCAATGGGCTGCTAGGAATGGCTGAGCTGCAGGAGTGCTCTGGAAAGAGCTCCACACCACAGTGACTAGGCCTGGGTGTCAAGGGCCCAGCTGTGTAAGTGCCCTGTGAGGAGCCCAGCTGTGAGGATTAGCAATTGCCTTGGGGCTAGAGGTTAAGCAGCAAAAGTATCAATGCCCCCCCCCCCCCCACACACACACACATACATAAAAGCCCACTTTGATTATTAGCAGTTGCCTTATCCCTCACAGCACCAGAAGTGTCTCTGCCTGGGGAGTGTAGTTGAGCAGGGGAAATTGCACTACCCCAGGCTGAGCCCACCAGTGTGTAGATGAGAGGCTGCCCTGGCCTGTGCCCCTACTGTGCAGGTTTGTAACTGCCCCCCAACAAGAGCCCCTAGCTGCAGAATGCTGCTGAAGAGCTGTGTTATGGTCTGTGCTGAGTCACTTCTGATCCTGGATGGGTGCAGCAGCCAGATCCCATTAGGCTCTGACATCCCTCAGAGTACCCTCTACCATAGGCTCTAATTTCTCTGCTGGTCCATTACTCTGCTACCAAAGCACAGCAGTATGGGTATGGCAGAGAGCTCTAAGTAAACCTTCCAACCACAGAGGCCACCCCTGCTCCTGATTCTATCCCTGCCTGTGCTGGTCTGTTCCCACCACTCAGGACAAACCTTTTCTGGCAATATTCCAGATTATCTTTGGCTGGTGAATTGTACTTCCAGTCTTCATGAACCTTACCAATCAAGTGCTATTTTTTAGGCTGATTTAAAATAATTGGTAATGAGGGTATGAGAGGAGCTTAGAAGGTCTTGTGTGTCTTCTCCACCATCTTGGCTCCCCCTAATTAAATTATTCTTAAAAGATTCCTGAATTTTTCCAGAAAATGGAGAAAATTGAATCAAAGGATTTCAAATTGAGAACTGTAATTTTGATTCCATATTTTTGGTTATATGTTTATTTCTCAAATGTGTATCTGGTCTTCTAAAGTCCCTGTCTTCAAGTGACAGAAGGAACAAATATACCTCCTTTACCCTTAAGGTCTTCATTTATATATATATATATATATATATATATATATATATAACTATGTAATTTTCTCAGTAGACATTGACTAATAATTAACAGATTTATGCCAAAGCCCTAATGCAAACAGAGCATACCTTTACTAGAAAACCACATATTCAAATACTTCTTGGTTTTGCTTTTTTACTTCTCTCTTCTTTTGTTTCTACGGATCAGACTTTAGATATCTTCTATTATTATAAGGACTATTTATAATTATAAACAATGGTCCCTGAATAACTTCTAATCTTGTGTCAATTTTTTACCTTGAATAATAATCTAAAATAATGTAAATATTTGATTGAATTTGAATCAAAAGTGAAAAGATTGAGACTAGCTAACAAATATATTAGCTAAATTTAAAGATGCCAACCACCAAATAACACAACACATTATAAGCATATATACTGTCTTAGCATTAAAGAGTCAAAGACAGACAGTTGAGGAAGAAGAGGTCAGACAGATACACAAACAGAGAAAGAGAGAGAAAGGAAGAGAGAGAGAGAGAGAGAGAGAGAGAGAGAGAGAGAGAGAGAGAGAGAGACAGAGACAGAGACAGAGAGAGAGAGACAGAGAGAGACAGAGAGACAGAGAGACAGAGAGACAGAGAGAGACAGAAACAGAGAGACAGAGACAGAGAGAGAGAGAGAGAGAGAGAGAGAGAGAGAGAGAGAGAGAGAGAGAGAGAGAGAGAGAGAAATGGAGGGAGAGAGAAGGAGGGAAGGAGAGAATCGCTTATGGATAAGATGCATTCTTAACTACATAAAGGTTAGATGTGATCAGAGAAGATAAAAAGGGCAATTGAAATAATGTGAAACTATCATTATGTGATGTTGACATGATAATATTACAATGAAAATCCTCAAGAAATTTTAATGAAATGATAGTTAAAAACTGTAGGAAATTTTTAAGCTACAAAAAATCAATGAATGAACATCAATGATATTCCTATATAAACATAAAATCCAAGTAGTAATAATAGAAAGGAAAGTAACACTGATAAAAAGCTACACATGCTTGGCAATATTTATAAAAACTGAAAAAAACCCTGTGAAGCAACATGAATAATGAATACAAAATATAAATAGGAGAATAATAAAATAATTGACAAATAATCTCATAAGAGCAGGATGTTCTCAGAAAAACTTGGAAGGTCTTCATGCAAAGTGAAATGTATTATGTACAAAGTAACAGCAATATTGTGGGATGATCAGCTGTGAATGACTTCTATTCTCAGCAATACAATGATTCAAGGCTACTCTGAAGGACTTAATAATAAAAAATGCTATCCTTACATAGAAAAAGAACTCAGGGTTTCTGAATACAGATTGAAGCAGATTTCTCTTTCTTTCTTTTATTTTTTTTTTACTTTATTTTTCTTCAGGGTTTTTGTTTTTGTTTTTGAAGGGGTAATGAACTATGTTTTCTTTCATACAACATGACTTTTATGGAAATATTTTGTATACCATCATGTGTCTTCTCAAGGAGGGAGATTGGGGAGGAAGGAAGTTTTCTGGAACTCAAAGTTTTAAAAACAAATGTATAAATTGTTTTACATGTGTCTGGGAAAAATTTTAAAAATAAATTAAATTAAAAAAAAAAGAAAATTAATGTCATGAAATTGTAAAGACCAACTTTGTACCAAAGAGGATAAGTAAAAGTATATACCCACATTTTGTATGTGTTTATATATATATATATATGTTATTCCTATAAAAATGTGTGTTATTTGTGTGTGTGTGTGTGTGTGTGTGTGTGTGTGTGTGTGTGGTAACTAAGAAGTTGTCAAAGTGTATTAACAATTTTCAAAGGTATAAATCCAAGTTGTCAAGCATGTGGAAAAATCATTCAAATCATGAATAATAAGAGAAATGCAAATATATAAAACTCACAGACATTAGATTGACAAAGAAGGCAGAAACTCAAAATAATAAATCTTGTTTGGACTATGAAAAGACATAGATAAAATTAAATTGTTAGTGGAGCTATGAATTGGTTCAACTGCTTAAAGATATATTTCAGAATAATTCAGAATTATAAAACTGTACACAGCATGTATAACACCATTAAATATTTATCCAGAAGGTCAAAAACAGAGGTTGGAAAAAAAAATTGAGTAATTCTTATTTTGGGAATGACTGAACATTGTGAAAGTCATGGAATATGATTGCGCATTAGCAAGTGATAATTTTGAAAAATTCAGATAAACTTGAGAATTCTTGTATGAACTGAAGAGTAATGAAGAAAACTGAATAAACAGAATCATATATGTAATACCTTTGAAGATGTAAATTAAAACATTGACTTAATACTAAGCTCTCATAAATGTAATAATCTATCATGATCTCAATGAATTTGCTCTATTAATCAACAATCATTTATTAAGTGCCTATTCTATGTCAAGTACTAAGGATACAAAAAAGAAAATGAAATAATCTCCACTCTCAAAGACTATTTTTATAAATTATTTTATCTGCCTATCATCACAAAGCTAATTGATAAGCAGTTCAGAATTTTTAGATATTGAAAAACTGTTCATTTATTTTCCTTGACTATACAAAAGAGGATATTATATTTGGATAGGGAATCCTTAATAAATCACAAGGATGCTAAAAAAAAGGGGAAAAAAAGAGAACAACAAAATATTTTATTATATAAAAAGATGAAATTAAATAAAATAGTTGTGTGAGTTCTACCTTTTTCTTACTTAATATATTACCCTATTCTTTTATCTGTACTTTTTAATAAATTGAATTGATTTTGCACAGAGTCATTATGGTTTGGCAAACATAACACTATGAATCATTAAAATATTAAAGCTGAGATCTAGTTTTTTTTTCCTTTACAAAGTAGAAAAAGCCTACCAAAATAATATGTTTACTTCATTCCTTGAATAGGAAACAATTTTGGAAGATTTCATTGTTAGAAATATACTACTACTACTACTACTACTACTACTACTACTACACTACTACTTATATTTGTAGAGAAATATATTGATAGTTGGCGAAATCTTCTCTCAAAAATATTGTCATGGAATAATGCCACCAATGTGTTTTTCATCTTCCAACATAAAGCAGATGCACATCTATTTTATTTCTTAATAGAGCACACTAGAGGTGGTCATAAAAGGAAGCTGACTTCAGAAGGAAAACTTTTAATATTTTGAAATTAATCAGAAAGAGTGCCTTCATTACAATAAAGTATTTTGTCTTAGAAGCAAAGCCATATTGGTGAAACAACTAGATCAAATTTTAACTGCTGACACAAAAGGGCCAGGGTTTAAACTGGTTCAAACAATTCAGAGTCACTTTTTCTATCTAATATTAACAAACCCATAGTGTGGTTGAGGTAAAGAGTTTATTTTATCCTTGTGTACAGTGAAAAGAACAGCATTTTTTTTCAAGTGTGCATGTTGTTCTTAGGAAACTGCTTCATGCAGATAAATAACAGAGAAACTAACCAAAAGGTGAAAATAGTTAGCAGATTGCAAGAAAAAACTAGTACTTGTTACCTAGACAGAATAAATAGAATGCTCAATGATGGGTGGCCACAGTGGGGTGTGGAGTGGGAGAATGACCCTTCCTTGAGGTACACCCACTAAGACTGAATCCTTGAAAATGACTTTTCTTCACTTTGATCATATTTTTTAGGAAGCACATTATTTCCTTTAAAGTCAGTTTTACTTTAAAGCCCCCTTTTGGGGAGTAAAGAGGAACATCCCTCTATTAAAATCTCAAAAATAAAGGTATGTGAAAGTTGGAAAGGGATGAGGTCATTTGCTAATATATATATATATATATATATATATATATATATATATATATATATATATATATATATATATATATATATATATTTTTTTTTTTTTTAACAATTCATAAATTTTAAATTTTTTAACATTGGAAATACATTTTCAAGACTGACTCGTGAAACATGAAACACATTTTGCAGAGCAGCAATACTTTGAATATCTGATATGCAAATATTGACAGAGAAATAGTGTATCTGATTAACACCAAATTATGACCCTGATTTTATAGCCAATAGCTAATGAGCTCTCTCTCCAATGCTACATGATTCAGGGGATAGAGCAATGAACCTAGCGTTCTGGAAGAACTGAATTCAAATCCAATCTTAAAATCAATTAATTTTGTTAATCTCAATTTCCTTATCTCTAAATTAGTGATATTAATATAACCTGATAATAAAGGTTGGTATGAAGATAAAGTAAAGATAAAGTAAAGTGCTATTTGTAAATCTAAAGTCATTATATAAATGCTAGTTGTGTAATTTATTGTATATAAATTTATATATGTCTGACCATGGTGGCCCTATAATCTTTATTACTGAGGTCTTTTTTGCCTGTCTGTATCTTTTATTCTCATTGTCTCTCGGTCTGTATTACTTGCTCACACTTTCATAATTTCATTAAAATCAAAAGAAATGAAAGACTGATTTGATCTGAGGAGATAACAAAAAGTCTGAGCTTCTGCTTGAAAACTTCCTAATGAGCATTTAACTATGAAATAATTAGGAAAAATAGGTCATAAAATAATAACCTTGAATAATCCCTTTTAACTACCATATCAGGAAAAAGACCTTAGTGAGATTTCCAGTCTCTGTCTCTGTCTGTCAAAAAAAGAGCATGCATGGGAGAAGTAAGGATTGATTCTATAGGACAAAACAAAACAAATGAAAAAAACAACAACAACAAAAAACAAACAAACAAACAACTCTTCACTTTGAAAAGGGCAAAGGCAAAGAAATGATATATGCCCTTAGCTTTTTTTTTTTTTTTTAAATTTTTATTTTATTTTATAATTATAACATTTTTTTGACAGTACATATGCATGGGTAATTTTTTACAACATTATCCCTTGCACTTACTTCTATTCAGATTTTTTTCCCTTCCTCCCCCAACCCCCTCCCCCAGATGGCAAGCAGTCTTATATATGTTAAATATATTACAATATATTCTAGATACAATATATGTGTGTAGAACCGAATTTTTTTTGTTGCACAGGAAGAATTGGATTCAGAAGGTAAAAATTAACAGTTTACATTCATTTCCCAGTGTTCCTTTTCTGGATGTAGCTGGTTCTGTCCATCATTAATCAATTGGAATTGGATTAGCTCTTCTCTATGTTGAAGATATCCACTTCCATCAGCATACATCCTCGTACAGTATCATTGTTGAAGTGTATAATGATCTTCTGGTTCTGCTCGTTTCACTCAGGATCAGTTGATGTAAGTCTCTCCAAGCCTCTCTGTATTTCTCCTGTTGGTCATTTCTTATAGAACAATAATATTCCATAACATTCATATACCATAGTTTACCCAACCATTCTCCAATTGATGGACATCCATTCATCTTCCAGCTTCTAGCCACTATGAAAAGGGCTGCCACAAACATTTTGGCACATACAGGACCCTTTCCCTTCTTTAGTAGTTCCTTGGGGTATAAGCCCAGTAGTAGTATGGCTGGGTCAAAGGGTATGCACATTTTGATAACTTTTTGGGCATAATTCCAGATTGCTCTCCAGAATGGTTGGATTCTTTCACAACTCCACCAACAATGCATCAGTGTCCCAGTTTTCCCACAGCCCCTCCAACATTCATCGTTATTTGTTCCTGTCATCTTAGCCAATCTGACAGGTGTGTAATGATACCTCAGAGTTGTCTTAATTTGCATTTCTCTGATCAATAGTGATTTGGAACACTCTTTCATATGAGTGGAAATAGTTTTAATTTCGTCATCTGAAAATTGTCTGTTCATATCCTTTGATCATTTATCAATTGGAGAATGGCTTGATTTCTTATAAATTAAAGTCAATTCTCTGTATATTTTGGAGATGAGGCCTTTATCAGAACCTTTAACTGTAAAAATTTTTTCCCAATTTGTTACTTCCCTTCTAATCTTGTTTGCATTAGTTTTGTTTGTGCAGAAACTTTTTAATTTGGTGTAATCAAAATGTTCTATTTTGTGATCAATAATGGTCTCTAGTTCTCCCTTGGACACAAACTCCTTCCTCCTCCACAAGTCTGAGAGGTAAACCATCCCATGTTCCTCCAATTTATTTATGATTTCGTTCTTTATGCCTAAATCTTGGACCCATTTTGATCTAATCTTAGTATGTGATGTTAAATGTGGGTCCATGCCTAGTTTCTGCCATACTAATTTCCAGTTTTCCCAGCAGTTTTTGTCAAATAATGAATTCTTATCCCAAAATTTGGGATCTTTGGGTTTGTCAAAGATTAGATTGCTATTTTTATTCACTATCTTGCCCTGTGAACCTAACCTATGCCACTGATCAACTAGTCTATTTCTTAGCCAATACCAAATGGTTTTGGTGACTGTTGCTTTGTAATATAGCTTTAAATCAGGTACACTTAGACCACCTTCCTCTGACTTTTTTTTCATTAGTTCCCTTGCAATTCTCGACCTTTTATTCTTCCATATGAATTTTGTTGTTATTTTTTCTAGGTCATTAAAATAGTTTCTTGGGAGTCTGATTGGTATAGCACTAAATAAATAGATTAGTTTGGGGAGTATTGTCATCTTTATTATATTCGCTCGGCCTATCCAAGAACACTGAATGTCTTTCCAATTATTTAAATCTGACTTTATTTTTGTGGCAAGTGTTTTGTAATTTTGCTCATATAATTCCTGACTCTCCTTTGGTAGATATATTCCCAAATATTTTATACTATCGACTGTTATTTTGAATGGAATTTCTCTTTGTATCTCTTGCTGTTGGATTGTGTTGGTAATGTATAAAAATGCTGAGGATTTATGTGGATTTATTTTGTATCCTGCAACTTTGCTAAAATTCTGAATTATTTCTAATAGCTTTTTAGCAGAGTCTTTGGGGTTCTCTAAGTATACCATCATGTCATCTGCGAAAAGTGACAATTTGATTTCTTCATTTCCTACTCTAATTCCTTGGATCTCTTTCTCAGCTCTCATTGCCAAGGCTAGAGTTTCTAGTACTATATTGAATAGTAATGGTGATAGTGGGCAACCTTGTTTCACTCCTGATCTTACAGGGAAAGGTTCTAGTTTATCACCGTTACATATGATGTTTACTGAAGGTTTTAAATATATGCTCCTTATTATTTTAAGGAATAGTCCATTTATTCCTATACTCTCAAGCGTTTTTAGTAGGAATGGATGTTGGATTTTATCAAATGCCTTTTCTGCATCTATTGAGATGATCATATGGTTTTTATTAATTTGATTATTAATATGGTCAATTATACTAATAGTTTTCCTAATATTAAACCAGCCCTGCATTCTTGGTATAAATCCCACTTGGTCATAGTGTATTATCCTGGGGATGATTTTCTGAAGTCTATTTGCTAATATCTTATTTAAGATTTTAGCATCAATATTCATTAAGGAAATTGGTCTATAGTTTTCTTTCTCAGTTTTCGATCTACCTGGTTTGGGTATCAGTACCATGTCTGTGTCATAGAAGGAATTTGGTAGGACTCCTTCAATCCCTATTTTTTCAAATAGTTTACATAGCATTGGAGTTAGTTGTTCTTTAAATGTTTGGTAGAATTCACCTGTAAATCCATCTGGTCCTGGGGACTTTTTCTTAGGAAGTTGGTTAATAGCTTGGTCTATTTCTTTTTCTGAGATGGGACTATTTAGACTACTTACTTCTTCCTCTGTTAATCTGGGCAAACTATATTTTTGAAGGTATTCTTCCATTTCATTTAAGTTATCGAATTTATCAGCATAAAGTTGAGCAAAGTAGCTCCTAACTATTGTTCTAATTTCCTCTTCATTAGTGGTGAGTTCACCCTTTTCATTTTCAAGACTATCAATTTGCTTTTTCTCTTTCCTTTTTTTAATCAGGTTTACTAAGGGTTTGTCTATTTTGTTGGTTTTTTCATAAAACCAACTCTTAGTTTTATTAATTAATTAAATAGTTTTTTTACTTTCAATTTTATTAATCTCACCTTTTATTTTTTGAATTTCAAGTTTTGTGTTTGTCTGGGGGTTTTTAATTTGTTCCTTTTCTAGCAATTTTAGTTGTAAGCCCAATTCGTTGGCCCTCTCTTTCTCTATTTTATGCAAGTAGGCCTGTAGAGATATAAAACTTCCCCTTATTACTGCTTTGGCTGTATCCCACACATTTTGGTATGATGTCTCATTATTGTCATTTTCTTGGGTGAAGTTATTAATTATGTCTATGATTTGCTGTTTTACCCAATCATTCTTTAGTATAAGATTATTTAGTTTCCAATTATTTTTTGGTCTATTTTCCCCTGGCTTTTTATTAAATGTTATTTTGATTGCATTATGGTCTGAAAAGGATGCATTTACTATTTCTGCCTTACTGCATTTGATTTTGAGGTTTTTATGCCCTAGTATATGATCAATTTTTGTATAGGTTCCATGAACTGCTGAGAAGAAAGTACATTCCTTTCTGTCCCCATTTAGCTTTCGCCAAAGATCTATCATATCAAACTTTTCTAGTATTCTATTTACCTCTTTGACTTCTTTCTTATTTATTTTGTGGTTTGATTTATCTAATTCTGAGAGTGCAAGGTTGAGATCTCCCGCTATTATAGTTTTGCTATCTATTTCCTCTTGCAGCTCTCTTAATTTCTCTTTTAAGAATTTAGATGCTGCACCACTTGGTGCATACATGTTTAATATTGATACTGCTTCACTATTGATGCTTCCCTTTAGCAGGATATAATGCCCTTCCTTATCTCTTTTAATTAGATCAATTTTTGTTTTTGCTTGATCTGAGATGAAGATGGCTACTCCTGCTTTTTTGGTTTTGCCTGAAGCATAATAGATTCTGCTCCACCCTTTTACTTTTAGTTTGAATGTCTCATCCTGTTTCAGGTGTGTTTCCTGTAAACAACATATAGTAGGATTCTGACTTCTAATCCAGTCTGCTAACTGCTTCCTCTTTATGAGGCAGTTTGCCCCATTCACATTTATGGTTAGAAGGACTAATTCTATATTGCTTGCCATCCTATTAACCCCTGCTTATGCTTTTCCCCTTTCCTTCCCTTTTACCCTCCTATCCAGTATTAAACTGGTGAACACCACTTGCTTTTCACAGCCCTCCCTTTTTTTTTTTTTTTTTTTTTTTTTTTAATTTTTTTTTATTATATATATATATATATTTTATAATATTATCCCTTGTATTCATCTTTCCAAATTACCCCCCCTCCCTTATTCCCTCCCCCCGATGACAGGCAATACCATACATTTTACATGTGTTACAATATAGTCTAAGTACAATACATGTGTGTGAATATCATTTTCTTGTTGTACAATAAACATTAGAATCCGAAGGTACATGCAACCTGGGCAGACAGATATTAGTGCTAACAATTTACATTCCCCTCCCAGTGTTTCTTCTCTGGGTGTATCTACCTCTGTCCATCATTGATCAACTGGAAGTGAGTTGGATCTTCTTTATGTTGAAGATTTCCACTTCCATCAGAATACATCCTCATACAGTATCGTTGTTGAAGTATACAGTGATCTTCTGGTTCTGCTCATTTCACTCAGCATCAGTTGATTTAAGTCTCTCCAACCCTCTCTGTATTCCTCCTGCTGGTCATTTCTTACTGAGCAATAATATTCCATAACTTTCATATACCACAATTTACCCAACCATTCTCCAACTGATGGACATCCATTCATCTTCCAGTTTCTAGCTACAACAAAAAGAGCTGCCACAAACATTTTGGCACATATATGTCTCTTTCCGCTCTTTAGTATTTCTTTGGGATATAATCCCAGTAGTAGCGCTGCTGGGTCAAAGGGTATGCACAGTTTGATAACTTTTTGGGCATAATTCCAGATTGCTCTCCAGAATGGCTGGATTCTTTCACAACTCCACCACAGCCCTCCCTTTTTAGGATCCCTCCCCCACCTTAAAGAGCCTCCCCTTATTTTACCCCTTTTCCTCGAAATTACTGTATTCCCTTCCCCTTAGCTTACTCCTTCCCTTTCACTTTTCAATGAAGTGGAAGAAGTTTCACCATAAATCGAATATGTCTATTGATACACGCTATATTCATCTCCCTCCTTTCTTTCTCTCAGATATAATAGGTTACCTTTGCCTCTTCATGAGATGTAGTACCACCACTTTACACTTTTTTATGATATAATCTCCTTTCCACCACTAGTTTCTAAACAAATTGTTCATATGTTCTTTACATATTTTTTTGACAGAAGTATAGTTCTCAAGATTTCTTTTTACCTTTTTAGAAATCTCTTGAGTTCTGTATTTGAAGATCAAACCTCTTATGTAGGTCTGGTTTTTTCATCAAAAATAGATGGAATTCATTTATTTCGTTAAATGTCCATCTTCTTCCCTGGAAAACTATGCTCATTCTTGCTGGGTAAGTTATTCTTGGCTGCATACCAAGTTCCTTAGCCTTTCGGAATATCATGTTCCAGGCCCTGCGTTCTTTTAATGTGGACGCTGCTAGATCCTGGGTTATCCTTATTGTGGATCCTCCATATCTGAATTGTTTTTTTCTAGCAGCTTCCAATATCTTTTCCTTTGTCTGATGGTTCTTGAACTTGGCCACTATATTTCTTGGCGTTTTGATTTTAGGGTCCCTTTCAGTAGGTGATCGATGAATTTTCTCAATGTCTATTTTACCCTCTGTTTCCAAAACGTCTGGGCAGTTCTCTTTGATAATTTCCTCGAAAATGGTGTCCAAGCTCTTTTTTTCCTCCCATTTTTCAGGGAGTCCGATTATTCTCAAATTGTCTCTCCTGGATCTGTTTTCCAGGTCTGTTGTCTTTCTGGTAAGGTACTTGACCGTCTTTTCAATTGTTTCATTTCTCTGGTTTTGCTTGACTCCCTCTTGGTTTCTCCTTGAGTCATTCATTTCCACTTGTTCCAGTCTAATTTTCAATGATGTATTTTCTTCACTCACTTTTTTTATATCTCTTTGTAATTGTCCAATTGAGTTTTTATCTTCTATGGAATTTTTTTCCATTTTATCCATTTTATTTTTTAGAGAGCTGATTTCTTTTTCCAGCTCACTAATCCTGTTTTCCTTGGAGTTGTTTACCTTTTCCAGCTCACTAATCCTGTTTTCCTTGGAGTTGTTTACCTTTTCCAGCTCACTAATCTTGTTTCTCAATGATTTGATTTCTTTATCCACTCTGTCTTTGAATGCATGGGATGACTTCTCCAGGGTCTCTTGCCAAGCTTCCCTTTCCTTTTCCCATTTCTCTTCCAGCTCTCTTGTGAGAGCCTTTTTGATTTCCTCTATGAGGTTCTTTTGTATTGAGGAGCAGCTTATATCCCTCCCAGAGGATACATCTGGGGACAGTCTGTTCCTAGTCTCCTCAGCATTTGAAGTCTGCTCCCTCTCCACACAGAAGCTGTCAATGGTTAGAGCCCTTTTGAATTTTTTGTTCATTTTGTCAGAGCAGGAATCAAAGAAAACAAACTGACAAGAGAAACAATTGGTCTATTTTGTGGGGGATGGGGCTGGATGGTATTAATGGGCTTCCTCCACAGACCGGGGGTAGGGCAGCAGAGAGCCACTAACAGAACAGCAATGACTGTACTGAGTCTGTGCTCTGAGGCTCTGAGAACGCACCGAGTCAGTCCAGGTGGGGTTTGGGGGTGGCCAGGCTCTGAGATGCTGGCTTTCTGGGGTTTTAATCTTCACCTCGGTGTTTACACCCTCTCCACCGCTCCTGGCTTGCTGCCAAGACAGAGCATCCACACTGGGGCAAAAGCCCTTTCACAGAAACGGCAGAGATCCTACCCCTCCCCCTCAGGTCTGAGCTGTGTGAGCTGCCTGTCTTGCTCTGGCTGTCTGCCCTCAGTTTGTGCCCAGTCTGATTGACCCTCCCCCGAGCAAACACAGACCTTTTCTGGCGACTTTCAAGGATGTCTTCTCTTGGTGATAATTTGTGGATTTCTTTCTGGGTCAAGCATTAAGTCAGAGGCTTGTCATGAAGTAAGTTCTGAGAGAAAACGAGGAGCTCAAGCAGCTGTCTGCCTCCACACCGCCATCTTGGCCGGAAGTCGCCCTTAGCTTTTTGCCTTTCCAACCAATGAGGGATAAGTCTACCAATAATGATGCTTCACTGTGGATGCCACTCAGTGTCCTGGTGCCCTATTGCCTTCTGTGAATTTCACCTTCACTCAATCATTGTCTGCCCAAGTTTTCTTGCTTCTAAACTTCACTCAACTCTAAGATCTCATTCCCTCTCATTCAAGATCCCTGTATTGCTGTGATTGATTTCTACACTCGAATCACCCTCATTTAATCTCAATTTGTGAAAAAAGTGGAATAAACAATTAAGGAAATATACAAATTCATAACTTAGCAAGATATAGTTTAGAATAACTTCAGAAAATTTTAACTGGTGACAGAGCCTTTTCCCATTCTTTAAGTTCTCTTTGTAATACCCTAAGCATCTCAAATTCTGAAGCATCTTAAAGGTTAGATATAATACACATAGGGACTGGAGATCACATAATTTAACTGTTGGTTGTACCAGAATGTGTTTCTCTCCTTCTAAAGAAAGAGAACCACTCTTCTCACTTTGTTATCATCATTGAAGGCAAACTCATAAACATCAAATAAAAGAAAGAAGTTGACATAAGGATTATAATGATATAAAAATCATATTCAATATGAATAATATGTTTTAACATTGAAAATTTATATTGAAATAAGAGTCTTATCTAATTAACAACTAAAAATGTTAAAAATATGCGTGTTATTTATCTGGAATGCATTTCATTTTTATTTCTACCTTTGCAAATCATCCCATTCTTTAAATGTCTAATTAGACCCCATTTATCTAGGCATTTTCCCTAACATTGCAGGAAATAATAGCTTATTTTTTTCTGATCTTTTATAGCATTTTGTTATTTAAATCATCTTCCAGAGTCTTTTACAACTAAGATCGTCTATTCCCAATCTTATTCAAGAATCTTCAAAAATTATTTTGTGACATTTTGTCATCACAGTATACATTCTTCACATTATATTTCAGTCTCCTAATTAGTGAAGATTCCCCAAAGCTCTATGATATTTGATTATATGTAACCTTGTTCTGCTTTCAAATTATATTGTGTACTTCTCATTTTTCCTTTTCCCATGACTTTGGCTGTAGCATAGCATGACATGTTCCTTTTAAAATCCCCACATACCTAAAAAAGAATAGTAGCTGGCACATATATTGCATGTTAGTGTTTGTGAAGTGCTTTATATATATATATATATATATATATATATATATATATATATATATATATATATATATATATATATATATATATATATATATATATATATATATATATATATATATATATATATATATATATATATATATATATATATATATATATATATATATATTACCCTGTTTAATTCTCACAAAAACCCTTAAAGGTATATGATACAACTATTTAATAGGTGGGGGAAAAAAGTCTTGAGAAAGGATGTTACTTGCTGAACAGCTCTCAATTATTAATTATCTGAGGCAGAATTTAACATCAACCCTTCCTAAACTCAGAACCAAATGTTATATTTATGATAGCATATAGCTCCATTGATGTAATCATATAATAAAGAAAGGGGAAAAAAAAAACATTGACCATCTATTTAATTTGATATACAAAGGAAATGACTTACAGAGAGTCAAAGTAAGAATAAAACTCAGACATCTAGTAAATGGTTGAAAAAGAATAATTTTTGGCCACCACAACAATTAAAAATTTTAAAACTGGTCTTTTAAAGATGGCCACCTTAACTGGTAAATGCTGTGTATTTTCTGATTGTTACTACTAACTTCACCCTATCTCATGCTCCTTCTCCAAGCTTCCCTATTCCCTAAGCAAAATAATATTGCAATTAGAGTAAATAACCAATCAACAATAGTCTCTAAGAATTCAAGTGACACAAAGACTTAATTTTTATGATATGACAAATTTCAACATTGTTTTATTTTAAGAAATAGCCACAGCGACTCAGCAGCCATCAACATAGAGGCAAAACTCTTCACCAGCAAAAATATTACAATATGTTGACAGCTGGATGATGACTAGTATTTTTATCAATAAAGTTTCTCAAATTACTATATGTGGATTTTCCATAAAATTATTATTACAGGTTTATTAATCTATAGCATACTGCAATCATATGTTTTACATTCATTGAGTAACCCCAAAATTTATTTAACTTGTTTCCATATGATATCCGTTTTATTGTAGTATTCTGGAAATGAACTTACAGCATATTCAAGGTATTCTTGCATTATTCTTTAATGCTTGTTGTTCACTAAACTATTGGCAATGTAAATAAAATTTTTGTTCTTATTTAGTATTTGATAAAAATGTAAGCTAATATTGTTTAGATTTATTAAAAGTAGCTTCTAGACAGCTCCAGTAATAGATAAGAGATAAGATTTTGCAAAGAAGAGTGTATACACAATAAAATGCAAGAAATATAGCTTTTAAAAAAAAACTTCATTATATTATAATTATATTATATTATATATTATTTGTTAAATATATATATTATATTAAACCCACACAGAGAGACAGAAAGACAATAGCATACAATCATTTTTTTCTCAGATGACTTTGATTTCTTGTAATTTTCAATATTTTGAGAACCTTTCACTTTGTGTAACTTGGACATTGTGAGAATTTAGTATGACAGCATCTACAACAAAGTTTTTTAAAAATTATGAATCAATGTATATCTATGTGATAGTGATGATGTGTTAGGATCAATATGGTTTATTTTTTTTTCCTTCTCAAGAGAAATTTGGTGATTCATTCTGTACAGTTTGTGAAGAATAGCAGGCTCCTCATACATATATTTGAAATTTTCCCATGTCTTCCCAGATATTCATTAGGTGCTATTTTATTTTTATCAACTGCCATGATATTTTTGTATTACATTTACTAGCATATATTTGCTAAATTTGCATTAATTAATTAGGAAGAAGGTAGAAGAAAAATGTATTCATTTTTTCTACTTCTTCCTTCTATTCATTCAGGAGCCTCTTCTTCCTTTTCCCTTTACTATTCTTCCTCTTTCTCTTTCTTCTCTTCCACTTCTTCTTATCCTTTTCTTCTTCTCTTCTGTTATAATTATTATTATTTCATTATGACTCTGCTACTCTTATTAATAATTCTTTTGGATTATCACCAGCAATGTAAAGGGTAAAAAATATAATTAAAAATTCAAAGTACATCAATTATTTTATATTATTGAAATTTTGCAAAAGACTTCAATAATTATTTTGACAGTATTTTTTCTAGAAGTTACTTTGATTCCATAGAAAAGTTTATAAATGTGCTATCTGCTCATCAATTAGGGAACATGTAAAGCAAGGACTATAATAAAGTTATTTAACTTTGCAGATGTTCAATCTTGAGACATAATCAATATTCTGAATAAAGAATCAAACACAAATATGTCATAATTATTGATTTCTTCTCCAAGTTTGGATTAACTTGGCCAAAAGTTAATGTATGACATTGATTTATTGCCTGGAAAAATTTTACTATGAAATAATTTTCAAGCAATTGGTGTACTAGAGTTTAAAAACACTGAATCTTCTGAAAGTATCTGAAATTCATATCCCAAGAAGAGAATACTAGACTGGCATTTTAGATTGTTACTAGAGACTCCTGGGTCCCAGAAGTTAGCCACAAATTAGAAACTATGAAGGGTTTTAAAAATAATAACCCTAATTTAAACTATTAAGCATCTTCAATATACATTTGCAATTCCAAATTGGTTTTTTTTGAGATGTAGAGTGAAGATCCTTTCCCCAAACACACATACACACATGTACTCTCTATGTCTCTGTCTCTGTCTCTGTCTCTCTCTCTCTCTTTGTTTCTCTCTCTGTGTCTCTTCTCTGTCTCTGTCTCTCTCTCTCACTCTCCAAACATACATAATTGTATACATATGTATGCATGGGTATATATGTGTTATGTATATATATTAATATGTAGTACATACACATATATGTTTTCTAGTTCTATAAAATAAGTTAAATGTGAAATTTTATGAAAAAATAAATGTTATAAATAATATGTTATAACATAGTTCCTGCATTAAATATATGTATATATAGCATGTATAATATATATACATATATAATTTTAAAATATTTCCCAATTTTATTTAAACTAACTTTAAATTTATAATTTTGAACTCCAAATTCTTACCCCTTCGTTAATATCCCCTATTCATTATAAGTTATGTATATACATAACACAAATATTTTTATAGAGATCAAACAGGTGAACTTATGCCAAACATCTTTAAGTATCAGCCAAATTATAAAAAAAATACCCATGTATACACAATACAATGCAAGAAAAATATAGTTTTGTTTTGTTTTTTAAAACTTCAATCCACCCTCAAAATTCTTCAGTTCTCTCTTTGGAGATGAAGAGAACTTTTTATCCTTGGTCTTTTTGAATTATCTTAGATAATTTTCTTGACAGAGAAGTTGCTTTTTTTTTTTAACATGATCAATTACATTATTATTATTGTGTACAATGTTCTGATTCTGCTAATTTTGCTTTGTACCAATTTATATAAGTTTCAGGCTTTTCTGAAACAATTCTGCCTATTATTTCTTAAAGCATAATATTATTCCAGCAAAATCACAAACCACAACATGTTTAGGCATTAATTAAATTGATGGAAATTATTTCAATTCCCAATACTTTGTCACAAGAAAAAAAACTGCTTTTAAATACTTTTATATAAATATGTCCTTTTCCATTTTCTTTCATCTCTTTCAGATACAAAAAATAGCAGTGGTATTTCTGAATCAAATGATATGCACAGTTTTATAGCCCTTTTGGTATATCTCCAAAATGTTCCCAAGACTGATTTATTTACTTTACACCTCCACCAACTGTGCCTTAGTGTCCTATCCCCCCCCCCATTTCTCCACTAGCATTTGCCATTTTTTTCACTTATCATATAATTGTGAACATAAGTATGAAGTGTTCTCAGAATTACTCTAATTTTCCTTTCTTCAATCAATAAATATTTTGAGAATTTTTTCCATGTAACTGATACTTTTGTTTTTTTCTTCTTAAAACTGTCCATTCATATATTTTGAACCAGTTTTTGACTGGAAAATATATTTTATTTTCATAAACTTGACTCAATTCCTTATATGTTTAAGAAATGAAAACTTGGGAGGCAGAGCCAAGATGGTGGAGAAGATACATGTGAACTTCTAAGCTCTCTACTACCCTCAATACCAATTATCTAACTCAGCGTCAAAAATAACACTGGACTGATAAAAATCACAAGGATTAGAAGCACAACTTACCAGCCTAAGAGAATCTGGAATTTCACCAGAAAAGGCTGGTCCAGAAGGGAGGAAAAAAAATGACTGGCACAGGGTTAAATAAGGCTAGCACATTGTGCCAAACGGGCTAGGGAGAACTCTGGGGTTAGAATAGATACTGAGACAGAGGTCTCTGGCATAGGCTGATAGCTCTACTCTACATGTAAAAAAGCAGATCAGAAGAGAAATCAAGGCCACTTAAAAAAAATGCCAGAACCCCAAAACAGAAGTGACCCAACACTGATCCCTGCATAGCTGTGCAGCCATCTACTGCTTTCCCGGCTTCTCCTTGAGGCAGTTGAAAACCTACACAGTGGATGATACAGTCCAGGGCAGCCTCTAATCCACACATTGCTGGGCTCAGCCTGAGGCAGTGGAACTTCCACAGCAATGAAACTCCTGCAGCAGTGACTGTGCTTCCCTGGGAGAGACTTCTGGTCTGTGCCTCAGGGCTTTTCACTACTCAGATGCTAATATCCACAGCCCCAACGGGGGTTGGGGGGGTTGGCCTGGGGTTGTAACGCTTTCACTATTCAGCCTCTAGCCTCAGAGAAGTCACTAGGCCACACAGCGGGGGTTCCTCATTGGGCACTCACTGGAGCAAAGCCGTGCTAACCATATCTGAGTCATTTCTGGATGGGGAGGGGGGGGGAAATCTCTCCCAGAGTTCACTCTCAGCCCAGGCACAACACTGCTGCATCTTATCCCCAGGCTGCAAGGAAGCTGGTAAATTTGCTACCCAAAGGACAGAACCCACAGAGTTTTAACAATGAGGAAGAAATTGAAGAGAACAATTGACACCTTCTATACAGAGAAAGAGAGAGTATCCAATCCCAAGGGGCCTAACAGCAGACAGTCTCCAGATAATACCTTAAAGGGGAATGATACCTGCCCACCATCACATAACTCTCTCCTAGAAGAGACTATTAAAAAAGTTAAGAGAGTTAGAAGAAAAATGGGGAAAGGAAAGAGAAGCTATGATAGAGAATAACAATGTCCTGAAATTTGAGTTGGAAAAGATAAAGGACTCAAAGGAAGTGCAGGGGAACAAAATTTGTGAATTGGAAAAGGTTAAAAAATCACAGGAAAGTAGGATTTCTGAATTAGAAAAGATAAAAAATACAAAGAAAGTAGGATTTTTTTTATTCAGCATTTTTTAAATTAATTTTTATAATTATAACATTTTCTTTAGCAGTACGTATGCTTAGGTTATTTTTTTTTAACAACATTATCCTTTGTACTCCCTTCTGTTCCGAGTTTTTCCCCTCCTTTCTTCCACCCCCTCCCCTGGATGGCGGGCATTCCCATACATATTAAATATCTTATAGTATATCTTAAGTACAATATATATGTGCAGAACCGAATTTTGTTGTTGTTGTTGTTGCAAAGGAAGGATTGTATTCACAATGTAAAAATAATCTGGGAAGAGAAACAAAACAAAACAAAACAAACAAACAAACAAACAAAAACAAAACAAAAAAAAAAAAACAATGCTCACAGTTTACACTCATTTCCCAGTGTTCCTTTTCTGGTTGTAGCTGATTTTTTCCATCATTGATCAATTAGAATTCTATTAGCTCTTCTCTATGTTGAAGATATCCACTTCCATCAGAATACATCCTCATACAGTATCATTGTTGAAGTGTATAATGATCCCCTAGTTCTGCTCGTTTCACTCAGCATCCATCAGTTGATGTAAGTCTCTCCAAGTCTCTCTGTATTCCTCCTGTTGGTCATTTCTTACAGAACAATAATATTCCATAACATTCATATACCATAGTTTACCTAACCATTGAACATCCATTCATTTTCCAGCTTCTAGCTATTATGAAAAGGGCTGCCACAAACATTTTGGCACATACAGGTCCCTTTCCCTTCTTTAGTATTTCCTTGGGATATAAGCCAGTAGTAGTACGGCTGGGTCAAAGGGTATACACATTTTGATAACTTTTGGGGCATAATTCCAGATTGCTCTCCAGAATGGTTGGATTCTTTCACAACTCCACCAACAATGCATCAGTGTCCCAGTTTTCCCACAGCCCCTCCAACATTCATCATTATTTGTTCCTGTCATCTTATCCAATCTGACAGGTATGTAGTGGTATCTCAGAGTAGTCTTAATTTGCATTTCTCTGATCAATAGTGATTTGGAACACTCTTTCATATGAGTGGAAATAGTTTTAATTTCATCATCTGAAAATTGTCTGTTCATATCCTTTGACCATTTATCAATTGGAGAATGGCTTGATTTCTTATAAATTAAAGTCAATTCTCTGTATATTTTGGAGATGAGGTCTTTATTAGAACATTTAACTCTAAAAATGTTTTCCCAATTTGTTACTTCCCTTCTAATCTTGTTTGTATTAGTTTTGTTTGTGCAGAAACTTTTTAATTTGATGTAATCAAAATGTTCTATTTTGTGATCAATAATGGTCTCTAGTTCTCCCTTGGACACAAACTCCTTCCTCCTCCACAAGTCTGAGAGGTAAACCATCCCATGTTCCTCCAATTTATTTATGATTTCGTTCTTTATGCCTAAATCTTGGACCCATTTTCATCTAATCTTAGTATGTGGTGTTAAATGTGGGTCCATGCCTAGTTTCTGCCATACTAATTTCCAGTTTTCCCAGCAGTTTTTGTCAAATAATGAATTCTTATCCCAAAATTTGGGATCTTTGGGATTGTCAAACACTAGGTTGCTTTTTTTGTTCACTATCTTGCCCTGTGAACCTAACCTATGCCACTGATCAACTAGTTTATTTCTTAGCCAATACCAAAAGATTTTGGTGACTGTTGCTTTATAATACAGTTCTAGATCAGGTACAGCTAGACCACCTTCACTTAATTTTTTTTTTTCATTACTTCCCTTAAAATTCTCGACCTTTTTTTGTTCCATATGAATTCTGTTGTTATTTTTTCTAGGTCATTAAAATAGTTTCTTGGGAGTCTGATTGGTATAGCACTAAATAAATAGATTAGTTTAGGGAGTATTGTCATCTTAATTATATTTGATCGGCCTATTCAAGAGCACTGAATGTCTTTCCAATTATTTAAATCTGACTTTATTTTTGTGGCAAGTGTTTTGTAATTTTGCTCATATAATTCCTGACTCTCCTTTGGCAGATATATTCCCAAATATTTTATACTATCGACCATTATTTTGAATGGAATTTCTCTTTGTATCTCTTGCTGTTGGACTGTGTTGGTAAAGTATAAAAATGCTGAGGATTTATGTGGATTTATTTTGTATCCTGCAAATTTGCTAAAATTCTGAATTATTTCTAATAGCTTTTTAGCAGAGTCTTTGGGGTTCTCTAAGTATACCATCATGTCATCTGCAAAAAGTGATAATTTGATTTCCTCATTTCCTACTCTAATTCCTTGAATCTCTTTCTTGGCCCTTATTGCCGAGGCTAGAATTTCTAGTACTATATTGAATAGTAATGGTGATAGTGGGCAACCTTGTTTCACTCCTGATCTTACAGGGAAAGGTTCTAGTTTATTGCCATTACATATGATGTTTACTGAAGGTTTTAAATATATGCTTGTTATTATTTTAAGGAATAGTCCATTTATTCCTATACTCTCAAGCGTTTTTAGTAGGAATGGATGTTGGATTTTATCAAATGCTTTTTCTGCATCTATTCAAATGATCATATGGTTTTTATTAATTTGATTATTAATATGGTCAATTATACTAATAGTTTTCCTAATATTAAACCAGCCCTGGATTCCTGATATAAATCCCACTTGGTCGTAGTGTATTATCCTGGGGATGATTTTCTGAAGTCTATTTGCTAATATCTTATTTAAGATTTTAGCATAAATATTCATTAAGGAAATTGGTCTATAGTTTTCTTTCTCAGTTTTCGATTTACCTGGTTTGGGTATCAGTACCATGTCTGTGTCATAAAAGGAATTTGGTAGGACTCCTTTAATCCCTACTTTTTCAAATAGTTTTCATAGCATTGGAGTTAGTTGTTCTTTAAATGTTTGGTAGAATTCACCTGTAAATCCATCGGGACCTGGGGACTTTTTCTTAGGAAGTTGGTTAATAGTTTGTTCTATTTCTTTTTCTGAGATGGGACTATTTAGACTACTTACTTCTTCCTCTGTTAATCTGGGCAAACTATATTTTTGAAGGTATTCTTCCATTTCATTTAAGTTATCGAATTTATTGGCATAAAGTTGAGCAAAGTAGTTCCTAACTATTGTTCTAATTTCCTCTTCATTAGTGGTGAGTTCACCCTTTTCATTTTCAAGACTATCAATTTGCTTTTTCTCTTTCCTTTTTTTAATCAGGTTTACTAAGGGTTTGTCTATTTTGTTGGTTTTTTCATAAAACCAACTCTTAGTTTTATTAATTAATTAAATAGTTTTTTTACTTTCAATTTTATTAATCTCACCTTTTATTTTTTGAATTTCAAGTTTTGTGTTTGTCTGGGGGTTTTTAATTTGTTCCTTTTCTAGCAATTTTAGTTGTAAGCCCAATTCGTTGGCCCTCTCTTTCTCTATTTTATGCAAGTAGGCCTGTAGAGATATAAAACTTCCCCTTATTACTGCTTTGGCTGTATCCCACACATTTTGGTATGATGTCTCATTATTGTCATTTTCTTGGGTGAAGTTATTAATTATGTCTATGATTTGCTGTTTTACCCAATCATTCTTTAGTATAAGATTATTTAGTTTCCAATTATTTTTTGGTCTATTTTCCCCTGGCTTTTTATTAAATGTAATTTTGATTGCATTGTGGTCTGAAAAGGATGCATTTACTATTTCTGTCTTACTGCATTTGATTTTGAGGTTTTTATGCCCTAGTATATGATCAATTTTTGCATAGGTTCCATGAACTGCTGAGAAGAATGTATACTCCTTTCTGTCTCCATTTAGGTTTCGCCAAAGATCTATCATATCAAACTTTTCTAGTATTCTATTTACCTCTTTGACTTCTTTCTTATTTATTTTGTGGTTTGATTTATCTAATTCTGAGAGTGCAAAATTGAGATCTCCCACTATTATAGTTTTGCTGTCTATTTCTTCTTGCAGCTCTCTTAATTTCTCTTTTAAGAATTTAGATCCTACACTTGGTGCATATATGTTTAATATTGATACTGTTTCATTATTGATGCTACCCTTTAGCAGGATATAGTGCCCTTACTTATCTCTTTTAATTAGATCAATTTTTGTTTTTGCTTGATCTGAGATGAGGATGGCTACTCTTGCTTTTTTGGTTTTGCCTGAAGCATAATAGATTATGCTCCACCCTTTTACTTTTGGTTTGAATGTATCACCCTGTTTCAGGTGTGTTTCCTGTAAACAACATACAGTAGGAGAAAGTAGGATTTGTTAATTGGAAAAAGAAAATAACTCAATAAAAAAAAAAAATTTGAAATGGAAAAATATTCCCCAGAGCAAAATAATTCATTTAAAAACTCAATTGGACATATACAAAAATAAATAAAAAATGTGAATGAAGAAAATAACTCATTCAAAATCAGGACTGAACAAACAGAAATGAATGATTCATTGAGACACCAAGAATCAGTCAAGCAAAATAAAAAAAATGAAAAGCTGGAGAGTAACGTCAAATATTTACTGGGAAAATCTATACACCTGGAAAATAGATCTAGGAGAGATAATCTGAGGATCATTGGAATTCCTGAAAATTAAGATGAAAAAAAGAGCCTAGATTTCATTTTATAGGAAATCATCAAAGAAAACTCTCCAGAGATAATAGAAACAGAAAAGAAAATAGGCATTGAAAGAATTCATTGAACACCTTCTGAAAAAGACCCTAAAAAAAATTAAAAAATAAAAAAAATAAAAATTCCACGGAATATTGTAGCCAAAATGCAGAACTACCGGACTAAGGGGAAAAAAAAATTGCAAGTAGCCAGGAAAAACAATTTAAATACCAAGGAGCCACAATAAGGGTCACTCAAGATCTGAATGCCTCCATATTAAAGGATCTAAGGGCCTGGAATCTGATATTCGGAAAGTCAAAAGAACTGGGAATGCAGCCAAGAATGAACTACCTAGCTAAGTTTAGCATTTTCTTCCATGGAAGAAGATGGACATTTAATGAAACAGAGGAATTCCATTTGTTTCTAAGAAAAAAACCAGACTTAAAAAATTTGTTCTCCATCCACAAGACTCAAGAGAAGCACAAAAAGGTAAAAGGAACTTTTGAGAACTGTATTTCTGTTTTGGATATACAGAAAGTACGCATGGATAATTTGATTTTACTTATATAACATAAAAAGGAAAGTAGAAAGGGAAAGGGAATAGTATCAGAAAATGGGAAAGGGGAAATAAAAAGAGGGAAACTACATCCCAGGAAGAGGCAAAGAAAATTTACCATATCCAAGTGAATTTAGAGAAGGGGAGGAACACTGTGTGAATCTTACTCTAATCCGAGTAGGCTCAAAGAGTGAATAATTGACATATTTGTTTTTCAGAGACTTCTATCTCACCTCATTAAAAGGGGGGAGAGGAAAAGAGAAAAGGAAAAGAGGAATAAGGGAAGAGTACAAGAAAGGTGAAGGGACTTAAAAGGAGGGGGAAGGGATACTAAAAAGGGAAGGCTCATGACACACGTGGGATCCATAAGTTTAATACTGGGGAAGGGGTGCAGGGGATACAAGAGGAAAAAAGCATAATCTGGGGATAATATGATGGCAAGAAATATAGAATTAGTAATTTTAACTGTAAATGTGAATGGGATGAACTCTCCAATTAAGCAGAGGCAGATAGCAGACTGGATCAAAAGTCAGAGCCCTACAATATGTTGTTTACAGGAAACACATTTAAAGCAGGGAAATACATACAGAGAAAAGGTAAAAGGCTGGAGCAGAATCTATTATGCTTCAGGAGAAGTCAAAAAAGCACAGGTAGCCATCCTTATCTCAGATCAAACAAAAGCAGAAATTGATATAATCAAAAGAGATAAGGAAGGAAACTATATCCTGCTAAAAGGTAGCATAGACAATGAAGCCATATCAATACTAAACATAGATGCACCAAGTGGTATAGCATCTAACTTCATAAAGGAGGAGTTAAGAGAGTTGCAAGAAGATATAGATAGCAAAACTATAATAGTGGGAGATCTCAACCTTTGCACTCTCAGAATTAGATAAATCAAACCACAAAACAAATAAGAAAGAAATTAAAGAGGTAAATAGAACATTAGAAAAATTAGGTGTGATAAATCTTTGGAGAAAACTAAATAGTGATAGAAAGGAGTATACTTTCTTCTAAGCAGTTCATGAAACGTACACAAAAATTGACCACATATTAGGACATAAAGATCTCAAAATTAAAAGGAGGAAGGCAGAAATAGTAAAGGCTTTCTGCTCAGATCACAATGCAATAAAAACTACATTCAACAAGAATTTAGGGGTAAATAGACCAAAAAGTAATTGGAAATTAAATAATCTCATCTTAAAGAATGATTGGGTAAAATAGCACATTATAGAAACAATTAATAATATTACAAAATAATGACAACGATGACACATCATACCAAAATTTGTGGGATGCATCTAAAGCGGTTATGAGGGGAAATTTTATATCTTTAGAGGCTTAGTTGAATAAAATAGAGAAAGAGAAGATCAATGAATTGGGCCTGCAACTTAAAAAGCTAGAAAAAGATCAAATTAAAAAACCCCAACCAAATAGTAAACTTGAAATTCTAAAATTAAAAGGAGAAATCAATAATATTAAAAGTAAAAAAAAAAAAAAACTATTGAATTAATAAATAAAACTAAGAGATGGTTTTATGAAAAAGCCAATAAAATAGATAAACCTTTGGTAAACCTGATTAGAAAAAGGAAAGGAAAATCAAATTTTTAGTCTTAAAAATGAAAAGGGGGATCTTTCCACCAATAAAGAGGAAATTAGAACAATAATAAGGAGTTACTTTGCCCAACTTTATGCCAATAAATTTAAAATTTAAGTGAATATAGGCTTCCTAGATTAACAGAGGAGGAAATAAATTGCTTAAATAGTCCCATTTCAGAAAAAGAAATAGAACAAGCTATTTAATCAACTCCCCAAGAAAAAATCCCCAGGACCAGATGGATTTACATGTGAATTCTACCAAACATTTAAAGAACAATTAGCCCCAATGTTATATAAACTATTTGAAAAAATAGGGGATGAAGGAGTCCTACCAAACTCCTTTTATGACACAGACATGGTACTGATACCTAAACCAGATAGGTTGAAAATGGAGAAAGAAAACTATAGACCAATCTTCTTAATGAATATCGATGATAAAATCTTAAATAAGATATTAGCAAAAAGACTTCAGAAAATCATCCGCAGGATAAAACACTATAATCAAGTAGGATTTATACCAGAAATGCAGGGCTGGTTCAATATTAGGAAAACTATAAGCATAATTGACTATATCAATAATTAAATTAACAAAAAACATATGATCATCTCAATAGATGCAGAAAAAGTATTTAATAAAATACAACATCCATTCCTACTAAAAACACTTGAGAGTATAGGAATAAATGGACTATTCCTTAAAATATTCAGGAGCATATATTTAAGACCATCAGTAAGCATAATATGTAATGGAGATAAACTGGAACCTTTCCCAGTAAGATCAGGAGTGAAACAAGGTTGCCCACTATCACTATTTTTTTTTTTTTTCTACTAGGAATTCTTTTTTTTTTTTTTTTTTTATTATATATATATGTTAGGATTACTAAGTGAGAACTGAGGTTTTCTGGACAATTACAAGGTGAGGACTCAGGTTGACTTGATAGAGGGGGCAAGCTCATTGGCTGGGGTGGTTCTTCCCAGAAGCCCTTGCATTATCCCACGCCCATTCTCTGGGAGAATAAAAGAGAGGACTCTCAGAGAAAGAAGAAGACTCTCTGCATTACATCAGGCCTGACGGGGCTCTCTGCAGGAAGGGAAGTCACTTCTAAGGACAAGAGTTAACAGCAACTGCCTGGAGACAACGGTTCACTACAGGAAGAAGAATCTGTCTGAGAGATTTGAGTAGACACAGCAGATCTCTTCCCAGAGAGCGATCCAGCAGCTTCTGGAGACGACAGCTCGTTACATTTGGCGCCCAACGTGGGGCAAGGACATTTGCTTATCCTGACAAGAAGAGCTAGACCAGACCTTCGCAAACTGGCGCCCGAACAGGGACAGACACGGTCCTGATTCCAGTGGAAAAGCTTCCGATCTAGATCTCAGTCTCTCTGACCCAGAAAACCTCAGTTCTCACTTAGTAATCCTAACATCTAATATTGGAGAAAATTCAGCTACAGAAATAATGACCAGACATCTGGCTAAGGAAAATGCCAATGAGATTTGCAAAAGAATTATATGGGGATTAGACAAAGATGCTCCTTTAGAGGAGATCATAAGACGCTGTGCTACAGTGGGAACAAATGCTTTTTACACCCGGACAATGATGAACGTGGAAAGACAGGGTCCCTCCTGGCAAGGGCCTTCTAGAGAAACTCGGCGATGTTTTCAATGTGGAAAAATTGGGCATCTAAGAGCTCAGTGTAGATATGGAGATACAGTGAGAAGACAGGGTGAAAGAAGACCTAAAACCCCATGTCCAAAATGCAATAGAGGACTCCATTGGGCATCAGAGTGTAAACTAATTCAGGGAAATAGGATGAGGGGCCCAGGTCCAGGGCCCCAAGCAAAAAAGACTTGGGGCATGATGGCAGCTGATGTTACACCCAAAGAACCTTTAGAAGGCCAGGACTCTGATTTAATCAACCAGCAGAAAAGCAATCACATGGCAGAAAGGGATTACCTGATAAGTGAGTCAAAAGGCAATCAGATTGCAAAAATGGATTACACTTGGGGAGAATACAGGCCTTTTAAACCAACAGGGCTGTGTCCAGTGCAAACAATTCCGATGTAATTGCCAGATGATGAGAAGAGATTTAGAAAGTGGTAAATAGAAGGTAATTAGATAGGTTAAATGCCTGGGAGAGAGGGTTTGCTTGTATTTCTTCAGCAGGAGAAGGAATCAGATGGGTGCCAACGAGTCATATTCGCCTTGTCCATCAGAGAGAGACAGAAAAAGAGAAAAGACCTCAAAATAAAGGAGAAGATCTAAGAAACATCTTACACCGAAAGAGCATGGCTAATAAAAAGACTGATAAAGAACTTTAAAAACCAGCAGGAATCATTGGACTTCCTCACACAAGATGAGACTAATGGACAATGGACTTATGGACATTTATAAATTTTCAATTTATGATTATGTTATATACTTCTAGCATGTGTTACGTTACTATGTTACTATGTGCTTATGTAATTTATGTAATTATCTGTAATACTTCCCATATTGATGGATTTATGTTTCAAGGTCATTTATGTAATTATCTGTAATACTTCCCATATTGATGGATTTATGTTTCAAGGTCATGACTGTCCTATGTTCTAAATCAAAAGAAAGGGGGAGATGTTAGGATTACTAAGTGAGAACTGAGGTTTTCTGGACAATTACAAGGTGAGGACTCAGGTTGACTTGATAGAGGGGGCAAGCTCATTGGCTGGGGTGGTTCTTCCCAGAAGCCCTTGCATTATCCCACGCCCATTCTCTGGGAGAATAAAAGAGAGGACTCTCAGAGAAA